>NW_027478509.1:0-600000 GCF_051014685.1 Ptiloglossa arizonensis
ATTTTATAATTTTAAGAGAAGAGGTTGGGTGGTTGATACTTTTAATATTGGTGGGGGGGAAAGTGCGAATGTAGGGTTAGTTTGGGGTGCATCTGTTTTGAGAAAATTTCTGCCTTCTCAACCTGTTATGGAGGATTTATCAAGAACGATGACCTAACAAATTCCTATTGCAGAAAGTAGAACCGCCCGTCAACGGTATGTGTATTTTTTCCTAGGCAGTGTTAAGCGTTTGGAGCAGCAGAATTGCGAAAATTTGTGTCTCTCACCATGTCTTGGCTTCAAACTCCATAATCCGCGAACGGATTGACCTAACCCAAAGAACTCCTATGCATCTGAAAGTAGAAACTCGCCCGATTACAACGGTATGTGTATTTTTTCACTAGGCCATTCGGTTAAGCGTTTGGAGCAGCAGAAGTGCGAAAAATTTGTTGTCTTCTCTACCATTTCTTAGCTTCAAACTCCCATATCTCGCGAACGATTGAATAACCCAAAAATCCTATTGCATCTAAGTAGAAACTCGCCCATTACAACGTATATTTTTTCCCTAGCCATCTGTTAAGCGTTGGCAGCAAAGTGCGAAAAATTTTTGTCTTATCAACAATTTCTAGCTTCAAACCCCAACTCTCGAACGATTGACCTAACCCAAAATTCTATTGCATCTGAAAGTAGAACTCGCCCGATTACAACGTATGTGTATTTTTTTCCCTAGGCATTCTGGCTAACGTTTGGAGCAGCAGAATGCGAAAAATTTTTGCCATTCACCATTTCTTGGCTTCAAACTCCATATCTCGTGAACGGATTGACTAACCCAAAATTCGTATTGCATCTGAAAGTAAAACTCGCCAGATTACAACGGTATGTGTATTTTTCTCTAGGCCATTCTGGTTAAGAGTTTGGAGCAGCAGAATTGCGAAAAATTTTTTGCCTTCTCAACCATTTCTTGGCTTCAAACTCCATATCTCGCGAACGGATTGACATAACCCAAAACGTCCTATTGCATTTGAAAGTAGAAACTCGCCCGATTACAACGGTATGTGTATTTTTTCCCTAGGCCATTCTGGTTAACGTTTGGAGCAGCAGAATTGCGAAAAATTTTCTGCCTTCTCAACCATTTCTAGCTTCAAACTCCCATATCTCGCGAACGGATTGACCTAACCCAAAAATTCCTGTTGCATCTGAAAGTAGAAACTCGCCCGATTACAACGGTATGTGTATTTTTTCCCTAGGCCATTCTGGTTAAGCGTTTGGAGCAGCAGAATTGCGAAAAATTTGTTGTCTTCTTTACCATTTCTTAGCTTCAAACTCCATATCTCGCGAACGGATTGACCTAACCCAAAAATTCCTATTGCATCTGAAAGTAGAAACTCGCCCGATTACAACGGTATGTGTATTTTTTTCCTAGGCCATTCTGGTTAAGCGTTTGGAGCAGCAGAAGTGCGAAAAATTTGTTGTCTTCTCTACCATTTCTTAGCTTCAAACTCCCATATCTCGCGAACGGATTGACCTAACCCAAAAATTCCTATTGCACTTGAAAGTAGAAACTCGCCCGATTACAACGGAATGTGTATTTTTTCCTAGGCCATTCTGGTTAAGCGTTTGGAGCAGCAGAAGTGCGAAAAATTTGTTGTCTTCTCAACCATTTCTTGGCTTCAAACTCCCATATCTCGCGAACGGATTGACCTAACCCAAAAATTCCTATTGCATCTGAAAGTAGAGACTCGCCCGATTACAACGGTATGTGTATTTTTTCCCTAGGCCATTCTGGTTAAGCGTTTGGAGCAGCAGAAGTGCGAAAAATTTCTTGTCTTCTCTACCATTTATTAGCTTCAAACTCCCATATCTCTCGAACGGATTGACCTAACCCAAAAATTCCTATTGCATCTGAAAGTAGAAACTCGCCCGATTACAACGGTATGTGTATTTTTTCCCTAGGCCATTCTGGTTAAGCGTTTGGAGCAGCAGAAGTGCGAAAAATTTGTTGTCTTCTCTACCATTTCTTAGCTTCAAACTCCCATATCTCGCGAACGGATTGACCTAACCCAAAAATTCCTATTGCATCTGAAAGTAGAAACTCGCCCGATTACAACGGTATGTGTATTTTTTCCCTAGGCCATTCTGGTTAAGCGTTTGGAGCAGCAGAATTGCGAAAAATTTGTTGTCTTCTCAACCATTTCTTGGCTTCAAACTCCCATATCTCGCGAACGGATTGACCTAACCCAAAAACTCCTATTGCATCTGAAAGTAGAAACTCGCCCGATTACAACGGTATGTGTATTTTTTCCCTAGGCCATTCCGGTTAAGCGTTTGGAGCAGCAGAAGTGCGAAAAATTTGTTGTCTTATCAACAATTTCTTAGCTTCAAACTCCCATATCTCGCGAACGGATTGACCTAACCCAAAAATTCCTATTGCATCTGAAAGTAGAAACTCGCCCGATTACAACGGTATGTGTATTTTTTCCGTAGGCCATTCTGGCTAAGCGTTTGGAGCAGCAGAATTGCGAAAAATTTTTTGCCATCTCAACCATTTCTTGGCTTCAAACTCCCATATCTCGTGAACGGATTGACCTAACCCAAAAACTCCTATTGCATCTGAAAGTAGAAACTCGCCCGATTACAACGGTATGTGTATTTTTTCCCTAGGCCATTCCGGTTAAGCGTTTGGAGCAGCAGAAGTGCGAAAAATTTGTTGTCTTCTCTACCATTTCTTAGCTTCAAACTCCCATATCTCGCGAACGGATTGACATAACCCAAAAATTCCTATTGCATCTGAAAGTAGAAACTCGCCCGATTACAACGGTATGTGTATTTTTCCCCTAGGCCATTCTGGTTAAGCGTTTGGAGCAGCAGAAGTGCGAAAAATTTGTTGTCTTATCAACAATTTCTTAGCTTCAAACTCCCATATCTCGCGAACGGATTGACCTAACCCAAAAATTCCTATTGCATCTGAAAGTAGAAACTCGCCCGATTACAAAGGTATGTGTATTTTTTCCCTAGGCCATTCTGGCTAAGCGTTTGGAGCAGCAGAATTGCGAAAAATTTTTTGCCATCTCAACCATTTCTTGGCTTCAAACTCCCATATCTCGTGAACGGATTGACCTAACCCAAAAATTCCTATTGCATCTGAAAGTAGAAACTCGCCAGATTACAACGGTATGTGTATTTTTTCTCTAGGCCATTCTGGTTAAGAGTTTGGAGCAGCAGAATTGCGAAAAATTTTTTGCCTTCTCAACCATTTCTTGGCTTCAAACTCCCATATCTCGCGAACGGATTGACCTAACCCAAAACGTCCTATTGCATTTGAAAGTAGAAACTCGCCCGATTACAACGGTATGTGTATTTTTTCCCTAGGCCATTCTGGTTAAGCGTTTGGAGCAGCAGAATTGCGAAAAATTTTCTGCCTTCTCAACCATTTCTTAGCTTCAAACTCCCATATCTCGCGAACGGATTGACCTAACCCAAAAATTCCTGTTGCATCTGAAAGTAGAAACTCGCCCGATTACAACGGTATGTGTATTTTTTCCCTAGGCCATTCTGGCTAAGCGTTTGGAGCAGCAGAATTGGGAAAAATTTTTTGCCATCTCAACCATTTCTTGGCTTCAAACTCCCATATCTCGTGAACGGATTGACCTAACCCAAAAATTCCTATTGCATCTGAAAGTAGAAACTCGCCAGATTACAACGGTATGTGTATTTTTTCTCTAGGCCATTCTGGTTAAGAGTTTGGAGCAGCAGAATTGCGAAAAATTTTTTGCCTTCTCAACCATTTCTTGGCTTCAAACTCCCATATCTCGCGAACGGATTGACTTAACCCAAAAATTCCTATTTCACCTGAAAGTAGAAACTCGCCCGATTACAACGGTATGTGTATTTTTTCCATGGCCCAATCTGGTTAAGCGTTTGGAGAAGCAGAATTGCGAAAAATTTGTTGTCTTCTCTACCATTTCTTAGCTTCAAACTCCCATATCTCGCGAACGGATTGACATAACCCAAAAATTCCTATTGCATCTGAAAGTAGAAACTCGCCCGATTACAACGGTATGTGTATTTTTCCCCTAGGCCATTCTGGTTAAGCGTTTGGAGCAGCAGAAGTGCGAAAAATTTGTTGTCTTATCAACAATTTCTTAGCTTCAAACTCCCATATCTCGCGAACGGATTGACCTAACCCAAAAATTCCTATTGCATCTGAAAGTAGAAACTCGCCCGATTACAAAGGTATGTGTATTTTTTCCCTAGGCCATTCTGGCTAAGCGTTTGGAGCAGCAGAATTGCGAAAAATTTTTTGCCATCTCAACCATTTCTTGGCTTCAAACTCCCATATCTCGTGAACGGATTGACCTAACCCAAAAATTCCTATTGCATCTGAAAGTAGAAACTCGCCAGATTACAACGGTATGTGTATTTTTTCTCTAGGCCATTCTGGTTAAGAGTTTGGAGCAGCAGAATTGCGAAAAATTTTTTGCCTTCTCAACCATTTCTTGGCTTCAAACTCCCATATCTCGCGAACGGATTGACCTAACCCAAAACGTCCTATTGCATTTGAAAGTAGAAACTCGCCCGATTACAACGGTATGTGTATTTTTTCCCTAGGCCATTCTGGTTAAGCGTTTGGAGCAGCAGAATTGCGAAAAATTTTCTGCCTTCTCAACCATTTCTTAGCTTCAAACTCCCATATCTCGCGAACGGATTGACCTAACCCAAAAATTCCTGTTGCATCTGAAAGTAGAAACTCGCCCGATTACAACGGTATGTGTATTTTTTCCCTAGGCCATTCTGGCTAAGCGTTTGGAGCAGCAGAATTGGGAAAAATTTTTTGCCATCTCAACCATTTCTTGGCTTCAAACTCCCATATCTCGTGAACGGATTGACCTAACCCAAAAATTCCTATTGCATCTGAAAGTAGAAACTCGCCAGATTACAACGGTATGTGTATTTTTTCTCTAGGCCATTCTGGTTAAGAGTTTGGAGCAGCAGAATTGCGAAAAATTTTTTGCCTTCTCAACCATTTCTTGGCTTCAAACTCCCATATCTCGCGAACGGATTGACTTAACCCAAAAATTCCTATTTCACCTGAAAGTAGAAACTCGCCCGATTACAACGGTATGTGTATTTTTTCCATGGCCCAATCTGGTTAAGCGTTTGGAGAAGCAGAATTGCGAAAAATTTGTTGTCTTCTCTACCATTTCTTAGCTTCAAACTCCCATATCTCGCGAACGGATTGACCTAACCCAAAAATTCCTATTGCATCTGAAAGTAGAAACTCGCCCGATTACAACGGTATCTGTATTTTTTCCCTAGGCCATTCTGGTTAAGCGTTTGGAGGAGCAGAAGTGCGAAAAATTTGTTGTCTTCTCTACCATTTCTTAGCTTCAAACTCCCATATCTCGCGAACGGATTGACCTAACCCAAAAATTCCTATTGCATCTGAAAGTAGAAACTCGCCCGATTACAACGGTATGTGTATTTTTTCCCTAGGCCATTCTGGTTAAGCGTTTGGAGCAGCAGAATTGCGAAAAATTTGTTGTCTTCTCAACCATTTCTTGGCTTCAAACTCCCATATCTCGCGAACGGATTGACCTAACCCAAAAACTCCTATTGCATCTGAAAGTAGAAACTCGCCCGATTACAACGGTATGTGTATTTTTTCCCTAGGCCATTCCGGTTAAGCGTTTGGAGAAGCAGAATTGCGAAAAATTTGTTGTCTTCTCTACCATTTCTTAGCTTCAAACTCCCATATCTCGCGAACGGATTGCCCTAACCCAAAAATTCCTATTGCATCTGAAAGTAGAAACTCGCCCGATTACAACGGTATCTGTATTTTTTCCCTAGGCCATTCTGGTTAAGCGTTTGGAGGAGCAGAAGTGCGAAAAATTTGTTGTCTTCTCTACCATTTCTTAGCTTCAAACTCCCATATCTCGCGAACGGATTGACCTAACCCAAAAATTCCTATTGCATCTGAAAGTAGAAACTCGCCCGATTACAACGGTATGTGTATTTTTTCCCTAGGCCATTCTGGTTAAGCGTTTGGAGCAGCAGAATTGCGAAAAATTTGTTGTCTTCTCAACCATTTCTTGGCTTCAAACTCCCATATCTCGCGAACGGATTGACCTAACCCAAAAACTCCTATTGCATCTGAAAGTAGAAACTCGCCCGATTACAACGGTATGTGTATTTTTTCCCTAGGCCATTCCGGTTAAGCGTTTGGAGCAGCAGAAGTGCGAAAAATTTGTTGTCTTCTCTACCATTTCTTAGCTTCAAACTCCCATATCTCGCGAACGGATTGACATAACCCAAAAATTCCTATTGCATCTGAAAGTAGAAACTCGCCCGATTACAACGGTATGTGTATTTTTTCCCTAGGCCATTCTGGTTAAGCGTTTGGAGCAGCAGAATTGCGAAAAATTTGTTGTCTTCTCAACCATTTCTTGGCTTCAAACTCCCATATCTCGCGAACGGATTGACCTAACCCAAAAACTCCTATTGCATCTGAAAGTAGAAACTCGCCCGATTACAACGGTATGTGTATTTTTTCCCTAGGCCATTCCGGTTAAGCGTTTGGAGCAGCAGAAGTGCGAAAAATTTGTTGTCTTATCAACAATTTCTTAGCTTCAAACTCCCATATCTCGCGAACGGATTGACCTAACCCAAAAATTCCTATTGCATCTGAAAGTAGAAACTCGCCCGATTACAACGGTATGTGTATTTTTTCCGTAGGCCATTCTGGCTAAGCGTTTGGAGCAGCAGAATTGCGAAAAATTTTTTGCCATCTCAACCATTTCTTGGCTTCAAACTCCCATATCTCGTGAACGGATTGACCTAACCCAAAAACTCCTATTGCATCTGAAAGTAGAAACTCGCCCGATTACAACGGTATGTGTATTTTTTCCCTAGGCCATTCCGGTTAAGCGTTTGGAGCAGCAGAAGTGCGAAAAATTTGTTGTCTTCTCTACCATTTCTTAGCTTCAAACTCCCATATCTCGCGAACGGATTGACATAACCCAAAAATTCCTATTGCATCTGAAAGTAGAAACTCGCCCGATTACAACGGTATGTGTATTTTTCCCCTAGGCCATTCTGGTTAAGCGTTTGGAGCAGCAGAAGTGCGAAAAATTTGTTGTCTTATCAACAATTTCTTAGCTTCAAACTCCCATATCTCGCGAACGGATTGACCTAACCCAAAAATTCCTATTGCATCTGAAAGTAGAAACTCGCCCGATTACAAAGGTATGTGTATTTTTTCCCTAGGCCATTCTGGCTAAGCGTTTGGAGCAGCAGAATTGCGAAAAATTTTTTGCCATCTCAACCATTTCTTGGCTTCAAACTCCCATATCTCGTGAACGGATTGACCTAACCCAAAAATTCCTATTGCATCTGAAAGTAGAAACTCGCCAGATTACAACGGTATGTGTATTTTTTCTCTAGGCCATTCTGGTTAAGAGTTTGGAGCAGCAGAATTGCGAAAAATTTTTTGCCTTCTCAACCATTTCTTGGCTTCAAACTCCCATATCTCGCGAACGGATTGACCTAACCCAAAACGTCCTATTGCATTTGAAAGTAGAAACTCGCCCGATTACAACGGTATGTGTATTTTTTCCCTAGGCCATTCTGGTTAAGCGTTTGGAGCAGCAGAATTGCGAAAAATTTTCTGCCTTCTCAACCATTTCTTAGCTTCAAACTCCCATATCTCGCGAACGGATTGACCTAACCCAAAAATTCCTGTTGCATCTGAAAGTAGAAACTCGCCCGATTACAACGGTATGTGTATTTTTTCCCTAGGCCATTCTGGCTAAGCGTTTGGAGCAGCAGAATTGGGAAAAATTTTTTGCCATCTCAACCATTTCTTGGCTTCAAACTCCCATATCTCGTGAACGGATTGACCTAACCCAAAAATTCCTATTGCATCTGAAAGTAGAAACTCGCCAGATTACAACGGTATGTGTATTTTTTCTCTAGGCCATTCTGGTTAAGAGTTTGGAGCAGCAGAATTGCGAAAAATTTTTTGCCTTCTCAACCATTTCTTGGCTTCAAACTCCCATATCTCGCGAACGGATTGACTTAACCCAAAAATTCCTATTTCACCTGAAAGTAGAAACTCGCCCGATTACAACGGTATGTGTATTTTTTCCATGGCCCAATCTGGTTAAGCGTTTGGAGAAGCAGAATTGCGAAAAATTTGTTGTCTTCTCTACCATTTCTTAGCTTCAAACTCCCATATCTCGCGAACGGATTGACATAACCCAAAAATTCCTATTGCATCTGAAAGTAGAAACTCGCCCGATTACAACGGTATGTGTATTTTTCCCCTAGGCCATTCTGGTTAAGCGTTTGGAGCAGCAGAAGTGCGAAAAATTTGTTGTCTTATCAACAATTTCTTAGCTTCAAACTCCCATATCTCGCGAACGGATTGACCTAACCCAAAAATTCCTATTGCATCTGAAAGTAGAAACTCGCCCGATTACAACGGTATGTGTATTTTTTCCCTAGGCCATTCCGGTTAAGCGTTTGGAGAAGCAGAATTGCGAAAAATTTGTTGTCTTCTCTACCATTTCTTAGCTTCAAACTCCCATATCTCGCGAACGGATTGCCCTAACCCAAAAATTCCTATTGCATCTGAAAGTAGAAACTCGCCAGATTACAACGGTATCTGTATTTTTTCCCTAGGCCATTCTGGTTAAGCGTTTGGAGGAGCAGAAGTGCGAAAAATTTGTTGTCTTCTCTACCATTTCTTAGCTTCAAACTCCCATATCTCGCGAACGGATTGACCTAACCCAAAAATTCCTATTGCATCTGAAAGTAGAAACTCGCCCGATTACAACGGTATGTGTATTTTTTCCCTAGGCCATTCTGGTTAAGCGTTTGGAGCAGCAGAATTGCGAAAAATTTGTTGTCTTCTCAACCATTTCTTGGCTTCAAACTCCCATATCTCGCGAACGGATTGACCTAACCCAAAAACTCCTATTGCATCTGAAAGTAGAAACTCGCCCGATTACAACGGTATGTGTATTTTTTCCCTAGGCCATTCCGGTTAAGCGTTTGGAGCAGCAGAAGTGCGAAAAATTTGTTGTCTTCTCTACCATTTCTTAGCTTCAAACTCCCATATCTCGCGAACGGATTGACATAACCCAAAAATTCCTATTGCATCTGAAAGTAGAAACTCGCCCGATTACAACGGTATGTGTATTTTTTCCCTAGGCCATTCTGGTTAAGCGTTTGGAGCAGCAGAATTGCGAAAAATTTGTTGTCTTCTCAACCATTTCTTGGCTTCAAACTCCCATATCTCGCGAACGGATTGACCTAACCCAAAAACTCCTATTGCATCTGAAAGTAGAAACTCGCCCGATTACAACGGTATGTGTATTTTTTCCCTAGGCCATTCCGGTTAAGCGTTTGGAGCAGCAGAAGTGCGAAAAATTTGTTGTCTTATCAACAATTTCTTAGCTTCAAACTCCCATATCTCGCGAACGGATTGACCTAACCCAAAAATTCCTATTGCATCTGAAAGTAGAAACTCGCCCGATTACAACGGTATGTGTATTTTTTCCGTAGGCCATTCTGGCTAAGCGTTTGGAGCAGCAGAATTGCGAAAAATTTTTTGCCATCTCAACCATTTCTTGGCTTCAAACTCCCATATCTCGTGAACGGATTGACCTAACCCAAAAACTCCTATTGCATCTGAAAGTAGAAACTCGCCCGATTACAACGGTATGTGTATTTTTTCCCTAGGCCATTCCGGTTAAGCGTTTGGAGCAGCAGAAGTGCGAAAAATTTGTTGTCTTCTCTACCATTTCTTAGCTTCAAACTCCCATATCTCGCGAACGGATTGACATAACCCAAAAATTCCTATTGCATCTGAAAGTAGAAACTCGCCCGATTACAACGGTATGTGTATTTTTCCCCTAGGCCATTCTGGTTAAGCGTTTGGAGCAGCAGAAGTGCGAAAAATTTGTTGTCTTATCAACAATTTCTTAGCTTCAAACTCCCATATCTCGCGAACGGATTGACCTAACCCAAAAATTCCTATTGCATCTGAAAGTAGAAACTCGCCCGATTACAAAGGTATGTGTATTTTTTCCCTAGGCCATTCTGGCTAAGCGTTTGGAGCAGCAGAATTGCGAAAAATTTTTTGCCATCTCAACCATTTCTTGGCTTCAAACTCCCATATCTCGTGAACGGATTGACCTAACCCAAAAATTCCTATTGCATCTGAAAGTAGAAACTCGCCAGATTACAACGGTATGTGTATTTTTTCTCTAGGCCATTCTGGTTAAGAGTTTGGAGCAGCAGAATTGCGAAAAATTTTTTGCCTTCTCAACCATTTCTTGGCTTCAAACTCCCATATCTCGCGAACGGATTGACCTAACCCAAAACGTCCTATTGCATTTGAAAGTAGAAACTCGCCCGATTACAACGGTATGTGTATTTTTTCCCTAGGCCATTCTGGTTAAGCGTTTGGAGCAGCAGAATTGCGAAAAATTTTCTGCCTTCTCAACCATTTCTTAGCTTCAAACTCCCATATCTCGCGAACGGATTGACCTAACCCAAAAATTCCTGTTGCATCTGAAAGTAGAAACTCGCCCGATTACAACGGTATGTGTATTTTTTCCCTAGGCCATTCTGGCTAAGCGTTTGGAGCAGCAGAATTGGGAAAAATTTTTTGCCATCTCAACCATTTCTTGGCTTCAAACTCCCATATCTCGTGAACGGATTGACCTAACCCAAAAATTCCTATTGCATCTGAAAGTAGAAACTCGCCAGATTACAACGGTATGTGTATTTTTTCTCTAGGCCATTCTGGTTAAGAGTTTGGAGCAGCAGAATTGCGAAAAATTTTTTGCCTTCTCAACCATTTCTTGGCTTCAAACTCCCATATCTCGCGAACGGATTGACTTAACCCAAAAATTCCTATTTCACCTGAAAGTAGAAACTCGCCCGATTACAACGGTATGTGTATTTTTTCCATGGCCCAATCTGGTTAAGCGTTTGGAGAAGCAGAATTGCGAAAAATTTGTTGTCTTCTCTACCATTTCTTAGCTTCAAACTCCCATATCTCGCGAACGGATTGACATAACCCAAAAATTCCTATTGCATCTGAAAGTAGAAACTCGCCCGATTACAACGGTATGTGTATTTTTCCCCTAGGCCATTCTGGTTAAGCGTTTGGAGCAGCAGAAGTGCGAAAAATTTGTTGTCTTATCAACAATTTCTTAGCTTCAAACTCCCATATCTCGCGAACGGATTGACCTAACCCAAAAATTCCTATTGCATCTGAAAGTAGAAACTCGCCCGATTACAAAGGTATGTGTATTTTTTCCCTAGGCCATTCTGGCTAAGCGTTTGGAGCAGCAGAATTGCGAAAAATTTTTTGCCATCTCAACCATTTCTTGGCTTCAAACTCCCATATCTCGTGAACGGATTGACCTAACCCAAAAATTCCTATTGCATCTGAAAGTAGAAACTCGCCAGATTACAACGGTATGTGTATTTTTTCTCTAGGCCATTCTGGTTAAGAGTTTGGAGCAGCAGAATTGCGAAAAATTTTTTGCCTTCTCAACCATTTCTTGGCTTCAAACTCCCATATCTCGCGAACGGATTGACCTAACCCAAAACGTCCTATTGCATTTGAAAGTAGAAACTCGCCCGATTACAACGGTATGTGTATTTTTTCCCTAGGCCATTCTGGTTAAGCGTTTGGAGCAGCAGAATTGCGAAAAATTTTCTGCCTTCTCAACCATTTCTTAGCTTCAAACTCCCATATCTCGCGAACGGATTGACCTAACCCAAAAATTCCTGTTGCATCTGAAAGTAGAAACTCGCCCGATTACAACGGTATGTGTATTTTTTCCCTAGGCCATTCTGGCTAAGCGTTTGGAGCAGCAGAATTGGGAAAAATTTTTTGCCATCTCAACCATTTCTTGGCTTCAAACTCCCATATCTCGTGAACGGATTGACCTAACCCAAAAATTCCTATTGCATCTGAAAGTAGAAACTCGCCAGATTACAACGGTATGTGTATTTTTTCTCTAGGCCATTCTGGTTAAGAGTTTGGAGCAGCAGAATTGCGAAAAATTTTTTGCCTTCTCAACCATTTCTTGGCTTCAAACTCCCATATCTCGCGAACGGATTGACTTAACCCAAAAATTCCTATTTCACCTGAAAGTAGAAACTCGCCCGATTACAACGGTATGTGTATTTTTTCCATGGCCCAATCTGGTTAAGCGTTTGGAGAAGCAGAATTGCGAAAAATTTGTTGTCTTCTCTACCATTTCTTAGCTTCAAACTCCCATATCTCGCGAACGGATTGACCTAACCCAAAAATTCCTATTGCATCTGAAAGTAGAAACTCGCCCGATTACAACGGTATCTGTATTTTTTCCCTAGGCCATTCTGGTTAAGCGTTTGGAGGAGCAGAAGTGCGAAAAATTTGTTGTCTTCTCTACCATTTCTTAGCTTCAAACTCCCATATCTCGCGAACGGATTGACCTAACCCAAAAATTCCTATTGCATCTGAAAGTAGAAACTCGCCCGATTACAACGGTATGTGTATTTTTTCCCTAGGCCATTCTGGTTAAGCGTTTGGAGCAGCAGAATTGCGAAAAATTTGTTGTCTTCTCAACCATTTCTTGGCTTCAAACTCCCATATCTCGCGAACGGATTGACCTAACCCAAAAACTCCTATTGCATCTGAAAGTAGAAACTCGCCCGATTACAACGGTATGTGTATTTTTTCCCTAGGCCATTCCGGTTAAGCGTTTGGAGAAGCAGAATTGCGAAAAATTTGTTGTCTTCTCTACCATTTCTTAGCTTCAAACTCCCATATCTCGCGAACGGATTGCCCTAACCCAAAAATTCCTATTGCATCTGAAAGTAGAAACTCGCCCGATTACAACGGTATCTGTATTTTTTCCCTAGGCCATTCTGGTTAAGCGTTTGGAGGAGCAGAAGTGCGAAAAATTTGTTGTCTTCTCTACCATTTCTTAGCTTCAAACTCCCATATCTCGCGAACGGATTGACCTAACCCAAAAATTCCTATTGCATCTGAAAGTAGAAACTCGCCCGATTACAACGGTATGTGTATTTTTTCCCTAGGCCATTCTGGTTAAGCGTTTGGAGCAGCAGAATTGCGAAAAATTTGTTGTCTTCTCAACCATTTCTTGGCTTCAAACTCCCATATCTCGCGAACGGATTGACCTAACCCAAAAACTCCTATTGCATCTGAAAGTAGAAACTCGCCCGATTACAACGGTATGTGTATTTTTTCCCTAGGCCATTCCGGTTAAGCGTTTGGAGCAGCAGAAGTGCGAAAAATTTGTTGTCTTCTCTACCATTTCTTAGCTTCAAACTCCCATATCTCGCGAACGGATTGACATAACCCAAAAATTCCTATTGCATCTGAAAGTAGAAACTCGCCCGATTACAACGGTATGTGTATTTTTTCCCTAGGCCATTCTGGTTAAGCGTTTGGAGCAGCAGAAGTGCGAAAAATTTGTTGTCTTATCAACCATTTCTTGGCTTCAAACTCCCATATCTCGCGAACGGATTGACTTAACCCAAAAATTCCTATTTCACCTGAAAGTAGAAACTCGCCCGATTACAACGGTATGTGTATTTTTTCCATGGCCCAATCTGGTTAAGCGTTTGGAGAAGCAGAATTGCGAAAAATTTGTTGTCTTCTCTACCATTTCTTAGCTTCAAACTCCCATATCTCGCGAACGGATTGACATAACCCAAAAATTCCTATTGCATCTGAAAGTAGAAACTCGCCCGATTACAACGGTATGTGTATTTTTCCCCTAGGCCATTCTGGTTAAGCGTTTGGAGCAGCAGAAGTGCGAAAAATTTGTTGTCTTATCAACAATTTCTTAGCTTCAAACTCCCATATCTCGCGAACGGATTGACCTAACCCAAAAATTCCTATTGCATCTGAAAGTAGAAACTCGCCCGATTACAACGGTATGTGTATTTTTTCGCTAGGCCATTCCGGTTAAGCGTTTGGAGAAGCAGAATTGCGAAAAATTTGTTGTCTTCTCTACCATTTCTTAGCTTCAAACTCCCATATCTCGCGAACGGATTGCCCTAACCCAAAAATTCCTATTGCATCTGAAAGTAGAAACTCGCCAGATTACAACGGTATCTGTATTTTTTCCCTAGGCCATTCTGGTTAAGCGTTTGGAGGAGCAGAAGTGCGAAAAATTTGTTGTCTTCTCTACCATTTCTTAGCTTCAAACTCCCATATCTCGCGAACGGATTGACCTAACCCAAAAATTCCTATTGCATCTGAAAGTAGAAACTCGCCCGATTACAACGGTATGTGTATTTTTTCCCTAGGCCATTCTGGTTAAGCGTTTGGAGCAGCAGAATTGCGAAAAATTTGTTGTCTTCTCAACCATTTCTTGGCTTCAAACTCCCATATCTCGCGAACGGATTGACCTAACCCAAAAACTCCTATTGCATCTGAAAGTAGAAACTCGCCCGATTACAACGGTATGTGTATTTTTTCCCTAGGCCATTCCGGTTAAGCGTTTGGAGCAGCAGAAGTGCGAAAAATTTGTTGTCTTCTCTACCATTTCTTAGCTTCAAACTCCCATATCTCGCGAACGGATTGACATAACCCAAAAATTCCTATTGCATCTGAAAGTAGAAACTCGCCCGATTACAACGGTATGTGTATTTTTTCCCTAGGCCATTCTGGTTAAGCGTTTGGAGCAGCAGAATTGCGAAAAATTTGTTGTCTTCTCAACCATTTCTTGGCTTCAAACTCCCATATCTCGCGAACGGATTGACCTAACCCAAAAACTCCTATTGCATCTGAAAGTAGAAACTCGCCCGATTACAACGGTATGTGTATTTTTTCCCTAGGCCATTCCGGTTAAGCGTTTGGAGCAGCAGAAGTGCGAAAAATTTGTTGTCTTATCAACAATTTCTTAGCTTCAAACTCCCATATCTCGCGAACGGATTGACCTAACCCAAAAATTCCTATTGCATCTGAAAGTAGAAACTCGCCCGATTACAACGGTATGTGTATTTTTTCCGTAGGCCATTCTGGCTAAGCGTTTGGAGCAGCAGAATTGCGAAAAATTTTTTGCCATCTCAACCATTTCTTGGCTTCAAACTCCCATATCTCGTGAACGGATTGACCTAACCCAAAAACTCCTATTGCATCTGAAAGTAGAAACTCGCCCGATTACAACGGTATGTGTATTTTTTCCCTAGGCCATTCCGGTTAAGCGTTTGGAGCAGCAGAAGTGCGAAAAATTTGTTGTCTTCTCTACCATTTCTTAGCTTCAAACTCCCATATCTCGCGAACGGATTGACATAACCCAAAAATTCCTATTGCATCTGAAAGTAGAAACTCGCCCGATTACAACGGTATGTGTATTTTTCCCCTAGGCCATTCTGGTTAAGCGTTTGGAGCAGCAGAAGTGCGAAAAATTTGTTGTCTTATCAACAATTTCTTAGCTTCAAACTCCCATATCTCGCGAACGGATTGACCTAACCCAAAAATTCCTATTGCATCTGAAAGTAGAAACTCGCCCGATTACAAAGGTATGTGTATTTTTTCCCTAGGCCATTCTGGCTAAGCGTTTGGAGCAGCAGAATTGCGAAAAATTTTTTGCCATCTCAACCATTTCTTGGCTTCAAACTCCCATATCTCGTGAACGGATTGACCTAACCCAAAAATTCCTATTGCATCTGAAAGTAGAAACTCGCCAGATTACAACGGTATGTGTATTTTTTCTCTAGGCCATTCTGGTTAAGAGTTTGGAGCAGCAGAATTGCGAAAAATTTTTTGCCTTCTCAACCATTTCTTGGCTTCAAACTCCCATATCTCGCGAACGGATTGACCTAACCCAAAACGTCCTATTGCATTTGAAAGTAGAAACTCGCCCGATTACAACGGTATGTGTATTTTTTCCCTAGGCCATTCTGGTTAAGCGTTTGGAGCAGCAGAATTGCGAAAAATTTTCTGCCTTCTCAACCATTTCTTAGCTTCAAACTCCCATATCTCGCGAACGGATTGACCTAACCCAAAAATTCCTGTTGCATCTGAAAGTAGAAACTCGCCCGATTACAACGGTATGTGTATTTTTTCCCTAGGCCATTCTGGCTAAGCGTTTGGAGCAGCAGAATTGGGAAAAATTTTTTGCCATCTCAACCATTTCTTGGCTTCAAACTCCCATATCTCGTGAACGGATTGACCTAACCCAAAAATTCCTATTGCATCTGAAAGTAGAAACTCGCCAGATTACAACGGTATGTGTATTTTTTCTCTAGGCCATTCTGGTTAAGAGTTTGGAGCAGCAGAATTGCGAAAAATTTTTTGCCTTCTCAACCATTTCTTGGCTTCAAACTCCCATATCTCGCGAACGGATTGACTTAACCCAAAAATTCCTATTTCACCTGAAAGTAGAAACTCGCCCGATTACAACGGTATGTGTATTTTTTCCATGGCCCAATCTGGTTAAGCGTTTGGAGAAGCAGAATTGCGAAAAATTTGTTGTCTTCTCTACCATTTCTTAGCTTCAAACTCCCATATCTCGCGAACGGATTGACATAACCCAAAAATTCCTATTGCATCTGAAAGTAGAAACTCGCCCGATTACAACGGTATGTGTATTTTTCCCCTAGGCCATTCTGGTTAAGCGTTTGGAGCAGCAGAAGTGCGAAAAATTTGTTGTCTTATCAACAATTTCTTAGCTTCAAACTCCCATATCTCGCGAACGGATTGACCTAACCCAAAAATTCCTATTGCATCTGAAAGTAGAAACTCGCCCGATTACAAAGGTATGTGTATTTTTTCCCTAGGCCATTCTGGCTAAGCGTTTGGAGCAGCAGAATTGCGAAAAATTTTTTGCCATCTCAACCATTTCTTGGCTTCAAACTCCCATATCTCGTGAACGGATTGACCTAACCCAAAAATTCCTATTGCATCTGAAAGTAGAAACTCGCCAGATTACAACGGTATGTGTATTTTTTCTCTAGGCCATTCTGGTTAAGAGTTTGGAGCAGCAGAATTGCGAAAAATTTTTTGCCTTCTCAACCATTTCTTGGCTTCAAACTCCCATATCTCGCGAACGGATTGACCTAACCCAAAACGTCCTATTGCATTTGAAAGTAGAAACTCGCCCGATTACAACGGTATGTGTATTTTTTCCCTAGGCCATTCTGGTTAAGCGTTTGGAGCAGCAGAATTGCGAAAAATTTTCTGCCTTCTCAACCATTTCTTAGCTTCAAACTCCCATATCTCGCGAACGGATTGACCTAACCCAAAAATTCCTGTTGCATCTGAAAGTAGAAACTCGCCCGATTACAACGGTATGTGTATTTTTTCCCTAGGCCATTCTGGCTAAGCGTTTGGAGCAGCAGAATTGGGAAAAATTTTTTGCCATCTCAACCATTTCTTGGCTTCAAACTCCCATATCTCGTGAACGGATTGACCTAACCCAAAAATTCCTATTGCATCTGAAAGTAGAAACTCGCCAGATTACAACGGTATGTGTATTTTTTCTCTAGGCCATTCTGGTTAAGAGTTTGGAGCAGCAGAATTGCGAAAAATTTTTTGCCTTCTCAACCATTTCTTGGCTTCAAACTCCCATATCTCGCGAACGGATTGACTTAACCCAAAAATTCCTATTTCACCTGAAAGTAGAAACTCGCCCGATTACAACGGTATGTGTATTTTTTCCATGGCCCAATCTGGTTAAGCGTTTGGAGAAGCAGAATTGCGAAAAATTTGTTGTCTTCTCTACCATTTCTTAGCTTCAAACTCCCATATCTCGCGAACGGATTGACCTAACCCAAAAATTCCTATTGCATCTGAAAGTAGAAACTCGCCCGATTACAACGGTATCTGTATTTTTTCCCTAGGCCATTCTGGTTAAGCGTTTGGAGGAGCAGAAGTGCGAAAAATTTGTTGTCTTCTCTACCATTTCTTAGCTTCAAACTCCCATATCTCGCGAACGGATTGACCTAACCCAAAAATTCCTATTGCATCTGAAAGTAGAAACTCGCCCGATTACAACGGTATGTGTATTTTTTCCCTAGGCCATTCTGGTTAAGCGTTTGGAGCAGCAGAATTGCGAAAAATTTGTTGTCTTCTCAACCATTTCTTGGCTTCAAACTCCCATATCTCGCGAACGGATTGACCTAACCCAAAAACTCCTATTGCATCTGAAAGTAGAAACTCGCCCGATTACAACGGTATGTGTATTTTTTCCCTAGGCCATTCCGGTTAAGCGTTTGGAGAAGCAGAATTGCGAAAAATTTGTTGTCTTCTCTACCATTTCTTAGCTTCAAACTCCCATATCTCGCGAACGGATTGCCCTAACCCAAAAATTCCTATTGCATCTGAAAGTAGAAACTCGCCCGATTACAACGGTATCTGTATTTTTTCCCTAGGCCATTCTGGTTAAGCGTTTGGAGGAGCAGAAGTGCGAAAAATTTGTTGTCTTCTCTACCATTTCTTAGCTTCAAACTCCCATATCTCGCGAACGGATTGACCTAACCCAAAAATTCCTATTGCATCTGAAAGTAGAAACTCGCCCGATTACAACGGTATGTGTATTTTTTCCCTAGGCCATTCTGGTTAAGCGTTTGGAGCAGCAGAATTGCGAAAAATTTGTTGTCTTCTCAACCATTTCTTGGCTTCAAACTCCCATATCTCGCGAACGGATTGACCTAACCCAAAAACTCCTATTGCATCTGAAAGTAGAAACTCGCCCGATTACAACGGTATGTGTATTTTTTCCCTAGGCCATTCCGGTTAAGCGTTTGGAGCAGCAGAAGTGCGAAAAATTTGTTGTCTTCTCTACCATTTCTTAGCTTCAAACTCCCATATCTCGCGAACGGATTGACATAACCCAAAAATTCCTATTGCATCTGAAAGTAGAAACTCGCCCGATTACAACGGTATGTGTATTTTTTCCCTAGGCCATTCTGGTTAAGCGTTTGGAGCAGCAGAAGTGCGAAAAATTTGTTGTCTTATCAACAATTTCTTAGCTTCAAACTCCCATATCTCGCGAACGGATTGACCTAACCCAAAAATTCCTATTGCATCTGAAAGTAGAAACTCGCCCGATTACAACGGTATGTGTATTTTTTCCCTAGGCCATTCTGGCTAAGCGTTTGGAGCAGCAGAATTGCGAAAAATTTTTTGCCATCTCAACCATTTCTTGGCTTCAAACTCCCATATCTCGTGAACGGATTGACCTAACCCAAAAATTCGTATTGCATCTGAAAGTAGAAACTCGCCAGATTACAACGGTATGTGTATTTTTTCTCTAGGCCATTCTGGTTAAGAGTTTGGAGCAGCAGAATTGCGAAAAATTTTCTGCCTTCTCAACCATTTCTTAGCTTCAAACTCCCATATCTCGCGAACGGATTGACCTAACCCAAAAATTCCTGTTGCATCTGAAAGTAGAAACTCGCCCGATTACAACGGTATGTGTATTTTTTCCCTAGGCCATTCTGGTTAAGCGTTTGGAGCAGCAGAATTGCGAAAAATTTGTTGTCTTCTTTACCATTTCTTAGCTTCAAACTCCCATATCTCGCGAACGGATTGACCTAACCCAAAAATTCCTATTGCATCTGAAAGTAGAAACTCGCCCGATTACAACGGTATGTGTATTTTTTTCCTAGGCCATTCTGGTTAAGCGTTTGGAGCAGCAGAAGTGCGAAAAATTTGTTGTCTTCTCTACCATTTCTTAGCTTCAAACTCCCATATCTCGCGAACGGATTGACCTAACCCAAAAATTCCTATTGCACTTGAAAGTAGAAACTCGCCCGATTACAACGGAATGTGTATTTTTTCCCTAGGCCATTCTGGTTAAGCGTTTGGAGCAGCAGAAGTGCGAAAAATTTGTTGTCTTCTCAACCATTTCTTGGCTTCAAACTCCCATATCTCGCGAACGGATTGACCTAACCCAAAAATTCCTATTGCATCTGAAAGTAGAGACTCGCCCGATTACAACGGTATGTGTATTTTTTCCCTAGGCCATTCTGGTTAAGCGTTTGGAGCAGCAGAAGTGCGAAAAATTTCTTGTCTTCTCTACCATTTATTAGCTTCAAACTCCCATATCTCTCGAACGGATTGACCTAACCCAAAAATTCCTATTGCATCTGAAAGTAGAAACTCGCCCGATTACAACGGTATGTGTATTTTTTCCCTAGGCCATTCTGGTTAAGGGTTTGGAGGAGCAGAAGTGCGAAAAATTTGTTGTCTTCTCTACCATTTCTTAGCTTCAAACTCCCATATCTCGCGAACGGATTGACCTAACCCAAAAATTCCTATTGCATCTGAAAGTAGAAACTCGCCCGATTACAACGGTATGTGTATTTTTTCCCTAGGCCATTCTGGTTAAGCGTTTGGAGCAGCAGAATTGCGAAAAATTTGTTGTCTTCTCAACCATTTCTTGGCTTCAAACTCCCATATCTCGCGAACGGATTGACCTAACCCAAAAACTCCTATTGCATCTGAAAGTAGAAACTCGCCCGATTACAACGGTATGTGTATTTTTTCCCTAGGCCATTCCGGTTAAGCGTTTGGAGCAGCAGAAGTGCGAAAAATTTGTTGTCTTCTCTACCATTTCTTAGCTTCAAACTCCCATATCTCGCGAACGGATTGACATAACCCAAAAATTCCTATTGCATCTGAAAGTAGAAACTCGCCCGATTACAACGGTATGTGTATTTTTTCCCTAGGCCATTCTGGTTAAGCGTTTGGAGCAGCAGAATTGCGAAAAATTTGTTGTCTTATCAACAATTTCTTAGCTTCAAACTCCCATATCTCGCGAACGGATTGACCTAACCCAAAAATTCCTATTGCATCTGAAAGTAGAAACTCGCCCGATTACAACGGTATGTGTATTTTTTCCCTAGGCCATTCTGGTTAAGCGTTTGGAGCAGCAGAATTGCGAAAAATTTTTTGCCTTCTCAACCACTTCTTAGCTTCAAACTCCCATATCTCGCGAACGGATTGACCTAACCCAAAAATTCCTGTTGCATCTGAAAGTAGAAACTCGCCCGATTACAACGGTATGTGTATTTTTTCCCTAGGCCATTCTGGTTAAGCGTTTGGAGCAGCAGAATTGCGAAAAATTTGTTGTCTTCTTTACCATTTCTTAGCTTCAAACTCCCATATCTCGCGAACGGATTGACCTAACCCAAAAATTCCTATTGCATCTGAAAGTAGAAACTCGCCCGATTACGACGGTATGTGTATTTTTTCCCTAGGCCATTCTGGTTAAGCGTTTGGAGCAGCAGAAGTGCGAAAAATTTGTTGTCTTCTCTACCATTTCTTAGCTTCAAACTCCCATATCTCGCGAACGGATTGACCTAACCCAAAAATTCCTATTGCACTTGAAAGTAGAAACTCGCCCGATTACAACGGAATGTGTATTTTTTCCCTAGGCCATTCTGGTTAAGCGTTTGGAGCAGCAGAAGTGCGAAAAATTTGTTGTCTTCTCAACCATTTCTTGGCTTCAAACTCCCATATCTCGCGAACGGATTGACCTAACCCAAAAATTCCTATTGCATCTGAAAGTAGAAACTCGCCCGATTACAACGGTATGTGTATTTTTTCCCTAGGCCATTCTGGTTAAGCGTTTGGAGCAGCAGAAGTGCGAAAAATTTCTTGTCTTCTCTACCATTTATTAGCTTCAAACTCCCATATCTCGCGAACGGATTGACCTAACCCAAAAATTCCTATTGCATCTGAAAGTAGAAACTCGCCCGATTACAACGGTATGTGTATTTTTTCCCTAGGCCATTCTGGTTAAGAGTTTGGAGCAGCAGAATTGCGAAAAATTTTTTGCCTTCTCAACCATTTCTTGGCTTCAAACTCCCATATCTCGCGAACGGATTGACCTAACCCAAAACGTCCTATTGCATTTGAATGTAGAAACTCGCCCGATTACAACGGTATGTGTATTTTTTCCCTAGGCCATTCTGGTTAAGCGTTTGGAGCAGCAGAATTGCGAAAAATTTTCTGCCTTCTCAACCATTTCTTAGCTTCAAACTCCCATATCTCGCGAACGGATTGACCTAACCCAAAAATTCCTGTTGCATCTGAAAGTAGAAACTCGCCCGATTACAACGGTATGTGTATTTTTTCCCTAGGCCATTCTGGTTAAGCGTTTGGAGCAGCAGAAGTGCGAAAAATTTTTTGCCTTCTCAACCATTTCTTAGCTTCAAACTCCCATATCTCGCGAACGGATTGACCTAACCCAAAAATTCCTATTGCACTTGAAAGTAGAAACTCGCCCGATTACAACGGAATGTGTATTTTTTCCCTAGGCCATTCTGGTTAAGCGTTTGGAGCAGCAGAAGTGCGAAAAATTTGTTGTCTTCTCAACCATTTCTTGGCTTCAAACTCCCATATCTCGCGAACGGATTGACCTAACCCAAAAATTCCTATTGCATCTGAAAGTAGAGACTCGCCCGATTACAACGGTATGTGTATTTTTTCCCTAGGCCATTCTGGTTAAGCGTTTGGAGCAGCAGAAGTGCGAAAAATTTCTTGTCTTCTCTACCATTTATTAGCTTCAAACTCCCATATCTCTCGAACGGATTGACCTAACCCAAAAATTCCTATTGCATCTGAAAGTAGAAACTCGCCCGATTACAACGGTATGTGTATTTTTTCCCTAGGCCATTCTGGTTAAGCGTTTGGAGGAGCAGAAGTGCGAAAAATTTGTTGTCTTCTCTACCATTTCTTAGCTTCAAACTCCCATATCTCGCGAACGGATTGACCTAACCCAAAAATTCCTATTGCATCTGAAAGTAGAAACTCGCCCGATTACAACGGTATGTGTATTTTTTCCCTAGGCCATTCTGGTTAAGCGTTTGGAGCAGCAGAATTGCGAAAAATTTGTTGTCTTCTCAACCATTTCTTGGCTTCAAACTCCCATATCTCGCGAACGGATTGACCTAACCCAAAAACTCCTATTGCATCTGAAAGTAGAAACTCGCCCGATTACAACGGTATGTGTATTTTTTCCCTAGGCCATTCCGGTTAAGCGTTTGGAGCAGCAGAAGTGCGAAAAATTTGTTGTCTTCTCTACCATTTCTTAGCTTCAAACTCCCATATCTCGCGAACGGATTGACATAACCCAAAAATTCCTATTGCATCTGAAAGTAGAAACTCGCCCGATTACAACGGTATGTGTATTTTTTCCCTAGGCCATTCTGGTTAAGCGTTTGGAGCAGCAGAATTGCGAAAAATTTGTTGTCTTATCAACAATTTCTTAGCTTCAAACTCCCATATCTCGCGAACGGATTGACCTAACCCAAAAATTCCTATTGCATCTGAAAGTAGAAACTCGCCCGATTACAACGGTATGTGTATTTTTTCCGTAGGCCATTCTGGCTAAGCGTTTGGAGCAGCAGAATTGCGAAAAATTTTTTGCCATCTCAACCATTTCTTGGCTTCAAACTCCCATATCTCGTGAACGGATTGACCTAACCCAAAAATTCCTATTGCATCTGAAAGTAGAAACTCGCCAGATTACAACGGTATGTGTATTTTTTCTCTAGGCCATTCTGGTTAAGAGTTTGGAGCAGCAGAATTGCGAAAAATTTTTTGCCTTCTCAACCATTTCTTGGCTTCAAACTCCCATATCTCGCGAACGGATTGACCTAACCCAAAACGTCCTATTGCATTTGAAAGTAGAAACTCGCCCGATTACAACGGTATGTGTATTTTTTCCCTAGGCCATTCTGGTTAAGCGTTTGGAGCAGCAGAATTGCGAAAAATTTTTTGCCTTCTCAACCACTTCTTAGCTTCAAACTCCCATATCTCGCGAACGGATTGACCTAACCCAAAAATTCCTGTTGCATCTGAAAGTAGAAACTCGCCCGATTACAACGGTATGTGTATTTTTTCCCTAGGCCATTCTGGTTAAGCGTTTGGAGCAGCAGAATTGCGAAAAATTTGTTGTCTTCTTTACCATTTCTTAGCTTCAAACTCCCATATCTCGCGAACGGATTGACCTAACCCAAAAATTCCTATTGCATCTGAAAGTAGAAACTCGCCCGATTACAACGGTATGTGTATTTTTTCCCTAGGCCATTCTGGTTAAGCGTTTGGAGCAGCAGAAGTGCGAAAAATTTGTTGTCTTCTCTACCATTTCTTAGCTTCAAACTCCCATATCTCGCGAACGGATTGACCTAACCCAAAAATTCCTATTGCACTTGAAAGTAGAAACTCGCCCGATTACAACGGAATGTGTATTTTTTCCCTAGGCCATTCTGGTTAAGCGTTTGGAGCAGCAGAAGTGCGAAAAATTTGTTGTCTTCTCAACCATTTCTTGGCTTCAAACTCCCATATCTCGCGAACGGATTGACCTAACCCAAAAATTCCTATTGCATCTGAAAGTAGAAACTCGCCCGATTACAACGGTATGTGTATTTTTTCCCTAGGCCATTCTGGTTAAGCGTTTGGAGCAGCAGAAGTGCGAAAAATTTCTTGTCTTCTCTACCATTTATTAGCTTCAAACTCCCATATCTCGCGAACGGATTGACCTAACCCAAAACGTCCTATTGCATTTGAATGTAGAAACTCGCCCGATTACAACGGTATGTGTATTTTTTCCCTAGGCCATTCTGGTTAAGCGTTTGGAGCAGCAGAATTGCGAAAAATTTTCTGCCTTCTCAACCATTTCTTAGCTTCAAACTCCCATATCTCGCGAACGGATTGACCTAACCCAAAAATTCCTGTTGCATCTGAAAGTAGAAACTCGCCCGATTACAACGGTATGTGTATTTTTTCCCTAGGCCATTCTGGTTAAGCGTTTGGAGCAGCAGAAATGCGAAAAATTTTTTGCCTTCTCAACCATTTCTTAGCTTCAAACTCCCATATCTCGCGAACGCATTGACCTAACCCAAAAAAACCCTGTTGCATCTGAAAGTAGAAACTCGCCCGATTACAACGGTATGTGTATTTTTTCCCTAGGCCATTCTGGTTAAGAGTTTGGAGCAGCAGAATTGCGAAAAATTTTTTGCCTTCTCAACCATTTCTTGGCTTCAAACTCCCATATCTCGCGAACGGATTGACATAACCCAAAAATTCCTATTGCATCTGAAAGTAGAAACTCGCCCGATTACAACGGTATGTGTATTTTTTCCCTAGGCCATTCTGGCTAAGCGTTTGCAGCAGCAGAATTGCGAAAAATTTTTTGCCATCTCAACCATTTCTTGGCTTCAAACTCCCATATCTCGTGAACGGATTGACCTAACCCAAAAATTCCTATTGCATCTGAAAGTAGAAACTCGCCCGATTACAACGGTATGTGTATTTTTTCCCTAGGCCATTCTGGTTAAGCGTTTGGAGCAGCAGAAGTGCGAAAAATTTGTTGTCTTCTCAACCATTTCTTGGCTTCAAACTCCCATATCTCGCGAACGGATTGACCTAACCCAAAAACTCCTATTGCATCTGAAAGTAGAAACTCGCCCGATTACAACGGTATGTGTATTTTTTCCCTAGGCCATTCTGCCTAAGCGTTTGGAGCAGCAGAATTGCGAAAAATTTTTTGCCATTTCAACCATTTCTTGGCTTCAAACTCCCATATCTCGTGAACGGATTGACCTAACCCAAACATTCCTATTGCATGTGAAAGTAGAAACTCGCCAGATTACAACGGTATGTGTATTTTTTCCCTAGGCCATTCTGGTTAAGAGTTTGGAGCAGCAGAATTGCGAAAAATTTTTAGCCTTCTCAACCATTTCTTGGCTTCAAACTCCCATATCTCGCGAACGGATTGACCTAACCCAAAACGTCCTATTGCATTTGAAAGTAGAAGCTCGCCCGATTACAACCGTATGTGTATTTTTTCCCTAGGCCATTTTGGTTAAGCGTTTGGAGCAGCAGAATTGCGAAAAATTTTCTGCCTTCTCAACCATTTCTTAGCTTCAAACTCCCATATCTCGCGAACGGATTGACCTAACCCAAAAATTCCTATTGCACCTAAAAGTAGAAACTCGCCCGATTACAACGGTATGTGTATTTTTTCCCTAGGCCATTCTGGTTAAGAGTTTGGAGCAGCAGAATTGCGAAAAATTTTTTGCCTTCTCAACCATTTCTTAGCTTCAAACTCCCATATCTCGCGAACGCATTGACCTAACCCAAAAAAACCCTGTTGCATCTGAAAGTAGAAACTCGCCCGATTACAACGGTATGTGTATTTTTTCCCTAGGCCATTCTGGTTAAGAGTTTGGAGCAGCAGAATTGCGAAAAATTTTTTGCCTTCTCAACCATTTCATGGCTTCAAACTCCCATATCTCGCGAACGGATTGACATAACCCAAAAATTCCTATTGCATCTGAAAGTAGAAACTCGCCCGATTACAACGGTATGTGTATTTTTTCCCTAGGCCATTCTGGCTAAGCGTTTGCAGCAGCAGAATTGCGAAAAATTTTTTGCCATCTCAACCATTTCATGGCTTCAAACTCCCATATCTCGTGAACGGATTGACCTAACCCAAAAATTCCTATTGCATCTGAAAGTAGAAACTCGCCCGATTACAACGGTATGTGTATTTTTTCCCTAGGCCATTCTGGTTAAGCGTTTGGAGCAGCAGAAGTGCGAAAAATTTGTTGTCTTCTCAACCATTTCTTGGCTTCAAACTCCCATATCTCGCGAACGGATTGACCTAACCCAAAAACTCCTATTGCATCTGAAAGTAGAAACTCGCCCGATTACAACGGTATGTGTATTTTTTCCCTAGGCCATTCTGCCTAAGCGTTTGGAGCAGCAGAATTGCGAAAAATTTTTTGCCATTTCAACCATTTCTTGGCTTCAAACTCCCATATCTCGTGAACGGATTGACCTAACCCAAACATTCCTATTGCATCTGAAAGTAGAAACTCGCCAGATTACAACGGTATGTGTATTTTTTCCCTAGGCCATTCTGGTTAAGAGTTTGGAGCAGCAGAATTGCGAAAAATTTTTAGCCTTCTCAACCATTTCTTGGCTTCAAACTCCCATATCTCGCGAACGGATTGACCTAACCCAAAACGTCCTATTGCATTTGAAAGTAGAAGCTCGCCCGATTACAACCGTATGTGTATTTTTTCCCTAGGCCATTTTGGTTAAGCGTTTGGAGCAGCAGAATTGCGAAAAATTTTCTGCCTTCTCAACCATTTCTTAGCTTCAAACTCCCATATCTCGCGAACGGATTGACCTAACCCAAAAATTCCTATTGCACCTAAAAGTAGAAACTCGCCCGATTACAACGGTATGTGTATTTTTTCCCTAGGCCATTCTGGTTAAGAGTTTGGAGCAGCAGAATTGCGAAAAATTTTTTGCCTTCTCAACCATTTCTTAGCTTCAAACTCCCATATCTCGCGAACGGATTGACCTAACCCAAAAATTCCTGTTGCATCTGAAAGTAGAAACTCGCCCGATTACAACGGTATGTGTATTTTTTCCCTAGGCCATTCTGGTTAAGAGTTTGGAGCAGCAGAAGTGCGAAAAATTTGTTGTCTTCTCAACCATTTCTTGGCTTCAAACTCCCATATCTCGCGAACGGATTGACCTAACCCAAAAACTCCTATTGCATCTGAAAGTAGAAACTCGCCCGATTACAACGGTATGTGTATTTTTTCCCTAGGCCATTCTGGTTAAGCGTTTGGAGCAGCAGAATTGCGAAAAATTTTTAGCCTTCTCAACCATTTCTTGGCTTCAAACTCCCATATCTCGCGAACGGATTGACCTAACCCAAAACGTCCTATTGCATTTGAAAGTAGAAGCTCGCCCGATTACAACCGTATGTGTATTTTTTCCCTAGGCCATTTTGGTTAAGCGTTTGGAGCAGCAGAATTGCGAAAAATTTTCTGCCTTCTCAACCATTTCTTAGCTTCAAACTCCCATATCTCGCGAACGGATTGACCTAACCCAAAAATTCCTATTGCACCTAAAAGTAGAAACTCGCCCGATTACAACGGTATGTGTATTTTTTCCCTAGGCCATTCTGGTTAAGAGTTTGGAGCAGCAGAATTGCGAAAAATTTTTTGCCTTCTCAACCATTTCTTAGCTTCAAACTCCCATATCTCGCGAACGCATTGACCTAACCCAAAAAAACCCTGTTGCATCTGAAAGTAGAAACTCGCCCGATTACAACGGTATGTGTATTTTTTCCCTAGGCCATTCTGGTTAAGAGTTTGGAGCAGCAGAATTGCGAAAAATTTTTTGCCTTCTCAACCATTTCTTGGCTTCAAACTCCCATATCTCGCGAACGGATTGACATAACCCAAAAATTCCTATTGCATCTGAAAGTAGAAACTCGCCCGATTACAACGGTATGTGTATTTTTTCCCTAGGCCATTCTGGCTAAGCGTTTGCAGCAGCAGAATTGCGAAAAATTTTTTGCCATCTCAACCATTTCATGGCTTCAAACTCCCATATCTCGTGAACGGATTGACCTAACCCAAAAATTCCTATTGCATCTGAAAGTAGAAACTCGCCCGATTACAACGGTATGTGTATTTTTTCCCTAGGCCATTCTGGTTAAGCGTTTGGAGCAGCAGAAGTGCGAAAAATTTGTTGTCTTCTCAACCATTTCTTGGCTTCAAACTCCCATATCTCGCGAACGGATTGACCTAACCCAAAAACTCCTATTGCATCTGAAAGTAGAAACTCGCCCGATTACAACGGTATGTGTATTTTTTCCCTAGGCCATTCTGCCTAAGCGTTTGGAGCAGCAGAATTGCGAAAAATTTTTTGCCATTTCAACCATTTCTTGGCTTCAAACTCCCATATCTCGTGAACGGATTGACCTAACCCAAACATTCCTATTGCATCTGAAAGTAGAAACTCGCCAGATTACAACGGTATGTGTATTTTTTCCCTAGGCCATTCTGGTTAAGAGTTTGGAGCAGCAGAATTGCGAAAAATTTTTAGCCTTCTCAACCATTTCTTGGCTTCAAACTCCCATATCTCGCGAACGGATTGACCTAACCCAAAACGTCCTATTGCATTTGAAAGTAGAAGCTCGCCCGATTACAACCGTATGTGTATTTTTTCCCTAGGCCATTTTGGTTAAGCGTTTGGAGCAGCAGAATTGCGAAAAATTTTCTGCCTTCTCAACCATTTCTTAGCTTCAAACTCCCATATCTCGCGAACGGATTGACCTAACCCAAAAATTCCTATTGCACCTAAAAGTAGAAACTCGCCCGATTACAACGGTATGTGTATTTTTTCCCTAGGCCATTCTGGTTAAGAGTTTGGAGCAGCAGAATTGCGAAAAATTTTTTGCCTTCTCAACCATTTCTTAGCTTCAAACTCCCATATCTCGCGAACGGATTGACCTAACCCAAAAATTCCTGTTGCATCTGAAAGTAGAAACTCGCCCGATTACAACGGTATGTGTATTTTTTCCCTAGGCCATTCTGGTTAAGAGTTTGGAGCAGCAGAAGTGCGAAAAATTTGTTGTCTTCTCAACCATTTCTTGGCTTCAAACTCCCATATCTCGCGAACGGATTGACCTAACCCAAAAACTCCTATTGCATCTGAAAGTAGAAACTCGCCCGATTACAACGGTATGTGTATTTTTTCCCTAGGCCATTCTGGTTAAGCGTTTGGAGCAGCAGAAGTGCGAAAAATTTGTTGTCTTATCAACCATTTCTTAGCTTCAAACTCCCATATCTCGCGAACGGATTGACCTAACCCAAAACGTCCTATTGCATTTGAATGTAGAAACTCGCCCGATTACAACGGTATGTGTATTTTTTCCCTAGGCCATTCTGCCTAAGCGTTTGGAGCAGCAGAATTGCGAAAAATTTTTTGCCATTTCAACCATTTCTTGGCTTCAAACTCCCATATCTCGTGAACGGATTGACCTAACCCAAACATTCCTATTGCATCTGAAAGTAGAAACTCGCCAGATTACAACGGTATGTGTATTTTTTCCTTAGGCCATTTTGGTTAAGCGTTTGGAGCAGCAGAATTGCGAAAAATTTTCTGCCTTCTCAACCATTTCTTAGCTTCAAACTCCCATATCTCGCGAACGGATTGACTTAACCCAAAAATTCCTGTTGCATCTGAAAGTAGAAACTCGCCCGATTACAACGGTATGTGTATTTTTTCCCTAGGCCATTCTGGTTAAGCGTTTGGAGCAGCAGAAATGCGAAAAATTTTTTGCCTTCTCAACCATTTCTTAGCTTCAAACTCCCACATCAAGCGAACGGATTGACCTAACCCAAAAATTCCTGTTGCATCTGAAAGTAGAAACTCGCCCGATTACAACGGTATGTGTATTTTTTCCCTAGGCCATTCTGGTTAAGAGTTTGGAGCAGCAGAATTGCGAAAAATTTTTTGCCTTCTCAACCATTTCTTGGCTTCAAACTCCCATATCTCGCGAACGGATTGACCTAACCCAAAAATTCCTATTGCACCTAAAAGTAGAAACTCGCCCGATTACAACGGTATGTGTATTTTTTCCCTAGGCCATTCTGGTTAAGAGTTTGGAGCAGCAGAATTGCGAAAAATTTTTTGCCTTCTCAACCATTTCTTGGCTTCAAACTCCCATATCTCGCGAACGGATTGACCTAACCCAAAAATTCCTGTTGCATCTGAAAGTAGAAACTCGCCCGATTACAACGGTATGTGTATTTTTTCCCTAGGCCATTCTGGTTAAGAGTTTGGAGCAGCAGAAGTGCGAAAAATTTGTTGTCTTCTCAACCATTTCTTGGCTTCAAACTCCCATATCTCGCGAACGGATTGACCTAACCCAAAAATTCCTATTGCATCTGAAAGTAGAAACTCGCCCGATTACAACGGTATGTGTATTTTTTCCCTAGGCCATTCTGGTTAAGCGTTTGGAGCAGCAGAAGTGCGAAAAATTTGTTGTCTTCTCTACCATTTCTTAGCTTCAAACTCCCATATCTCGCGAACGGATTGACCTAACCCAAAAATTCCTATTGCATCTGAAAGTAGAAACTCGCCAGATTACAACGGTATGTGTATTTTTTCCCTAGGCCATTCTGGTTAAGAGTTTGGAGCAGCAGAAGTGCGAAAAATTTGTTGTCTTCTCAACCATTTCTTGGCTTCAAACTCCCATATCTCGCGAACGGATTGACCTAACCCAAAAACTCCTATTGCATCTGAAAGTAGAAACTCGCCCGATTACAACGGTATGTGTATTTTTTCCCTAGGCCATTCTGGTTAAGCGTTTGGAGCAGCAGAAGTGCGAAAAATTTGTTGTCTTATCAACCATTTCTTAGCTTCAAACTCCCATATCTCGCGAACGGATTGACCTAACCCAAAAATTCCTATTGCATCTGAAAGTAGAAACTCGCCAGATTACAACGGTATGTGTATTTTTTCCCTAGGCCATTCTGGTTAAGAGTTTGGAGCAGCAGAATTGCGAAAAATTTTTTGCCTTCTCAACCATTTCTTGGCTTCAAACTCCCATATCTCGCGAACGGATTGACCTAACCCAAAAATTCCTGTTGCATCTGAAACTAGAAACTCGCCCGATTACAACGGTATGTGTATTTTTTCCCTAGGCCATTCTGGTTAAGAGTTTGGAGCAGCAGAATTGCGAAAAATTTTTTGCCTTCTCAACCATTTCTTGGCTTCAAACTCCCATATCTCGCGAACGGATTGACCTAACCCAAAACGTCCTATTGCATTTGAATGTAGAAACTCGCCCGATTACAACGGTATGTGTATTTTTTCCCTAGGCCATTCTGGTTAAGCGTTTGGAGCAGCAGAATTGCGAAAAATTTTCTGCCTTCTCAACCATTTCTTAGCTTCAAACTCCCATATCTCGCGAACGGATTGACCTAACCCAAAAATTCCTGTTGCATCTGAAAGTAGAAACTCGCCCGATTACAACGGTATGTGTATTTTTTCCCTAGGCCATTCTGGTTAAGAGTTTGGAGCAGCAGAATTGCGAAAAATTTTTTGCCTTCTCAACCATTTCTTGGCTTCAAACTCCCATATCTCGCGAACGGATTGACCTAACCCAAAAATTCCTATTGCACCTGAAAGTAGAAACTCGCCCGATTACAACGGTATGTGTATTTTTTCCATGGCCCAATCTGGTTAAGCGTTTGGAGAAGCAGAATTGCGAAAAATTTGTTGTCTTCTCTACCATTTCTTAGCTTCAAACTCCCATATCTCGCGAACGGATTGACCTAACCCAAAAATTCCTATTGCATCTGAAAGTAGAATCTCGCCCGATTACAACGGTATGTGTATTTTTTCCCTAGGCCATTCCGGTTAAGCGTTTGGAGCAGCAGAAGTGCGAAAAATTTGTTGTCTTCTCTACCATTTCTTAGCTTCAAACTCCCATATCTCGCGAACGGATTGACCTAACCCAAAAATTCCTATTGCATCTGAAAGTAGAAACTCGCCCGATTACAACGGTATGTGTATTTTTTCCCTAGGCCATTCTGGCTAAGCGTTTGGAGCAGCAGAATTGCGAAAAATTTTTTGCCATCTCAACCATTTCTTGGCTTCAAACTCCCATATCTCGCGAACGGATTGACCTAACCCAAAACGTCCTATTGCATTTGAAAGTAGAAGCTCGCCCGATTACAACGGTATGTGTATTTTTTCCTTAGGCCATTTTGGTTAAGCGTTTGGAGCAGCAGAATTGCGAAAAATTTTCTGCCTTCTCAACCATTTCTTAGCTTCAAACTCCCATATCTCGCGAACGGATTGACTTAACCCAAAAATTCCTGTTGCATCTGAAAGTAGAAACTCGCCCGATTACAACGGTATGTGTATTTTTTCCCTAGGCCATTCTGGTTAAGCGTTTGGAGCAGCAGAAATGCGAAAAATTTTTTGCCTTCTCAACCATTTCTTAGCTTCAAACTCCCACATCAAGCGAACGGATTGACCTAACCCAAAAATTCCTGTTGCATCTGAAAGTAGAAACTCGCCCGATTACAACGGTATGTGTATTTTTTCCCTAGGCCATTCTGGTTAAGAGTTTGGAGCAGCAGAATTGCGAAAAATTTTTTGCCTTCTCAACCATTTCTTGGCTTCAAACTCCCATATCTCGCGAACGGATTGACCTAACCCAAAAATTCCTATTGCACCTAAAAGTAGAAACTCGCCCGATTACAACGGTATGTGTATTTTTTCCCTAGGCCATTCTGGTTAAGAGTTTGGAGCAGCAGAATTGCGAAAAATTTTTTGCCTTCTCAACCATTTCTTGGCTTCAAACTCCCATATCTCGCGAACGGATTGACCTAACCCAAAAATTCCTGTTGCATCTGAAAGTAGAAACTCGCCCGATTACAACGGTATGTGTATTTTTTCCCTAGGCCATTCTGGTTAAGAGTTTGGAGCAGCAGAAGTGCGAAAAATTTGTTGTCTTCTCAACCATTTCTTGGCTTCAAACTCCCATATCTCGCGAACGGATTGACCTAACCCAAAAATTCCTATTGCATCTGAAAGTAGAAACTCGCCCGATTACAACGGTATGTGTATTTTTTCCCTAGGCCATTCTGGTTAAGCGTTTGGAGCAGCAGAAGTGCGAAAAATTTGTTGTCTTCTCTACCATTTCTTAGCTTCAAACTCCCATATCTCGCGAACGGATTGACCTAACCCAAAAATTCCTATTGCATCTGAAAGTAGAAACTCGCCAGATTACAACGGTATGTGTATTTTTTCCCTAGGCCATTCTGGTTAAGAGTTTGGAGCAGCAGAGTTGCGAAAAATTTTTTGCCTTCTCAACCATTTCTTGGCTTCAAACTCCCATATCTCGCGAACGGATTGACCTAACCCAAAAATTCCTGTTGCATCTGAAAGTAGAAACTCCACCGATTACAACGGTATGTGTATTTTTTCCCTAGCCCATTCTGGTTAAGCGTTTGGAGAAGCAGAATTGCGAAAAATTTGTTGTCTTCTTTACCATTTCTTAGCTTCAAACTCCCATATCTCGCGAACGGATTGACCTAACCCAAAAATTCCTATTGCATCTGAAAGTAGAAACTCGCCCGATTACAACGGTATGTGTATTTTTTCCCTAGGCCATTCTGGTTAAGCGTTTGGAGCAGCAGAAGTGCGAAAAATTTGTTGTCTTCTCTACCATTTCTTAGCTTCAAACTCCCATATCTCGCGAACGGATTGACCTAACCCAAAAATTCCTATTGCATCTGAAAGTAGAAACTCGCCCGATCACAACGGTATGTGTATTTTTTCCCTAGGCCATTCTGGTTAAGCGTTTGGAGTAGCAGAAGTGCGAAAAATTTGTTGTCTTCTCAACCATTTCTTGGCTTCAAACTCCCATATCTCGCGAACGGATTGACCTAACCCAAAAATTCCTATTGCATCTGAAAGTAGAAACTCGCCCGATTACAACGGTATGTGTATTTTTTCCCTAGGCCATTCTGGTTGAGCGTTTGGAGCAGCAGAAGTGCGAAAAATTTGTTGTCTTCTCTACCATTTCTTAGCTTCAAACTCCCATATCTCGCGAACGGATTGACCTAACCCAAAAATTCCTATTGCATCTGAAAGTAGAAACTCGCCCGATTACAACGGTATGTGTATTTTTTCCCTAGGCCATTCTGGTTAAGCGTTTGGAGCAGCAGAAGTGCGAAAAATTTGTTGTCTTCTCAACCATTTCTTGGCTTCAAACTCCCATATCTCGCGAACGGATTGACCTAACCCAAAAACTCCTATTGCATCTGAAAGTAGAAACTCGCCCGATTACAACGGTATGTGTATTTTTTCCCTAGGCCATTCTGGTTAAGCGTTTGGAGCAGCAGAAGTGCGAAAAATTTGTTGTCTTATCAACCATTTCTTAGCTTCAAACTCCCATATCTCGCGAACGGATTGACCTAACCCAAAAATTCCTATTGCATCTGAAAGTAGAAACTCGCCAGATTACAACGGTATGTGTATTTTTTCCCTAGGCCATTCTGGTTAAGAGTTTGGAGCAGCAGAGTTGCGAAAAATTTTTTGCCTTCTCAACCATTTCTTGGCTTCAAACTCCCATATCTCGCGAACGGATTGACCTAACCCAAAAATTCCTGTTGCATCTGAAAGTAGAAACTCGACCGATTACAACCGTATGTGTATTTTTTCCCTAGGCCATTCTGGTTAAGAGTTTGGAGCAGCAGAATTGCGAAAAATTTTTTGCCTTCTCAACCATTTCTTGGCTTCAAACTCCCATATCTCACGAACGGATTGACCTAACCCAAAAATTCCTATTGCACCTGAAAGTAGAAACTCCCCCGATTACAACGGTATGTGTATTTTTTCCCTAGCCCATTCTGGTTAAGCGTTTGGAGAAGCAGAATTGCGAAAAATTTGTTGTCTTCTTTACCATTTCTTAGCTTCAAACTCCCATATCTCGCGAACGGATTGACCTAACCCAAAAATTCCTATTGCATCTGAAAGTAGAAACTCGCCCGATTACAACGGTATGTGTATTTTTTCCCTAGGCCATTCTGGTTAAGCGTTTGGAGCAGCAGAAGTGCGAAAAATTTGTTGTCTTCTCTACCATTTCTTAGCTTCAAACGCCCATATCTCGCGAACGGATTGACCTAACCCAAAAATTCCTATTGCATCTGAAAGTAGAAACTCGCCCGATTACAACGGTATGTGTATTTTTTCCCTAGGCCATTCTGGTTAAGCGTTTGGAGCAGCAGAAGTGCGAAAAATTTGTTGTCTTCTCAACCATTTCTTGGCTTCAAACTCCCATATCTCGCGAACGGATTGACCTAACCCAAAAATTCCTATTGCATCTGAAAGTAGAAACTCGCCCGATTACAACGGTATGTGTATTTTTTCCCTAGGCCATTCTGGTTAAGAGTTTGGAGCAGCAGAATTGCGAAAAATTTTTTGCCTTCTCAACCATTTCTTGGCTTCAAACTCCCATATCTCGCGAACGGATTGACCTAACCCAAAAATTCCTATTGCACCTAAAAGTAGAAACTCGCCCGATTACAACGGTATGTGTATTTTTTCCCTAGGCCATTCTGGTTAAGAGTTTGGAGCAGCAGAATTGCGAAAAATTTTTTGCCTTCTCAACCATTTCTTGGCTTCAAACTCCCATATCTCGCGAACGGATTGACCTAACCCAAAAATTCCTGTTGCATCTGAAAGTAGAAACTCGCCCGATCACAACGGTATGTGTATTTTTTGCCTAGGCCATTCTGGTTAAGAGTTTGGAGCAGCAGAAGTGCGAAAAATTTGTTGTCTTCTCAACCATTTCTTGGCTTCAAACTCCCATATCTCGCGAACGGATTGACCTAACCCAAAAATTCCTATTGCATCTGAAAGTAGAAACTCGCCCGATTACAACGGTATGTGTATTTTTTCCCTAGGCCATTCTGGTTAAGCGTTTGGAGCAGCAGAAGTGCGAAAAATTTGTTGTCTTCTCAACCATTTCTTGGCTTCAAACTCCCATATCTCGCGAACGGATTGACCTAACCCAAAAACTCCTATTGCATCTGAAAGTAGAAACTCGCCCGATTACAACGGTATGTGTATTTTTTCCCTAGGCCATTCTGGTTAAGCGTTTGGAGCAGCAGAAGTGCGAAAAATTTGTTGTCTTCTCTACCATTTCTTAGCTTCAAACTCCCATATCTCGCGAACGGATTGACCTAACCCAAAAATTCCTATTGCATCTGAAAGTAGAAACTCGCCCGATTACAACGGTATGTGTATTTTTTCCCTAGGCCATTCTGGTTAAGCGTTTGGAGCAGCAGAAGTGCGAAAAATTTGTTGTCTTCTCAACCATTTCTTGGCTTCAAACTCCCATATCTCGCGAACGGATTGACCTAACCCAAAAACTCCTATTGCATCTGAAAGTAGAAACTCGCCCGATTACAACGGTATGTGTATTTTTTCCCTAGGCCATTCTGGTTAAGCGTTTGGAGCAGCAGAAGTGCGAAAAATTTGTTGTCTTCTCAACCATTTCTTGGCTTCAAACTCCCATATCTCGCGAACGGATTGACCTAACCCAAAAACTCCTATTGCATCTGAAAGTAGAAACTCGCCCGATTACAACGGTATGTGTATTTTTTCCCTAGGCCATTCTGGTTAAGCGTTTGGAGCAGCAGAAGTGCGAAAAATTTGTTGTCTTCTCTACCATTTCTTAGCTTCAAACTCCCATATCTCGCGAACGGATTGACCTAACCCAAAAATTCCTATTGCATCTGAAAGTAGAAACTCGCCCGATTACAACGGTATGTGTATTTTTTCCCTAGGCCATTCTGGTTAAGCGTTTGGAGCAGCAGAAGTGCGAAAAATTTGTTGTCTTCTCAACCATTTCTTGGCTTCAAACTCCCATATCTCGCGAACGGATTGACCTAACCCAAAAACTCCTATTGCATCTGAAAGTAGAAACTCGCCCGATTACAACGGTATGTGTATTTTTTCCCTAGGCCATTCTGGTTAAGCGTTTGGAGCAGCAGAAGTGCGAAAAATTTGTTGTCTTATCAACCATTTCTTAGCTTCAAACTCCCATATCTCGCGAACGGATTGACCTAACCCAAAAATTCCTATTGCATCTGAAAGTAGAAACTCGCCAGATTACAACGGTATGTGTATTTTTTCCCTAGGCCATTCTGGTTAAGAGTTTGGAGCAGCAGAATTGCGAAAAATTTTTTGCCTTCTCAACCATTTCTTGGCTTCAAACTCCCATATCTCGCGAACGGATTGACCTAACCCAAAAATTCCTGTTGCATCTGAAAGTAGAAACTCGACCGATTACAACGGTATGTGTATTTTTTCCCTAGGCCATTCTGGTTAAGAGTTTGGAGCAGCAGAATTGCGAAAAATTTTTTGCCTTCTCAACCATTTCTTGGCTTCAAACTCCCATATCTCGCGAACGGATTGACCTAACCCAAAAATTCCTATTGCATCTGAAAGTAGAAACTCGCCCGATTACAACGGTATGTGTATTTTTTCCCTAGGCCATTCTGGTTAAGCGTTTGGAGCAGCAGAAGTGCGAAAAATTTGTTGTCTTATCAACCATTTCTTAGCTTCAAACTCCCATATCTCGCGAACGGATTGACCTATCCCAAAAATTCCTATTGCATCTGAAAGTAGAAACTCGCCCGATTACAACGGTATGTGTATTTTTTCCCTAGGCCATTCTGGTTAAGAGTTTGGAGCAGCAGAATTGCGAAAAATTTTTTGCCTTCTCAACCATTTCTTGGCTTCAAACTCCCATATCTCGCGAACGGATTGACCTAACCCAAAACGTCCTATTGCATTTGAAAGTAGAAGCTCGCCCGATTACAACGGTATGTGTATTTTTTCCCTAGGCCATTCTGGTTAAGCGTTTGGAGCAGCAGAAGTGCGAAAAATTTGTTGTCTTCTCTACCATTTCTTAGCTTCAAACTCCCATATCTCGCGAACGGATTGACCTAACCCAAAAATTCCTATTGCATCTGAAAGTAGAAACTCGCCCGATTACAACGGTATGTGTATTTTTTCCCTAGGCCATTCTGGTTAAGCGTTTGGAGCAGCAGAAGTGCGAAAAATTTGTTGTCTTCTCAACCATTTCTTGGCTTCAAACTCCCATATCTCGCGAACGGATTGACCTAACCCAAAAATTCCTATTGCATCTGAAAGTAGAAACTCGCCCGATTACAACGGTATGTGTATTTTTTCCCTAGGCCATTCTGGTTAAGCGTTTGGAGCAGCAGAAGTGCGAAAAATTTGTTGTCTTATCAACCATTTCTTAGCTTCAAACTCCCATATCTCGCGAACGGATTGACCTATCCCAAGAATTCCTATTGCATCTGAAAGTAGAAACTCGCCCGATTACAACGGTATGTGTATTTTTTCCCTAGGCCATTCTGGTTAAGAGTTTGGAGCAGCAGAATTGCGAAAAATTTTTTGCCTTCTCAACCATTTCTTGGCTTCAAACTCCCATATCTCGCGAACGGATTGACCTAACCCAAAACGTCGTATTGCATTTGAAAGTAGAAACTCGCCCGATTACAACGGTATGTGTATTTTTTCCCTAGGCCATTCTGGTTAAGCGTTTGGAGCAGCAGAATTGCGAAAAATTTTCTGCCTTCTCAACCATTTCTTAGCTTCAAACTCCCATATCTCGCGAACGGATTGACCTAACCCAAAAATTCCTGTTGCATCTGAAAGTAGAAACTCGCCCGATTACAACGGTATGTGTATTTTTTCCCTAGGCCATTCTGGTTAAGCGTTTGGAGCAGCAGAAATGCGAAAAATTTTTTGCCTTCTCAACCATTTCTTAGCTTCAAACTCCCATATCTCGCGAACGCATTGACCTAACCCAAAAATTCCTGTTGCATCTGAAAGTAGAAACTCGCCCGATTACAACGGTATGTGTATTTTTTCCCTAGGCCATTCTGGTTAAGCGTTTGGAGCAGCAGAAATGCGAAAAATTTTTTGCCTTCTCAACCATTTCTTAGCTTCAAACTCCCACATCAAGCGAACGGATTGACCTAACCCAAAAGTTCCTGTTGCATCTGAAAGTAGAAACTCGCCCGATTACAACGGTATGTGTATTTTTTCCCTAGGCCATTCTGGTTAAGAGTTTGGAGCAGCAGAATTGCGAAAAATTTTTTGCCTTCTCAACCATTTCTTGGCTTCAAACTCCCATATCTCGTGAACGGATTGACCTAACCCAAAAATTCCTATTGCATCTGAAAGTAGAAACTCGCCAGATTACAACGGTATGTGTATTTTTTCCCTAGGCCATTCTGGTTAAGAGTTTGGAGCAGCAGAATTGCGAAAAATTTTTAGCCTTCTCAACCATTTCTTGGCTTCAAACTCCCATATCTCGCGAACGGATTGACCTAACCCAAAACGTCCTATTGCATTTGAAAGTAGAAGCTCGCCCGATTACAACGGTATGTGTATTTTTTCCCTAGGCCATTCTGGTTAAGCGTTTGGAGCAGCAGAATTGCGAAAAATTTTCTGCCTTCTCAACCATTTCTTAGCTTCAAACTCCCATATCTCGCGAACGGATTGACCTAACCCAAAAATTCCTGTTGCATCTGAAAGTAGAAACTCGCCCGATTACAACGGTATGTGTATTTTTTCCCTAGGCCATTCTGGTTAAGCGTTTGGAGCAGCAGAAATGCGAAAAATTTTTTGCCTTCTCAACCATTTCTTAGCTTCAAACTCCCACATCAAGCGAACGGATTGACCTAACCCAAAAATTCCTGTTGCATCTGAAAGTAGAAACTCGCCCGATTACAACGGTATGTGTATTTTTTCCCTAGGCCATTCTGGTTAAGAGTTTGGAGCAGCAGAATTGCGAAAAATTTTTTGCCTTCTCAACCATTTCTTGGCTTCAAACTCCCATATCTCGCGAACGGATTGACCTAACCCAAAAATTCCTATTGCACCTAAAAGTAGAAACTCGCCCGATTACAACGGTATGTGTATTTTTTCCCTAGGCCATTCAGGTAAAGAGTTTGGAGCAGCAGAATTGCGAAAAATTTTTTGCCTTCTCAACCATTTCTTGGCTTCAAACTCCCATATCTCGCGAACGGATTGACCTAACCCAAAAATTCCTGTTGCATCTGAAAGTAGAAACTCGCCCGATTACAACGGTATGTGTATTTTATCCCTAGGCCATTCTGGTTAAGAGTTTGGAGCAGCAGAAGTGCGAAAAATTTGTTGTCTTCTCAACCATTTCTTGGCTTCAAACTCCCATATCTCGCGAACGGATTGACCTAACCCAAAAATTCCTCTTGCATCTGAAAGTAGAAACTCGCCCGATTACAACGGTATGTGTATTTTTTCCCTAGGCCATTCTGGTTAAGCGTTTGGAGCAGCAGAATTGCGAAAAATTTTCTGCCTTCTCAACCATTTCTTAGCTTCAAACTCCCATATCTCGCGAACGGATTGACTTAACCCAAAAATTCCTGTTGCATCTGAAAGTAGAAACTCGCCCGATTACAACGGTATGTGTATTTTTTCCCTAGGCCATTCTGGTTAAGCGTTTGGAGCAGCAGAAATGCGAAAAATTTTTTGCCTTCTCAACCATTTCTTAGCTTCAAACTCCCACATCAAGCGAACGGATTGACCTAACCCAAAAATTCCTGTTGCATCTGAAAGTAGAAACTCGCCCGATTACAACGGTATGTGTATTTTTTCCCTAGGCCATTCTGGTTAAGAGTTTGGAGCAGCAGAATTGCGAAAAATTTTTTGCCTTCTCAACCATTTCTTGGCTTCAAACTCCCATATCTCGCGAACGGATTGACCTAACCCAAAAATTCCTATTGCACCTAAAAGTAGAAACTCGCCCGATTACAACGGTATGTGTATTTTTTCCCTAGGCCATTCAGGTAAAGAGTTTGGAGCAGCAGAATTGCGAAAAATTTTTTGCCTTCTCAACCATTTCTTGGCTTCAAACTCCCATATCTCGCGAACGGATTGACCTAACCCAAAAATTCCTGTTGCATCTGAAAGTAGAAACTCGCCCGATTACAACGGTATGTGTATTTTATCCCTAGGCCATTCTGGTTAAGAGTTTGGAGCAGCAGAAGTGCGAAAAATTTGTTGTCTTCTCAACCATTTCTTGGCTTCAAACTCCCATATCTCGCGAACGGATTGACCTAACCCAAAAATTCCTCTTGCATCTGAAAGTAGAAACTCGCCCGATTACAACGGTATGTGTATTTTTTCCCTAGGCCATTCTGGTTAAGCGTTTGGAGCAGCAGAAGTGCGAAAAATTTGTTGTCTTCTCTACCATTTCTTAGCTTCAAACTCCCATATCTCGCGAACGGATTGAGCTAACCCAAAAATTCCTATTGCATCTGAAAGTAGAAACTCGCCCGATTACAACGGAATGTGTATTTTTTCCCTAGGCCATTCTGGTTAAGCGTTTGGAGCAGCAGAAGTGCGAAAAATTTGTTGTCTTCTCAACCATGTCTTGGCTTCAAACTCCCATATCTCGCGAACGGATTGACCTAACCCAAAAACTCCTATTGCATCTGAAAGTAGAAACTCGCCCGATTACAACGGTATGTGTATTTTTTCCCTAGGCCATTCTGGTTAAGCGTTTGGAGCAGCAGAAGTGCGAAAAATTTGTTGTCTTATCAACCATTTCTTAGCTTCAAACTCCCATATCTCGCGAACGGATTGACCTAACCCAAAAATTCCTATTGCATCTGAAAGTAGAAACTCGCCAGATTACAACGGTATGTGTATTTTTTCCCTAGGCCATTCTGGTTAAGCGTTTGGAGCAGCAGAATTGCGAAAAATTTTCTGCCTTCTCAACCATTTCTTAGCTTCAAACTCCCATATCTCGCGAACGGATTGACCTAACCCAAAAATTCCTGTTGCATCTGAAAGTAGAAACTCGCCCGATTACAACGGTATGTGTATTTTTTCCCTAGGCCATTCTGGTTAAGCGTTTGGAGCAGCAGAAATGCGAAAAATTTTTTGCCTTCTCAACCATTTCTTAGCTTCAAACTCCCACATCAAGCGAACGGATTGACCTAACCCAAAAATTCCTGTTGCATCTGAAAGTAGAAACTCGCCCGATTACAACGGTATGTGTATTTTTTCCCTAGGCCATTCTGGTTAAGAGTTTGGAGCAGCAGAATTGCGAAAAATTTTTTGCCTTCTCAACCATTTCTTGGCTTCAAACTCCCATATCTCGCGAACGGATTGACCTAACCCAAAAATTCCTATTGCATCTGAAAGTAGAAACTCGCCCGATTACAACGGTATGTGTATTTTATCCCTAGGCCATTCTGGTTAAGAGTTTGGAGCTGCAGAAGTGCGAAAAATTTGTTGTCTTCACAACCATTTCTTGGCTTCAAACTCCCATATCTCGCGAACGGATTGACCTAACCCAAAAATTCCTCTTGCATCTGAAAGTAGAAACTCGCCAGATTACAACGGTATGTGTATTTTTTCCCTAGGCCATTCTGGTTAAGAGTTTGGAGCAGCAGAATTGCGAAAAATTTTTTGCCTTCTCAACCATTTCTTAGCTTCAAACTCCCATATCTCGCGAACGGATTGACCTAACCCAAAAATTCCTGTTGCATCTGAAAGTAGAAACTCGCCCGATTACAACGGTATGTGTATTTTTTCCCTAGGCCATTCTGGTTAAGCGTTTGGAGCAGCAGAAATGCGAAAAATTTTTTGCCTTCTCAACCATTTCTTAGCTTCAAACTCCCACATCAAGCGAACGGATTGACCTAACCCAAAAATTCCTGTTGCATCTGAAAGTAGAAACTCGCCCGATTACAACGGTATGTGTATTTTTTCCCTAGGCCATTCTGGTTAAGAGTTTGGAGCAGCAGAATTGCGAAAAATTTTTTGCCTTCTCAACCATTTCTTGGCTTCAAACTCCCATATCTCGCGAACGGATTGACCTAACCCAAAAATTCCTATTGCACCTAAAAGTAGAAACTCGCCCGATTACAACGGTATGTGTATTTTTTCCCTAGGCCATTCAGGTAAAGAGTTTGGAGCAGCAGAATTGCGAAAAATTTTTTGCCTTCTCAACCATTTCTTGGCTTCAAACTCCCATATCTCGCGAACGGATTGACCTAACCCAAAAATTCCTGTTGCATCTGAAAGTAGAAACTCGCCCGATTACAACGGTATGTGTATTTTATCCCTAGGCCATTCTGGTTAAGAGTTTGGAGCAGCAGAAGTGCGAAAAATTTGTTGTCTTCTCAACCATTTCTTGGCTTCAAACTCCCATATCTCGCGAACGGATTGACCTAACCCAAAAATTCCTCTTGCATCTGAAAGTAGAAACTCGCCCGATTACAACGGTATGTGTATTTTTTCCCTAGGCCATTCTGGTTAAGCGTTTGGAGCAGCAGAAGTGCGAAAAATTTGTTGTCTTCTCTACCATTTCTTAGCTTCAAACTCCCATATCTCGCGAACGGATTGAGCTAACCCAAAAATTCCTATTGCATCTGAAAGTAGAAACTCGCCCGATTACAACGGAATGTGTATTTTTTCCCTAGGCCATTCTGGTTAAGCGTTTGGAGCAGCAGAAGTGCGAAAAATTTGTTGTCTTCTCAACCATGTCTTGGCTTCAAACTCCCATATCTCGCGAACGGATTGACCTAACCCAAAAACTCCTATTGCATCTGAAAGTAGAAACTCGCCCGATTACAACGGTATGTGTATTTTTTCCCTAGGCCATTCTGGTTAAGCGTTTGGAGCAGCAGAAGTGCGAAAAATTTGTTGTCTTATCAACCATTTCTTAGCTTCAAACTCCCATATCTCGCGAACGGATTGACCTAACCCAAAAATTCCTATTGCATCTGAAAGTAGAAACTCGCCAGATTACAACGGTATGTGTATTTTTTCCCTAGGCCATTCTGGTTAAGCGTTTGGAGCAGCAGAATTGCGAAAAATTTTCTGCCTTCTCAACCATTTCTTAGCTTCAAACTCCCATATCTCGCGAACGGATTGACCTAACCCAAAAATTCCTGTTGCATCTGAAAGTAGAAACTCGCCCGATTACAACGGTATGTGTATTTTTTCCCTAGGCCATTCTGGTTAAGCGTTTGGAGCAGCAGAAATGCGAAAAATTTTTTGCCTTCTCAACCATTTCTTAGCTTCAAACTCCCACATCAAGCGAACGGATTGACCTAACCCAAAAATTCCTGTTGCATCTGAAAGTAGAAACTCGCCCGATTACAACGGTATGTGTATTTTTTCCCTAGGCCATTCTGGTTAAGAGTTTGGAGCAGCAGAATTGCGAAAAATTTTTTGCCTTCTCAACCATTTCTTGGCTTCAAACTCCCATATCTCGCGAACGGATTGACCTAACCCAAAAATTCCTATTGCATCTGAAAGTAGAAACTCGCCCGATTACAACGGTATGTGTATTTTTTCCCTAGGCCATTCTGGCTAAGCGTTTGGAGCAGCAGAATTGCGAAAAATTTTTTGCCATCTCAACCATTTCTTGGCTTCAAACTCCCATATCTCGTGAACGGATTGACCTAACCCAAAAATTCCTATAGCATCTGAAAGTAGAAACTCGCCAGATTACAACGGTATATGTATTTTTTCCCTAGGCCATTCTGGTTAAGAGTTTGGAGCAGCAGAATTGCGAAAAATTTTTTGCCTTCTCAACCATTTCTTGGCTTCAAACTCCCATATCTCGCGAACGGATTGACCTAACCCAAAACGTCCTATTGCATTTGAATGTAGAAACTCGCCCGATTACAACGGTATGTGTATTTTTTCCCTAGGCCATTCTGGTTAAGCGTTTGGAGCAGCAGAATTGCGAAAAATTTTCTGCCTTCTCAACCATTTCTTAGCTTCAAACTCCCATATCTCGCGAACGGATTGACCTAACCCAAAAATTCCTGTTGCATCTGAAAGTAGAAACTCGCCCGATTACAACGGTATGTGTATTTTTTCCATGGCCCAATCTGGTTAAGCGTTTGGAGAAGCAGAATTGCGAAAAATTTGTTGTCTTCTCTACCATTTCTTAGCTTCAAACTCCCATATCTCGCGAACGGATTGACCTAACCCAAAAATTCCTATTGCATCTGAAAGTAGAAACTCGCCCGATTACAACTGTATGTGTATTTTTTCCCTAGGCCATTCTGGTTAAGCGTTTGGAGCAGCAGAAGTGCGAAAAATTTGTTGTCTTCTCTACAATTTCTTAGCTTCAAACTCCCATATCTCGCGAACGGATTGAACTAACCCAAAAATTCCTGTTGCATCTGAAAGTAGAAACTCGCCCGATTACAACGGTATGTGTATTTTTTCCCTAGGCCATTCTGGTTAAGCGTTTGGAGCAGCAGAAATGCGAAAAATTTTTTGCCTTCTCAACCATTTCTTAGCTTCAAACTCCCACATCAAGCGAACGGATTGACCTAACCCAAAAATTCCTGTTGCATCTGAAAGTAGAAACTCGCCCGATTACAACGGTATGTGTATTTTTTCCCTAGGCCATTCTGGTTAAGAGTTTGGAGCAGCAGAAGTGCGAAAAATTTGTTGTCTTCTCAACCATTTCTTGGTTTCAAACTCCCATATCTCGCGAACGTATTGACCTAACCCAAAAATTCCTATTGCATCTGAAAGTAGAAACTCGCCCGACTACAACGGTATGTGTATTTTTTCCCTAGGCCATTCTGGTTAAGCGTTTGGAGCAGCAGAAGTGCGAAAAATTTGTTGTCTTCTCTACCATTTCTTAGCTTCAAACTCCCATATCTCGCGAACGGATTGACCTAACCCAAAAATTCCTATTGCATCTGAAAGTAGAAACTCGCCCGATTACAACGGTATGTGTATTTTTTCCCTAGGCCATTCTGGTTAAGCGTTTGGAGCAGCAGAAGTGCGAAAATTTTGTTGTCTTCTCAACCATTTCTTGGCTTCAAACTCCCATATCTCGCGAACGGATTGACCTAACCCAAAATCTCCTATTGCATCTGAAAGTAGAAACTCGCCCGATTACAACGGTATGTGTATTTTTTCCCTAGGCCATTCTGGTTAAGCGTTTGGAGCAGCAGAAGTGCGAAAAATTTGTTGTCTTATCAACCATTTCTTAGCTTCAAACTCCCATATCTCGCGAACGGATTGACCTAACCCAAAAATTCCTATTGCATCTGAAAGTAGAAACTCGCCAGATTACAACGGTATATGTATTTTTTCCCTAGGCCATTCTGGTTAAGAGTTTGGAGCAGCAGAATTGCGAAAAATTTTTTGCCTTCTCAACCATTTCTTGGCTTCAAACTCCCATATCTCGTGAACGGATTGACCTAACCCAAAAATTCCTATTGCATCTGAAAGTAGAAACTCGCCAGATTACAACGGTATATGTATTTTTTCCCTAGGCCATTCTGGTTAAGAGTTTGGAGCAGCAGAATTGCGAAAAATTTTTTGCCTTCTCAACCATTTCTTGGCTTCAAACTCCCATATCTCGCGAACGGATTGACCTAACCCAAAACGTCCTATTGCATTTGAATGTAGAAACTCGCCCGATTACAACGGTATGTGTATTTTTTCCCTAGGCCATTCTGGTTAAGCGTTTGGAGCAGCAGAATTGCGAAAAATTTTCTGCCTTCTCAACCATTTCTTAGCTTCAAACTCCCATATCTCGCGAATGGATTGACCTAACCCAAAAATTCCTGTCGCATCTGAAAGTAGAAACTCGCCCGATTACAACGGTATGTGTATTTTTTCCCTAGGCCATTCTGGTTAAGCGTTTGGAGCAGCAGAAATGCGAAAAATTTTTTGCCTTCTCAACCATTTCTTAGCTTCAAACTCCCATATCTCGCGAACGCATTGACCTAACCCAAAAAAACCCTGTTGCATCTGAAAGTAGAAACTCGCCCGATTACAACGGTATGTGTATTTTTTCCCTAGGCCATTCTGGTTAAGAGTTTGGAGCAGCAGAATTGCGAAAAATTTTTTGCCTTCTCAACCATTTCTTGGCTTCAAACTCCCATATCTCGCGAACGGATTGACATAACCCAAAAATTCCTATTGCACCTGAAAGTAGAAACTCGCCCGATTACAACGGTATGTGTATTTTTTCCATGGCCCAATCTGGTTAAGCGTTTGGAGAAGCAGAATTGCGAAAAATTTGTTGTCTTCTCTACCATTTCTTAGCTTCAAACTCCCATATCTCGCGAACGGATTGACCTAACCCAAAAATTCCTGTCGCATCTGAAAGTAGAAACTCGCCCGATTACAACGGTATGTGTATTTTTTCCCTAGGCCATTCTGGTTAAGCGTTTGGAGCAGCAGAAATGCGAAAAATTTTTTGCCTTCTCAACCATTTCTTAGCTTCAAACTCCCATATCTCGCGAACGGATTGACCTAACCCAAAAATTCCTGTTGCATCTGAAAGTAGAAACTCGCCCGATTACAACGGTATGTGTATTTTTTCCCTAGGCCATTCTGGTTAAGAGTTTGGAGCAGCAGAATTGCGAAAAATTTTTTGCCTTCTCAACCATTTCTTGGCTTCAAACTCCCATATCTCGCGAACGGATTGACCTAACCCAAAAATTCCTATTGCATCTGAAAGTAGAAACTCGCCCGATTACAACGGTATGTGTATTTTTTCCCTAGGCCATTCAGGCTAAGCGTTTGGAGCAGCAGAATTGCGAAAAATTTTTTGCCATCTCAACCATTTCTTGCCTTCAAACTCCCATATCTCGTGAACGGATTGACCTAACCCAAAAATTCCTATTGCATCTGAAAGTAGAAACACGCCAGATTACAACGGTATATGTATTTTTTCCCAAGGCCATTCTGGTTAAGAGTTTGGAGCAGCAGAATTGCGAAAAATTTTTTGCCTTCTCAACCATTTCTTGGCTTCAAACTCCCATATCTCGCGAACGGATTGACCTAACCCAAAACGTCCTATTGCATTTGAATGTAGAAACTCGCCCGATTACAACGGTATGTGTATTTTTTCCCTAGGCCATTCTGGTTAAGCGTTTGGAGCAGCAGAATTGCGAAAAATTTTCTGCCTTCTCAACCATTTCTTAGCTTCAAACTCCCATATCTCGCGAATGGATTGACCTAACCCAAAAATTCCTGTCGCATCTGAAAGTAGAAACTCGCCCGATTACAACGGTATGTGTATTTTTTCCCTAGGCCATTCTGGTTAAGCGTTTGGAGCAGCAGAAATGCGAAAAATTTTTTGCCTTCTCAACCATTTCTTAGCTTCAAACTCCCATATCTCGCGAACGCATTGACCTAACCCAAAAAAACCCTGTTGCATCTGAAAGTAGAAACTCGCCCGATTACAACGGTATGTGTATTTTTTCCCTAGGCCATTCTGGTTAAGAGTTTGGAGCAGCAGAATTGCGAAAAATTTTTTGCCTTCTCAACCATTTCTTGGCTTCAAACTCCCATATCTCGCGAACGGATTGACATAACCCAAAAATTCCTATTGCACCTGAAAGTAGAAACTCGCCCGATTACAACGGTATGTGTATTTTTTCCCTAGGCCATTCTGGTTAAGCGTTTGGAGCAGCAGAAGTGCGAAAAATTTGTTGTCTTCTCTACAATTTCTTAGCTTCAAACTCCCATATCTCGCGAACGGATTGACCTAACCCAAAAATTCCTATTGCATCTGAAAGTAGAAACTCGCCCGATTACAACGGTATGTGTATTTTTTCCCTAGGCCATTCTGGTTAAGCGTTTGGAACAGCAGAAGTGCGAAAAATTTGTTGTCTTCTCAACCATTTCTTGGCTTCAAACTCCCATATCTCGCGAACGGATTGACCTAACCCAAAAGCTCCTATTGCATCTGAAAGTAGAAACTCGCCCGATAACAACGGTATGTGTATTTTTTCCCTAGGCCATTCTGGTTAAGCGTTTGGAGCAGCAGAAGTGCGAAAAATTTGATGTCTTATCAACCATTTCTTAGCTTCAAACTCCCATATCTCGCGAACGGATTGACCTAACCCAAAAATTCCTATTGCACCTGAAAGTAGAAACTCGCCCGATTACAACGGTATGTGTATTTTTTCCCTAGCCCATTCTGGTTAAGCGTTTGGAGAAGCAGAATTGCGAAAAATTTGTTGTCTTCTTTACCATTTCTTAGCTTCAAACTCCCATATCTCGCGAGCGGATTGACCTAACCCAAAAATTCCTATTGCATCTGAAAGTAGAAACTCGCCCGATTACAACGGTATGTGTATTTTTTCCCTAGGCCATTCTGGCTAAGCGTTTGGAGCAGCAGAATTGCGAAAAATTTTTTGCCATCTCAACCATTTCTTGGCTTCAAACTCCCATATCTCGTGAACGGATTGACCTAACCCAAAAATTCCTATTGCATCTGAAAGTAGAAACTCGCCGGATTACAACGGTATGTGTATTTTTTCCCTAGGCCATTCTGGTTAAGAGTTTGGAGCAGCAGAATTGCGAAAAATTTTTAGCCTTCTCAACCATTTCTTGGCTTCAAACTCCCATATCTCGCGAACGGATTGACCTAACCCAAAACGTCCTATTGCATTTGAAAGTAGAAGCTCGCCCGATTACAACGGTATGTGTATTTTTTCCCTATGCCATTCTGGTTAAGCGTTTGGAGCAGCAGAATTGCGAAAAATTTTCTGCCTTCTCAACCATTTCTTAGCTTCAAACTCCCATATCTCGCGAACGGATTGACCTAACCCAAAAATTCCTGTTGCATCTGAAAGTAGAAACTCGCCCGATTACAACGGTATGTGTATTTTTTCCCTAGGCCATTCTGGTTAAGAGTTTGGAGCAGCAGAATTGCGAAAAATTTTTTGCCTTCTCAACCATTTCTTGGCTTCAAACTCCCATATCTCGCGAACGGATTGACCTAACCCAAAAATTCCTGTTGCATCTGAAAGTAGAAACTCGCCCGATTACAACGGTATGTGTATTTTTTCCCTAGGCCATTCTGGTTAAGAGTTTGGAGCAGCAGAATTGCGAAAAATTTTTTGCCTTCTCAACCATTTCTTGGCTTCAAACTCCCATATCTCGCGAACGGATTGACCTAACCCAAAAATTCCTATTGCACCTGAAAGTAGAAACTCGCCCGATTACAACGGTATGTGTATTTTTTCCCTAGGCCATTCTGGTTAAGCGTTTGGAGCAGCAGAATTGCGAAAAATTTGTTGTCTTCTCAACCATTTCTTGGCTTCAAACTCCCATATCTCGCGAACGGATTGACCTAACCCAAAAATTCCTATTGCATCTGAAAGTAGAAACTCGCCCGATTACAACGGTATGTGTATTTTTTCCCTAGGCCATTCTGGTTAAGCGTTTGGAGCAGCAGAAGTGCGAAAAATTTGTTGTCTTCTCTACCATTTCTTAGCTTCAAACTCCCATATCTCGCGAACGGATTGACCTAACCCAAAAATTCCTATTGCATTTGAAAGTAGAAACTCGCCCGATTACAACGGTATGTGTATTTTTTCCCTATGCCATTCTGGTTAAGCGTTTGGAGCAGCAGAATTGCGAAAAATTTTCTGCCTTCTCAACCATTTCTTAGCTTCAAACTCCCATATCTCGCGAACGGATTGACCTAACCCAAAAATTCCTGTTGCATCTGAAAGTAGAAACTCGCCCGATTACAACGGTATGTGTATTTTTTCCCTAGGCCATTCTGGTTAAGCGTTTGGAGCAGCAGAAATGCGAAAAATTTTTTGCCTTCTCAACCATTTCTTAGCTTCAAACTCCCATATCTCGCGAACGCATTGACCTAACCCAAAAATTCCTGTTGCATCTGAAAGTAGAAACTCGCCCGATTACAACGGTATGTGTATTTTTTCCCTAGGCCATTCTGGTTAAGAGTTTGGAGCAGCAGAATTGCGAAAAATTTTTTGCCTTCTCAACCATTTCTTGGCTTCAAACTCCCATATCTCGCGAACGGATTGACCTAACCCAAAAATTCCTATTGCACCTGAAAGTAGAAACTCGCCCGATTACAACGGTATGTGTATTTTTTCCCTAGGCCATTCTGGTTAAGCGTTTGGAGCAGCAGAAGTGCGAAAAATTTGATGTCTTATCAACCATTTCTTAGCTTCAAACTCCCATATCTCGCGAGCGGATTGACCTAACCCAAAAATTCCTATTGCATCCGAAAGTAGAAACTCGCCCGATTACAACGGTATGTGTATTTTTTCCCTAGGCCATTCTGGCTAAGCGTTTGGTGCAGCAGAATTGCGAAAAATTTTTTGCCATCTCAACCATTTCTTGGCTTCAAACTCCCATATCTCGTGAACGGATTGACCTAACCCAAAAATTCCTATTGCATCTGAAAGTAGAAACTCGCCAGATTACAACGGTATGTGTATTTTTTCCCTAGGCCATTCTGGTTAAGAGTTTGGAGCAGCAGAATTGCGAAAAATTTTTAGCCTTCTCAACCATTTCTTGGCTTCAAACTCCCATATCTCGCGAACGGATTGACCTAACCCAAAACGTCCTATTGCATTTGAAAGTAGAAGCTCGCCCGATTACAACGGTATGTGTATTTTTTCCCTAGGCCATTCTGGTTAAGCGTTTGGAGCAACAGAAATGCGAAAAATTTTTTGCCTTCTCAACCATTTCTTAGCTTCAAACTCCCACATCAAGCGAACGGATTGACCTAACCCAAAAATTCCTGTTGCATCTGAAAGTAGAAACTCGCCCGATTACAACGGTATGTGTATTTTTTCCCTAGGCCATTCTGGTTAAGAGTTTGGAGCAGCAGAATTGCGAAAAATTTTTTGCCTTCTCAACCATTTCTTGGCTTCAAACTCCCATATCTCGCGAACGGATTGACCTAACCCAAAAATTCCTATTGCACCTAAAAGTAGAAACTCGCCCGATTACAACGGTATGTGTATTTTTTCCCTAGGCCATTCTGGTTAAGAGTTTGGAGCAGCAGAATTGCGAAAAATTTGTTGTCTCCTCAACCATTTCTTGGCTTCAAACTCCCATATCTCGCGAACGGATTGACCTAACCCAAAAATTCCTATTGCATCTGAAAGTAGAAACTCGCCCGATTACAACGGTATGTGTATTTTTTCCCTAGGCCATTCTGGTTAAGCGTTTGGAGCAGCAAAAGTGCGAAAAATTTGTTGTCTTCTCAACCATTTCTTGGCTTCAAACTCCCATATCTCGCGAACGGATTGACCTAACCCAAAAACTCCTATTGCATCTGAAAGTAGAAACTCGCCCGATTACAACGGTATGTGTATTTTTTCCCTAGGCCATTCTGGTTAAGCGTTTGGAGCAGCAGAAGTGCGAAAAATTTGTTGTCTTATCAACCATTTCTTAGCTTCAAACTCCCATATCTCGCGAACGGATTGACCTAACCCGAAAATTCCTATTGCATCTGAAAGTAGAAACTCGCCAGATTACAACGGTATGTGTATTTTTTCCCTAGGCCATTCTGGTTAAGAGTTTGGAGCAGCAGAATTGCGAAAAATTTTTTGCCTTCTCAACCATTTCTTGGCTTCAAACTCCCATATCTCGCGAACGGATTGACCTAACCCAAAAATTCCAGTTGCATCTGAAAGTAGAAACTCGCGCGATTACAACGGTATGTGTATTTTTTCCCTAGGCCATTCTGGTTAAGAGTTTGGAGCAGCAGAATTGCGAAAAATTTTTTGCCTTCTCAACCATTTCTTGGCTTCAAACTCCCATATCTCGCGAACGGATTGACCTAACCCAAAAATTCCTATTGCACCTGAAAGTAGAAACTCGCCCGATTACAACGGTATGTGTATTTTTTCCCTAGCCCATTCTGGTTAAGCGTTTGGAGAAGCAGAATTGCGAAAAATTTGTTGTCTTCTTTACCATTTCTTAGCTTCAAACTCCCATATCTCGCGAACGGATTGACCTAACCCAAAAATTCCTATTGCATCTGAAAGTAGAAACTCGCCCGATTACAACGGTATGTGTATTTTTTCCCTAGGCCATTCTGGTTAAGCGTTTGGAGCAGCAGAAGTGCGAAAAATTTGTTGTCTTCTCTACCATTTCTTAGCTTCAAACTCCCATATCTCGCGAACGGATTGACCTAACCCAAAAATTCCTATTGCATTTGAAAGTAGAAACTCGCCCGATTACAACGGTATGTGTATTTTTTCCCTAGGCCATTCTGGTTAAGCGTTTGGAGCAGCAGAATTGCGAAAAATTTTCTGCCTTCTCAACCATTTCTTAGCTTCAAACTCCCATATCTCGAGAACGGATTGACCTAACCCAAAAATTCCTGTTGCATCTGAAAGTAGAAACTCGCCCGATTACAACGGTATGTGTATTTTTTCCCTAGGCCATTCTGGTTAAGCGTTTGGAGCAGCAGAAGTGCGAAAAATTTGATGTCTTATCAACCATTTCTTAGCTTCAAACTCCCATATCTCGCGAGCGGATTGACCTAACCCAAAAATTCCTATTGCATCTGAAAGTAGAAACTCGCCCGATTACAACGGTATGTGTATTTTTTCCCTAGGCCATTCTGGCTAAGCGTTTGGTGCAGCAGAATTGCGAAAAATTTTTTGCCATCTCAACCATTTCTTGGCTTCAAACTCCCATATCTCGTGAACGGATTGACCTAACCCAAAAATTCCTATTGCATCTGAAAGTAGAAACTCGCCAGATTACAACGGTATGTGTATTTTTTCCCTAGGCCATTCTGGTTAAGAGTTTGGAGCAGCAGAATTGCGAAAAATTTTTAGCCTTCTCAACCATTTCTTGGCTTCAAACTCCCATATCTCGCGAACGGATTGACCTAACCCAAAACGTCCTATTGCATTTGAAAGTAGAAGCTCGCCCGATTACAACGGTATGTGTATTTTTTCCCTAGGCCATTCTGGTTAAGCGTTTGGAGCAGCAGAAATGCGAAAAATTTTTTGCCTTCTCAACCATTTCTTAGCTTCAAACTCCCACATCAAGCGAACGGATTGACCTAACCCAAAAATTCCTGTTGCATCTGAAAGTAGAAACTCGCCCGATTACAACGGTATGTGTATTTTTTCCCTAGGCCATTCTGGTTAAGAGTTTGGAGCAGCAGAATTGCGAAAAATTTTTTGCCTTCTCAACCATTTCTTGGCTTCAAACTCCCATATTTCGCGAACGGATTGACCTAACACAAAAATTCCTATTGCACCTAAAAGTAGAAACTCGCCCGATTACAACGGTATGTGTATTTTTTCCCTAGGCCATTCTGGTTAAGAGTTTGGAGCAGCAGAATTGCGAAAAATTTTTTGCCTTCTCAACCATTTCTTGGCTTCAAACTCCCATATCTCGCGAACGGATTGACCTAACCCAAAAATTCCTGTTGCATCTGAAAGTAGAAACTCGCCCGATTACAACGGTATGTGTATTTTTTCCCTAGGCCATTCTGGTTAAGAGTTTGGAGCAGCAGAAGTGCGAAAAATTTGTTGTCTTCTCAACCATTTCTTGGATTCAAACTCCCATATCTCGCGAACGGATTGACCTAACCCAAAAATTCCTATTGCATCTGAAAGTAGAAACTCGCCCGATTACAACGGTATGTGTATTTTTTCCCTAGGCCATTCTGGTTAAGCGTTTGGAGCAGCAGAAGTGCGAAAAATTTGTTGTCTTCTCTACCATTTCTTAGCTTCAAACTCCCATATCTCGCGAACGGATTGACCTAACCCAAAAATTCCTATAGCATCTGAAAGTAGAAACTCGCCCGATTACAACGGTATGTGTATTTTTTCCCTAGGCTATTCTGGTTAAGCGTTTGGAGCAGCAGAAGTGCGAAAAATTTGTTGTCTTCTCAACCATTTCTTGGCTTCAAACTCCCATATCTCGCGAACGGATTGACCTAACCCAAAAACTCCTATTGCATCTGAAAGTAGAAACTCGCCAGATTTCAACGGTTTGTGTATTTTTTCCCTAGGCCATTCTGGTTAAGAGTTTGGAGCAGCAGAAATGCGAAAAATTTTTTGCCTTCTCAACCATTTCTTGGCTTCAAACTCCCATATCTCGCGAACGGATTGACCTAACCCAAAAATTCCTGTTGCATCTGAAAGTAGAAACTCGCCCGATTACAACGGTATGTGTATTTTTTCCCTAGGCCATTCTGGTTAAGAGTTTGGAGCAGCAGAATTGCGAAAAATTTTTTGCCTTCTCAACCATTTCTTGGCTTCAAACTCCCATATCTCGCGAACGGATTGACCTAACCCAAAAATTCCTATTGCACCTGAAAGTAGAAACTCGCCCGATTACAACGGTATGTGTATTTTTTCCCTAGCCCATTCTGGTTAAGCGTTTGGAGAAGCAGAATTGCGAAAAATTTGTTGTCTTCTTTACCATTTCTTAGCTTCAAACTCCCATATCTCGCGAACGGATTGACCTAACCCAAAAATTCCTATTGCATTTGAAAGTAGAAACTCGCCCGATTACAACGGTATGTGTATTTTTTCCCTATGCCATTCTGGTTAAGCGTTTGGAGCAGCAGAATTGCGAAAAATTTTCTGCCTTCTCAACCATTTCTTAGCTTCAAACTCCCATATCTCGCGAACGGATTGACCTAACCCAAAAATTCCTGTTGCATCTGAAAGTAGAAACTCGCCCGATTACAACGGTATGTGTATTTTTTCCCTAGGCCATTCTGGTTAAGCGTTTGGAGCAGCAGAAATGCGAAAAATTTTTTGCCTTCTCAACCATTTCTTAGCTTCAAACTCCCATATCTCGCGAACGCATTGACCTAACCCAAAAATTCCTGTTGCATCTGAAAGTAGAAACTCGCCCGATTACAACGGTATGTGTATTTTTTCCCTAGGCCATTCTGGTTAAGAGTTTGGAGCAGCAGAATTGCGAAAAATTTTTTGCCTTCTCAACCATTTCTTGGCTTCAAACTCCCATATCTCGCGAACGGATTGACCTAACCCAAAAATTCCTATTGCACCTGAAAGTAGAAACTCGCCCGATTACAACGGTATGTGTATTTTTTCCCTAGGCCATTCTGGTTAAGCGTTTGGAGCAGCAGAAGTGCGAAAAATTTGATGTCTTATCAACCATTTCTTAGCTTCAAACTCCCATATCTCGCGAGCGGATTGACCTAACCCAAAAATTCCTATTGCATCCGAAAGTAGAAACTCGCCCGATTACAACGGTATGTGTATTTTTTCCCTAGGCCATTCTGGCCAAGCGTTTGGTGCAGCAGAATTGCGAAAAATTTTTTGCCATCTCAACCATTTCTTGGCTTCAAACTCCCATATCTCGTGAACGGATTGACCTAACCCAAAAATTCCTATTGCATCTGAAAGTAGAAACTCGCCAGATTACAACGGTATGTGTATTTTTTCCCTAGGCCATTCTGGTTAAGAGTTTGGAGCAGCAGAATTGCGAAAAATTTTTAGCCTTCTCAACCATTTCTTGGCTTCAAACTCCCATATCTCGCGAACGGATTGACCTAACCCAAAACGTCCTATTGCATTTGAAAGTAGAAGCTCGCCCGATTACAACGGTATGTGTATTTTTTCCCTAGGCCATTCTGGTTAAGCGTTTGGAGCAGCAGAAATGCGAAAAATTTTTTGCCTTCTCAACCATTTCTTAGCTTCAAACTCCCACATCAAGCGAACGGATTGACCTAACCCAAAAATTCCTGTTGCATCTGAAAGTAGAAACTCGCCCGATTACAACGGTATGTGTATTTTTTCCCTAGGCCATTCTGGTTAAGAGTTTGGAGCAGCAGAATTGCGAAAAATTTTTTGCCTTCTCAACCATTTCTTGGCTTCAAACTCCCATATCTCGCGAACGGATTGACCTAACCCAAAAATTCCTATTGCACCTAAAAGTAGAAACTCGCCCGATTACAACGGTATGTGTATTTTTTCCCTAGGCCATTCTGGTTAAGAGTTTGGAGCAGCAGAATTGCGAAAAATTTGTTGTCTTCTCAACCATTTCTTGGCTTCAAACTCCCATATATCGCGAACGGATTGACCTAACCCAAAAATTCCTATTGCATCTGAAAGTAGAAACTCGCCCGATTACAACGGTATGTGTATTTTTTCCCTAGGCCATTCTGGTTAAGCGTTTGGAGCAGCAAAAGTGCGAAAAATTTGTTGTCTTCTCAACCATTTCTTGGCTTCAAACTCCCATATCTCGCGAACGGATTGACCTAACCCAAAAACTCCTATTGCATCTGAAAGTAGAAACTCGCCCGATTACAACGGTATGTGTATTTTTTCCCTAGGCCATTCTGGTTAAGCGTTTGGAGCAGCAGAAGTGCGAAAAATTTGTTGTCTTATCAACCATTTCTTAGCTTCAAACTCCCATATCTCGCGAACGGATTGACCTAACCCGAAAATTCCTATTGCATCTGAAAGTAGAAACTCGCCAGATTACAACGGTATGTGTATTTTTTCCCTAGGCCATTCTGGTTAAGAGTTTGGAGCAGCAGAATTGCGAAAAATTTTTTGCCTTCTCAACCATTTCTTGGCTTCAAACTCCCATATCTCGCGAACGGATTGACCTAACCCAAAAATTCCTATTGCATCTGAAAGTAGAAACTCGCCAGATTACAACGGTATGTGTATTTTTTCCCTAGGCCATTCTGGTTAAGAGTTTGGAGCAGCAGAATTGCGAAAAATTTTTAGCCTTCTCAACCATTTCTTGGCTTCAAACTCCCATATCTCGCGAACGGATTGACCTAACCCAAAACGTCCTATTGCATTTGAAAGTAGAAGCTCGCCCGATTACAACGGTATGTGTATTTTTTCCCTAGGCCATTCTGGTTAAGCGTTTGGAGCAGCAGAAATGCGAAAAATTTTTTGCCTTCTCAACCATTTCTTAGCTTCAAACTCCCACATCAAGCGAACGGATTGACCTAACCCAAAAATTCCTGTTGCATCTGAAAGTAGAAACTCGCCCGATTACAACGGTATGTGTATTTTTTCCCTAGGCCATTCTGGTTAAGAGTTTGGAGCAGCAGAATTGCGAAAAATTTTTTGCCTTCTCAACCATTTCTTGGCTTCAAACTCCCATATCTCGCGAACGGATTGACCTAACCCAAAAATTCCTATTGCACCTAAAAGTAGAAACTCGCCCGATTACAACGGTATGTGTATTTTTTCCCTAGGCCATTCTGGTTAAGAGTTTGGAGCAGCAGAATTGCGAAAAATTTGTTGTCTTCTCAACCATTTCTTGGCTTCAAACTCCCATATCTCGCGAACGGATTGACCTAACCCAAAAATTCCTATTGCATCTGAAAGTAGAAACTCGCCCGATTACAACGGTATGTGTATTTTTTCCCTAGGCCATTCTGGTTAAGCGTTTGGAGCAGCAAAAGTGCGAAAAATTTGTTGTCTTCTCAACCATTTCTTGGCTTCAAACTCCCATATCTCGCGAACGGATTGACCTAACCCAAAAACTCCTATTGCATCTGAAAGTAGAAACTCGCCCGATTACAACGGTATGTGTATTTTTTCCCTAGGCCATTCTGGTTAAGCGTTTGGAGCAGCAGAAGTGCGAAAAATTTGTTGTCTTATCAACCATTTCTTAGCTTCAAACTCCCATATCTCGCGAACGGATTGACCTAACCCGAAAATTCCTATTGCATCTGAAAGTAGAAACTCGCCAGATTACAACGGTATGTGTATTTTTTCCCTAGGCCATTCTGGTTAAGAGTTTGGAGCAGCAGAATTGCGAAAAATTTTTTGCCTTCTCAACCATTTCTTGGCTTCAAACTCCCATATCTCGCGAACGGATTGACCTAACCCAAAAATTCCTGTTGCATCTGAAAGTAGAAACTCGCGCGATTACAACGGTATGTGTATTTTTTCCCTAGGCCATTCTGGTTAAGAGTTTGGAGCAGCAGAATTGCGAAAAATTTTTTGCCTTCTCAACCATTTCTTGGCTTCAAACTCCCATATCTCGCGAACGGATTGACCTAACCCAAAAATTCCTATTGCACCTGAAAGTAGAAACTCGCCCGATTACAACGGTATGTGTATTTTTTCCCTAGCCCATTCTGGTTAAGCGTTTGGAGAAGCAGAATTGCGAAAAATTTGTTGTCTTCTTTACCATTTCTTAGCTTCAAACTCCCATATCTCGCGAACGGATTGACCTAACCCAAAAATTCCTATTGCATCTGAAAGTAGAAACTCGCCCGATTACAACGGTATGTGTATTTTTTCCCTAGGCCATTCTGGTTAAGCGTTTGGAGCAGCAGAAGTGCGAAAAATTTGTTGTCTTCTCTACCATTTCTTAGCTTCAAACTCCCATATCTCGCGAACGGATTGACCTAACCCAAAAATTCCTATTGCATTTGAAAGTAGAAACTCGCCCGATTACAACGGTATGTGTATTTTTTCCCTAGGCCATTCTGGTTAAGCGTTTGGAGCAGCAGAATTGCGAAAAATTTTCTGCCTTCTCAACCATTTCTTAGCTTCAAACTCCCATATCTCGCGAACGGATTGACCTAACCCAAAAATTCCTGTTGCATCTGAAAGTAGAAACTCGCCCGATTACAACGGTATGTGTATTTTTTCCCTAGGCCATTCTGGTTAAGCGTTTGGAGCAGCAGAAGTGCGAAAAATTTGATGTCTTATCAACCATTTCTTAGCTTCAAACTCCCATATCTCGCGAGCGGATTGACCTAACCCAAAAATTCCTATTGCATCTGAAAGTAGAAACTCGCCCGATTACAACGGTATGTGTATTTTTTCCCTAGGCCATTCTGGCTAAGCGTTTGGTGCAGCAGAATTGCGAAAAATTTTTTGCCATCTCAACCATTTCTTGGCTTCAAACTCCCATATCTCGTGAACGGATTGACCTAACCCAAAAATTCCTATTGCATCTGAAAGTAGAAACTCGCCAGATTACAACGGTATGTGTATTTTTTCCCTAGGCCATTCTGGTTAAGAGTTTGGAGCAGCAGAATTGCGAAAAATTTTTAGCCTTCTCAACCATTTCTTGGCTTCAAACTCCCATATCTCGCGAACGGATTGACCTAACCCAAAACGTCCTATTGCATTTGAAAGTAGAAGCTCGCCCGATTACAACGGTATGTGTATTTTTTCCCTAGGCCATTCTGGTTAAGCGTTTGGAGCAGCAGAAATGCGAAAAATTTTTTGCCTTCTCAACCATTTCTTAGCTTCAAACTCCCACATCAAGCGAACGGATTGACCTAACCCAAAAATTCCTGTTGCATCTGAAAGTAGAAACTCGCCCGATTACAACGGTATGTGTATTTTTTCCCTAGGCCATTCTGGTTAAGAGTTTGGAGCAGCAGAATTGCGAAAAATTTTTTGCCTTCTCAACCATTTCTTGGCTTCAAACTCCCATATTTCGCGAACGGATTGACCTAACACAAAAATTCCTATTGCACCTAAAAGTAGAAACTCGCCCGATTACAACGGTATGTGTATTTTTTCCCTAGGCCATTCTGGTTAAGAGTTTGGAGCAGCAGAATTGCGAAAAATTTTTTGCCTTCTCAACCATTTCTTGGCTTCAAACTCCCATATCTCGCGAACGGATTGACCTAACCCAAAAATTCCTGTTGCATCTGAAAGTAGAAACTCGCCCGATTACAACGGTATGTGTATTTTTTCCCTAGGCCATTCTGGTTAAGAGTTTGGAGCAGCAGAAGTGCGAAAAATTTGTTGTCTTCTCAACCATTTCTTGGATTCAAACTCCCATATCTCGCGAACGGATTGACCTAACCCAAAAATTCCTATTGCATCTGAAAGTAGAAACTCGCCCGATTACAACGGTATGTGTATTTTTTCCCTAGGCCATTCTGGTTAAGCGTTTGGAGCAGCAGAAGTGCGAAAAATTTGTTGTCTTCTCTACCATTTCTTAGCTTCAAACTCCCATATCTCGCGAACGGATTGACCTAACCCAAAAATTCCTATAGCATCTGAAAGTAGAAACTCGCCCGATTACAACGGTATGTGTATTTTTTCCCTAGGCTATTCTGGTTAAGCGTTTGGAGCAGCAGAAGTGCGAAAAATTTGTTGTCTTCTCAACCATTTCTTGGCTTCAAACTCCCATATCTCGCGAACGGATTGACCTAACCCAAAAACTCCTATTGCATCTGAAAGTAGAAACTCGCCAGATTTCAACGGTTTGTGTATTTTTTCCCTAGGCCATTCTGGTTAAGAGTTTGGAGCAGCAGAAATGCGAAAAATTTTTTGCCTTCTCAACCATTTCTTGGCTTCAAACTCCCATATCTCGCGAACGGATTGACCTAACCCAAAAATTCCTGTTGCATCTGAAAGTAGAAACTCGCCCGATTACAACGGTATGTGTATTTTTTCCCTAGGCCATTCTGGTTAAGAGTTTGGAGCAGCAGAATTGCGAAAAATTTTTTGCCTTCTCAACCATTTCTTGGCTTCAAACTCCCATATCTCGCGAACGGATTGACCTAACCCAAAAATTCCTATTGCACCTGAAAGTAGAAACTCGCCCGATTACAACGGTATGTGTATTTTTTCCCTAGCCCATTCTGGTTAAGCGTTTGGAGAAGCAGAATTGCGAAAAATTTGTTGTCTTCTTTACCATTTCTTAGCTTCAAACTCCCATATCTCGCGAACGGATTGACCTAACCCAAAAATTCCTATTGCATCTGAAAGTAGAAACTCGCCCGATTACAACGGTATGTGTATTTTTTCCCTAGGCCATTCTGGTTAAGCGTTTGGAGCAGCAGAAGTGCGAAAAATTTGTTGTCTTCTCTACCATTTCTTAGCTTCAAACTCCCATATCTCGCGAACGGATTGACCTAACCCAAAAATTCCTATTGCATCTGAAAGTAGAAACTCGCCCGATTACAACGGTATGTGTATTTTTTCCCTAGGCCATTCTGGTTAAGCGTTTGGAGCAGCAGAATTGCGAAAAATTTGTTGTCTTCTCAACCATTTCTTGGCTTCAAACTCCCATATCTCGCGAACGGATTGACCTAACCCAAAAATTCCTATTGCATCTGAAAGTAGAAACTCGCCCGATTACAACGGTATGTGTATTTTTTCCCTAGGCCATTCTGGTTAAGCGTTTGGAGCAGCAGAAGTGCGAAAAATTTGTTGTCTTCTCTACCATTTCTTAGCTTCAAACTCCCATATCTCGCGAACGGATTGACCTAACCCAAAAATTCCTATTGCATCTGAAAGTAGAAACTCGCCCGATTACAACGGTATGTGTATTTTTTCCCTAGGCCATTCTGGTTAAGCGTTTGGAGCAGCAGAATTGCGAAAAATTTGTTGTCTTCTCAACCATTTCTTGGCTTCAAACTCCCATATCTCGCGAACGGATTGACCTAACCCAAAAATTCCTATTGCATCTGAAAGTAGAAACTCGCCCGATTACAACGGTATGTGTATTTTTTCCCTAGGCCATTCTGGTTAAGCGTTTGGAGCAGCAGAAGTGCGAAAAATTTGTTGTCTTCTCTACCATTTCTTAGCTTCAAACTCCCATATCTCGCGAACGGATTGACCTAACCCAAAAACTCCTATTGCATCTGAAAGTAGAAACTCGCCCGATTACAACGGTATGTGTATTTTTTCCCTAGGCCATTCTGGTTAAGCGTTTGGAGCAGCAGAAGTGCGAAAAATTTGTTGTCTTATCAACCATTTCTTAGCTTCAAACTCCCATATCTCGCGAACGGATTGACCTAACCCAAAAATTCCTATTGCATCTGAAAGTAGAAACTCGCCCGATTACAACGGTATGTGTATTTTTTCCCTAGGCCATTCTGGCTAAGCGTTTGGAGCAGCAGAATTGCGAAAAATTTTTTGCCATCTCAACCATTTCTTGGCTTCAAACTCCCATATCTCGTGAACGGATTGACCTAACCCAAAAATTCCTATTGCATCTGAAAGTAGAAACTCGCCAGATTACAACGGTATGTGTATTTTTTCCCTAGGCCATTCTGGTTAAGAGTTTGGAGCAGCAGAATTGCGAAAAATGTTTTGCCTTCTCAACCATTTCTTGGCTTCAAACTCCCATATCTCGCGAACGGATTGACCTAACCCAAAACGTCCTATTGCATTTGAAAGTAGAAACTCGCCCGATGACAACGGTATGTGTATTTTTTCCCTAGGCCATTCTGGTTAAGCGTTTGGAGCAGCAGAATTGCGAAAAATTTTTTGCCTTCTCAACCATTTCTTGGCTTCAAACTCCCATATCTCGCGAACGGATTGACCTAACCCAAAAATTCCTATTGCACCTGAAAGTAGAAACTCGCCCGATTACAACGGTATGTGTATTTTTTCCCTAGGCCATTCTGGTTAAGAGTTTGGAGCAGCAGAATTGCGAAAAATTTCTTGCCTTCTCAACCATTTCTTGGCTTCAAACTCCCATATCTCGCGAACGGATTGACCTAACCCAAAAATTCCTATTGCACCTGAAAGTAGAAACTCGCCCGATTACAACGGTATGTGTATTTTTTCCCTAGGCCATTCTGGCTAAGCGTTTGGAGCAGCAGAATTGCGAAAAATTTTTTGCCATCTCAACCATTTCTTGGCTTCAAACTCCCATATCTCGTGAACGGATTGACCTAACCCAAAAATTCCTATTGCATCTGAAAGTAGCAACTCGCCAGATTACAACGGTATGTGTATTTTTTCCCTAGGCCATTCTGGTTAAGAGTTTGGAGCAGCAGAATTGCGAAAAATTTTTTGCCTCCTCAACCATTTCTTGGCTTCAAACTCCCATATCTAGCGAACGGATTGACCTAACCCAAAAATTCCTGTTGCATCTGAAAGTAGAAACTCGCCCGATTACAACGGTATGTGTATTTTTTCCCTAGGCCATTCTGGTTAAGCGTTTGGAGCAGCAGAAATGCGAAACATTTTTTGCCTTCTCAACCATTTCTTAGCTTCAAACTCCCACATCTCGCGAACGGATTGACCTAACCCAAAAATTCCAGTTGCATCTGAAAGTAGAAACTCGCCCGATTACAACGGTATGTGTATTTTTTCCCTAGGCCATTCTGGTTAAGCGTTTGGAGCAACAGAATTGCGAAAAATTTGTTGTCTTCTCAACCATTTCTTGGCTTCAAACTCCCATATCTCGCGAACGGATTGACCTAACCCAAAAATTCCTATTGCATCTGAAAGTAGAAACTCGCCCGATTACAACGGTATGTGTATTTTTTCCCTAGGCCATTCTGGTTAAGCGTTTGGAGCAGCAGAAGTGCGAAAAATTTGTTGTCTTCTCTACCATTTCTTAGCTTCAAACTCCCATATCTCGCGAACGGATTGACCTAACCCAAAAATTCCTATTGCATCTGAAAGTAGAAACTCGCCCGATTACAATGGTATGTGTATTTTGTCCCTAGGCCATTCTGGTTAAGCGTTTGGAGCAGCAGAAGTGCGAAAAATTTGTTGTCTTATCAACCATTTCTTAGCTTCAAACTCCCATATCTCGCGAACGGATTGACCTAACCCAAAAATTCCTATTGCATCTGAAAGTAGAAACTCGCCCGATTACAACGGTATGTGTATTTTTTCCCTAGGCCATTCTGGCTAAGCGTTTGGAGCAGCAGAATTGCGAAAAATTTTTTGCCATCTCAACCATTTCTTGGCTTCAAACTCCCATATCTCGTGAACGGATTGACCTAACCCAAAAATTCCTATTGCATCTGAAAGTAGAAACTCGCCAGATTACAACGGTATGTGTATTTTTTCCCTAGGCCATTCTGGTTAAGAGTTTGGAGCAGCAGAATTGCGAAAAATTTTTTGCCATCTCAACCATTTCTTGGCTTCAAACTCCCATATCTCGCGAACGGATTGACCTAACCCAAAACGTCCTATTGCATTTGAAAGTAGAAACTCGCCCGATGACAACGGTATGTGTATTTTTTCCCTAGGCCATTCTGGTTAAGCGTTTGGAGCAGCAGAATTGCGAAAAATTTTTTGCCTTCTCAACCATTTCTTGGCTTCAAACTCCCATATCTCGCGAACGGATTGACCTAACCCAAAAATTCCTATTGCACCTGAAAGTAGAAACTCGCCCGATTACAACGGTATGTGTATTTTTTCCCTAGGCCATTCTGGTTAAGAGTTTGGAGCAGCAGAATTGCGAAAAATTTCTTGCCTTCTCAACCATTTCTTGGCTTCAAACTCCCATATCTCGCGAACGGATTGACCTAACCCAAAAATTCCTATTGCACCTGAAAGTAGAAACTCGCCCGATTACAACGGTATGTGTATTTTTTCCCTAGGCCATTCTGGCTAAGCGTTTGGAGCAGCAGAATTGCGAAAAATTTGTTGTCTTCTCAACCATTTCTTGGCTTCAAACTCCCATATCTCGCGAACGGATTGACCTAACCCAAAAATTCCTATTGCATCTGAAAGTAGAAACTCGCCCGATTACAACGGTATGTGTATTTTTTCCCTAGGCCATTCTGGTTAAGCGTTTGGAGCAGCAGATGTGCGAAAAATTTGTTGTCTTCTCTACCATTTCTTAGCTTCAAACTCCCATATCTCGCGAACGGATTGACCTAACCCAAAAACTCCTATTGCATCTGAAAGTAGAAACTCGCCCGATTACAACGGTATGTGTATTTTTTCCCTAGGCCATTCTGGTTAAGCGTTTGGAGCAGCAGAAGTGCGAAAAATTTGTTGTCTTATCAACCATTTCTTAGCTTCAAACTCCCATATCTCGCGAACGGATTGACCTAACCCAAAAATTCCTATTGCATCTGAAAGTAGAAACTCGCCCGATTACAACGGTATGTGTATTTTTTCCCTAGGCCATTCTGGCTAAGCGTTTGGAGCAGCAGAATTGCGAAAAATTTTTTGCCATCTCAACCATTTCTTGGCTTCAAACTCCCATATCTCGTGAACGGATTGACCTAACCCAAAAATTCCTATTGCATCTGAAAGTAGAAACTCGCCAGATTACAACGGTATGTGTATTTTTTCCCTAGGCCATTCTGGTTAAGAGTTTGGAGCAGCAGAATTGCGAAAAATTTTTTGCCTTCTCAACCATTTCTTGGCTTCAAACTCCCATATCTCGCGAACGGATTGACCTAACCCAAAACGTCCTATTGCATTTGAAAGTAGAAACTCGCCCGATGACAACGGTATGTGTATTTTTTCCCTAGGCCATTCTGGTTAAGCGTTTGGAGCAGCAGAAGTGCGAAAAATTTGTTGTCTTATCAACCATGTCTTAGCTTCAAACTCCCATATCTCGCGAACGGATTGACCTAACCCAAAAATTCCTATTGCATCTGAAAGTAGAAACTCGCCCGATTACAACGGTATGTGTATTTTTTCCCTAGGCCATTCTGGCTAAGCGTTTGGAGCAGCAGAATTGCGAAAAATTTTTTGCCATCTCAACCATTTCTTGGCTTCAAACTCCCATATCTCGTGAACGGATTGACCTAACCCAAAAATTCCTATTGCATCTGAAAGTAGAAACTCGCCAGATTACAACGGTATGTGTATTTTTTCCCTAGGCCATTCTGGTTAAGAGTTTGGAGCAGCAGAATTGCGAAAAATTTTTTGCCTTCTCAACCATTTCTTGGCTTCAAACTCCCATATCTCGCGAACGGATTGAACTAACCCAAAACGTCCTATTGCATTTGAAAGTAGAAACTCGCCCGATGACAACGGTATGTGTATTTTTTCCCTAGGCCATTCTGGTTAAGCGTTTGGAGCAGCAGAATTGCGAAAAATTTTTTGCCTTCTCAACCATTTCTTGGCTTCAAACTCCCATATCTCGCGAACGGATTGACCTAACCCAAAAATTCCTATTGCACCTGAAAGTAGAAACTCGCCCGATTACAACGGTATGTGTATTTTTTCCCTAGGCCATTCTGGTTAAGAGTTTGGAGCAGCAAAATTGCGAAAAATTTCTTGCCTTCTCAACCATTTCTTGGCTTCAAACTCCCATATCTCGCGAACGGATTGACCTAACCCAAAAATTCCTATTGCACCTGAAAGTAGAAACTCGCCCGATTACAACGGTATGTGTATTTTTTCCCTAGGCCATTCTGGCTAAGCGTTTGGAGCAGCAGAATTGCGAAAAATTTTTTGCCATCTCAACCATTTCTTGGCTTCAAACTCCCATATCTCGTGAACGGATTGACCTAACCCAAAAATTCCTATTGCATCTGAAAGTAGCAACTCGCCAGATTACAACGGTATGTGTATTTTTTCCCTAGGCCATTCTGGTTAAGAGTTTGGAGCAGCAGAATTGCGAAAAATTTTTTGCCTTCTCAACCATTTCTTGGCTTCAAACTCCCATATCTAGCGAACGGATTGACCTAACCCAAAAATTCCTGTTGCATCTGAAAGTAGAAACTCGCCCGATTACAACGGTATGTGTATTTTTTCCCTAGGCCATTCTGGTTAAGCGTTTGGAGCAGCAGAAATGCGAAAAATTTTTTGCCTTCTCAACCATTTCTTAGCTTCAAACTCCCACATCTCGCGAACGGATTGACCTAACCCAAAAATTCCAGTTGCATCTGAAAGTAGAAACTCGCCCGATTACAACGGTATGTGTATTTTTTCCCTAGGCCATTCTGGTTAAGCGTTTGGAGCAGCAGAATTGCGAAAAATTTGTTGTCTTCTCAACCATTTCTTGGCTTCAAACTCCCATATCTCGCGAACGGATTGACCTAACCCAAAAATTCCTATTGCATCTGAAAGTAGAAACTCGCCCGATTACAACGGTATGTGTATTTTTTCCCTAGGCCATTCTGGTTAAGCGTTTGGAGCAGCAGAAGTGCGAAAAATTTGTTGTCTTCTCTACCATTTCTTAGCTTCAAACTCCCATATCTCGCGAACGGATTGACCTAACCCAAAAACTCCTATTGCATCTGAAAGTAGAAACTCGCCCGCTTACAACGGTATGTGTATTTTTTCCCTAGGCCATTCTGGTTAAGCGTTTGGAGCAGCAGAAGTGCGAAAAATTTGTTGTCTTATCAACCATTTCTTAGCTTCAAACTCCCATATCTCGCGAACGGATTGACCTAACCCAAAAATTCCTATTGCATCTGAAAGTAGAAACTCGCCCGATTACAACGGTATGTGTATTTTTTCCCTAGGCCATTCTGGCTAAGCGTTTGGAGCAGCAGAATTGCGAAAAATTTTTTGCCATCTCAACCATTTCTTGGCTTCAAACTCCCATATCTCGTGAACGGATTGACCTAACCCAAAAATTCCTATTGCATCTGAAAGTAGAAACTCGCCAGATTACAACGGTATGTGTATTTTTTCCCTAGGCCATTCTGGTTAAGAGTTTGGAGCAGCAGAATTGCGAAAAATTTTTTGCCTTCTCAACCATTTCTTGGCTTCAAACTCCCATATCTCGCGAACGGATTGACCTAACCCAAAACGTCCTATTGCATTTGAAAGTAGAAACTCGCCCGATGACAACGGTATGTGTATTTTTTCCCTAGGCCATTCTGGTTAAGCGTTTGGAGCAGCAGAATTGCGAAAAATTTTTTGCCTTCTCAACCATTTCTTGGCTTCAAACTCCCATATCTAGCGAACGGATTGACCTAACCCAAAAATTCCTGTTGCATCTGAAAGTAGAAACTCGCCCGATTACAACGGTATGTGTATTTTTTCCCTAGGCCATTCTGGTTAAGCGTTTGGAGCAGCAGAAATGCGAAAAATTTTTTGCCTTCTCAACCATTTCTTAGCTTCAAACTCCCACATCTCGCGAACGGATTGACCTAACCCAAAAATTCCAGTTGCATCTGAAAGTAGAAACTCGCCCGATTACAACGGTATGTGTATTTTTTCCCTAGGCCATTCTGGTTAAGCGTTTGAAGAAGCAGAATTGCGAAAAATTTGTTGTCTTCTCTACCATTTCTTAGCTTCAAACTCCCATATCTCGCGAACGGATTGACCTAACCCAAAAATTCCTATTGCATCTGAAAGTAGAAACTCGCCCGATTACAACGGTATGTGTATTTTTTCCCTAGGCCATTCTGGTTAAGCGTTTGGAGCAGCAGAAGTGCGAAAAATTTGTTGTCTTCTCTACCATTTCTTAGCTTCAAACTCCCATATCTCGCGAACGGATTGACCTAACCCAAAAATTCCTATTGCATCTGAAAGTAGAAACTCGCCCGATTACAACGGTATGTGTATTTTGTCCCTAGGCCATTCTGGTTAAGCGTTTGGAGCAGCAGAAGTGCGAAAAATTTGTTGTCTTCTCAACCATTTCTTGGCTTCAAACTCCCATATCTCGCGAACGGATTGACCTAACCCAAAAACTCCTATTGCATCTGAAAGTAGAAACTCGCCCGATTACAACGGTATGTGTATTTTTTCCCTAGGCCATTCTGGTTAAGCGTTTGGAGCAGCAGAAGTGCGAAAAATTTGTTGTCTTATCAACCATTTCTTAGCTTCAAACTCCCATATCTCGCGAACGGATTGACCTAACCCAAAAATTCCTATTGCATCTGAAAGTAGAAACTCGCCCGATTACAACGGTATGTGTATTTTTTCCCTAGGCCATTCTGGCTAAGCGTTTGGAGCAGCAGAAGTGCGAAAAATTTGTTGTCTTCTCAACCATTTCTTGGCTTCAAACTCCCATATCTCGCGAACGGATTGACCTAACCCAAAAACTCCTATTGCATCTGAAAGTAGAAACTCGCCCGATTACAACGGTATGTGTATTTTTTCCCTAGGCCATTCTGGTTAAGCGTTTGGAGCAGCAGAAGTGCGAAAAATTTGTTGTCTTATCAACCATTTCTTAGCTTCAAACTCCCATATCTCGCGAACGGATTGACCTAACCCAAAAATTCCTATTGCATCTGAAAGTAGAAACTCGCCCGATTACAACGGTATGTGTATTTTTTCCCTAGGCCATTCTGGCTAAGCGTTTGGAGCAGCAGAATTGCGAAAAATTTTTTGCCATCTCAACCATTTCTTGGCTTCAAACTCCCATATCTCGTGAACGGATTGACCTAACCCAAAAATTCCTATTGCATCTGAAAGTAGAAACTCGCCAGATTACAACGGTATGTGTATTTTTTCCCTAGGCCATTCTGGTTAAGAGTTTGGAGCAGCAGAATTGCGAAAAATTTTTTGCCTTCTCAACCATTTCTTGGCTTCAAACTCCCATATCTCGCGAACGGATTGACCTAACCCAAAACGTCCTATTGCATTTGAAAGTAGAAACTAGCCCGATTACAACGGTATGTGTATTTTTTCCCTAGGCCATTCTGGTTAAGCGTTTGGAGCAGCAGAATTGCGAAAAATTTTCTGCCTTCTCAACCATTTCTTAGCTTCAAACTCCCATATCTCGCGAACGGATTGACCTAACCCAAAAATTCCTGTTGCATCTGAAAGGAGAAACTCGCCCGATTACAACGGTATGTGTATTTTTTCCCTAGGCCATTCTGGTTAAGCGTTTGGAGCAGCAGAATTGCGTAAAATTTTTTGCCTTCTCAACCATTTCTTAGCTTCAAACTCCCACATCTCGCGAACGGATTGACCTAACCCAAAAATTCCTATTGCACCTGAAAGTAGAAACTCGCCCGATTACAACGGTATGTGTATTTTTTCCCTAGGCCATTCTGGTTAAGCGTTTGGAGCAGCAGAAGTGCGAAAAATTTGTTGTCTTATCAACCATTTCTTAGCTTCAAACTCCCATATCTCGCGAACGGATTGACCTAACCCAAAAATTCCTATTGCATCTGAAAGTAGAAACTCGCCCGATTACAACGGTATGTGTATTTTTTCCCTAGGCCATTCTGGCTAAGCGATTGGAGCAGCAGAATTGCGAAAAATTTTTTGCCATCTCAACCATTTCTTGGCTTCAAACTCCCATATCTCGTGAACGGATTGACCTAACCCAAAAATTCCTATTGCATCTGAAAGTAGAAACTCGCCAGATTACAACGGTATGTGTATTTTTTCCCTAGGCCATTCTGGTTAAGAGTTTGGAGCAGCAGAATTGCGAAAAATTTTTTGCCTTCTCAACCATTTCTTGGCTTCAAACTCCCATATCTCGCGAACGGATTGACCTAACCCAAAACGTCCTATTGCATTTGAAAGTAGAAACTCGCCCGATTACAACGGTATGTGTATTTTTTCCCTAGGCCATTCTGGTTAAGCGTTTGGAGCAGCAGAATTGCGAAAAATTTTCTGCCTTCTCAACCATTTCTTAGCTTCAAACTCCCATATCTCGCGAACGGATTGACCTAACCCAAAAATTCCTGTTGCATCTGAAAGTAGAAACTCGCCCGATTACAACGGTATGTGTATTTTTTCCCTAGGCCATTCTGGTTAAGTGTTTGGAGCAGCAGAATTGCGTAAAATTTTTTGCCTTCTCAACCATTTCTTAGCTTCAAACTCCCACATCTCGCGAACGGATTGACCTAACCCAAAAATTCCTATTGCACCTGAAAGTAGAAACTCGCCCGATTACAACGGTATGTGTATTTTTTCCCTAGGCCATTCTGGTTAAGAGTTTGGAGCAGCAAAATTGCGAAAAATTTTTTGCCTTCTCAACCATTTCTTGGCTTCAAACTCCCATATCTCGCGAACGGATTGACATAACCCAAAAATTCCTATTGCACCTGAAAGTAGAAACTCGCCCGATTACAACGGTATGTGTATTTTTTCCCTAGCCCATTCTGATTAAGCGTTTGGAGAAGCAGAATTGCGAAAAATTTGTTGTCTTCTCTACCATTTCTTACCTTCAAACTCCCATATCTCGCGAACGGATTGACCTAACCCAAAAATTCCTATTGCATCTGAAAGTAGAAACTCGCCCGATTACAACGGTATGTGTATTTTTTCCCTATGCCATTCTGGTTAAGCGTTTGGAGCAGCAGAAGTGCGAAAAATTTGTTGCCTTCTCTACCATTTCTTAGCTTCAAACTCCCATATCTCGCGAACGGATTGACCTAACCCAAAAATTCCTATTGCATCTGAAAGTAGAAACTCGCCCGATTACAACGGTATGTGTATTTTTTCCCTAGGCCATTCTGGTTAAGCGTTTGGAGCAGCAGAAGTGCGAAAAATTTGTTGTCTTCTCAACCATTTCTTGGCTTCAAACTCCCATATCTCGTGAACGGATTGACCTAACCCAAAAATTCCTATTGCATCTGAAAGTAGAAACTCGCCAGATTACAACGGTATGTGTATTTTTCCCCTAGGCCATTCTGGTTAAGAGTTTGGAGCAGCAGAATTGCGAAAAATTTTTTGCCTTCTCAACCATTTCTTGGCTTCAAACTCCCATATCTCGCGAACGGATTGACCTAACCCAAAACGTCCTATTGCATTTGAAAGTAGAAACTAGCCCGATTACAACGGTATGTGTATTTTTTCCCTAGGCCATTCTGGTTAAGCGTTTGGAGCAGCAGAATTGCGAAAAATTTTCTGCCTTCTCAACCATTTCTTAGCTTCAAACTCCCATATCTCGCGAACGGATTGACCTAACCCAAAAATTCCTGTTGCATCTGAAAGTAGAAACTCGCCCGATTACAACGGTATGTGTATTTTTTCCCTAGGCCATTCTGGTTAAGCGTTTGGAGCAGCAGAATTGCGTAAAATTTTTTGCCTTCTCAACCATTTCTTAGCTTCAAACTCCCACATCTCGCGAACGGATTGACCTAACCCAAAAATTCCTATTGCACCTGAAAGTAGAAACTCGCCCGATTACAACGGTATGTGTATTTTTTCCCTAGGCCATTCTGGTTAAGCGTTTGGAGCAGCAGAAGTGCGAAAAATTTGTTGTCTTATCAACCATTTCTTAGCTTCAAACTCCCATATCTCGCGAACGGATTGACCTAACCCAAAAATTCCTATTGCATCTGAAAGTAGAAACTCGCCCGATTACAACGGTATGTGTATTTTTTCCCTAGGCCATTCTGGCTAAGCGATTGGAGCAGCAGAATTGCGAAAAATTTTTTGCCATCTCAACCATTTCTTGGCTTCAAACTCCCATATCTCGTGAACGGATTGACCTAACCCAAAAATTCCTATTGCATCTGAAAGTAGAAACTCGCCAGATTACAACGGTATGTGTATTTTTTCCCTAGGCCATTCTGGTTAAGAGTTTGGAGCAGCAGAATTGCGAAAAATTTTTTGCCTTCTCAACCATTTCTTGGCTTCAAACTCCCATATCTCGCGAACGGATTGACCTAACCCAAAACGTCCTATTGCATTTGAAAGTAGAAACTCGCCCGATTACAACGGTATGTGTATTTTTTCCCTAGGCCATTCTGGTTAAGCGTTTGGAGCAGCAGAATTGCGAAAAATTTTCTGCCTTCTCAACCATTTCTTAGCTTCAAACTCCCATATCTCGCGAACGGATTGACCTAACCCAAAAATTCCTGTTGCATCTGAAAGTAGAAACTCGCCCGATTACAACGGTATGTGTATTTTTTCCCTAGGCCATTCTGGTTAAGTGTTTGGAGCAGCAGAATTGCGTAAAATTTTTTGCCTTCTCAACCATTTCTTAGCTTCAAACTCCCACATCTCGCGAACGGATTGACCTAACCCAAAAATTCCTATTGCACCTGAAAGTAGAAACTCGCCCGATTACAACGGTATGTGTATTTTTTCCCTAGGCCATTCTGGTTAAGAGTTTGGAGCAGCAAAATTGCGAAAAATTTTTTGCCTTCTCAACCATTTCTTGGCTTCAAACTCCCATATCTCGCGAACGGATTGACATAACCCAAAAATTCCTATTGCACCTGAAAGTAGAAACTCGCCCGATTACAACGGTATGTGTATTTTTTCCCTAGCCCATTCTGATTAAGCGTTTGGAGAAGCAGAATTGCGAAAAATTTGTTGTCTTCTCTACCATTTCTTACCTTCAAACTCCCATATCTCGCGAACGGATTGACCTAACCCAAAAATTCCTATTGCATCTGAAAGTAGAAACTCGCCCGATTACAACGGTATGTGTATTTTTTCCCTATGCCATTCTGGTTAAGCGTTTGGAGCAGCAGAAGTGCGAAAAATTTGTTGCCTTCTCTACCATTTCTTAGCTTCAAACTCCCATATCTCGCGAACGGATTGACCTAACCCAAAAATTCCTATTGCATCTGAAAGTAGAAACTCGCCCGATTACAACGGTATGTGTATTTTTTCCCTAGGCCATTCTGGTTAAGCGTTTGGAGCAGCAGAAGTGCGAAAAATTTGTTGTCTTCTCAACCATTTCTTGGCTTCAAACTCCCATATCTCGTGAACGGATTGACCTAACCCAAAAATTCCTATTGCATCTGAAAGTAGAAACTCGCCAGATTACAACGGTATGTGTATTTTTCCCCTAGGCCATTCTGGTTAAGAGTTTGGAGCAGCAGAATTGCGAAAAATTTTTTGCCGTCTCAACCATTTCTTGGCTTCAATCTCCCATAACTCGCGAACGGATAGACCTAACCCAAAACGTCCTATTGCATTTGAAAGTAGAAACTCGCCCGATTACAACGGTATGTGTATTTTTTCCCTAGGCCATTCTGGTTAAGCGTTTGGAGCAGCAGAATTGCGAAAAATTTTCTGCCTTCTCAACCATTTCTTAGCTTCAAACTCCCATATCTCGCGAACGGATTGACCTAACCCAAAAATTCCTGTTGCATCTGAAAGTAGAAACTCGCACGATTACAACGGTATGTGTATTTTTTCCCTAGGCCATTCTGGTTAAGCGTTTGGAGCAGCAGAAATGCGAAAAATTTTTTGCCTTCTCAACCATTTCTTAGCTTCAAACTCCCATATCTCGCGAACGGATTGACCTAACCCAAAAATTCCTGTTGCATCTGAAAGTAGAAACTCGCCCGATTACAACGGTATGTGTATTTTTTCCCTAGTCCATTCTGGTTAAGCGTTTGGAGCAGCAGAATTGCGAAAAATTTGTTGCCTTCTCAACCATTTCTTGGCTTCAAACTCCCATATCTCGTGAACGGATTGACCTAACCCAAAAATTCCTATTGCATCTGAAAGTAGAAACTCGCCAGATTACAACGGTATGTGTATTTTTTCCCTAGGCCATTCTGGTGAAGAGTTTGGAGCAGCAGAATTGCGAAAAATTTTTAGCCTTCTCAACCATTTCTTGGCTTCAAACTCCCATATCTCGCGAACGGATTGACCTAACCCAAAACGTCCTATTGCATTTGAAAGTAGAAGCTCGCCCGGTTACAACGGTATGTGTATTTTTTCCCTAGGCCATTCTGGTTAAGCGTTTGGAGCAGCAGAATTGCGAAAAATTTTTTGCCTTCTCAACCATTTCTTGGCTTCAAACTCCCATATCTCGCGAACGGATTGACCTAACCCAAAAATTCCTGTTGCATCTGAAAGTAGAAACTCGCCCGATTACAACGGTATGTGTATTTTTTCCCTAGGCCATTCTGGTTAAGAGTTTGGAGCAGCAGAAGTGCGAAAAATTTGTTGTCTTCTCAACCATTTCTTGGCTTCAAACTCCCATATCTCGCGAACGGATTGACCTAACCCAAAAATTCCTATTGCATCTGAAAGTAGAAACTCGCCCGATTACAACGGTATGTGTATTTTTTCCCTAGGCCATTCTGGTTAAGCGTTTGGAGCAGCAGAAGTGCGAAAAATTTTTTGCCGTCTCAACCATTTCTTGGCTTCAATCTCCCATAACTCGCGAACGGATAGACCTAACCCAAAACGTCCTATTGCATTTGAAAGTAGAAACTCGCCCGATTACAACGGTATGTGTATTTTTTCCCTAGGCCATTCTGGTTAAGCGTTTGGAGCAGCAGAAGTGCGAAAAATTTGTTGTCTTCTCTACCATTTCTTAGCTTCAAACTCCCATATCTCGCGAACGGATTGACCTAACCCAAAAATTCCTATTGCATCTGAAAGTAGAAACTCGCCCGATTACAACGGTATGTGTATTTTTTCCGTAGGCCATTCTGGTTAAGCGTTTGGAGCAGCAGAAGTGCGAAAAATTTGTTGTCTTCTCAACCATTTCTTGGCTTCAAACTCCCATATCTCGCGAACGGATTGACCTAACCCAAAAACTCCTATTGCATCTGAAAGTAGAAACTCGCCAGATTACAACGGTATGTGTATTTTTTCCCTAGGCCATTCTGGTTAAGAGTTTGGAGCAGCAGAATTGCGAAAAATTTTTTGCCTTCTCAACCATTTCTTGGCTTCAAACTCCCATATCTCGCGAACGGATTGACCTAACCCAAAAATTCCTGTTGCATCTGAAAGTAGAAACTCGCCCGATTACAACGGTATGTGTATTTTTTCCCTAGGCCATTCTGGTTAAGAGTTTGGAGCAGCAGAATTGCGAAAAATTTTTTGCCTTCTCAACCATTTCTTGGCTTCAAACTCCCATATCTCGCGAACGGATTGACCTAACCCAAAAATTCCTATTGCACCTGAAAGTAGAAACTCGCCCGATTACAACGGTATGTGTATTTTTTCCCTAGCCCATTCTGGTTAAGCGTTTGGAGAAGCAGAATTGCGAAAAATTTGTTGTCTTCTTTACCATTTCTTAGCTTCAAACTACCATATCTCGCGAACGGATTGACCTAACCCAAAAATTCCTATTGCATCTGATAGTAGAAACTCGCCCGATTACAACGGTATGTGTATTTTTTCCCTAGGCCATTCTGGTTAAGCGTTTGGAGCAGCAGAAGTGCGAAAAATTTGTTGTCTTCTCTACCATTTCTTAGCTTCAAACTCCCATATCTCGCGAACGGATTGACCTAACCCAAAAATTCCTATTGCATCTGAAAGTAGAAACTCGCCCGATTACAACGGTATGTGTATTTTTTCCCTAGGCCATTCTGGTTAAGCGTTTGGAGCAGCAGAAGTGCGAAAAATTTGTTGTCTTCTCTACCATTTCTTAGCTTCAAACTCCCATATCTCGCGAACGGATTGACCTAACCCAAAAATTCATATTGCATCTGAAAGTAGAAACTCGCCCGATTACAACGGTATGTGTATTTTTTCCCTAGGCCATTCTGGTTAAGCGTTTGGAGCAGCAGAATTGCGAAAAATTTGTTGTCTTCTCAACCATTTCTTGGCTTCAAACTCCCATATCTCGCGAACGGATTGACCTAACCCAAAAATTCCTATTGCATCTGAAAGTAGAAACTCGCCCGATTACAACGGTATGTGTATTTTTTCCCTAGGCCATTCTGGTTAAGCGTTTGGAGCAGCAGAAGTGCGAAAAATTTGTTGTCTTCTCTACCATTTCTTAGCTTCAAACTCCCATATCTCGCGAACGGATTGACCTAACCCAAAAATTCCTATTGCATCTGAAAGTAGAAACTCGCCCGATTACAACGGTATGTGTATTTTTTCCCTAGGCCATTCTGGTTAAGCGTTTGGAGCAGCAGAAGTGCGAAAAATTTGTTGTCTTCTCAACCATTTCTTGGCTTTAAACTCCCATATCTCGCGAACGGATTGACCTAACCCAAAAACTCCTATTGCATCTGAAAGTAGAAACTCGCCCGATTACAACGGTTTGTGTATTTTTTCCCTAGGCCATTCTGGTTAAGCGTTTGGAGCAGCAGAAGTGCGAAAAATTTGTTGTCTTATCAACCATTTCTTAGCTTCAAACTCCCATATCTCGCGAACGGATTGACCTATCCCAAAAATTCCTGTTGCATCTGAAAGTAGAAACTCGCCCGATTACAACGGTATGTGTATTTTTTCCCTAGGCCATTCTGGTTAAGAGTTTGGAGCAGCAGAATTGCGAAAAATTTTTTGCCTTCTCAACCATTTCTTGGCTTCAAACTCCCATATCTCGCGAACGGATTGACCTAACCCAAAACGTCCTATTGCATTTGAAAGTAGAAACTCGCCCGATTACAACGGTATGTGTATTTTTTCCCTAGGCAATTCTGGTTAAGCGTTTGGAGCAGCAGAATTGCGAAAAATTTTCTGCCTTCTCAACCATTTCTTAGCTTCAAACTCCCATATCTCGCGAACGGATTGACCTAACCCAATAATTCCTGTTGCATCTGAAAGTAGAAACTCGCCCGATTACAACGGTATTTGTATTTTTTCCCTAGGCCATTCTGGTTAAGCGTTTGGAGCAGCAGAATTGCGAAAAATTTTTTGGCTTCTCAACCATTTCTTGGCTTCAAACTCCCATATCTCGCGAACGGATTGACCTAACCCAAAAATTCCTGTTGCATCTGAAAGTAGAAACTCGCCCGATTACAACGGTATGTGTATTTTTTCCCTAGCCCATTCTGGTTAAGCGTTTGGAGAAGCAGAATTGCGAAAAATTTGTTGTCTTCTTTACCATTTCTTAGCTTCAAACTACCATATCTCGCGAACGGATTGACCTAACCCAAAAATTCCTATTGCATCTGATAGTAGAAACTCGCCCGATTACAACGGTATGTGTATTTTTTCCCTAGGCCATTCTGGTTAAGCGTTTGGAGCAGCAGAAGTGCGAAAAATTTGTTGTCTTCTCTACCATTTCTTAGCTTCAAACTCCCATATCTCGCGAACGGATTGACCTAACCCAAAAATTCCTATTGCATCTGAAAGTAGAAACTCGCCCGATTACAACGGTATGTGTATTTTTTCCCTAGGCCATTCTGGTTAAGCGTTTGGAGCAGCAGAAGTGCGAAAAATTTGTTGTCTTCTCTACCATTTCTTAGCTTCAAACTCCCATATCTCGCGAACGGATTGACCTAACCCAAAAATTCATATTGCATCTGAAAGTAGAAACTCGCCCGATTACAACGGTATGTGTATTTTTTCCCTAGGCCATTCTGGTTAAGCGTTTGGAGCAGCAGAATTGCGAAAAATTTGTTGTCTTCTCAACCATTTCTTGGCTTCAAACTCCCATATCTCGCGAACGGATTGACCTAACCCAAAAATTCCTATTGCATCTGAAAGTAGAAACTCGCCCGATTACAACGGTATGTGTATTTTTTCCCTAGGCCATTCTGGTTAAGCGTTTGGAGCAGCAGAAGTGCGAAAAATTTGTTGTCTTCTCTACCATTTCTTAGCTTCAAACTCCCATATCTCGCGAACGGATTGACCTAACCCAAAAATTCCTATTGCATCTGAAAGTAGAAACTCGCCCGATTACAACGGTATGTGTATTTTTTCCCTAGGCCATTCTGGTTAAGCGTTTGGAGCAGCAGAAGTGCGAAAAATTTGTTGTCTTCTCAACCATTTCTTGGCTTTAAACTCCCATATCTCGCGAACGGATTGACCTAACCCAAAAACTCCTATTGCATCTGAAAGTAGAAACTCGCCCGATTACAACGGTTTGTGTATTTTTTCCCTAGGCCATTCTGGTTAAGCGTTTGGAGCAGCAGAAGTGCGAAAAATTTGTTGTCTTATCAACCATTTCTTAGCTTCAAACTCCCATATCTCGCGAACGGATTGACCTATCCCAAAAATTCCTGTTGCATCTGAAAGTAGAAACTCGCCCGATTACAACGGTATGTGTATTTTTTCCCTAGGCCATTCTGGTTAAGAGTTTGGAGCAGCAGAATTGCGAAAAATTTTTTGCCTTCTCAACCATTTCTTGGCTTCAAACTCCCATATCTCGCGAACGGATTGACCTAACCCAAAACGTCCTATTGCATTTGAAAGTAGAAACTCGCCCGATTACAACGGTATGTGTATTTTTTCCCTAGGCAATTCTGGTTAAGCGTTTGGAGCAGCAGAATTGCGAAAAATTTTCTGCCTTCTCAACCATTTCTTAGCTTCAAACTCCCATATCTCGCGAACGGATTGACCTAACCCAATAATTCCTGTTGCATCTGAAAGTAGAAACTCGCCCGATTACAACGGTATTTGTATTTTTTCCCTAGGCCATTCTGGTTAAGCGTTTGGAGCAGCAGAATTGCGAAAAATTTTTTGGCTTCTCAACCATTTCTTGGCTTCAAACTCCCATATCTCGCGAACGGATTGACCTAACCCAAAAATTCCTGTTGCATCTGAAAGTAGAAACTCGCCCGATTACAACGGTATGTGTATTTTTTCCCTAGGCCATTCTGGTTAAGAGTTTGGAGCAGCAGAAGTGCGAAAAATTTGTTGTCTTCTCAACCATTTCTTGGCTTCAAACTCCCATATCTCGCGAACGGATTGACCTAACCCAAAAATTCCTATTGCATCTGAAAGTAGAAACTCGCCCGATTACAACGGTATGTGTATTTTTTCCCTAGGCCATTCTGGTTAAGCGTTTGGAGCAGCAGAAGTGCGAAAAATTTGTTGTCTTCTCAACCATTTCTTAGCTTCAAACTCCCATATCTCGCGAACGGATTGACCTAACCCAAAAATTCCTATTGCATCTGAAAGTAGAAACTCGCCCGATTACAACGGTATGTGTATTTTTTCCCTAGGCCATTCTGGTTAAGCGTTTGGAGCAGCAGAAGTGCGAAAAATTTGTTGTCTTCTCAACCATTTCTTGGCTTCAAACTCCCATATCTCGCGAACGGATTGACCTAACCCAAAAACTCCTATTGCATCTGAAAGTAGAAACTCGCCAGATTACAACGGTATGTGTATTTTTTCCCTAGGCCATTCTGGTTAAGAGTTTGGAGCAGCAGAATTGCGAAAAATTTTTTGCCTTCTCAACCATTTCTTGGCTTCAAACTCCCATATCTCGCGAACGGATTGACCTAACCCAAAAATTCCTGTTGCATCTGAAAGTAGAAACTCGCCCGATTACAACGGTATGTGTATTTTTTCCCTAGGCCATTCTGGTTAAGAGTTTGGAGCAGCAGAATTGCGAAAAATTTTTTGCCTTCTCAACCATTTCTTGGCTTCAAACTCCCATATCTCGCGAACGGATTGACCTAACCCAAAAATTCCTATTGCACCTGAAAGTAGAAACTCGCCCGATTACAACGGTATGTGTATTTTTTCCCTAGCCCATTCTGGTTAAGCGTTTGGAGAAGCAGAATTGCGAAAAATTTGTTGTCTTCTTTACCATTTCTTAGCTTCAAACTACCATATCTCGCGAACGGATTGACCTAACCCAAAAATTCCTATTGCATCTGAAAGTAGAAAATCGCCCGATTACAACGGTATGTGTATTTTTTCCCTAGGCCATTCTGGTTAAGAGTTTGGAGCAGCAGAATTGCGAAAAATTTTTTGCCTTCTCAACCATTTCTTGGCTTCAAACTCCCATATCTCGCGAACGGATTGACCTAACCCAAAAATTCCTATTGCACCTGAAAGTAGAAACTCGCCCGATTACAACGGTATGTGTATTTTTTCCCTAGCCCATTCTGGTTAAGCGTTTGGAGAAGCAGAATTGCGAAAAATTTGTTGTCTTCTTTACCATTTCTTAGCTTCAAACTACCATATCTCGCGAACGGATTGACCTAACCCAAAAATTCCTATTGCATCTGAAAGTAGAAAATCGCCCGATTACAACGGTATGTGTATTTTTTCCCTAGGCCATTCTGGTTAAGCGTTTGGAGCAGCAGAAGTGCGAAAAATTTGTTGTCTTCTCTACCATTTCTTAGCTTCAAACTCCCATATCTCGCGAACGGATTGACCTAACCCAAAAATTCATATTGCATCTGAAAGTAGAAACTCGCCCGATTACAACGGTATGTGTATTTTTTCCCTAGGCCATTCTGGTTAAGCGTTTGGAGCAGCAGAATTGCGAAAAATTTGTTGTCTTCTCAACCATTTCTTGGCTTCAAACTCCCATATCTCGCGAACGGATTGACCTAACCCAAAAATTCCTATTGCATCTGAAAGTAGAAACTCGCCCGATTACAACGGTATGTGTATTTTTTCCCTAGGCCATTCTGGTTAAGCGTTTGGAGCTGCAGAAGTGCGAAAAATTTGTTGTCTTCTCTACCATTTCTTAGCTTCAAACTCCCATATCTCGCGAACGGATTGACCTAACCCAAAAATTCCTATTGCATCTGAAAGTAGAAACTCGCCCGATTACAACGGTTTGTGTATTTTTTCCCTAGGCCATTCTGGTTAAGAGTTTGGAGCAGCAGAAGTGCGAAAAATTTGTTGTCTTATCAACCATTTCTTAGCTTCAAACTCCCATATCTCGCGAACGGATTGACCTATCCCAAAAATTCCTGTTGCATCTGAAAGTAGAAACTCGCCCGATTACAACGGTATGTGTATTTTTTCCCTAGGCCATTCTGGTTAAGAGTTTGGAGCAGCAGAATTGCGAAAAATTTTTTGGCTTCTCAACCATTTCTTGGCTTCAAACTCCCATATCTCGCGAACGGATTGACCTAACCCAAAAATTCCTGTTGCATCTGAAAGTAGAAACTCGCCCGATTACAACGGTATGTGTATTTTTTCCCTAGGCCATTCTGGTTAAGAGTTTGGAGCAGCAGAAGTGCGAAAAATTTGTTGTCTTATCAACCATTTCTTAGCTTCAAACTCCCATATCTCGCGAACGGATTGACCTATCCCAAAAATTCCTGTTGCATCTGAAAGTAGAAACTCGCCCGATTACAACGGTATTTGTATTTTTTCCCTAGGCCATTCTGGTTAAGCGTTTGGAGCAGCAGAATTGCGAAAAATTTTTTGGCTTCTCAACCATTTCTTGGCTTCAAACTCCCATATCTCGCGAACGGATTGACCTAACCCAAAAATTCCTGTTGCATCTGAAAGTAGAAACTCGCCCGATTACAACGGTATGTGTATTTTTTCCCTAGGCCATTCTGGTTAAGAGTTTGGAGCAGCAGAAGTGCGAAAAATTTGTTGTCTTCTCAACCATTTCTTGGCTTCAAACTCCCATATCTCGCGAACGGATTGACCTAACCCAAAAATTCCTATTGCATCTGAAAGTAGAAACTCGCCCGATTACAACGGTATGTGTATTTTTTCCCTAGGCCATTCTGGTTAAGCGTTTGGAGCAGCAGAAGTGCGAAAAATTTGTTGTCTTCTCAACCATTTCTTAGCTTCAAACTCCCATATCTCGCGAACGGATTGACCTAACCCAAAAATTCCTATTGCATCTGAAAGTAGAAACTCGCCCGATTACAACGGTATGTGTATTTTTTCCCTAGGCCATTCTGGTTAAGCGTTTGGAGCAGCAGAAGTGCGAAAAATTTGTTGTCTTCTCAACCATTTCTTGGCTTCAAACTCCCATATCTCGCGAACGGATTGACCTAACCCAAAAACTCCTATTGCATCTGAAAGTAGAAACTCGCCAGATTACAACGGTATGTGTATTTTTTCCCTAGGCCATTCTGGTTAAGAGTTTGGAGCAGCAGAATTGCGAAAAATTTTTTGCCTTCTCAACCATTTCTTGGCTTCAAACTCCCATATCTCGCGAACGGATTGACCTAACCCAAAAATTCCTGTTGCATCTGAAAGTAGAAACTCGCCCGATTACAACGGTATGTGTATTTTTTCCCTAGGCCATTCTGGTTAAGAGTTTGGAGCAGCAGAATTGCGAAAAATTTTTTGCCTTCTCAACCATTTCTTGGCTTCAAACTCCCATATCTCGCGAACGGATTGACCTAACCCAAAAATTCCTATTGCACCTGAAAGTAGAAACTCGCCCGATTACAACGGTATGTGTATTTTTTCCCTAGCCCATTCTGGTTAAGCGTTTGGAGAAGCAGAATTGCGAAAAATTTGTTGTCTTCTTTACCATTTCTTAGCTTCAAACTACCATATCTCGCGAACGGATTGACCTAACCCAAAAATTCCTATTGCATCTGAAAGTAGAAAATCGCCCGATTACAACGGTATGTGTATTTTTTCCCTAGGCCATTCTGGTTAAGAGTTTGGAGCAGCAGAATTGCGAAAAATTTTTTGCCTTCTCAACCATTTCTTGGCTTCAAACTCCCATATCTCGCGAACGGATTGACCTAACCCAAAAATTCCTATTGCACCTGAAAGTAGAAACTCGCCCGATTACAACGGTATGTGTATTTTTTCCCTAGCCCATTCTGGTTAAGCGTTTGGAGAAGCAGAATTGCGAAAAATTTGTTGTCTTCTTTACCATTTCTTAGCTTCAAACTACCATATCTCGCGAACGGATTGACCTAACCCAAAAATTCCTATTGCATCTGAAAGTAGAAAATCGCCCGATTACAACGGTATGTGTATTTTTTCCCTAGGCCATTCTGGTTAAGCGTTTGGAGCAGCAGAAGTGCGAAAAATTTGTTGTCTTCTCTACCATTTCTTAGCTTCAAACTCCCATATCTCGCGAACGGATTGACCTAACCCAAAAATTCATATTGCATCTGAAAGTAGAAACTCGCCCGATTACAACGGTATGTGTATTTTTTCCCTAGGCCATTCTGGTTAAGCGTTTGGAGCAGCAGAATTGCGAAAAATTTGTTGTCTTCTCAACCATTTCTTGGCTTCAAACTCCCATATCTCGCGAACGGATTGACCTAACCCAAAAATTCCTATTGCATCTGAAAGTAGAAACTCGCCCGATTACAACGGTATGTGTATTTTTTCCCTAGGCCATTCTGGTTAAGCGTTTGGAGCTGCAGAAGTGCGAAAAATTTGTTGTCTTCTCTACCATTTCTTAGCTTCAAACTCCCATATCTCGCGAACGGATTGACCTAACCCAAAAATTCCTATTGCATCTGAAAGTAGAAACTCGCCCGATTACAACGGTTTGTGTATTTTTTCCCTAGGCCATTCTGGTTAAGAGTTTGGAGCAGCAGAAGTGCGAAAAATTTGTTGTCTTATCAACCATTTCTTAGCTTCAAACTCCCATATCTCGCGAACGGATTGACCTATCCCAAAAATTCCTGTTGCATCTGAAAGTAGAAACTCGCCCGATTACAACGGTATGTGTATTTTTTCCCTAGGCCATTCTGGTTAAGAGTTTGGAGCAGCAGAATTGCGAAAAATTTTTTGCCTTCTCAACCATTTCTTAGCTTCAAACTCCCATATCTCGCGAACGCATTGACCTAACCCAAAAATTCCTGTTGCATCTGAAAGTAGAAACTCGCCCGATTACAACGGTATGTGTATTTTTTCCCTAGGCCATTCTGGTTAAGAGTTTGGAGCAGTAGAATTGCGAAAAATTTTTTGCCTTCTCAACCATTTCTTGGCTTCAAACTCCCATATCTCGCGAACGGATTGACCTAATCCAAAAATTCCTATTGCATCTGAAAGTAGAATCTCGCCCGATTACAACGGTATGTGTATTTTTTCCATGGCCCAATCTGGTTAAGCGTTTGGAGAAGCAGAATTGCGAAAAATTTGTTGTCTTCTCTACCATTTCTTAGCTTCAAACTCCCGTATCTCGCGAACGGATTGACCTAACCCAAAAATTCCTATTGCATCTGAAAGTAGAAACTCGCCCGATTACAACGGTATGTGTATTGTTTCCCTAGGCCATTCTGGTTAAGCGTTTGGAGCAGCAGAAGTGCGAAAAATTTGTTGTCTTCTCAACCATTTCTTGGCTTCAAACTCCCATATCTAGCGAACGGATTGACCTAACCCAAAAATTCCTGTTGCATCTGAAAGTAGAAACTCGCCCGATTACAACGGTATGTGTATTTTTTCCCTAGGCCATTCTGGTTAAGAGTTTGGAGCAGTAGAATTGCGAAAAATTTTTTGCCTTCTCAACCATTTCTTGGCTTCAAACTCCCATATCTCGCGAACGGATTGACCTAACCCAAAAATTCCTATTGCATCTGAAAGTAGAAACTCGCCCGATTACAACGGTATGTGTATTTTTTCCATGGCCCAATCTGGTTAAGCGTTTGGAGAAGCAGAATTGCGAAAAATTTGTTGTCTTCTCTACCATTTCTTAGCTTCAAACTCCCATATCTCGCGAACGGATTGACCTAACCCAAAAATTCCTATTGCATCTGAAAGTAGAAACTCGCCCGATTACAACGGTGTGTGTATTTTTTCCCTAGGCCATTCTGGTTAAGCGTTTGGAGCAGCAGAAGTGCGAAAAATTTGTTGTCTTCTCAACCATTTCTTGGCTTCAAACTACCATATCTCGCGAACGGATTGACCTAACCCAAAAATTCCTATTGCATCTGAAAGTAGCAACTCGCCAGATTACAACGGTATGTGTATTTTTTCCCTAAGCCATTCTGGTTAAGAGTTTGGAGCAGCAGAATTGCGAAAAATTTTTTGCCTTCTCAACCATTTCTTGGCTTCAAACTCCCATATCTAGCGAACGGATTGACCTAACCCAAAAATTCCTGTTGCATCTGAAAGTAGAAACTCGCCCGATTACAACGGTATGTGTATTTTTTCCCTAGGCCATTCTGGTTAAGCTTTTGGAGCAGCAGAAATGCGAAAAATTTTTTGCCTTCTCAACCATTTCTTAGCTTCAAACTCCCACATCTCGCGAACGGATTGACCTAACCCAAAAATTCCAGTCGCATCTGAAAGTAGAAACTCGCCCGATTACAACGGTATGTGTATTTTTTCCCTAGGCCATTCTGGTTAAGCGTTTGGAGAAGCAGAATTGCGAAAAATTTGTTGTCTTCTCTACCATTTCTTAGCTTCAAACTCCCATATCTCGCGAACGGATTGACCTAACCCAAAAATTCCTATTGCATCTGAAAGTAGAAACTCGCCCGATTACAACGGTATGTGTATTTTTTCCCTAGGCCATTCTGGTTAAGCGTTTGGAGCAGCAGAAGTGCGAAAAATTTGTTGTCTTCTCTACCATTTCTTAGCTTCAAACTCCCATATCTCGCGAACGGATTGACCTAACCCAAAAATTCCTATTGCATCTGAAAGTAGAAACTCGCCCGATTACAACGGTATGTGTATTTTTTCCCTAGGCCATTCTGGTTAAGCGTTTGGAGCAGCAGAAGTGCGAAAAATTTGTTGTCTTCTCAACCATTTCTTGGCTTTAAACTCCCATATCTCGCGAACGGATTGACCTAACCCAAAAACTCCTATTGCATCTGAAAGTAGAAACTCGCCCGATTACAACGGTTTGTGTATTTTTTCCCTAGGCCATTCTGGTTAAGCGTTTGGAGCAGCAGAAGTGCGAAAAATTTGTTGTCTTATCAACCATTTCTTAGCTTCAAACTCCCATATCTCGCGAACGGATTGACCTATCCCAAAAATTCCTGTTGCATCTGAAAGTAGAAACTCGCCCGATTACAACGGTATGTGTATTTTTTCCCTAGGCCATTCTGGTTAAGAGTTTGGAGCAGCAGAATTGCGAATAATTTTTTGCCTTCTCAACCATTTCTTGGCTTCAAACTCCCATATCTCGCGAACGGATTGACCTAACCCAAAACGTCCTATTGCATTTGAAAGTAGAAACTCGCCCGATTACAACGGTATGTGTATTTTTTCCCTAGGCCATTCTGGTTAAGCGTTTGGAGCAGCAGAATTGCGAAAAATTTTCTGCCTTCTCAACCATTTCTTAGCTTCAAACTCCCATATCTCGCGAACGGATTGACCTAACCCAATAATTCCTGTTGCATCTGAAAGTAGAAACTCGCCCGATTACAACGGTATGTGTATTTTTTCCCTAGGCCATTCAGGTTAAGCGTTTGGAGCAGCAGAAATGCGAAAAATTTTTTGCCTTCTCAACCATTTCTTAGCTTCAAACTCCCATATCTCGCGAACGCATTGACCTAACCCAAAAATTCCTGTTGCATCTGAAAGTAGAAACTCGCCCGATTACAACGGTATGTGTATTTTTTCCCTAGGCCATTCTGGTTAAGAGTTTGGAGCAGTAGAATTGCGAAAAATTTTTTGCCTTCTCAACCATTTCTTGGCTTCAAACTCCCATATCTCGCGAATGGATTGACCTAACCCAAAAATTCCTATTGCATCTGAAAGTAGAAACTCGCCCGATTACAACGGTATGTGTATTTTTTCCATGGCCCAATCTGGTTAAGCGTTTGGAGAAGCAGAATTGCGAAAAATTTGTTGTCTTCTCTACCATTTCTTAGCTTCGAACTCCCATATCTCGCGAACGGATTGACCTAACCCAAAAATTCCTATTGCATCTGAAAGTAGAAACTCGCCCGATTACAACGGTGTGTGTATTTTTTCCCTAGGCCATTCTGGTTAAGCGTTTGGAGCAGCAGAAGTGCGAAAAATTTGTTGTCTTCTCAACCATTTCTTGGCTTCAAACTCCCATATCTCGCGAACGGATTGACCTAACCCAAAAACTCCTATTGCATCTGAAAGTAGAAACTCGCCCGATTACAACGGTATGTGTATTTTTTCCCTAGGCCATTCTGGTTAAGCGTTTGGAGCAGCAGAAGTGCGAAAAATTTGTTGTCTTATCAACCATTTCTTAGCTTCAAACTCCCATATCTCGCGAACGGATTGACCTAACCCAAAAATTCCTATTGCATCTGAAAGTAGAAACTCGCCCGATTACAACGGTATGTGTATTTTTTCCCTAGGCCATTCTGGCTAAGCGTTTGGAGCAGCAGAATTGCGAAAAATTTTTTGCCATCTCAACCATTTCTTGGCTTCAAACTCCCATATCTCGTGAACGGATTGACCTAACCCAAAAATTCCTGTACCGTCTGGAAGTAGAGACTCGCCCGATTACAACGGTATGTGTATTTTGTCCCTAGGCCATTCTGGTTAAGCGTTTGGAGCAGCAGAATTGCGAAAAATTTTTTGCCTTCTCAACCATTTCTTGGATTCAAACTCCCATATCTCGCGAACGGATTGACCTAACCCAAAAATTCCTATTGCATCTGAATGTAGAAACTCGCCCGATTACAACGGTATGTGTATTTTTTCCCTAGGCCATTCTGGTTAAGCGTTTGGAGCAGCAGAGATGCGAAAAATTTTTTGCCTTCTCAACCATTTCTTGGCTTCAAACTCCCATATCTCGCGAACGGATTGACCTAACCCAAAAATTCCTATTGCATCTGAAAGTAGAACCTCGCCCGATTACAGCGGTATGTGTATTTTTTCCTTAGGCCATTCTGGTTAAGCGTTTGGAGCAGCAGAATTGCGAAAAATTTTTTGCCTTCTCAACCATTTCTTGGCTTCAAACTCCCATATCTCGCGAACGGATTGACCTAACCCAAAAATTCCTGTAGCGTCTGGAAGTAGAGACTCGCCCGATTACAACGGTATGTGTATTTTTTCCCTAGGCCATTCTGGTTAAGCGTTTGGAGCAGCAGAATTGCGAAAAATTTTTTGCCTTCTGAACCACTTCTTGGCTTCAAACTCCCATATCTCGCGAACGGATTGACCTAACCCAAAAATTCCTATTGCATCTGAAAGTAGAAACTCGCCCGATTACAACGGTATGTGTATTTTTTCCCTAGGCCATTCTGGTTAAGCGTTTGGAGCAGCAGAATTGCGAAAAATTTTTTGCCTTCTCAACCATTTCTTGGCTTCAAACTCCCATATCTCGCGAACGGATTGACCTAACCCAAAAATTCCAATTGCATCTGAAAGTAGAACCTCGCCCGATTACAGCGGTATGTGTATTTTTTCCCTAGGTCATTCTGGTTAAGCGTTTGGAGCAGCAGAATTGCGAAAAATTTTTTGCCTTCTCAACCATTTCTTGGCTTCAAACTCCCATATCTCGCGAACGGATTGACCTAACCCAAAAATTCCTGTAGCGTCTGGAAGTAGGGACTCGCCCGATTACAACGGTATGTGTATTTTTTCCCTAGGCCATTCTGGTTAAGCGTTTGGAGCAGCAGAATTGCGAAAAATTTTTTGCCTTCTCAACCATTTCTTGGTTTCAAACTCCCATATCTCGCGAACGGATTGACCTAACCCAAAAATTCCTATTGCATCTGATAGTAGAAACTCGCCCGACTACAACGGTATGTGTATTTTTTCCCTAGGCCATTCTGGTTAAGCGTTTGGAGCAGCAGAATTGCGAAAAATTTTTTTCCTTCTCAACCATTTCTTGGCTTCAAACTCCCATATCTCGCGAACGGATTGACCTAACCCAAAAATTCCTATTGCATCTGAAAGTAGAAACTCGCCCGATTACAACGGTATGTGTATTTTTTCCCTAGGCCATTCTGGTTAAGCGTTTGGAGCAGCAGAATTGCGAAAAATTTGTTGCCTTCTCAACCATTTCTTGGCTTCAAACTCCCATATCTCGCGAACGGATTGACCTAACCCAAAAATTCCTATTGCATCTGAAAGTCGAAACTCGCCCGATTACAACGGTATGTGTATTTTTTCCCTAGGCCATTCTGGTTAAGCGTTTGGAGCAGCAGAAGTGCGAAAGATTTCTTGTCTTCTCAACCATTTCTTAGCTTCAAACTCCCATATCTCGCGAACGGATTGACCTAACCCAAAAATTCCTGTTGCATCTGAAAGTAGAAACTCGCCCGATTACAACGGTATCTGTATGTTTTCCCTAGGCCATTCTGGTTAAGCGTTTGGAGCAGCAGAATTGCGAAAAATTTTTTGCCTTCTCAACCATTTCTTGGCTTCAAACTCCCATATCTCGCGAACGGATTGACCTAACCCAAAAATTCCTATTGCATCTGATAGTAGAAACTCGCCCGACTACAACGGTATGTGTATTGTTTCCCTAGACCATTCTGGTTAAGCGTTTGGAGCAGCAGAATTGCGAAAAATTTTTTGCCTTCTCAACCATTTCTTGGCTTCAAACTCCCATATCTCGCGAACGGATTGACTTAACCCAAAAATTCCAATTGCATCTGAAAGTAGAACCTCGCCCGATTACAGCGGTATGTGTATTTTTTCCCTAGGCCATTCTGGTTAAGCGTTTGGAGCAGCAGAATTGCGAAAAATTTTTTGCCTTCTCAACCATTTCTTGGCTTCAAACTCCCATATCTCGCGAACGGATTGACCTAACCCAAAAATTCCTGTAGCGTCTGGAAGTAGAGACTCGCCCGATTACAACGGTATGTGTATTTTTTCCCTAGGCCATTCTGGTTAAGCGTTTGGAGCAGCAGAATTGCGAAAAATTTTTTGCCTTCTCAACCATTTCTTGGCTTCAAACTCCCATATCTCGCGAACGGATTGACCTAACCCAAAAATTCCTATTGCATCTGATAGTAGAAACTCGCCCGACTACAACGGTATGTTTATTTTTTCCCTAGGCCATTCTGGTTAAGCGTTTGGAGCAGCAGAATTGCGAAAAATTTTTTGCCTTCTCAACCATTTCTTGGCTTCAAACACCCATATCTCGCGAACGGATTGACCTAACCCAAAAATTCCTATTGCATCTGAAAGTAGAACTTCGCCCGATTACAGCGGTATGTGTATTTTTTCCCTAGGCCATTCTGGTTAAGCGTTTGGAGCAGCAGAATTGCGAAAAATTTTTTGCCTTCTCAACCATTTCTTGGCTTCAAACTTCCATATCTCGCGAACGGATTGACCTAACCCAAAAATTCCTATTGCATCTGAAAGTAGAAACTCGCCCGATTAGAACGGTATGTGTATTTTTTCCCTAGGCCATTCTGGTTAAGCGTTTGGAGCAGCAGAATTGCGAAAAATTTTTTGCCTTCTCAACCATTTCTTGGCTTCAAACACCCATATCTCGCGAACGGATTGACCTAACCCAAAAATTCCTATTGCATCTGAAAGTAGAACTTCGCCCGATTACAGCGGTATGTCTATTTTTTCCCTAGGCCATTCTGGTTAAGCGTTTGGAGCAGCAGAATTGCGAAAAATTTTTTGCCTTCTCAACCATTTCTTGGCTTCAAACTCCTATATCTCGCGAACAGATTGACCTAACCCAAAAATTCCTATTGCATCTGAAAGTAGAAACTCGCCCGATTACAACGGTATGTGTATTTTTTCCCTAGGCCATTCTGGTTAAGCGTTTGGAGCAGCAGAATTGCGAAAAATTTGTTGCCTTCTCAACCATTTCTTGGCTTCAAACTCCCATATCTCGCGAACGGATTGACCTAACACAAAAATTCCAATTGCGTCTGAAAGTAGAACCTCGCCCGATTACAGCGGTATGTGTATTTTTTCCCTAGGCCATTCCGGTTAAGCGTTTGGAGCAGCAGAAATGCGAAAAATTTTTTGCCTTCTCAACCATTTCTTGGCTTCAAACTCCCATATCTCGCGAACGGATTGACCTAACCCAAATATTCCTGTAGCGTCTGGAAGTAGAGACTCGCCCGATTACAACGGTATGTGTATTTTTTCCCTAGGCCATTCTGGTTAAGCGTTTGGAGCAGCAGAATTGCGAAAAATTTTTTGCCTTCTCAACCATTTCTTGGCTTCAAACTCCTATATCTCGCGAACAGATTGACCTAACCCAAAAATTCCTATTGCATCTGAAAGTAGAAACTCGCCCGATTACAACGGTATGTGTATTTTTTCCCTAGGCCATTCTGGTTAAGCGTTTGGAGCAGCAGAATTGCGACAAATTTTTTGCATTCTCAACCATTTCTTGGCTTCAAACTCCCATATCTCGCGAACGGATTGACCTAACACAAAAATTCCAATTGCGTCTGAAAGTAGAACCTCGCCCGATTACAGCGGTATGTGTATTTTTTCCCTAGGCCATTCCGGTTAAGCGTTTGGAGCAGCAGAATTGCGAAAATTTTTTGCCTTCTCAACCATTTCTTGGCTTCAAACTCCCATATCTCGCGAACGGATTGACCTAACCCAAAAATTCCTGTAGCGTCTGGAAGTAGAGACTCGCCCGATTACAACGGTATGTGTATTTTTTCCCTAGGCCATTCTGGTTAAGCGTTTGGAGCAGCAGAATTGCGAAAAATTTTTTGCCTTCTGAACCATTTCTTGGCTTCAAACTCCCATATCTCGCGAACGGATTGACCTAACCCAAAAATTCCTATTGCATCTGAATGTAGAAACTCGCCCGATTACAACGGTGTGTGTATTTTTTCCCTAGGCCATTCTGGTTAAGCGTTTGGAGCAGCAGAATTGCGAAAAATTTGTTGCCTTCTCAACCATTTCTTGGCTTCAAACTCCCATATCTCGCGAACGGATTGACCTAACCCAAAAATTCCTATTGCATCTGAAAGTCGAAACTCGCCCGATTACAACGGTATGTGTATTTTTTCCCTAGGCCATTCTGGTTAAGCGTTTGGAGCAGCAGAAGTGCGAAAGATTTGTTGTCTTCTCAACCATTTCTTAGCTTCAAACTCCCATATCTCGCGAACGGATTGACCTAACCCAAAAATTCCTGTTGCATCTGAAAGTAGAAACTCGCCCGATTACAACGGTATCTGTATTTTTTCCCTAGGCCATTCTGGTTAAGCGTTTGGAGCAGCAGAATTGCGAAAAATTTTTTGCCTTCTCAACCATTTCTTGGCTTCAAACTCCCACATCTCGCGAACGGATTGACCTAACCCAAAAATTCCTATTGCATCTGAAAGTAGAACCTCGCCCGATTACAGCGGTATGTGTATTTTTTCCCTAGGCCATTCTGGTTAAGCGTTTGGAGCAGCAGAATTGCGAAAAATTTTTTGCCTTCTCAACCATTTCTTGGCTTCAAACTCCCATATCTCGCGAACGGATTGACCTAACCCAAAAATTCCTGTAGCGTCTGGAAGTAGAGACTCGCCCGATTACAACGGTATGTGTATTTTTTCCCTAGGCCATTCTGGTTAAGCGTTTGGAGCAGCAGAATTGCGAAAAATTTTTTGCCTTCTCAACCATTTCTTGGCTTCAAACTCCCATATCTCGCGAACGGGTTGACCTAACCCAAAAATTCCTATTGCATCTGAAAGTAGAAACTCGCCCGATTACAACGGTATGTGTATTGTTACCCTAGACCATTCTGGTTAAGCGTTTGGATCAGCAGAAATGCGAAAAATTTTTTGCCTTCTCAACCATTTCTTGGCTTCAAACTCCCATATCTCGCGAACGGATTGACCTAACCCAAAAATTCCTATTGCATCTGAAAGTCGAAACTCGCCCGATTACAACGGTATGTGTATTTCTTCCCTAGGCCATTCTGGTTAAGCGTTTGGTGCAGCAGAAGTGCGAAAGATTTGTTGTCTTCTCAACCATTTCTTAGCTTCAAACTCCCATATCTCGCGAACGGATTGTCCTAACCCAAAAATTCCTGTTGCATCTGAAAGTAGAAACTCGCCCGATTACAACGGTATCTGTATTTTTTCCCTAGGCCATTCTGTTTAAGCGTTTGGAGCAGCAGAATTGCGAAAAATTTTTTGCCGTCTCAACCATTTCTTGGCTTCAAACTCCCATATCTCGCGAATGGATTGACCTAACCCAAAAATTCCTATTGCATCTGAAAGTAGAAACTCGCCCGATTACAACGGTATGTGTATTTTTTCCCTAGGCCATTCTGGTTAAGCGTTTGGAGCAGCAGAATTGCGAAAAATTTGTTGCCTTATCAACCATTTCTTGCCTTCAAACTCCCATATCTCGCGAACGGATTGACCTAACCCAAAAATTCCTATTGCATCTGAAAGTCGAAACTCGCCCGATTACAACGGTATGTGTATTTTTTCCCTAGGCCATTCTGGCTAAGCGTTTGGAGCAGCAGAAGTGCGAAAGATTTGTTGTCTTCTCAACCATTTCTTAGCTTCAAACTCCCATATCTCGCGAACGGATTGACCTAACCCAAAAATTCCTGTTGCATCTGAAAGTAGAAACTCGCCCGATTACAACGGTATCTGTATTTTTTCCCTAGGCCATTCTGTTTAAGCGTTTGGAGCAGCAGAATTGCGAAAAATTTTTTGCCTTCTCAACCATTTCTTGGCTTCAAACTCCCATATCTCGCGAACGGGTTGACCTAACCCAAAAATTCCTATTGCATCTGAAAATAGAAACTCGCCCGATTACAACGGTATGTGTATTGTTTCCCTAGACCATTCTGGTTAAGCGTTTGGACCAGCAGAATTGCGAAAAATTTTTTGCCTTCTCAACCATTTCTTGGCTTCAAACTCCCATATCTCGCGAACGGATTGACCTAACCCAAAAATTCCTATTGCACCTGAAAGTAGAACCTCGCCCGATTACAGCGGTATGTGTATTTTTTCCCTAGGCCATTCTGGTTAAGCGTTTGGAGCAGCAGAATTGCGAAAAATTTGTTGCCTTCTCAACCATTTCTTGCCTTCAAACTCCCATATCTCGCGAACGGATTGACCTAACCCAAAAATTCCTATTGCATCTGATAGTAGAAACTCGCCCGACTACAACGGTATGTGTATTGTTTCCCTAGACCATTCTGGTTAAGCGTTTGGAGCAGCAGAATTGCGAAAAATTTTTTGCCTTCTCAACCATTTCTTGGCTTCAAACTCCCATATCTCGCGAACGGATTGACTTAACCCAAAAATTCCAATTGCATCTGAAAGTAGAACCTCGCCCGATTACAGCGGTATGTGTATTTTTTCCCTAGGCCATTCTGGTTAAGCGTTTGGAGCAGCAGAATTGCGAAAAATTTTTTGCCTTCTCAACCATTTCTTGGCTTCAAACTCCCATATCTCGCGAACGGATTGACCTAACCCAAAAATTCCTGTAGCGTCTGGAAGTAGAGACTCGCCCGATTACAACGGTATGTGTATTTTTTCCCTAGGCCATTCTGGTTAAGCGTTTGGAGCAGCAGAATTGCGAAAAATTTTTTGCCTTCTCAACCATTTCTTGGCTTCAAACTCCCATATGTCGCGAACGGATTGACCTAACCCAAAAATTCCTATTGCATCTGATAGTAGAAACTCGCCCGACTACAACGGTATGTTTATTGTTTCCCTAGACCATTCTGGTTAAGCGTTTGGAGCAGCAGAATTGCGAAAAATTTTTTGCCTTCTCAACCATTTCTTGGCTTCAAACTTCCATATCTCGCGAACGGATTGACCTTATCCAAAAATTCCTATTGCATCTGAAAGTAGAAACTCGCCCGATTACAACGGTATGTGTATTTTTTCCGTAGGCCATGCTGGTTAAGCGTTTGGAGCAGCAGAATTGCGAAAAATTTTTTGCCTTCTCAACCATTTCTTGGCTTCAAACACCCATATCTCGCGAACGGATTGACCTAACCCAAAAATTCCTAATGCATCTGAAAGTAGAACTTCGCCCGATTACAGCGGTATGTCTATTTTTTCCCTAGGCCATTCTGGTTAAGCGTTTGGTGCAGCAGAATTGCGAAAAATTTTTTGCCTTCTCAACCATTTCTTGGCTTCAAACTCCTATATCTCGCGAACGGATTGACCTAACCCAAAAATTCCTGTAGCGTCTGGAAGTAGAGACTCGCCCGATTACAACGGTATGTGTATTTTTTCCCTAGGCCATTCTGGTTAAGCGTTTGGAGCAGCAGAATTGCGAAAAATTTTTTGCCTTCTCAACCATTTCTTGGCTTCAAACTCCCATATCTCGCGAACGGATTGACCTAACCCAAAAATTCCTATTGCATCTGAAAGTAGAAACTCGCCCGATTACAACGGTATGTGTATTTTTTCCCTAGGCCATTCTGGTTAAGCGTTTGGAGCAGCAGAATTGCGAAAAATTTGTTGCCTTCTCAACCATTTCTTGGCTTCAAACTCCCATATCTCGCGAACGGATTGACCTAACCCAAAAAATCCTATTGCATCTGAAAGTCGAAACTCGCCCGATTACAACGGTATGTGTATTTTTTCCCTAGGCCATTCTAGTTAAGAGTTTGGAGCAGCAGAAGTGCGAAAGATTTGTTGTCTTCTCAACCATTTCTTAGCTTCAAACTCCCATATCTCGCGAACGGATTGACCTAACCCAAAAATTCCTGTTGCATCTGAAAGTAGAAACTCGCCCGATTACAACGGTATCTGTATTTTTTCCCTAGGCCATTCTGTTTAAGCGTTTGGAGCAGCAGAATTGCGAAAAATTTTTTGCCTTCTCAACCATTTCTTGGCTTCAAACTCCCATATCTCGCGAACGGATTGACCTAACCCAAAAATTTCTATTGCATCTGAAAGTAGAAACTCGCCCGATTACAACGGTATGTTTATTTTTTCTCTAGGCCATTCTGGTTAAGCGTTTGGAGCAGCAGAATTGCGAAAAATTTTTTGCCTTCTCAAACATTTCTTGGCTTCAAACTCCCACATCTCGCGAACGGATTGACCTAACCCAAAAATTCCTATTGCATCTGAAAGTAGAAACTCGCCCGATTACAGCGGTATGTGTATTTTTTCCCTAGGCCATTCTGGTTAAGCGTTTGGAGCAGCAGAATTGCGAAAAATTTTTTGCCTTCTCAACCATTTCTTGGCTTCAAACTCCCATATCTCGCGAACGGATTGACCTAACCCAAAAATTCCTGTAGCGTCTGGAAGTAGAGACTCGCCCGATTACAACGGTATGTGTATTTTTTCCCTAGGCCATTCTGGTTAAGCGTTTGGAGCAGCAGAATTGCGAAAAATTTTTTGCCTTCTCAACCATTTCTTGGCTTCAAACTCCCATATCTCGCGAACGGGTTGACCTAATCCAAAAATTCCTATTGCATCTGAAAGTAGAAACTCGCCCGATTACAACGGTATGTGTATTGTTACCCTAGACCATTCTGGTTAAGCGTTTGGATCAGCAGAAATGCGAAAAATTTTTTGCCTTCTCAACCATTTCTTGGCTTCAAACTCCCATATCTCGCGAACGGATTGACCTAACCCAAAAATTCCTATTGCATCTGAAAGTCGAAACTCGCCCGATTACAACGGTATGTGTATTTTTTCCCTAGGCCATTCTGGTTAAGCGTTTGGTGCAGCAGAAGTGCGAAAGATTTGTTGTCTTCTCAACCATTTCTTAGCTTCAAACTCCCATATCTCGCGAACGGATTGTCCTAACCCAAAAATTCCTGTTGCATCTGAAAGTAGAAACTCGCCCGATTACAACGGTATCTGTATTTTTTCCCTAGGCCATTCTGTTTAAGCGTTTGGAGCAGCAGAATTGCGAAAAATTTTTTGCCTTCTCAACCATTTCTTGGCTTCAAACTCCCATATCTCGCGAATGGATTGACCTAACCCAAAAATTCCTATTGCATCTGAAAGTAGAAACTCGCCCGATTACAACGGTATGTGTATTTTTTCCCTAGGCCATTCTGGTTAAGCGTTTGGAGCAGCAGAATTGCGAAAAATTTGTTGCCTTCTCAACCATTTCTTGCCTTCAAACTCCCATATCTCGCGAACGGATTGACCTAACCCAAAAATTCCTATTGCATCTGAAAGTCGAAACTCGCCCGATTACAACGGTATGTGTATTTTTTCCCTAGGCCATTCTGGTTAAGCGTTTGGAGCAGCAGAAGTGCGAAAGATTTGTTGTCTTCTCAACCATTTCTTAGCTTCAAACTCCCATATCTCGCGAACGGATTGACCTAACCCAAAAATTCCTGTTGCATCTGAAAGTAGAAACTCGCCCGATTACAACGGTATCTGTATTTTTTCCCTAGGCCATTCTGTTTAAGCGTTTGGAGCAGCAGAATTGCGAAAAATTTTTTGCCTTCTCAACCATTTCTTGGCTTCAAACTCCCATATCTCGCGAACGGGTTGACCTAACCCAAAAATTCCTATTGCATCTGAAAATAGAAACTCGCCCGATTACAAAGGTATGTGTATTGTTTCCCTAGACCATTCTGGTTAAGCGTTTGGACCAGCAGAATTGCGAAAAATTTTTTGCCTTCTCAACCATTTCTTGGCTTCAAACTCCCATATCTCGCGAACGGATTGACCTAACCCAAAAATTCCTATTGCACCTGAAAGTAGAACCTCGCCCGATTACAGCGGTACGTGTATTTTTTCCCTAGGCCATTCTGGTTAAGCGTTTGGAGCAGCAGAATTGCGAAAAATTTGTTGCCTTCTCAACCATTTCTTGCCTTCAAACTCCCATATCTCGCGAACGGATTGACATAACCCAAAAATTCCTATTGCATCTGAAAGTCGAAACTCGCCCGATTACAACGGTATGTGTATTTTTTCCCTAGGCCATTCTGGTTAAGCGTTTGGAGCAGCAGAAGTGCGAAAGATTTGTTGCCTTCTCAACCATTTCTTGGCTGCAAACTCCCATATCTCGCGAACGGATTGACCTAACACAAAAATTCCTATTGCATCTGAAAGTAGAAACTCGCCCGATTACAACGGTATGTGTATTTTTTCCATAGACCATTCTGGTTAAGCGTTTGGAGCAGCAGAATTGCGAAAAATTTGTTGCCTTCTCAACCATTTCTTGGCTGCAAACTCCCATATCTCGCGAACGGATTGACATAACCCAAAAATTCCTATTGCATCTGAAAGTCGAAACTCGCCCGATTACAACGGTATGTGTATTTTTTCCCTAGGCCATTCTGGTTAAGCGTTTGGAGCAGCAGAATTGCGAAAGATTTGTTGTCTTCTCAACCATTTCTTAGCTTCAAAATCCCATATCTCGCGAACGGATTGACCTAACCCAAAAATTCCTGTTGCATCTGAAAGTACAAACTCGCCCGATTACAACGGTATCTGTATTTTTTCCCTAGCCCATTCTGGTTAAGCGTTTGGAGCAGCAGAATTGCGAAAGATTTGTTGTCTTCTCAACCATTTCTTAGCTTCAAACTCCCATATCTCGCGGACGGATTGACCTAACCCAAAAATTCCTGTTGCATCTGAAAGTAGAAACTCGCCCGATTACAACGGTATCTGTATTTTTTCCCTAGGCCATTCTGTTTAAGCGTTTGGAGCAGCAGAATTGCGAAAAATTTTTTTGCCTTCTCAACCATTTCTTGGCTTCAAACTCCCATATCTCGCGAATGGATTGACCTAACCCAAAAATTCCTATTGCATCTGAAAGTAGAAACTCGCCCGATTACAACGGTATGTGTATTTTTTCCCTAGGCCATTCTGGTTAAGCGTTTGGAGCAGCAGAATTGCGAAAAATTTTTTGCCTCCTCAACCATTTCTTGGCTTCAAACTCCCATATCTCGCGAACGGATTGACCTAACCCAAAAATTCCTAGTGCATCTCAAAGTAGAAACTCGCCCGATTACAACGGTATGTGAATTTTTTCCCTAGGCCATTCTGGTTAAGCGTTTGGAGCAGCGGAATTGCGAAAAATTTTTTGCCTTCTCAACCATTTCTTGGCTTCAAACTCCCATACCTCGCGAACGGATTGACCTAACCCAAAAATTCCAATTGCATCTGAAAGTACAACCTCGCCCGATTACAGCGGTATGTGTATTTTTTCCCTAGGCCTTTCTGGTTAAGCGTTTGGAGCAGCAGAATTGCGAAAAATTTTTTGCCTTCTCAACCATTTCTTGGATTCAAACTCCCATATCTCGCGAACGGATTGACCTAACCCAAAAATTCCTGTAGCGTCTGGAAGTAGAGACTCGCCCGAGTACAACGGTATGTGTATTTTTTCCGTAGGCCATTCTGGTTAAGCGTTTGGAGCAGCAGAATTGCGAAAAATTTGTTGCCTTCTCAACCATTTCTTGGCTTCAAACTCCCATATCTCGCGAACGGATTGACCTAACCCAAAAATTCCTATTGCATCTGAAAGTCGAAACTCGCCCGTTTACAACGGTATCTGTATTTTTTCCCTAGGCCATTCTCTTTAAGCGTTTGGAGCAGCAGAATTGCGAAAAATTTTTTGCCTTCTCAACCATTTCTTGGCTTCAAACTCCCATATCTCGCGAATGGATTGACCTAGCCCAAAAATTCCTATTGCATCTGAAAGTAGAAGCTCGCCCGATTACAACGGAATGTGAATTTTTCCCCTAGGCCATTCTGGTTAAGCGTTTGGAGCAGCAGAATTGCGAAAAATTTTTTGCCTTCTCAACCATTTCTTGGCTTCAAACTCCCATATCTCGCGAACGGATTGACCTAACCCAAAAATTCCAATTGCATCTGAAAGTAGAACCTCGCCCGATTACAGCGGTATGTGTATTTTTTCCCTAGGCCTTTCTGGTTAAGCGTTTGGAGCAGCAGAATTGCGAAAAATTTTTTGCCTTCTCAACCATTTCTTGGCTTCAAACTCCTATATCTCGCGAACGGAATGACCTAACCCGAAAATTCCTATTGCATCTGAAAGTAGAAACTCGCCCGATTACAACGGTATGTGTATTTTTTCCCTAGGCCATTCCGGTTAAGCGTTTGGAGCAGCAGAATTGCGAAAAATTTTTTGCCTTCTCAACCATTTCTTGGCTTCAAACTCCCATATCTCGCGAACGGATTGACCTAACCCAAAAATTCCTGTAGCGTCTGGAAGTAGAGACTCACCCGATTACAACGGTATGTGTATTTTTTCCCTAGGCCATTCTGGTTAAGCGTTTGGAGCAGCAGAATTGCGAAAAATTTTTTGCCTTCTCAACCATTTCTTGGCTTCAAACTCCCATATCTCGCGAACGGATTGACCTAACCCAAAAATTCCTGTAGCGTCTGGAAGTAGAGACTCGCCCGATTACAACGGTATGTTTATTTTTTCCCTAGGCCATTCTGGTTAAGCGTTTGGAGCAGCAGAATTGCGAAAAATTTTTTGCCTTCTCAACCATTTCTTGGCTTCAAACTCCCATATCTCGCGAACGGGTTGACCTAACCCAAAAATTCCTATTGCATCTGAAAGTAGAAACTCGCCCGATTACAACGGTATGTTTATTTTTTCTCTAGGCCATTCTGGTTAAGCGTTTGGAGCAGCAGAATTGCGAAAAATTTGTTGCCTTCTCAACCATTTCTTGCCTTCAAACTCCCATATCTCGCGAACGGATTGACCTAACCCAAAAATTCCTATTGCATCTGAAAGTCGAAACTCGCCCGATTACAACGGTATGTGTATTTTTTCCCTAGGCCATTCTGGTTAAGCGTTTGGAGCAGCAGAAGTGCGAAAAATTTGTTGCCTTCTCAACCATTTCTTGCCTTCAAACTCCCATATCACGCGAACGGATTGACCTAACCCAAAAATTCCTATTGCATCTGAAAGTCGAAACTCGCCCGATTACAACGGTATGTGTATTTTTTCCCTAGGCCATTCTGGTTAAGCGTTTGGAGCAGCAGAAGTGCGAAAGATTTGTTGTCTTCTCAACCATTTCTTAGCTTCAAACACCTATATCTCGCGAACGGATTGACCTAACCCAAAAATTCCTGTTGCATCTGAAAGTAGAAACTCGCCCGATTACAACGGTATCTGTATTTTTTCCCTAGGCCATTCTGTTTAAGCGTTTGGAGCAGCAGAATTGCGAAAAATTTTTTGCCTTCTCAACCATTTCTTGGCTTCAAACTCCCATATCTCGCGAACGGGTTGACCTAACCCAAAAATTCCTATTGCATCTGAAAGTAGAAACTCGCCCGATTACAACGGTATGTGTATTTTTTCCCTAGGCCATTCTGTTTAAGCGTTTGGAGCAGCAGAATTGCGAAAAATTTTTTGCCTTCTCAACCATTTCTTGGCTTCAAACTCCCATATCTCGCGAACGGATTGACCTAACCCAAAAATTCCTATTGCATCTGAAAGTAGAAACTCGCCCGATTACAACGGTATGTGTATTTTTTCCCTAGGCCATTCTGGTTAAGCGTTTGGAGCAGCAGAATTGCGAAAAATTTGTTGCCTTCTCAACCATTTCTTGCCTTCAAACTCCCATATCTCGCGAACGGATTGACCTAACCCAAAAATTCCTATTACATCTGAAAGTCGAAACTCGCCCGATTACAACGGTATGTGTATTTTTTCCCTAGGCCATTCTGGTTAAGCGTTTGGAGCAGCAGAAGTGCGAAAAATTTGTTGCCTTCTCAACCATTTCTTGCGTTCAAACTCCCATATCTCGCGAACGGATTGACCTAACCCAAAAATTCCTATTGCATCTGAAAGTCGAAACTCGCCCGATTACAACGTTATGTGTATTTTTTCCCTAGGCCATTCTGGTTAAGCGTTTGGAGCAGCAGAAGTGCGAAAGATTTGTTGTCTTCTCAACCATTTCTTAGCTTCAAACACCTATATCTCGCGAACGGATTGACCTAACCCAAAAATTCCTGATGCATCTGAAAGTAGAAACTCGCCCGATTACAACGGTATCTGTATTTTTTCCCTAGGCCATTCTGTTTAAGCGTTTGGAGCAGCAGAATTGCGAAAAATTTTTTGCCTTCTCAACCATTTCTTGGCTTCAAACTCCCATATCTCGCGAACGGGTTGACCTAACCCAAAAATTCCTATTGCATCTGAAAGTAGAAACTCGCCCGATTACAACGGTATGTGTATTGTTTCCCTAGACCATTCTGGTTAAGCGTTTGGATCAGCAGAAATGCGAAAAATTTTTTACCTTCTCAACCATTTCTTGGCTTCAAACTCCCATATCTCGCGAACGGATTGACCTAACCCAAAAATTTCTATTGCATCTGAAAGTAGAAACTCGCCCGATTACAACGGTATGTTTATTTTTTCTCTAGGCCATTCTGGTTAAGCGTTTGGAGCAGCAGAATTGCGAAAAATTTTTTGCCTTCTCAACCATTTCTTGGCTTCAAACTCCCATATCTCGCGAACGGGTTGACCTAACCCAAAAATTCCTATTGCATCTGAAAGTAGAAACTCGCCCGATTACAACGGTATGTTTATTTTTTCTCTAGGCCATTCTGGTTAAGCGTTTGGAGCAGCAGAATTGCGAAAAATTTGTTGCCTTCTCAACCATTTCTTGCCTTCAAACTCCCATATCTCGCGAACGGATTGACCTAACCCAAAAATTCCTATTGCATCTGAAAGTCGAAACTCGCCCGATTACAACGGTATGTGTATTTTTTCCCTAGGCCATTCTGGTTAAGCGTTTGGAGCAGCAGAAGTGCGAAAAATTTGTTGCCTTCTCAACCATTTCTTGCCTTCAAACTCCCATATCTCGCGAACGGATTGACCTAACCCAAAAATTCCTATTGCATCTGAAAGTCGAAACTCGCCCGATTACAACGGTATGTGTATTTTTTCCCTAGGCCATTCTGGTTAAGCGTTTGGAGCAGCAGAAGTGCGAAAGATTTGTTGTCTTCTCAACCATTTCTTAGCTTCAAACACCTATATCTCGCGAACGGATTGACCTAACCCAAAAATTCCTGTTGCATCTGAAAGTAGAAACTCGCCCGATTACAACAGTATCTGTATTTTTTCCCTAGGCCATTCTGTTTAAGCGTTTGGAGCAGCAGAATTGCGAAAAATTTTTTGCCTTCTCAACCATTTCTTGGCTTCAAACTCCCATATCTCGCGAACGGGTTGACCTAACCCAAAAATTCCTATTGCATCTGAAAGTAGAAACTCGCCCGATTACAACGGTATGTGTATTTTTTCCCTAGGCCATTCTGTTTAAGCGTTTGGAGCAGCAGAATTGCGAAAAATTTTTTGCCTTCTCAACCATTTCTTGGCTTCAAACTCCCATATCTCGCGAACGGATTGACCTAACCCAAAAATTCCTATTGCATCTGAAAGTAGAAACTCGCCCGATTACAACGGTATGTGTATTTTTTCCCTAGGCCATTCTGGTTAAGCGTTTGGAGCAGCAGAATTGCGAAAAATTTGTTGCCTTCTCAACCATTTCTTGCCTTCAAACTCCCATATCTCGCGAACGGATTGACCTAACCCAAAAATTCCTATTGCATCTGAAAGTCGAAACTCGCCCGATTACAACGGTATGTGTATTTTTTCCCTAGGCCATTCTGGTTAAGCGTTTGGAGCAGCAGAAGTGCGAAAAATTTGTTGCCTTCTCAACCATTTCTTGCGTTCAAACTCCCATATCTCGCGAACGGATTGACCTAACCCAAAAATTCCTATTGCATCTGAAAGTCGAAACTCGCCCGATTACAACGTTATGTGTATTTTTTCCCTAGGCCATTCTGGTTAAGCGTTTGGAGCAGCAGAAGTGCGAAAGATTTGTTGTCTTCTCAACCATTTCTTAGCTTCAAACACCTATATCTCGCGAACGGATTGACCTAACCCAAAAATTCCTGATGCATCTGAAAGTAGAAACTCGCCCGATTACAACGGTATCTGTATTTTTTCCCTAGGCCATTCTGTTTAAGCGTTTGGAGCAGCAGAATTGCGAAAAATTTTTTGCCTTCTCAACCATTTCTTGGCTTCAAACTCCCATATCTCGCGAACGGGTTGACCTAACCCAAAAATTCCTATTGCATCTGAAAGTAGAAACTCGCCCGATTACAACGGTATGTGTATTGTTTCCCTAGACCATTCTGGTTAAGCGTTTGGTTCAGCAGAAATGCGAAAAATTTTTTACCTTCTCAACCATTTCTTGGCTTCAAACTCCCATATCTCGCGAACGGATTGACCTAACCCAAAAATTTCTATTGCATCTGAAAGTAGAAACTCGCCCGATTACAACGGTATGTTTATTTTTTCTCTAGGCCATTCTGGTTAAGCGTTTGGAGCAGCAGAATTGCGAAAAATTTTTTGCCTTCTCAACCATTTCTTGGCTTCAAACTCCCACATCTCGCGAACGGATTGACCTAACCCAAAAATTCCTATTGCATCTGAAAGTAGAACCTCGCCCGATTACAGCGGTATGTGTATTTTTTCCCTAGGCCATTCTGGTTAAGCGTTTGGAGCAGCAGAATTGCGAAAAATTTTTTGCCTTCTCAACCATTTCTTGGCTTCAAACTCCCATATCTCGCGAACGGATTGACCTAACCCAAAAATTCCTGTAGCGTCTGGAAGTAGAGACTCGCCCGATTACAACGGTATGTTTATTTTTTCCCTAGGCCATTCTGGTTAAGCGTTTGGAGCAGCAGAATTGCGAAAAATTTTTTGCCTTCTCAACCATTTCTTGGCTTCAAACTCCCATATCTCGCGAACGGGTCGACCTAACCCAAAAATTCCTATTGCATCTGAAAGTAGAAACTCGCCCGATTACAACGGTATGTTTATTTTTTCTCTAGGCCATTCTGGTTAAGCGTTTGGAGCAGCAGAATTGCGAAAAATTTGTTGCCTTCTCAACCATTTCTTGCCTTCAAACTCCCATATCTCGCGAACGGATTGACCTAACCCAAAAATTCCTATTGCATCTGAAAGTCGAAACTCGCCCGATTACAACGGTATGTGTATTTTTTCCCTAGGCCATTCTGGTTAAGCGTTTGGAGCAGCAGAAGTGCGAAAAATTTGTTGCCTTCTCAACCATTTCTTGCCTTCAAACTCCCATATCTCGCGAACGGATTGACCTAACCCAAAAATTCCTATTGCATCTGAAAGTCGAAACTCGCCCGATTACAACGGTATGTGTATTTTTTCCCTAGGCCATTCTGGTTAAGCGTTTGGAGCAGCAGAAGTGCGAAAGATTTGTTGTCTTCTCAACCATTTCTTAGCTTCAAACACCTATATCTCGCGAACGGATTGACCTAACCCAAAAATTCCTGTTGCATCTGAAAGTAGAAACTCGCCCGATTACAACGGTATCTGTATTTTTTCCCTAGGCCATTCTGTTTAAGCGTTTGGAGCAGCAGAATTGCGAAAAATTTTTTGCCTTCTCAACCATTTCTTGGCTTCAAACTCCCATATCTCGCGAACGGGTTGACCTAACCCAAAAATTCCTATTGCATCTGAAAGTAGAAACTCGCCCGATTACAACGGTATGTGTATTGTTTCCCTAGACCATTCTGGTTAAGCGTTTGGATCAGCAGAAATGCGAAAAATTTTTTACCTTCTCAACCATTTCTTGGCTTCAAACTCCCATATCTCGCGAACGGATTGACCTAACCCAAAAATTTCTATTGCATCTGAAAGTAGAAACTCGCCCGATTACAACGGTATGTTTATTTTTTCTCTAGGCCATTCTGGTTAAGCGTTTGGAGCAGCAGAATTGCGAAAAATTTTTTGCCTTCTCAACCATTTCTTGGCTTCAAACTCCCACATCTCGCGAACGGATTGACCTAACCCAAAAATTCCTATTGCATCTGAAAGTAGAACCTCGCCCGATTACAGCGGTATGTGTATTTTTTCCCTAGGCCATTCTGGTTAAGCGTTTGGAGCAGCAGAATTGCGAAAAATTTTTTGCCTTCTCAACCATTTCTTGGCTTCAAACTCCCATATCTCGCGAACGGGTTGACCTAACCCAAAAATTCCTATTGCATCTGAAAGTAGAAACTCGCCCGATTACAACGGTATGTGTATTGTTACCCTAGACCATTCTGGTTAAGCGTTTGGATCAGCAGAAATGCGAAAAATTTTTTGCCTTCTCAACCATTTCTTGGCTTCAAACTCCCATATCTCGCGAACGGATTGACCTAACCCAAAAATTCCTATTGCATCTGAAAGTCGAAACTCGCCCGATTACAACGGTATGTGTATTTTTACCCTAGGCCATTCTGGTTAAGCGTTTGGTGCAGCAGAAGTGCGAAAGATTTGTTGTCTTCTCAACCATTTCTTAGCTTCAAACTCCCATATCTCGCGAACGGATTGTCCTAACCCAAAAATTCCTGTTGCATCTGAAAGTAGAAACTCGCCCGATTACAACGGTATCCGTATTTTTTCCCTAGGCCATTCTGTTTAAGCGTTTGGAGCAGCAGAATTGCGAAAAATTTTTTGCCTTCTCAAGCATTTCTTGGCTTCAAACTCCCATATCTCGCGAATGGATTGACCTAACCCAAAAATTCCTATTGCATCTGAAAGTACAAACTCGCCCGATTACAACGGTATGTGTATTTTTTCCCTAGGCCATTCTGGTTAAGCGTTTGGAGCAGCAGAATTGCGAAAAATTTGTTGCCTTCTCAACCATTTCTTGCCTTCAAACTCCCATATCTCGCGAACGGATTGACCTAACCCAAAAATTCCTATTGCATCTGAAAGTCGAAACTCGCCCGATTACAACGGTATGTGTATTTTTTCCCTAGGCCATTCTGGTTAAGCGTTTGGAGCAGCAGAAGTGCGAAAGATTTGTTGTCTTCTCAACCATTTCTTAGCTTCAAACTCCCATATCTCGCGAACGGATTGACCTAACCCAAAAATTCCTGTTGCATCTGAAAGTAGAAACTCGCCCGATTACAACGGTATCTGTATTTTTTCCCTAGGCCATTCTGTTTAAGCGTTTGGAGCAGCAGAATTGCGAAAAATTTTTTGCCTTCTCAACCATTTCTTGGCTTCAAACTCCCATATCTCGCGAACGGATTGACCTAACCCAAAAATTCCTATTGCACCTGAAAGTAGAACCTCGCCCGATTACAGCGGTACGTGTATTTTTTCCCTAGGCCATTCTGGTTAAGCGTTTGGAGCAGCAGAATTGCGAAAAATTTGTAGCCTTCTCAACCATTTCTTGCCTTCAAACTCCCATATCTCGCGAACGGATTGACATAACCCAAAAATTCCTATTGCATCTGAAAGTAGAAACTCGCCCGATTACAACGGTATCTGTATTTTTTCCCTAGGCCATTCTGTTTAAGCGTTTGGAGCAGCAGAATTGCGAAAAATTTTTTGCCTTCTCAACCATTTCTTGGCTTCAAACTCCCATATCTCGCGAACGGGTTGACCTAACCCAAAAATTCCTATTGCATCTGAAAGTAGAAACTCGCCCGATTACAACGGTATGTGTATTGTTTCCCTAGACCATTCTGGTTAAGCGTTTGGATCAGCAGAAATGCGAAAAATTTTTTACCTTCTCAACCATTTCTTGGCTTCAAACTCCCATATCTCGCGAACGGATTGACCTAACCCAAAAATTTCTATTGCATCTGAAAGTAGAAACTCGCCCGATTACAACGGTATGTTTATTTTTTCTCTAGGCCATTCTGGTTAAGCGTTTGGAGCAGCAGAATTGCGAAAAATTTTTTGCCTTCTCAACCATTTCTTGGCTTCAAACTCCCACATCTCGCGAACGGATTGACCTAACCCAAAAATTCCTATTGCATCTGAAAGTAGAACCTCGCCCGATTACAGCGGTATGTGTATTTTTTCCCTAGGCCATTCTGGTTAAGCGTTTGGAGCAGCAGAAGTGCGAAAAATTTGTTGCCTTCTCAACCATTTCTTGCGTTCAAACTCCCATATCTCGCGAACGGATTGACCTAACCCAAAAATTCCTATTGCATCTGAAAGTCGAAACTCGCCCGATTACAACGGTATGTGTATTTTTTCCCTAGGCCATTCTGGTTAAGCGTTTGGAGCAGCAGAAGTGCGAAAGATTTGTTGTCTTCTCAACCATTTCTTAGCTTCAAACACCTATATCTCGCGAACGGATTGACCTAACCCAAAAATTCCTGTTGCATCTGAAAGTAGAAACTCGCCCGATTACAACGGTATCTGTATTTTTTCCCTAGGCCATTCTGTTTAAGCGTTTGGAGCAGCAGAATTGCGAAAAATTTTTTGCCTTCTCAACCATTTCTTGGCTTCAAACTCCCATATCTCGCGAACGGGTTGACCTAACCCAAAAATTCCTATTGCATCTGAAAGTAGAAACTCGCCCGATTACAACGGTATGTGTATTGTTTCCCTAGACCATTCTGGTTAAGCGTTTGGATCAGCAGAAATTCGAAAAATTTTTTACCTTCTCAACCATTTCTTGGCTTCAAACTCCCATATCTCGCGAACGGATTGACCTAACCCAAAAATTTCTATTGCATCTGAAAGTAGAAACTCGCCCGATTACAACGGTATGTTTATTTTTTCTCTAGGCCATTCTGGTTAAGCGTTTGGAGCAGCAGAATTGCGAAAAATTTTTTGCCTTCTCAACCATTTCTTGGCTTCAAACTCCCACAACTCGCGAACGGATTGACCTAACCCAAAAATTCCTATTGCATCTGAAAGTAGAACCTCGCCCGATTACAGCGGTATGTGTATTTTTTCCCTAGGCCATTCTGGTTAAGCGTTTGGAGCAGCAGAATTGCGAAAAATTTTTTGCCTTCTCAACCATTTCTTGGCTTCAAACTCCCATATCTCGCGAACGGATTGACCTAACCCAAAAATTCCTGTAGCGTCTGGAAGTAGAGACTCGCCCGATTACAACGGTATGTTTATTTTTTCCCTAGGCCATTCTGGTTAAGCGTTTGGAGCAGCAGAATTGCGAAAAATTTTTTGCCTTCTCAACCATTTCTTGGCTTCAAACTCCCATATCTCGCGAACGGGTTGACCTAACCCAAAAATTCCTATTGCATCTGAAAGTAGAAACTCGCCCGATTACAACGGTATGTGTATTGTTACCCTAGACCATTCTGGTTAAGCGTTTGGATCAGCAGAAATGCGAAAAATTTTTTGCCTTCTCAACCATTTCTTGGCTTCAAACTCCCATATCTCGCGAACGGATTGACCTAACCCAAAAATTCCTATTGCATCTGAAAGTCGAAACTCGCCCGATTACAACGGTATGTGTATTTTTTCCCTAGGCCATTCTGGTTAAGCGTTTGGAGCAGCAGAAGTGCGAAAGATTTGTTGTCTTCTCAACCATTTCTTAGCTTCAAACTCCCATATCTCGCGAACGGATTGTCCTAACCCAAAAATTCCTATTGCATCTGAAAGTCGAAACTCGCCCGATTACAAAGGTATGTGTATTTTTTCTCTAGGCCATTCTGGTTAAGCGTTTGGAGCAGCAGAATTGCGAAAAATTTGTTGCCTTCTCAACCATTTCTTGCCTTCAAACTCCCATATCTCGCGAACGGATTGACCTAACCCAAAAATTCCTATTGCATCTGAAAGTCGAAACTCGCCCGATTACAACGGTATGTGTATTTTTTCCCTAGGCCATTCTGGTTAAGCGTTTGGAGCAGCAGAAGTGCGAAAAATTTGTTGCCTTCTCAACCATTTCTTGCCTTCAAAGTCCCATATCTCGCGAACGGATTGACCTAACCCAAAAATTCCTATTGCATCTGAAAGTCGAAACTCGCCCGATTACAACGGTATGTGTATTTTTTCCCTAGGCCATTCTGGTTAAGCGTTTGGAGCAGCAGAAGTGCGAAAGATTTGTTGTCTTCTCAACCATTTCTTAGCTTCAAACACCTATATCTCGCGAACGGATTGACCTAACCCAAAAATTCCTGTTGCATCTGAAAGTAGAAACTCGCCCGATTACAACGGTATCTGTATTTTTTCCCTAGGCCATTCTGTTTAAGCGTTTGGAGCAGCAGAATTGCGAAAAATTTTTTGCCTTCTCAACCATTTCTTGGCTTCAAACTCCCATATCTCGCGAACGGGTTGACCTAACCCAAAAATTCCTATTGCATCTGAAAGTAGAAACTCGCCCGATTACAACGGTATGTGTATTGTTTCCCTAGACCATTCTGGTTAAGCGTTTGGATCAGCAGAAATGCGAAAAATTTTTTACCTTCTCAACCATTTCTTGGCTTCAAACTCCCATATCTCGCGAACGGATTGACCTAACCCAAAAATTTCTATTGCATCTGAAAGTAGAAACTCGCCCGATTACAACGGTATGTTTATTTTTTCTCTAGGCCATTCTGGTTAAGCGTTTGGAGCAGCAGAATTGCGAAAAATTTTTTGCCTTCTCAACCATTACTTGGCTTCAAACTCCCACATCTCGCGAACGGATTGACCTAACCCAAAAATTCCTATTGCATCTGAAAGTAGAACCTCGCCCGATTACAGCGGTATGTGTATTTTTTCCCTAGGCCATTCTGGTTAAGCGTTTGGAGCAGCAGAATTGCGAAAAATTTTTTGCCTTCTCAACCATTTCTTGGCTTCAAACTCCCATATCTCGCGAACGGATTGACCTAACCCAAAAATTCCTGTAGCGTCTGGAAGTAGAGACTCGCCCGATTACAACGGTATGTTTATTTTTTCCCTAGGCCATTCTGGTTAAGCGTTTGGAGCAGCAGAATTGCGAAAAATTTTTTGCCTTCTCAACCATTTCTTGGCTTCAAACTCCCATATCTCGCGAACGGGTTGACCTAACCCAAAAATTCCTATTGCATCTGAAAGTAGAAACTCGCCCGATTACAACGGTATGTGTATTGTTACCCTAGACCATTCTGGTTAAGCGTTTGGATCAGCAGAAATGCGAAAAATTTTTTGCCTTCTCAACCATTTCTTGGCTTCAAACTCCCATATCTCGCGAACGGATTGACCTAACCCAAAAATTCCTATTGCATCTGAAAGTCGAAACTCGCCCGATTACAACGGTATGTGTATTTTTTCCCTAGGCCATTCTGGTTAAGCGTTTGGTGCAGCAGAAGTGCGAAAGATTTGTTGTCTTCTCAACCATTTCTTAGCTTCAAACTCCCATATCTCGCGAACGGATTGTCCTAACCCAAAAATTCCTGTTGCATCTGAAAGTAGAAACTCGCCCGATTACAACGGTATCTGTATTTTTTCCCTAGGCCATTCTGTTTAAGCGTTTGGAGCAGCAGAATTGCGAAAAATTTTTTGCCTTCTCAAGCATTTCTTGGCTTCAAACTCCCATATCTCGCGAATGGATTGACCTAACCCAAAAATTCCTATTGCATCTGAAAGTAGAAACTCGCCCGATTACAACGGTATGTGTATTTTTTCCCTAGGCCATTCTGGTTAAGCGTTTGGAGCAGCAGAATTGCGAAAAATTTGTTGCCTTCTCAACCATTTCTTGCCTTCAAACTCCCATATCTCGCGAACGGATTGACCTAACCCAAAAATTCCTATTGCATCTGAAAGTCGAAACTCGCCCGATTACAACGGTATGTGTATTTTTTCCCTAGGCCATTCTGGTTAAGCGTTTGGAGCAGCAGAAGTGCGAAAGATTTGTTGTCTTCTCAACCATTTCTTAGCTTCAAACTCCCATATCTCGCGAACGGATTGACCTAACCCAAAAATTCCTGTTGCATCTGAAAGTAGAAACTCGCCCGATTACAACGGTATCTGTATTTTTTCCCTAGGCCATTCTGTTTAAGCGTTTGGAGCAGCAGAATTGCGAAAAATTTTTTGCCTTCTCAACCATTTCTTGGCTTCAAACTCCCATATCTCGCGAACGGATTGACCTAACCCAAAAATTCCTATTGCACCTGAAAGTAGAACCTCGCCCGATTACAGCGGTACGTGTATTTTTTCCCTAGGCCATTCTGGTTAAGCGTTTGGAGCAGCAGAATTGCGAAAAATTTGTTGCCTTCTCAACCATTTCTTGCCTTCAAACTCCCATATCTCGCGAACGGATTGACATAACCCAAAAATTCCTATTGCATCTGAAAGTAGAAACTCGCCCGATTACAACGGTATCTGTATTTTTTCCCTAGGCCATTCTGTTTAAGCGTTTGGAGCAGCAGAATTGCGAAAAATTTTTTGCCTTCTCAACCATTTCTTGGCTTCAAACTCCCATATCTCGCGAACGGGTTGACCTAACCCAAAAATTCCTATTGCATCTGAAAGTAGAAACTCGCCCGATTACAACGGTATGTGTATTGTTTCCCTAGACCATTCTGGTTAAGCGTTTGGATCAGCAGAAATGCGAAAAATTTTTTACCTTCTCAACCATTTCTTGGCTTCAAACTCCCATATCTCGCGAACGGATTGACCTAACCCAAAAATTTCTATTGCATCTGAAAGTAGAAACTCGCCCGATTACAAAGGTATGTTTATTTTTTCTCTAGGCCATTCTGGTTAAGCGTTTGGAGCAGCAGAATTGCGAAAAATTTTTTGCCTTCTCAACCATTTCTTGGCTTCAAACTCCCACATCTCGCGAACGGATTGACCTAACCCAAAAATTCCTATTGCATCTGAAAGTAGAACCTCGCCCGATTACAGCGGTATGTGTATTTTTTCCCTAGGCCATTCTGGTTAAGCGTTTGGAGCAGCAGAATTGCGAAAAATTTTTTGCCTTCTCAACCATTTCTTGGCTTCAAACTCCCATATCTCGCGAACGGATTGACCTAACCCAAAAATTCCTGTAGCGTCTGGAAGTAGAGACTCGCCCGATTACAACGGTATGTTTATTTTTTCCCTAGGCCATTCTGGTTAAGCGTTTGGAGCAGCAGAATTGCGAAAAATTTTTTGCCTTCTCAACCATTTCTTGGCTTCAAACTCCCATATCTCGCGAACGGGTTGACCTAACCCAAAAATTCCTATTGCATCTGAAAGTAGAAACTCGCCCGATTACAACGGTATGTGTATTGTTACCCTAGACCATTCTGGTTAAGCGTTTGGATCAGCAGAAATGCGAAAAATTTTTTGCCTTCTCAACCATTTCTTGGCTTCAAACTCCCATATCTCGCGAACGGATTGACCTAACCCAAAAATTCCTATTGCATCTGAAAGTCGAAACTCGCCCGATTACAACGGTATGTGTATTTTTTCCCTAGGCCATTCTGGTTAAGCGTTTGGTGCAGCAGAATTGCGAAAGATTTGTTGTCTTCTCAACCATTTCTTAGCTTCAAACTCCCATATCTCGCGAACGGATTGTCCTAACCCAAAAATTCCTGTTGCATCTGAAAGTAGAAACTCGCCCGATTACAACGGTATCTGTATTTTTTCCCTAGGCCATTCTGTTTAAGCGTTTGGAGCAGCAGAATTGCGAAAAATTTTTTGCCTTCTCAAGCATTTCTTGGCTTCAAACTCCCATATCTCGCGAATGGATTGACCTAACCCAAAAATTCCTATTGCATCTGAAAGTAGAAACTCGCCCGATTACAACGGTATGTGTATTTTTTCCCTAGGTCATTCTGGTTAAGCGTTTGGAGCAGCAGAATTGCGAAAAATTTGTTGCCTTCTCAACCATTTCTTGCCTTCAAACTCCCATATCTCGCGAACGGATTGACCTAACCCAAAAATTCCTATTGCATCTGAAAGTCGAAACTCGCCCGATTACAACGGTATGTGTATTTTTTCCCTAGGCCATTCTGGTTAAGCGTTTGGAGCAGCAGAAGTGCGAAAGATTTGTTGTCTTCTCAACCATTTCTTAGCTTCAAACTCCCATATCTCGCGAACGGATTGACCTAACCCAAAAATTCCTGTTGCATCTGAAAGTAGAAACTCGCCCGATTACAACGGTATCTGTATTTTTTCCCTAGGCCATTCTGTTTAAGCGTTTGGAGCAGCAGAATTGCGAAAAATTTTTTGCCTTCTCAACCATTTCTTGGCTTCAAACTCCCATATCTCGCGAATGGATTGACCTAACCCAAAAATTCCTATTGCATCTGAAAGTAGAAACTCGCCCGATTACAACGGTATGTGTATTTTTTCCCTAGGCCATTCTGGTTAAGCGTTTGGACCAGCAGAATTGCGAAAAATTTTTTGCCTTCTCAACCATTTCTTGGCTTCAAACTCCAATATCTCGCGAACGGATTGACCTAACACAAAAATTCCTATTGCATCTGAAAGTAGAAACTCGACCGATTACAACGGTATGTGTATTTTTTCCATAGACCATTCTGGTTAAGCGTTTGGAGCAGCAGAATTGCGAAAAATTTGTTGCCTTCTCAACCATTTCTTGGCTGCAAACTCTCATATCTCGCGAACGGATTGACATAACCCAAAAATTCCTATTGCATCTGAAAGTCGAAACTCGCCCGATTACAACGGTATGTGTATTTTTTCCCTAGGCCATTCTGGTTAAGCGTTTGGAGCAGCAGAAGTGCGAAAGATTTGTTGTCTTCTCAACCATTTCTTAGCTTCAAAATCCCATATCTCGCTAACGGATTAACCTAACCCAAAAATTCCTGTTGCACCTGAAAGTAGAAACTCGCCCGATTACAACGGTATCTGTATTTTTTCCCTAGGCCATTCTGGTTAAGCGTTTGGAGCAGCAGAAGTGCGAAAGATTTGTTGTCTTCTCAACCATTTCTTAACTTCAAACTCCCATATCTCGCGAACGGATTGACCTAACCCAAAAATTCCTGTTGCATCTGAAAGTAGAAACTCGCCCGATTACAACGGTATGTGAATTTTTTCCCTAGGCCATTCTGGTTAAGCGTTTGGAGCAGCGGAATTGCGAAAAATTTTTTGCCTTCTCAACCATTTCTTGGCTTCAAACTCCCATATCTCGCGAACGGATTGACCTAACCCAAAAATTCCTGTTGCATCTGAAAGTAGAAACTCGCCCGATTACAACGGTATGTGAATTTTTTCCCTAGGCCATTCTGGTTAAGCGTTTGGAGCAGCGGAATTGCGAAAAATTTTTTGCCTTCTCAACCATTTCTTGGCTTCAAACTCCCATATCTCGCGAATGGATTGACCTAACCCAAAAATTCCTATTGCATCTGAAAGTAGAAACTCGCCCGATTACAACGGTATGTGTATCTTTTCCCTAGGCAATTCTGGTTAAGCGTTTGGAGCAGCAGAATTGCGAAAAATTTCTTGCCTCCTCAACCATTTCTTGGCTTCAAACTCCCATATCTCGCGAACGGATTGACCTAACCCAAAAATTCCTAGTGCATCTGAAAGTAGAAACTCGCCCGATTACAACGGTATGTGAATTTTTTCCCTAGGCCATTCTGGTTAAGCGTTTGGAGCAGCGGAATTGCGAAAAATTTTTTGCCTTCTCAACCATTTCTTGGCTTCAAACTCCCATATCTCGCGAACGGATTGACCTAACCCAAAAATTCCAATTGCATCTGAAAGTACAACCTCGCCCGATTACAGCGGTATGTGTATTTTTTCCCTTGGCCTTTCTGGTTAAGCGTTTGGAGCAGCAGAATTGCGAAAAATTTTTTGCCTTCTCAACCATTTCTTGGCTTCAAACTCCCATATCTCGCGAACGGATTGACCTAACCCAAAAATTCCTGTAGCGTCTGGAAGTAGAGACTCGCCCGATTACAACGGTATGTGTATTTTTTCCCCAGGCCATTCTGGTTAAGCGTTTGGAGCAGCAGAATTGCGAAAAATTTTTTGCCTTCTCAACCATTTCTTGGCTTCAAACTCCCATATCTCGCGAACGGATTGACTTAACCCAAAAATTCCAATTGCATCTGAAAGTAGAACCTCGCCCGATTACAGCGGTATGTGTATTTTTTCCCTAGGCCACTCTGGTTAAGCGTTTGGAGCAGCAGAATTGCGAAAAATTTTTTGCCTTCTCAACCATTTCTTGACTTCAAACTCCCATATCTCGCGAACGGATTGACCTAACCCAAAAATTCCTGTAGCGTCTGGAAGTAGAGACTCGCCCGATTACAACGGTATGTGTATTTTTTCCCTAGGCCATTCTGGTTAAGCGTTTGGAGCAGCAGAATTGCGAAAAATTTTTTGCCTTCTCAACCATTTCTTGGCTTCAAACTCCCATATCTCGCGAACGGATTGACCTAACCCAAAAATTCCTATTGCATCTGATAGTAGAAACTCGCCCGACTACAACGGTATGTTTATTGTTTCCCTAGACCATTCTGGTTAAGCGTTTGGAGCAGCAGAATTGCGAAAAATTTTTTGCTTTCTCAACCATTTCTTGGCTTCAAACTTCCATATCTCGCGAACGGATTGACCTTATCCAAAAATTCCTATTGCATCTGAAAGTAGAAACTCGCCCGATTACAACGGTATGTGTATTTTTTCCGTAGGCCATGCTGGTTAAGCGTTTGGAGCAGCAGAATTGCGAAAAATTTTTTGCCTTCTCAACCATTTCTTGGCTTCAAACACCCATATCTCGCGAACGGATTGACCTAACCCAAAAATTCCTATTGCATCTGAAAGTAGAACTTCGCCCGATTACAGCGGTATGTCTATTTTTTCCCTAGGCCATTCTGGTTAAGCGTTTGGTGCAGCAGAATTGCGAAAAATTTTTTGCCTTCTCAACCATTTCTTGGCTTCAAACTCCTATATCTCGCGAACGGAATGACCTAACCCGAAAATTCCTATTGCATCTGAAAGTAGAAACTCGCCCGATTACAACGGTATGTGTATTTTTTCCCTAGGCCATTCCGGTTAAGCGTTTGGAGCAGCAGAATTGCGAAAAATTTTTTGCCTTCTCAACCATTTCTTGGCTTCAAACTCCCATATCTCGCGAACGGGTTGACCTAACCCAAAAATTGCTGTAGCGTCTGGAAGTAGAGACTCGCCCGATTACAACGGTATGTGTATTTTTTCCCTAGGCCATTCTGGTTAAGCGTTTGGAGCAGCAGAATTGCGAAAAATTTTTTGCCTTCTCAACCATTTCTTGGCTTCAAACTCCCATATCTCGCGAACGGATTGACCTAACCCAAAAATTCCTATTGCATCTGAAAGTAGAAACTCGCCCGATTACAACGGTAGGTGTATTTTTTCCCTAGGCCATTCTGGTTAAGCGTTTGGAGCAGCAGAATTGCGAAAAATTTGTTGCCTTCTCAACCATTTCTTGGCTTCAAACTCCCATATCTCGCGAACGGATTGACCTAACCCAAAAATTCCTGTAGCGTCTGGAAGTAGAGACTCGCCCGATTACAACGGTATGTGTATTTTTTCCCTAGGCCATTCTGGTTAAGCGTTTGGAGCAGCAGAATTGCGAAAAATTTTTTGCCTTCTCAACCATTTCTTGGCTTCAAACTCCCATATCTCGCGAACGCTATGACCTAACCCAAAAATTCCTATTGCATCTGAAAGCAGAAACTCGCCCGAGTACAACGGTATGTGTATTTTTTCCGTAGGCCATTCTGGTTAAGCGTTTGGAGCAGCAGAATTGCGAAAAATTTGTTGCCTTCTCAACCATTTCTTGGCTGCAAACTCTCATATCTCGCGAACGGATTGACATAACCCAAAAATTCCTATTGCATCTGAAAGTCGAAACTCGCCCGATTACAACGGTATGTGTATTTTTTCCCTAGGCCATTCTGGTTAAGCGTTTGGAGCAGCAGAAGTGCGAAAGATTTGTTGTCTTCTCAACCATTTCTTAGCTTCAAAATCCCATATCTCGCGAACGGATTAACCTAACCCAATAATTCCTGTTGCACCTGAAAGTAGAAACTCGCCCGATTACAACGGTATCTGTATTTTTTCCCTAGGCCATTCTGGTTAAGCGTTTGGAGCAGCAGAATTGCGAAAGATTTGTTGTCTTCTCAACCATTTCTTAACTTCAAACTCCCATATCTCGCGAACGGATTAACCTAACCCAAAAATTCCTATTGCATCTGATAGTAGAAACTCGCCCGACTACAACGGTATGTTTATTGTTTCCCTAGACCATTCTGGTTAAGCGTTTGGAGCAGCAGAATTGCGAAAAATTTTTTGCCTTCTCAACCATTTCTTGGCTTCAAACTTCTATATCTCGCGAACGGATTGACCTTATCCAAAAATTCCTATTGCATCTGAAAGTAGAAACTCGCCCGATTACAACGGTATGTGTATTTTTTCCGTAGGCCATGCTGGTTAAGCGTTTGGAGCAGCAGAATTGCGAAAAATTTTTTGCCTTCTCAACCATTTCTTGGCTTCAAACACCCATATCTCGCGAACGGATTGACCTAACCCAAAAATTCCTATTGCATCTGAAAGTAGAACTTCGCCCGATTACAGCGGTATGTCTATTTTTTCCCTAGGCCATTCTGGTTAAGCGTTTGGTGCAGCAGAATTGCGAAAAATTTTTTGCCTTCTCAACCATTTCTTGGCTTCAAACTCCTATATCTCGCGAACGGAATGACCTAACCCGAAAATTCCTATTGCATCTGAAAGTAGAAACTCGCCCGATTACAACGGTATGTGTATTTTTTCCCTAGGCCATTCCGGTTAAGCGTTTGGAGCAGCAGAATTGCGAAAAATTTTTTGCCTTCTCAACCACTTCTTGGCTTCAAACTCCCATATCTCGCGAACGGATTGACCTAACCCAAAAATTCCTGTAGCGTCTGGAAGTAGAGACTCGCCCGATTACAACGGTATGTGTATTTCTTCCCTAGGCCATTCTGGTTAAGCGTTTGGAGCAGCAGAATTGCGAAAAATTTTTTGCCTTCTCAACCATTTCTTGGCTTCAAACTCCCATATCTCGCGAACGGATTGACCTAACCCAAAAATTCCTATTGCATCTGAAAGTAGAAACTCGCCCGATTACAACGGTAGGTGTATTTTTTCCCTAGGCCATTCTGGTTAAGCGTTTGGAGCAGCAGAATTGCGAAAAATTTGTTGCCTTCTCAACCATTTCTTGGCTTCAAACTCCCATATCTCGCGAACGGATTGACCTAACCCAAAAATTCCTGTAGCGTCTGGAAGTAGAGACTCGCCCGATTACAACGGTATGTGTATTTTTTCCCTAGGCCATTCTGGTTAAGCGTTTGGAGCAGCAGAATTGCGAAAAATTTTTTGCCTTCTCAACCATTTCTTGGCTTCAAACTCCCATATCTCGCGAACGGTATGACCTAACCCAAAAATTCCTATTGCATCTGAAAGCAGAAACTCGCCCGAGTACAACGGTATGTGTATTTTTTCCGTAGGCCATTCTGGTTAAGCGTTTGGAGCAGCAGAATTGCGAAAAATTTGTTGCCTTCTCAACCATTTCTTGGCTGCAAACTCTCATATCTCGCGAACGGATTGACATAACCCAAAAATTCCTATTGCATCTGAAAGTCGAAACTCGCCCGATTACAACGGTATGTGTATTTTTTCCCTAGGCCATTCTGGTTAAGCGTTTGGAGCAGCAGAAGTGCGAAAGATTTGTTGTCTTCTCAACCATTTCTTAGCTTCAAAATCCCATATCTCGCGAACGGATTAACCTAACCCAAAAATTCCTGTTGCACCTGAAAGTAGAAACTCGCCCGATTACAACGGTATCTGTATTTTTTCCCTAGGCCATTCTGGTTAAGCGTTTGGAGCAGCAGAATTGCGAAAGATTTGTTGTCTTCTCAACCATTTCTTAACTTCAAACTCCCATATCTCGCGAACGGATTAACCTAACCCAAAAATTCCTGTTGCATCTGAAAGTAGAAACTCGCCCGATTACAACGGTATGTGAATTTTTTCCCTAGGCCATTCTGGTTAAGCGTTTGGAGCAGCGGAATTGCGAAAAATTTTTTGCCATCTCAACCATTTCTTGGCTTCAAACTCCCATATCTCGCGAATGGATTGACCTAACCCAAAAATTCCAATTGCATCTGAAAGTAGAACCTCGCCCGATTACAGCGGTATGTGTATTTTTTCCCTAGGCCACTCTGGTTAAGCGTTTGGAGCAGCAGAATTGCGAAAAATTTTTTGCCTTCTCAACCATTTCTTGGCTTCAAACTCCCATATCTCGCGAACGGATTGACCTAACCCAAAAATTCCTGTAGCGTCTGGAAGTAGAGACTCGCCCGATTACAACGGTATGTGTATTTTTTCCCTAGGCCATTCTGGTTAAGCGTTTGGAGCAGCAGAATTGCGTAAAATTTTTTGCCTTCTCAACCATTTCTTGGCTTCAAACACCCATATCTCGCGAACGGACTGACCTAACCCAAAAATTCCTATTGCATCTGAAAGTAGAACTTCGCCCGATTACAGCGGTATGTCTATTTTTTCCCTAGGCCATTCTGGTTAAGCGTTTGGTGCAGCAGAATTGCGAAAAATTTTTTGCCTTCTCAACCATTTCTTGGCTTCAAACTCCTATATCTCGCGAACGGAATGACCTAACCCGAAAATTCCTATTGCATCTGAAAGTAGAAACTCGCCCGATTACAACGGTATGTGTATTTTTTCCCTAGGCCATTCCGGTTAAGCGTTTGGAGCAGCAGAATTGCGAAAAATTTTTTGCCTTCTCAACCATTTCTTGGCTTCAAACTCCCATATCTCGCGAACGGATTGACCTAACCCAAAAATTGCTGTAGCGTCTGGAAGTAGAGACTCGCCCGATTACAACGGTATGTGTATTTTTTCCCTAGGCCATTCTGGTTAAGCGTTTGGAGCAGCAGAATTGCGAAAAATTTTTTGCCTTCTCAACCATTTCTTGGCTTCAAACTCCCATATCTCGCGAACGGATTGACCTAACCCAAAAATTCCTATTGCATCTGAAAGTAGAAACTCGCCCGATTACAACGGTAGGTGTATTTTTTCCCTAGGCCATTCTGGTTAAGCGTTTGGAGCAGCAGAATTGCGAAAAATTTGTTGCCTTCTCAACCATTTCTTGGCTTCAAACTCCCATATCTCGCGAACGGATTGACCTAACCCAAAAATTCCTGTAGCGTCTGGAAGTAGAGACTCGCCCGATTACAACGGTATGTGTATTTTTTCCCTAGGCCATTCTGGTTAAGCGTTTGGAGCAGCAGAATTGCGAAAAATTTTTTGCCTTCTCAACCATTTCTTGGCTTCAAACTCCCATATCTCGCGAACGGTATGACCTAACCCAAAAATTCCTATTGCATCTGAAAGCAGAAACTCGCCCGAGTACAACGGTATGTGTATTTTTTCCGTAGGCCATTCTGGTTAAGCGTTTGGTGCAGCAGAATTGCGAAAAATTTGTTGCCTTCTCAACCATTTCTTGGCTGCAAACTCTCATATCTCGCGAACGGATTGACATAACCCAAAAATTCCTATTGCATCTGAAAGTCGAAACTCGCCCGATTACAACGGTATGTGTATTTTTTCCCTAGGCCATTCTGGTTAAGCGTTTGGAGCAGCAGAAGTGCGAAAGATTTGTTGTCTTCTCAACCATTTCTTAGCTTCAAAATCCCATATCTCGCGAACGGATTAACCTAACCCAAAAATTCCTGTTGCACCTGAAAGTAGAAACTCGCCCGATTACAACGGTATCTGTATTTTTTCCCTAGGCCATTCTGGTTAAGCGTTTGGAGCAGCAGAATTGCGAAAGATTTGTTGTCTTCTCAACCATTTCTTAACTTCAAACTCCCATATCTCGCGAACGGATTAACCTAACCCAAAAATTCCTATTGCATCTGATAGTAGAAACTCGCCCGACTACAACGGTATGTTTATTGTTTCCCTAGACCATTCTGGTTAAGCGTTTGGAGCAGCAGAATTGCGAAAAATTTTTTGCCTTCTCAACCATTTCTTGGCTTCAAACTTCTATATCTCGCGAACGGATTGACCTTATCCAAAAATTCCTATTGCATCTGAAAGTAGAAACTCGCCCGATTACAACGGTATGTGTATTTTTTCCGTAGGCCATGCTGGTTAAGCGTTTGGAGCAGCAGAATTGCGAAAAATTTTTTGCCTTCTCAACCATTTCTTGGCTTCAAACACCCATATCTCGCGAACGGATTGACCTAACCCAAAAATTCCTATTGCATCTGAAAGTAGAACTTCGCCCGATTACAGCGGTATGTCTATTTTTTCCCTAGGCCATTCTGGTTAAGCGTTTGGTGCAGCAGAATTGCGAAAAATTTTTTGCCTTCTCAACCATTTCTTGGCTTCAAACTCCTATATCTCGCGAACGGAATGACCTAACCCGAAAATTCCTATTGCATCTGAAAGTAGAAACTCGCCCGATTACAACGGTATGTGTATTTTTTCCCTAGGCCATTCCGGTTAAGCGTTTGGAGCAGCAGAATTGCGAAAAATTTTTTGCCTTCTCAACCACTTCTTGGCTTCAAACTCCCATATCTCGCGAACGGATTGACCTAATCCAAAAATTCCTGTAGCGTCTGGAAGTAGAGACTCGCCCGATTACAACGGTATGTGTATTTTTTCCCTAGGCCATTCTGGTTAAGCGTTTGGAGCAGCAGAATTGCGAAAAATTTTTTGCCTTCTCAACCATTTCTTGGCTTCAAACTCCCATATCTCGCGAACGGATTGACCTAACCCAAAAATTCCTATTGCATCTGAAAGTAGAAACTCGCCCGATTACAACGGTAGGTGTATTTTTTCCCTAGGCCATTCTGGTTAAGCGTTTGGAGCAGCAGAATTGCGAAAAATTTGTTGCCTTCTCAACCATTTCTTGGCTTCAAACTCCCATATCTCGCGAACGGATTGACCTAACCCAAAAATTCCTGTAGCGTCTGGAAGTAGAGACTCGCCCGATTACAACGGTATGTGTATTTTTTCCCTAGGCCATTCTGGTTAAGCGTTTGGAGCAGCAGAATTGCGAAAAATTTTTTGCCTTCTCAACCATTTCTTGGCTTCAAACTCCCATATCTCGCGAACGGTATGACCTAACCCAAAAATTCCTATTGCATCTGAAAGCAGAAACTCGCCCGAGTACAACGGTATGTGTATTTTTTCCGTAGGCCATTCTGGTTAAGCGTTTGGAGCAGCAGAATTGCGAAAAATTTGTTGCCTTCTCAACCATTTCTTGGCTTCAAACTCTCATATCTCGCGAACGGATTGACATAACCCAAAAATTCCTATTGCATCTGAAAGTCGAAACTCGCCCGATTACAACGGTATGTGTATTTTTTCCCTAGGCCATTCTGGTTAAGCGTTTGGAGCAGCAGAAGTGCGAAAGATTTGTTGTCTTCTCAACCATTTCTTAGCTTCAAAATCCCATATCTCGCGAACGGATTAACCTAACCCAAAAATTCCTGTTGCACCTGAAAGTAGAAACTCGCCCGATTACAACGGTATCTGTATTTTTTCCCTAGGCCATTCTGGTTAAGCGTTTGGAGCAGCAGAATTGCGAAAGATTTGTTGTCTTCTCAACCATTTCTTAACTTCAAACTCCCATATCTCGCGAACGGATTAACCTAACCCAAAAATTCCTGTTGCATCTGAAAGTAGAAACTCGCCCGATTACAACGGTATGTGAATTTTTTCCCTAGGCCATTCTGGTTAAGCGTTTGGAGCAGCGGAATTGCGAAAAATTTTTTGCCATCTCAACCATTTCTTGGCTTCAAACTCCCATATCTCGCGAATGGATTGACCTAACCCAAAAATTCCTATTGCATCTGAAAGTAGAAACTCGCCCGATTACAACGGTATGTGTATTTTTTCCCTAGGCCATTCTGGTTAAGCGTTTGGACCAGCAGAATTGCGAAAAATTTTTTGCCTTCTCAACCATTTCTTGGCTTCAAACTCCAATATCTCGCGAACGGATTGACCTAACACAAAAATTCCTATTGCATCTGAAAGTAGAAACTCGACCGATTACAACGGTATGTGTATTTTTTCCATAGACCATTCTGGTTAAGCGTTTGGAGCAGCAGAATTGCGAAAAATTTGTTGCCTTCTCAACCATTTCTTGGCTGCAAACTCTCATATCTCGCGAACGGATTGACATAACCCAAAAATTCCTATTGCATCTGAAAGTCGAAACTCGCCCGATTACAACGGTATGTGTATTTTTTCCCTAGGCCATTCTGGTTAAGCGTTTGGAGCAGCAGAAGTGCGAAAGATTTGTTGTCTTCTCAACCATTTCTTAGCTTCAAAATCCCATATCTCGCGAACGGATTAACCTAACCCAAAAATTCCTGTTGCACCTGAAAGTAGAAACTCGCCCGATTACAACGGTATCTGTATTTTTTCCCTAGGCCATTCTGGTTAAGCGTTTGGAGCAGCAGAATTGCGAAAGATTTGTTGTCTTCTCAACCATTTCTTAACTTCAAACTCCCATATCTCGCGAACGGATTGACCTAACCCAAAAATTCCTGTAGCATCTGAAAGTAGAAACTCGCCCGATTACAACGGTATGTGAATTTTTTCCCTAGGCCATTCTGGTTAAGCGTTTGGAGCAGCGGAATTGCGAAAAATTTTTTGCCTTCTCAACCATTTCTTGGCTTCAAACTCCCATATCTCGCGAATGGATTGACCTAACCCAAAAATTCCTAATGCATCTGAAAGTAGAAACTCGCCCGATTACAACGGTATGTGTATTTTTTCCCTAGGCAATTCTGGTTAAGCGTTTGGAGCAGCAGAATTGCGAAAAATTTCTTGCCTCTTCAACCATTTCTTGGCTTCAAACTCCCATATCTCGCGAACGGATTGACCTAACCCAAAAATTCCTAGTGCATCTGAAAGTAGAAACTCGCCCGATTACAACGGTATGTGAATTTTTTCCCTAGGCCATTCTGGTTAAGCGTTTGGAGCAGCGGAATTGCGAAAAATTTTTTGCCTTCTCAACCATTTCTTGGCTTCAAACTCCCATATCTCGCGAACGGATTGACCTAACCCAAAAATTCCAATTGCATCTGAAAGTACAACCTCGCCCGATTACAGCGGTATGTGTATTTTTTCCCTTGGCCTTTCTGGTTAAGCGTTTGGAGCAGCAGAATTGCGAAAAATTTTTTGCCTTCTCAACCATTTCTTGGCTTCAAACTCCCATATCTCGCGAACGGATTGACCTAACCCAAAAATTCCTGTAGCGTCTGGAAGTAGAGACTCGCCCGATTACAACGGTATGTGTATTTTTTCCCTAGGCCATTCTGGTTAAGCGTTTGGAGCAGCTGAATTGCGAAAAATTTTTTGCCTTCTCAACCATTTCTTGGCTTCAAACTCCCATATCTCGCGAACGGTATGACCTAACCCAAAAATTCCTATTGCATCTGAAAGCAGAAACTCGCCCGAGTACAACGGTATGTGTATTTTTTCCGTAGGCCATTCTGGTTAAGCGTTTGGAGCAGCAGAATTGCGAAAAATTTGTTGCCTTCTCAACCATTTCTTGGCTTCAAACTCCCATATCTCGCGAACGGATTGACCTAACCCAAAAATTCCTATTGCATCTGAAAGTCGAAACTCGCCCGATTACAACGGTATCTGTATTTTTTCCCTAGGCCATTCTCTTTAAGCGTTTGGAGCAGCAGAATTGCGAAAAATTTTTTGCCTTCTCAACCATTTCTTGGCTTCAAACTCCCATATCTCGCGAACGGATTGACCTAACCCAAAAATTCCTATTGCATCTGAAAGTAGAAGCTCGCCCGATTACAACGGAATGTGAATTTTTTCCCTAGGCCATTCTGGTTAAGCGTTTGGAGCAGCAGAATTGCGAAAAATTTTTTGCCTTCTCAACCATTTCATGGCTTCAAACTCCCATATCTCGCGAACGGATTGACCTAACCCAAAAATTCCAATTGCATCTGAAAGTAGAACCTCGTCCGATTACAGCGGTATGTGTATTTTTTCCCTAGGCCATTCTGGTTAAGCGTTTGGTGCAGCAGAAGTGCGAAAGATTTGTTGTCTTCTCAACCATTTCTTAGCTTCAAACTCCCATATCTCGCGAACGGATTGTCCTAACCCAAAAATTCCTGTTGCATCTGAAAGTAGAAACTCGCCCGATTACAACGGTATCTGTATTTTTTCCCTAGGCCATTCTGTTTAAGCGTTTGGAGCAGCAGAATTGCGAAAAATTTTTTGCCGTCTCAACCATTTCTTGGCTTCAAACTCCCATATCTCGCGAATGGATTGACCTAACCCAAAAATTCCTATTGCATCTGAAAGTAGAAACTCGCCCGATTACAACGGTATGTGTATTTTTTCCCTAGGCCATTCTGGTTAAGCGTTTGGAGCAGCAGAATTGCGAAAAATTTGTTGCCTTCTCAACCATTTCTTGCCTTCAAACTCCCATATCTCGCGAACGGATTGACCTAACCCAAAAATTCCTATTGCATCTGAAAGTCGAAACTCGCCCGATTACAACGGTATGTGTATTTTTTCCCTAGGCCATTCTGGTTAAGCGTTTGGAGCAGCAGAAGTGCGAAAGATTTGTTGTCTTCTCAACCATTTCTTAGCTTCAAACTCCCATATCTCGCGAACGGATTGACTTAACCCAAAAATTCCTGTTGCATCTGAAAGTAGAAACTCGCCCGATTACAACGGTATCTGTATTTTTTCCCTAGGCCATTCTGTTTAAGCGTTTGGAGCAGCAGAATTGCGAAAAATTTTTTGCCTTCTCAACCATTTCTTGGCTTCAAACTCCCATATCTCGCGAACGGGTTGACCTAACCAAAAAATTCCTATTGCATCTGAAAATAGAAACTCGCCCGATTACAACGGTATGTGTATTGTTTCCCTAGACCATTCTGGTTAAGCGTTTGGACCAGCAGAATTGCGAAAAATTTTTTGCCTTCTCAACCATTTCTTGGCTTCAAACTCCCATATCTCGCGAACGGATTGACCTAACCCAAAAATTCCTATTGCACCTGAAAGTAGAACCTCGCCCGATTACAGCGGTATGTGTATTTTTTCCCTAGGCCATTCTGGTTAAGCGTTTGGAGCAGCAGAATTGCGAAAAATTTGTTTCCTTCTCAACCATTTCTTGCCTTCAAACTCCCATATCTCGCGAACGGATTGACCTAACCCAAAAATTCCTATTGCATCTGATAGTAGAAACTCGCCCGACTACAACGGTATGTGTATTGTTTCCCTACACCATTCTGGTTAAGCGTTTGGAGCAGCAGAATTGCGAAAAATTTTTTGCCTTCTCAACCATTTCTTGGCTTCAAACTCCCATATCTCGCGAACGGATTGACTTAACCCAAAAATTCCAATTGCATCTGAAAGTAGAACCTCGCCCGATTACAGCGGTATGTGTATTTTTTCCCTAGGCCACTCTGGTTAAGCGTTTGGAGCAGCAGAATTGCGAAAAATTTTTTGCCTTCTCAACCATTTCTTGGCTTCAAACTCCCATATCTCGCGAACGGATTGACCTAACCCAAATATTCCTGTAGCGTCTGGAAGTAGAGACTCGCCCGATTTCAACGGTATGTGTATTTTTTCCCTAGGCCATTCTGGTTAAGCGTTTGGAGCAGCAGAATTGCGAAAAATTTTTTGCCTTCTCAACCATTTCTTGGCTTCAAACTCCCATATCTCGCGAACGGATTGACCTAACCCAAAAATTCCTATTGCATCTGATAGTAGAAACTCGCCCGACTACAACGGTATGTTTATTGTTTCCCTAGACCATTCTGGTTAAGCGTTTGGAGCAGCAGAATTGCGAAAAATTTTTTGCCTTCTCAACCATTTCTTGGCTTCAAACTTCCATATCTCGCGAACGGATTGACCTTATCCAAAAATTCCTATTGCATCTGAAAGTAGAAACTCGCCCGATTACAACGGTATGTGTATTTTTTCCGTAGGCCATGCTGGTTAAGCGTTTGGAGCAGCAGAATTGCGAAAAATTTTTTGCCTTCTCAACCATTTCTTGGCTTCAAACACCCATATCTCGCGAACGGATTGACCTAACCCAAAAATTCCTATTGCATCTGAAAGTAGAACTTCGCCCGATTACAGCGGTATGTCTATTTTTTCCCTAGGCCATTCTGGTTAAGCGTTTGGTGCAGCAGAATTGCGAAAAATTTTTTGCCTTCTCAACCATTTCTTGGCTTCAAACTCCTATATCTCGCGAACGGAATGACCTAACCCGAAAATTCCTATTGCATCTGAAAGTAGAAACTCGCCCGATTACAACGGTATGTGTATTTTTTCCCTAGGCCATTCCGGTTAAGCGTTTGGAGCAGCAGAATTGCGAAAAATTTTTTGCCTTCTCAACCATTTCTTGGCTTCAAACTCCCATATCTCGCGAACGGATTGACCTAACCCAAAAATTCCTGTTGCGTCTGGAAGTAGAGACTCGCCCGATTACAACGGTATGTGTATTTTTTCCCTAGGCCATTCTGGTTAAGCGTTTGGAGCAGCAGAATTGCGAAAAATTTTTTGCCTTCTCAACCATTTCTTGGCTTCAAACTCCCATATCTCGCGAACGGATTGACCTAACCCAAAAATTCCTATTGCATCTGAAAGTAGAAACTCGCCCGATTACAACGGTATGTGTATTTTTTCCCTAGGCCATTCTGGTTAAGCGTTTGGAGCAGCAGAATTGCGAAAAATTTGTTGCCTTCTCAACCATTTCTTGCCTTCAAACTCCCATATCTCGCGAACGGATTGACTTAACCCAAAAATTCCTATTGCATCTGAAAGTCGAAACTCGCCCGATTACAGCGGTATGTGTATTTTTTCCCTAGGCCATTCTGGTTAAGCGTTTGGAGCAGCAGAATTGCGAAAAATTTTTTGCCTTCTCAACCATTTCTTGGCTTCAAACTCCCATATCTCGCGAACGGATTGACCTAACCCAAAAATTCCTGTAGCGTCTGGAAGTAGAGACTCGCCCGATTACAACGGTATGTGTATTTTTTCCCTAGGCCATTCTGGTTAAGCGTTTGGAGCAGCAGAATTGCGAAAAATTTTTTGCCTTCTCAACCATTTCTTGGCTTCAAACTCCCATATCTCGCGAACGGGTTGACCTAACCCAAAAATTCCTATTGCATCTGAAAGTAGAAACTCGCCCGATTACAACGGTATGTGTATTGTTACCCTAGACCATTCTGGTTAAGCGTTTGGATCAGCAGAAATGCGAAAAATTTTTTGCCTTCTCAACCATTTCTTGGCTTCAAACTCCCATATCTCGCGAACGGATTGACCTAACCCAAAAATTCCTATTGCATCTGAAAGTAGAAACTCGCCCGATTACAACGGTATTTGTATTTTTTCCCTAGGCCATTCTGGTTAAGCGTTTGGAGCAGCAGAATTGCGAAAAATTTGTTGCCTTCTCAACCATTTCTTGGCTTCAAACTCCCATCTCTCGCGAACGGATTGACCTAACCCAAAAATTCCTATTGCATCTGAAATTCGAAACTCGCCCGATTACAACGGTATGTGTATTTTTTCCCTAGGCCATTCTGGTTAAGCGTTTGGAGCAGCAGAAGTGCGAAAGATTTGTTGTCTTCTCAACCATTTCTTAGCTTCAAACTCCCATATCTCGCGAACGGATTGACCTAACCCAAAAATTCCTGTTGCATCTGAAAGTAGAAACTCGCCCGATTACAACGGTATCTGTATTTTTTCCTTAGGCCATTCTGTTTAAGCGTTTGGAGCAGCAGAATTGCGAAAAATTTTTTGCCTTCTCAACCATTTCTTGGCTTCAAACTCCCATATCTCGCGAACGGATTGACCTAACCCAAAAATTCCTATTGCATCTGAAAGTAGAAACTCGCCCGATTACAACGGTATGTGTATTTTTTCCCTAGGCCATACTGGTTAAGCGTTTGGAGCAGCAGAATTGCGAAAAATTTCTTGCATTCTCAACCATTTCTTGGCTTCAAACTCCCATATCTCGCGAACGGATTGACCTAACCCAAAAATTCCTATTGCATCTGAACGTAGAAACTCGCCCGATTACAACGGTATGTGTATTTTTTCCCTAGGCCATTCTGGTTAAGCGTTTGGAGCAGCAGAATTGCGAAAAATTTTTTGCATTCTCAACCATTTCTTGGCTTCAAACTCCCATATCTCGCGAACGGATTGACCTAACCCAAAAATTCCAATTGCATCTGAAAGTAGAAACTCGCCCGATTACAACGGTATGTGTATTTTTTCCCTAGGCCATTCTGGTTAAGCGTTTGGAGCAGCAGAATTGCGAAAAATTTTTTGCCTTCTCAACCATTTCTTGGCTTCAAACTCCCATATCTCGCGAACGGATTGACCTAACCCAAAAATTCCTATTGCATCTGAATGTCGAAACTCGCCCGATTACAACGGTATGTGTACTTTTTCCCTAGGCCATTCTGGTTAAGCGTTTGGAGCAGCAGAAGTGCGAAAGATTTGTTGTCTTCTCAACCATTTCTTAGCTTCAAACTCCCATATCTCGCGAACGGATTGACCTAACCCAAAAATTCCTGTTGCATCTGAAAGTAGAAACTCGCCCGATTACAACGGTATCTGTATTTTTTCCCTAGGCCATTCTGTTTAAGCGTTTGGAGCAGCAGAATTGCGAAAAATTTTTTGCCTTCTCAACCATTTCTTGGCTTCAAACTCCCATATCTCGCGAACGGATTGACCTAACCCAAAAATTCCTATTGCATCTGAAAGTAGAAACTCGCCCGATTACAAAGGTATGTGCATTTTTTCCCTAGGCCATTCTGGTTAAGCGTTTGGAGCAGCAGAATTGCGAAAAATTTGTTGCCTTCTCAACCATTTCTTGGCTTCAAACTCCCATCTCTCTCGAACGGATTGACCTAACCCAAAAATTCCTATTGCATCTGAAAGTCGAAACTCGGCCGATTACAACGGTATGTGTATTTTTTCCCTAGGCCATACTGGTTAAGCGTTTGGAGCAGCAGAATTGCGAAAAATTTCTTGCATTCTCAACCATTTCTTGGCTTCAAACTCCCATATTTCGCGAACGGATTGACCTAACCCAAAAATTCCTATTGCATCTGAACGTAGAAACTCGCCCGATTACAACGGTATGTGTATTTTTTCCCTAGGCCATTCTGGTTAAGCGTTTGGAGCAGCAGAATTGCGAAAAAATTTTTGCATTCTCAGCCATTTCTTGGCTTCAAACTCCCATATCTCGCGAACGGATTGACCTAACCCAAAAATTCCAATTGCATCTGAAAGTAGAAACTCGCCCGATTACAACGGTATCTGTATTTTTTCCCTAGGCCAATCTGGTTAAGCGTTTGGAGCAGCAGAATTGCGAAAAATTTTTTGCCTTCTCAACCATTTCTTGGCTTCAAACTCCCATATCTCTCGAACGGATTGACCTAACCCAAAAATTCCTATTGCATCTGAAAGTCGAAACTCGCCCGATTACAACGGTATGTGTATTTTTTCCCTAGGCCATTCTGGTTAAGCGTTTGGAGCAGCAGAAGTGCGAAAGATTTGTTGTCTTCTCAACCATTTCTTAGCTTCAAACTCCCATATCTCGCGAACGGATTGACCTAACCCAAAAATTCCTGTTGCATCTGAAAGTAGAAACTCGCCCGATTACATCGGTATTTGTATTTTTTCCCTAGGCCATTCTGGTTAAGCGTTTGGAGCAGCAGAATTGCGAAAAATTTGTTGCCTTCTCAACCATTTCTTGGCTTCAAACTCCCATCTCTCGCGAACGGATTGACCTAACCCAAAAATTCCTATTGCATCTGAAAGTCGAAACTCGCCCGATTACAACGGTATGTGTATTTTTTCCCTAGGCCATTCTGGTTAAGCGTTTGGAGCAGCAGAAATGCGAAAGATTTGTTGTCTTCTCAACCATTTCTTAGCTTCAAACTCCCATATCTCGCGAACGGATTGACCTAACCCAAAAATTCCTGTTGCATCTGAAAGTAGAAACTCGCCCGATTACAACGGTATCTGTATTTTTTCCTTAGGCCATTCTGTTTAAGCGTTTGGAGCAGCAGAATTGCGAAAAATTTTTTGCCTTCTCAACCATTTCTTGGCTTCAAACTCCCATATCTCGCGAACGGATTGACCTAACCCAAAAATTCCTATTGCATCTGAAAGTAGAAACTCGCCCGATTACAACGGTATGTGTATTTTTTCCCTTGGCCATACTGGTTAAGCGTTTGGAGCAGCAGAATTGCGAAAAATTTCTTGCATTCTCAACCATTTCTTGGCTTCAAACTCCCATATCTCGCGAACGGATTGACCTAACCCAAAAATTCCTATTGCATCTGAACGTAGAAACTCGCCCGATTACAACGGTATGTGTATTTTATCCCTAGGCCATTCTGGTTAAGCGTTTGGAGCAGCAGAATTGCGAAAAATTTTTTGCATTCTCAACCATTTCTTGGCTTCAAACTCCCATATCTCGCGAACGGATTGACCTAACCCAAAAATTCCAATTGAATCTGAAAGTAGAAACTCGCCCGATTACGACGGTATGTGTATTTTTTCCCTAGGCCATTCTGGTTAAGCGTTTGGAGCAGTAGAATTGCGATAAATTTTTTGCCTTCTCAACCATTTCTTGGCTTCAAACTCCCATATCTCGCGAACGGATTGACCTAACCCAAAAATTCCTGTTGCATCTGAAAGTAGAAACTCGCCCGATTACAACGGCATCTGTATTTTTTCCCTAGGCCATTCTGTTTAAGCGTTTGGAGCAGCAGAATTGCGAAAAATTTTTTGCCTTCTCAACCATTTCTTGGCTTCAAACTCCCATATCTCGCGAACGGATTGACCTAACCCAAAAATTCCTATTGCATCTGAAAGTAGAAACTCGCCCGATTACAAAGGTATGTGCATTTTTTCCCTAGGCCATTCTGGTTAAGCGTTTGGAGCAGCAGAATTGCGAAAAATTTGTTGCCTTCTCAACCATTTCTTGGCTTCAAACTCCCATATCTCGCGAACGGATTGACCTGACCCAAAAATTCCTATTGCATCTGAAAGTCGAAACTCGCCCGATTACAGCGGTATGTGTATTTTTTCCCTAGGCCATTCTGGTTAAGCGTTTGGAGCAGCAGAAGTGCGAAAGATTTGTCTTCTCAACCATTTCTTAGCTTCAAACTCCCATATCTCGCGAACGGATTGACCTAACCCAAAAATTCCTGTTGCATCTGAAAGTAGAAACTCGCCCGATTACAACGGTATCTGTATTTTTTCCCTAGGCCAATCTGGTTAAGCGTTTGGAGCAGCAGAATTGCGAAAAATTTTTTGCCTTCTCAACCATTTCTTGGCTTCAAACTCCCATATCTCTCGAACGGATTGACCTAACCCAAAAATTCCTATTGCATCTGAAAGTCGAAACTCGCCCGATTACAACGGTATGTGTATTTTTTCCCTAGGCCATTCTGGTTAAGCGTTTGGAGCAGCAGAAGTGCGAAAGATTTGTTGTCTTCTCAACCATTTCTTAGCTTCAAACTCCCATATCTCGCGAACGGATTGACCTAACCCAAAAATTCCTATTGCATCTGAAAGTAGAAACTCGCCCGATTACAACGGTATTTGTATTTTTTCCCTAGGCCATTCTGGTTAAGCGTTTGGAGCAGCAGAATTGCGAAAAATTTGTTGCCTTCTCAACCATTTCTTGGCTTCAAACTCCCATCTCTCGCGAACGGATTGACCTAACCCAAAAATTCCTATTGCATCTGAAAGTCGAAACTCGCCCGATTACAACGGTATGTGTATTTTTTCCCTAGGCCATTCTGGTTAAGCGTTTGGAGCAGCAGAAGTGCGAAAGATTTGTTGTCTTCTCAACCATTTCTTAGCTTCAAACTCCCATATCTCGCGAACGGATTGACCTAACCCAAAAATTCCTGTTGCATCTGAAAGTAGAAACTCGCCCGATTACAACGGTATCTGTATTTTTTCCTTAGGCCATTCTGTTTAAGCGTTTGGAGCAGCAGAATTGCGAAAAATTTTTTGCCTTCTCAACCATTTCTTGGCTTCAAACTCCCATATCTCGCGAACGGATTGACCTAACCCAAAAATTCCTATTGCATCTGAAAGTAGAAACTCGCCCGATTACAACGGTATGTGTATTTTTTCCCTTGGCCATACTGGTTAAGCGTTTGGAGCAGCAGAATTGCGAAAAATTTCTTGCATTCTCAACCATTTCTTGGCTTCAAACTCCCATATCTCGCGAACGGATTGACCTAACCCAAAAATTCCTATTGCATCTGAACGTAGAAACTCGCCCGATTACAACGGTATGTGTATTTTTTCCCTAGGCCATTCTGGTTAAGCGTTTCGAGCAGCAGAATTGCGAAAAATGTTTTGCATTCTCAACCATTTCTTGGCTTCAAACTCCCATATCTCGCGAACGGATTGACCTAACCCAAAAATTCCAATTGAATCTGAAAGTAGAAACTCGCCCGATTACAACGGTATGTGTATTTTTTCCCTAGGCCATTCTGGTTAAGCGTTTGGAGCAGCAGAATTGCGATAAATTTTTTGCCTTCTCAACCATTTCTTGGCTTCAAACTCCCATATCTCGCGAACGGATTGACCTAACCCAAAAATTCCTGTTGCATCTGAAAGTAGAAACTCGCCCGATTACAACGGCATCTGTATTTTTTCCCTAGGCCATTCTGTTTAAGCGTTTGGAGCAGCAGAATTGCGAAAAATTTTTTGCCTTCTCAACCATTTCTTGGCTTCAAACTCCCATATCTCGCGAACGGATTGACCTAACCCAAAAATTCCTATTGCATCTGAAAGTAGAAACTCGCCCGATTACAAAGGTATGTGCATTTTTTCCCTAGGCCATACTGGTTAAGCGTTTGGAGCAGCAGAATTGCGAAAAATTTGTTGCCTTCTCAACCATTTCTTGGCTTCAAACTCCCATATCTCGCGAACGGATTGACCTGACCCAAAAATTCCTATTGCATCTGAAAGTCGAAACTCGCCCGATTACAGCGGTATGTGTATTTTTTCCCTAGGCCATTCTGGTTAAGCGTTTGGAGCAGCAGAAGTGCGAAAGATTTGTCTTCTCAACCATTTCTTAGCTTCAAACTCCCATATCTCGCGAACGGATTGACCTAACCCAAAAATTCCTGTTGCATCTGAAAGTAGAAACTCGCCCGATTACAACGGTATCTGTATTTTTTCCCTAGGCCATACTGGTTAAGCGTTTGGAGCAGTAGAATTGCGATAAATTTTTTGCCTTCTCAACCATTTCTTGGCTTCAAACTCCCATATCTCGCGAACGGATTGACCTAACCCAAAAATTCCTGTTGCATCTGAAAGTAGAAACTCGCCCGATTACAACGGCATCTGTATTTTTTCCCTAGGCCATTCTGTTTAAGCGTTTGGAGCAGCAGAATTGCGAAAAATTTTTTGCCTTCTCAACCATTTCTTGGCTTCAAACTCCCATATCTCGCGAACGGATTGACCTAACCCAAAAATTCCTATTGCATCTGAAAGTAGAAACTCGCCCGATTACAAAGGTATGTGCATTTTTTCCCTAGGCCATTCTGGTTAAGCGTTTGGAGCAGCAGAATTGCGAAAAATTTGTTGCCTTCTCAACCATTTCTTGGCTTCAAACTCCCATATCTCGCGAACGGATTGACCTGACCCAAAAATTCCTATTGCATCTGAAAGTCGAAACTCGCCCGATTACAGCGGTATGTGTATTTTTTCCCTAGGCCATTCTGGTTAAGCGTTTGGAGCAGCAGAAGTGCGAAAGATTTGTCTTCTCAACCATTTCTTAGCTTCAAACTCCCATATCTCGCGAACGGATTGACCTAACCCAAAAATTCCTGTTGCATCTGAAAGTAGAAACTCGCCCGATTACAACGGTATCTGTATTTTTTCCCTAGGCCAATCTGGTTAAGCGTTTGGAGCAGCAGAATTGCGAAAAATTTTTTGCCTTCTCAACCATTTCTTGGCTTCAAACTCCCATATCTCTCGAACGGATTGACCTAACCCAAAAATTCCTATTGCATCTGAAAGTCGAAACTCGCCCGATTACAACGGTATGTGTATTTTTTCCCTAGGCCATTCTGGTTAAGCGTTTGGAGCAGCAGAAGTGCGAAAGATTTGTTGTCTTCTCAACCATTTCTTAGCTTCAAACTCCCATATCTCGCGAACGGATTGACCTAACCCAAAAATTCCTATTGCATCTGAAAGTAGAAACTCGCCCGATTACAACGGTATTTGTATTTTTTCCCTAGGCCATTCTGGTTAAGCGTTTGGAGCAGCAGAATTGCGAAAAATTTGTTGCCTTCTCAACCATTTCTTGGCTTCAAACTCCCATCTCTCGCGAACGGATTGACCTAACCCAAAAATTCCTATTGCATCTGAAAGTCGAAACTCGCCCGATTACAACGGTATGTGTATTTTTTCCCTAGGCCATTCTGGTTAAGCGTTTGGAGCAGCAGAAGTGCGAAAGATTTGTTGTCTTCTCAACCATTTCTTAGCTTCAAACTCCCATATCTCGCGAACGGATTGACCTAACCCAAAAATTCCTGTTGCATCTGAAAGTAGAAACTCGCCCGATTACAACGGTATCTGTATTTTTTCCTTAGGCCATTCTGTTTAAGCGTTTGGAGCAGCAGAATTGCGAAAAATTTTTTGCCTTCTCAACCATTTCTTGGCTTCAAACTCCCATATCTCGCGAACGGATTGACCTAACCCAAAAATTCCTATTGCATCTGAAAGTAGAAACTCGCCCGATTACAACGGTATGTGTATTTTTTCCCTTGGCCATACTGGTTAAGCGTTTGGAGCAGCAGAATTGCGAAAAATTTCTTGCATTCTCAACCATTTCTTGGCTTCAAACTCCCATATCTCGCGAACGGATTGACCTAACCCAAAAATTCCTATTGCATCTGAACGTAGAAACTCGCCCGATTACAACGGTATGTGTATTTTTTCCCTAGGCCATTCTGGTTAAGCGTTTCGAGCAGCAGAATTGCGAAAAATGTTTTTGCATTCTCAACCATTTCTTGGCTTCAAACTCCCATATCTCGCGAACGGATTGACCTAACCCAAAAATTCCAATTGAATCTGAAAGTAGAAACTCGCCCGATTACAACGGTATGTGTATTTTTTCCCTAGGCCATTCTGGTTAAGCGTTTGGAGCAGCAGAATTGCGATAAATTTTTTGCCTTCTCAACCATTTCTTGGCTTCAAACTCCCATATCTCGCGAACGGATTGACCTAACCCAAAAATTCCTGTTGCATCTGAAAGTAGAAACTCGCCCGATTACAACGGCATCTGTATTTTTTCCCTAGGCCATTCTGTTTAAGCGTTTGGAGCAGCAGAATTGCGAAAAATTTTTTGCCTTCTCAACCATTTCTTGGCTTCAAACTCCCATATCTCGCGAACGGATTGACCTAACCCAAAAATTCCTATTGCATCTGAAAGTAGAAACTCGCCCGATTACAAAGGTATGTGCATTTTTTCCCTAGGCCATACTGGTTAAGCGTTTGGAGCAGCAGAATTGCGAAAAATTTGTTGCCTTCTCAACCATTTCTTGGCTTCAAACTCCCATATCTCGCGAACGGATTGACCTGACCCAAAAATTCCTATTGCATCTGAAAGTCGAAACTCGCCCGATTACAGCGGTATGTGTATTTTTTCCCTAGGCCATTCTGGTTAAGCGTTTGGAGCAGCAGAAGTGCGAAAGATTTGTCTTCTCAACCATTTCTTAGCTTCAAACTCCCATATCTCGCGAACGGATTGACCTAACCCAAAAATTCCTGTTGCATCTGAAAGTAGAAACTCGCCCGATTACAACGGTATCTGTATTTTTTCCCTAGGCCATACTGGTTAAGCGTTTGGAGCAGCAGAATTGCGAAAAATTTCTTGCATTCTCAACCATTTCTTGGCTTCAGACTCCCATATCTCGCGAACGGATTGACCTAACCCAAAAATTCCTATTGCATCTGAAAGTAGAAACTCGCCCGATTACAAAGGTATGTGCATTTTTTCCCTAGGCCATTCTGGTTAAGCGTTTGGAGCAGCAGAACTGCGAAAAATTTGTTGCCTTCTCAACCATTTCTTGGCTTCAAACTCCCATATCTCGCGAACGGATTGACCTGACCCAAAAATTCCTATTGCATCTGAAAGTCGAAACTCGCCCGATTACAGCGGTATGTGTATTTTTTCCCTAGGCCATTCTGGTTAAGCGTTTGGAGCAGCAGAAGTGCGAAAGATTTGTCTTCTCAACCATTTCTTAGCTTCAAACTCCCATATCTCGCGAACGGATTGACCTAACCCAAAAATTCCTGTTGCATCTGAAAGTAGAAACTCGCCCGATTACAACGGTATCTGTATTTTTTCCCTAGGCCAATCTGGTTAAGCGTTTGGAGCAGCAGAATTGCGAAAAATTTTTTGCCTTCTCAACCATTTCTTGGCTTCAAACTCCCATATCTCTCGAACGGATTGACCTAACCCAAAAATTCCTATTGCATCTGAAAGTCGAAACTCGCCCGATTACAACGGTATGTGTATTTTTTCCCTAGGCCATTCTGGTTAAGCGTTTGGAGCAGCAGAAGTGCGAAAGATTTGTTGTCTTCTCAACCATTTCTTAGCTTCAAACTCCCATATCTCGCGAACGGATTGACCTAACCCAAAAATTCCTATTGCATCTGAAAGTAGAAACTCGCCCGATTACAACGGTATTTGTATTTTTTCCCTAGGCCATTCTGGTTAAGCGTTTGGAGCAGCAGAATTGCGAAAAATTTGTTGCCTTCTCAACCATTTCTTGGCTTCAAACTCCCATCTCTCGCGAACGGATTGACCTAACCCAAAAATTCCTATTGCATCTGAAAGTCGAAACTCGCCCGATTACAACGGTATGTGTATTTTTTCCCTAGGCCATTCTGGTTAAGCGTTTGGAGCAGCAGAAGTGCGAAAGATTTGTTGTCTTCTCAACCATTTCTTAGCTTCAAACTCCCATATCTCGCGAACGGATTGACCTAACCCAAAAATTCCTGTTGCATCTGAAAGTAGAAACTCGCCCGATTACAACGGTATCTGTATTTTTTCCTTAGGCCATTCTGTTTAAGCGTTTGGAGCAGCAGAATTGCGAAAAATTTTTTGCCTTCTCAACCATTTCTTGGCTTCAAACTCCCATATCTCGCGAACGGATTGACCTAACCCAAAAATTCCTATTGCATCTGAAAGTAGAAACTCGCCCGATTACAACGGTATGTGTATTTTTTCCCTTGGCCATACTGGTTAAGCGTTTGGAGCAGCAGAATTGCGAAAAATTTCTTGCATTCTCAACCATTTCTTGGCTTCAAACTCCCATATCTCGCGAACGGATTGACCTAACCCAAAAATTCCTATTGCATCTGAACGTAGAAACTCGCCCGATTACAACGGTATGTGTATTTTTTCCCTAGGCCATTCTGGTTAAGCGTTTCGAGCAGCAGAATTGCGAAAAATGTTTTGCATTCTCAACCATTTCTTGGCTTCAAACTCCCATATCTCGCGAACGGATTGACCTAACCCAAAAATTCCAATTGAATCTGAAAGTAGAAACTCGCCCGATTACAACGGTATGTGTATTTTTTCCCTAGGCCATTCTGGTTAAGCGTTTGGAGCAGCAGAATTGCGATAAATTTTTTGCCTTCTCAACCATTTCTTGGCTTCAAACTCCCATATCTCGCGAACGGATTGACCTAACCCAAAAATTCCTGTTGCATCTGAAAGTAGAAACTCGCCCGATTACAACGGCATCTGTATTTTTTCCCTAGGCCATTCTGTTTAAGCGTTTGGAGCAGCAGAATTGCGAAAAATTTTTTGCCTTCTCAACCATTTCTTGGCTTCAAACTCCCATATCTCGCGAACGGATTGACCTAACCCAAAAATTCCTATTGCATCTGAAAGTAGAAACTCGCCCGATTACAAAGGTATGTGCATTTTTTCCCTAGGCCATACTGGTTAAGCGTTTGGAGCAGCAGAATTGCGAAAAATTTGTTGCCTTCTCAACCATTTCTTGGCTTCAAACTCCCATATCTCGCGAACGGATTGACCTGACCCAAAAATTCCTATTGCATCTGAAAGTCGAAACTCGCCCGATTACAGCGGTATGTGTATTTTTTCCCTAGGCCATTCTGGTTAAGCGTTTGGAGCAGCAGAAGTGCGAAAGATTTGTCTTCTCAACCATTTCTTAGCTTCAAACTCCCATATCTCGCGAACGGATTGACCTAACCCAAAAATTCCTGTTGCATCTGAAAGTAGAAACTCGCCCGATTACAACGGTATCTGTATTTTTTCCCTAGGCCATACTGGTTAAGCGTTTGGAGCAGCAGAATTGCGAAAAATTTCTTGCATTCTCAACCATTTCTTGGCTTCAGACTCCCATATCTCGCGAACGGATTGACCTAACCCAAAAATTCCTATTGCATCTGAAAGTAGAAACTCGCCCGATTACAAAGGTATGTGCATTTTTTCCCTAGGCCATTCTGGTTAAGCGTTTGGAGCAGCAGAACTGCGAAAAATTTGTTGCCTTCTCAACCATTTCTTGGCTTCAAACTCCCATATCTCGCGAACGGATTGACCTGACCCAAAAATTCCTATTGCATCTGAAAGTCGAAACTCGCCCGATTACAGCGGTATGTGTATTTTTTCCCTAGGCCATTCTGGTTAAGCGTTTGGAGCAGCAGAAGTGCGAAAGATTTGTCTTCTCAACCATTTCTTAGCTTCAAACTCCCATATCTCGCGAACGGATTGACCTAACCCAAAAATTCCTGTTGCATCTGAAAGTAGAAACTCGCCCGATTACAACGGTATCTGTATTTTTTCCATAGACCATTCTGTTTAAGCGTTTGGAGCAGTAGAATTGCGAAAAATTTTTTGCCTTCTCAACCATTTCTTGGCTTCAAACTCCCATATCTCGCGAACGGATTGACCTAACCCAAAAATTCCTATTGCATCTGAAAGTAGAAACTCGCCCGATTACAACGGTATGTGTATTTTTTCCCTAGGCCATTCTGGTTAAGCGTTTGGAGCAGCAGAATTGCGAAAAATTTCTTGCCTTCTCAACCATTTCTTGGCTTCAAACTCCCATATCTCGCGAACGGATTGACCTAACCCAAAAATTCCTATTGCATCTGAAAGTAGAAACTCGCCCGATTACAACGGTATATGTATTTTTTCCCTAGGCCATACTGGTTAAGCGTTTGGAGCAGCAGAATTGCGAAAAATTTCTTGCATTCTCAACCATTTCTTGGCTTCAGACTCCCATATCTCGCGAACGGATTGACCTAACCCAAAAATTCCTATTGCATCTGAAAGTAGAAACTCGCCCGATTACAAAGGTATGTGCATTTTTTCCCTAGGCCATTCTGGTTAAGCGTTTGGAGCAGCAGAAGTGCGAAAGATTTGTTGTCTTCTCAACCATTTCTTAGCTTCAGACTCCCATATCTCGCGAACGGAGTGACCTAACCCAAAAATTCCTATTGCATCTGAAAGTAGAAACTCGCCCGATTACAACGGTATTTGTATTTTTTCCCTAGGCCATTCTGGTTAAGCGTTTGGAGCAGCAGAATTGCGAAAAATTTGTTGCCTTCTCAACCATTTCTTGGCTTCAAACTCCCATCTCTCGCGAACGGATTGACCTAACCCAAAAATTCCTATTGCATCTGAAAGTCGAAACTCGCCCGATTACAACGGTATGTGTATTTTTTCCCTAGGCCATTCTGGTTAAGCGTTTGGAGCAGCAGAAGTGCGAAAGATTTGTTGTCTTCTCAACCATTTCTTAGCTTCAAACTCCCATATCTCGCGAACGGATTGACCTAACCCAAAAATTCCTGTTGCATCTGAAAGTAGAAACTCGCCCGATTACAACGGTATCTGTATTTTTTCCTTAGGCCATTCTGTTTAAGCGTTTGGAGCAGCAGAATTGCGAAAAATTTTTTGCCTTCTCAACCATTTCTTGGCTTCAAACTCCCATATCTCGCGAACGGATTGACCTAACCCAAAAATTCCTATTGCATCTGAAAGTAGAAACTCGCCCGATTACAACGGTATGTGTATTTTTTCCCTAGGCCATACTGGTTAAGCGTTTGGAGCAGCAGAATTGCGAAAAATTTCTTGCATTCTCAACCATTTCTTGGCTTCAAACTCCCATATCTCGCGAACGGATTGACCTAACCCAAAAATTCCTATTGCATCTGAACGTAGAAACTCGCCCGATTACAACGGTATGTGTATTTTTTCCCTAGGCCATTTTGGTTAAGCGTTTGGAGCAGCAGAATTGCGAAAAATTTTTTGCATTCTCAACCATTTCTTGGCTTCAAACTCCCATATCTCGCGAACGGATTGACCTAACCCAAAAATTCCAATTGAATCTGAAAGTAGAAACTCGCCCGATTACAACGGTATGTGTATTTTTTCCCTAGGCCATTCTGGTTAAGCGTTTGGAGCAGCAGAATTGCGAAAAATTTTTTGCCTTCTCAACCATTTCTTGGCTTCAAACTCCCATATCTCGCGAACGGATTGACCTAACCCAAAAATTCCTATTGCATCTGAAAGTAGAAACTCGCCCGATTACAAAGGTATGTGCATTTTTTCCCTAGGCCATACTGGTTAAGCGTTTGGAGCAGCAGAATTGCGAAAAATTTGTTGCCTTCTCAACCATTTCTTGGCTTCAAACTCCCATATCTCGCGAACGGATTGACCTGACCCAAAAATTCCTATTGCATCTGAAAGTCGAAACTCGCCCGATTACAGCGGTATGTGTATTTTTTCCCTAGGCCATTCTGGTTAAGCGTTTGGAGCAGCAGAAGTGCGAAAGATTTGTCTTCTCAACCATTTCTTAGCTTCAAACTCCCATATCTCGCGAACGGATTGACCTAACCCAAAAATTCCTGTTGCATCTGAAAGTAGAAACTCGCCCGATTACAACGGTATCTGTATTTTTTCCCTAGGCCATACTGGTTAAGCGTTTGGAGCAGCAGAATTGCGAAAAATTTCTTGCATTCTCAACCATTTCTTGGCTTCAGACTCCCATATCTCGCGAACGGATTGACCTAACCCAAAAATTCCTATTGCATCTGAAAGTAGAAACTCGCCCGATTACAAAGGTATGTGCATTTTTTCCCTAGGCCATTCTGGTTAAGCGTTTGGAGCAGCAGAACTGCGAAAAATTTGTTGCCTTCTCAACCATTTCTTGGCTTCAAACTCCCATATCTCGCGAACGGATTGACCTGACCCAAAAATTCCTATTGCATCTGAAAGTCGAAACTCGCCCGATTACAGCGGTATGTGTATTTTTTCCCTAGGCCATTCTGGTTAAGCGTTTGGAGCAGCAGAAGTGCGAAAGATTTGTCTTCTCAACCATTTCTTAGCTTCAAACTCCCATATCTCGCGAACGGATTGACCTAACCCAAAAATTCCTGTTGCATCTGAAAGTAGAAACTCGCCCGATTACAACGGTATCTGTATTTTTTCCATAGACCATTCTGTTTAAGCGTTTGGAGCAGTAGAATTGCGAAAAATTTTTTGCCTTCTCAACCATTTCTTGGCTTCAAACTCCCATATCTCGCGAACGGATTGACCTAACCCAAAAATTCCTATTGCATCTGAAAGTAGAAACTCGCCCGATTACAACGGTATGTGTATTTTTTCCCTAGGCCATTCTGGTTAAGCGTTTGGAGCAGCAGAATTGCGAAAAATTTCTTGCCTTCTCAACCATTTCTTGGCTTCAAACTCCCATATCTCGCGAACGGATTGACCTAACCCAAAAATTCCTATTGCATCTGAAAGTAGAAACTCGCCCGATTACAACGGTATATGTATTTTTTCCCTAGGCCATACTGGTTAAGCGTTTGGAGCAGCAGAATTGCGAAAAATTTCTTGCATTCTCAACCATTTCTTGGCTTCAGACTCCCATATCTCGCGAACGGATTGACCTAACCCAAAAATTCCTATTGCATCTGAAAGTAGAAACTCGCCCGATTACAAAGGTATGTGCATTTTTTCCCTAGGCCATTCTGGTTAAGCGTTTGGAGCAGCAGAAGTGCGAAAGATTTGTTGTCTTCTCAACCATTTCTTAGCTTCAGACTCCCATATCTCGCGAACGGAGTGACCTAACCCAAAAATTCCTATTGCATCTGAAAGTAGAAACTCGCCCGATTACAACGGTATTTGTATTTTTTCCCTAGGCCATTCTGGTTAAGCGTTTGGAGCAGCAGAATTGCGAAAAATTTGTTGCCTTCTCAACCATTTCTTGGCTTCAAACTCCCATCTCTCGCGAACGGATTGACCTAACCCAAAAATTCCTATTGCATCTGAAAGTCGAAACTCGCCCGATTACAACGGTATGTGTATTTTTTCCCTAGGCCATTCTGGTTAAGCGTTTGGAGCAGCAGAAGTGCGAAAGATTTGTTGTCTTCTCAACCATTTCTTAGCTTCAAACTCCCATATCTCGCGAACGGATTGACCTAACCCAAAAATTCCTGTTGCATCTGAAAGTAGAAACTCGCCCGATTACAACGGTATCTGTATTTTTTCCTTAGGCCATTCTGTTTAAGCGTTTGGAGCAGCAGAATTGCGAAAAATTTTTTGCCTTCTCAACCATTTCTTGGCTTCAAACTCCCATATCTCGCGAACGGATTGACCTAACCCAAAAATTCCTATTGCATCTGAAAGTAGAAACTCGCCCGATTACAACGGTATGTGTATTTTTTCCCTAGGCCATACTGGTTAAGCGTTTGGAGCAGCAGAATTGCGAAAAATTTCTTGCATTCTCAACCATTTCTTGGCTTCAAACTCCCATATCTCGCGAACGGATTGACCTAACCCAAAAATTCCTATTGCATCTGAACGTAGAAACTCGCCCGATTACAACGGTATGTGTATTTTTTCCCTAGGCCATTTTGGTTAAGCGTTTGGAGCAGCAGAATTGCGAAAAATTTTTTGCATTCTCAACCATTTCTTGGCTTCAAACTCCCATATCTCGCGAACGGATTGACCTAACCCAAAAATTCCAATTGAATCTGAAAGTAGAAACTCGCCCGATTACAACGGTATGTGTATTTTTTCCCTAGGCCATTCTGGTTAAGCGTTTGGAGCAGCAGAATTGCGAAAAATTTTTTGCCTTCTCAACCATTTCTTGGCTTCAAACTCCCATATCTCGCGAACGGATTGACCTAACCCAAAAATTCCTATTGCATCTGAAAGTCGAAACTCGCCCGATTACAACGGTATGTGTACTTTTTCCCTAGGCCATTCTGGTTAAGCGTTTGGAGCAGCAGAAGTGCGAAAGATTTGTTGTCTTCTCAACCATTTCTTAGCTTCAAACTCCCATATCTCGCGAACGGATTGACCTAACCCAAAAATTCCTGTTGCATCTGAAAGTAGAAACTCGCCCGATTACAACGGCATCTGTATTTTTTCCCTAGGCCATTCTGTTTAAGCGTTTGGAGCAGCAGAATTGCGAAAAATTTTTTGCCTTCTCAACCATTTCTTGGCTTCAAACTCCCATATCTCGCGAACGGATTGACCTAACCCAAAAATTCCTATTGCACCTGAAAGTAGAAACTCGCCCGATTACAAAGGTATGTGCATTTTTTCCCTAGGCCATTCTGGTTAAGCGTTTGGAGCAGCAGAATTGCGAAAAATTTGTTGCCTTCTCAACCATTTCTTGGCTTCAAACTCCCATATCTCGCGAACGGATTGACCTAACCCAAAAATTCCTATTGCATCTGAAAGTCGAAACTCGCCCGATTACAGCGGTATGTGTATTTTTTCCCTAGGCCATTCTGGTTAAGCGTTTGGAGCAGCAGAAGTGCGAAAGATTTGTCTTCTCAACCATTTCTTAGCTTCAAACTCCCATATCTCGCGAACGGATTGACCTAACCCAAAAATTCCTGTTGCATCTGAAAGTAGAAACTCGCCCGATTACAACGGTATCTGTATTTTTTCCATAGACCATTCTGTTTAAGCGTTTGGAGCAGTAGAATTGCGAAAAATTTTTTGCCTTCTCAACCATTTCTTGGCTTCAAACTCCCATATCTCGCGAACGGATTGACCTAACCCAAAAATTCCTATTGCATCTGAAAGTAGAAACTCGCCCGAATACAACGGTATGTGTATTTTTTCCCTAGGCCATTCTGGTTAAGCGTTTGGAGCAGCAGAATTGCGAAAAATTTCTTGCCTTCTCAACCATTTCTTGGCTTCAAACTCCCATATCTCGCGAACGGATTGACCTAACCCAAAAATTCCTATTGCATCTGAAAGTAGAAACTCGCCCGATTACAACGGTATGTGTATTTTTTCCCTAGGCCATTTTGTTTAAGCGTTTGGAGCAGCAGAATTGCGAAAAATTTTTTGCCTTCTCAACCATTTCTTGGCTTCAAACTCCCATATCTCGCGAACGGATTGACCTAACCCAAAAATTCCTATTGCATCTGAAAGTAGAAACTCGCCCGATTACAAAGGTATGTGCATTTTTTCCCTAGGCCATTCTGGTTAAGCGTTTGGAGCAGCAGAATTGCGAAAAATTTGTTGCCTTCTCAACCATTTCTTGGCTTCAAACTCCCATATCTCGCGAACGGATTGACCTAACCCAAAAATTCCTATTCCGTCTGAAAGTAGAAACTCGCCCGATTACAACGGTATGTGTATTTTTTCCCTAGGCCATTCTGGTTAAGCGTTTGGAGCAGCAGAATTGCGAAAAATTTCTTGCCTTCTCAACCATTTCTTGGCTTCAAACTCCCATATCTCGCGAACGGGTTGACCTAACCCAAAAATTCCTATTGCATCTGAAAGTAGAAACTCGCCCGATTACAACGGTATGTGTATTGTTACCCTAGACCATTCTGGTTAAGCGTTTGGATCAGCAGAAATGCGAAAAATTTTTTGCCTTCTCAACCATTTCTTGGCTTCAAACTCCCATATCTCGCGAACGGATTGACCTAACCCAAAAATTCCTATTGCATCTGAAAGTCGAAACTCGCCCGATTACAACGGTATGTGTATTTTTTCCCTAGGCCATTCATGTTAAGCGTTTGGAGCAGCAGAAGTGCGAAAGATTTGTTGTCTTCTCAACCATTTCTTAGCTTCAAACTCCCATATCTCGCGAACGGATTGTCCTAACCCAAAAATTCCTGTTGCATCTGAAATTAGAAACTCGCCCGATTACAACGGTATCTGTATTTTTTCCCTAGGCCATTCTGTTTAGGCGTTTGGAGCAGCAGAATTGCGAAAAATTTCTTGCATTCTCAACCATTTCTTGGCTTCAAACTCCCATATCTCGCGAACGGATTGACCTAACCCAAAAATTCCTATTGCATCTGAACGTAGAAACTCGCCCGATTACAACGGTATGTGTATTTTTTCCCTAGGCCATTCTGGTTAAGCGTTTGGAGCAGCAGAATTGCGAAAAATTTTTTGCATTCTCAACCATTTCTTGGCTTCAAACTCCCATATCTCGCGAACGGATTGACCTAACCCAAAAATTCCAATTGAATCTGAAAGTAGAAACTCGCCCGATTACAACGGTATGTGTATTTTTTCCCTAGGCCATTCTGGTTAAGCGTTTGGAGCAGCAGAATTGCGAAAAATTTTTTGCCTTCTCAACCATTTCTTGGCTTCAAACTCCCATATCTCGCGAACGGATTGACCTAACCCAAAAATTCCTATTGCATCTGAAAGTCGAAACTCGCCCGATTACAACGGTATGTGTACTTTTTCCCTAGGCCATTCTGGTTAAGCGTTTGGAGCAGCAGAAGTGCGAAAGATTTGTTGTCTTCTCAACCATTTCTTAGCTTCAAACTCCCATATCTCGCGAACGGATTGACCTAACCCAAAAATTCCTGTTGCATCTGAAAGTAGAAACTCGCCCGATTACAACGGTATCTGTATTTTTTCCATAGACCATTCTGTTTAAGCGTTTGGAGCAGTAGAATTGCGAAAAATTTTTTGCCTTCTCAACCATTTCTTGGCTTCAAACTCCCATATCTCGCGAACGGATTGACCTAACCCAAAAATTCCTATTGCATCTGAAAGTAGAAACTCGCCCGAATACAACGGTATGTGTATTTTTTCCCTAGGCCATTCTGGTTAAGCGTTTGGAGCAGCAGAATTGCGAAAAATTTCTTGCCTTCTCAACCATTTCTTGGCTTCAAACTCCCATATCTCGCGAACGGATTGACCTAACCCAAAAATTCCAATTGAATCTGAAAGTAGAAACTCGCCCGATTACAACGGTATGTGTATTTTTTCCCTAGGCCATTCTGGTTAAGCGTTTGGAGCAGCAGAATTGCGAAAAATTTTTTGCCTTCTCAACCATTTCTTGGCTTCAAACTCCCATATCTCGCGAACGGATTGACCTAACCCAAAAATTCCTATTGCATCTGAAAGTCGAAACTCGCCCGATTACAACGGTATGTGTACTTTTTCCCTAGGCCATTCTGGTTAAGCGTTTGGAGCAGCAGAAGTGCGAAAGATTTGTTGTCTTCTCAACCATTTCTTAGCTTCAAACTCCCATATCTCGCGAACGGATTGACCTAACCCAAAAATTCCTGTTGCATCTGAAAGTAGAAACTCGCCCGATTACAACGGCATCTGTATTTTTTCCCTAGGCCATTCTGTTTAAGCGTTTGGAGCAGCAGAATTGCGAAAAATTTTTTGCCTTCTCAACCATTTCTTGGCTTCAAACTCCCATATCTCGCGAACGGATTGACCTAACCCAAAAATTCCTATTGCATCTGAAAGTAGAAACTCGCCCGATTACAAAGGTATGTGCATTTTTTCCCTAGGCCATTCTGGTTAAGCGTTTGGAGCAGCAGAATTGCGAAAAATTTTTTGCATTCTCAACCATTTCTTGGCTTCAAACTCCCATATCTCGCGAACGGATTGACCTAACCCAAAAATTCCAATTGAATCTGAAAGTAGAAACTCGCCCGATTACAACGGTATGTGTATTTTTTCCCTAGGCCATTCTGGTTAAGCGTTTGGAGCAGCAGAAGTGCGAAAGATTTGTCTTCTCAACCATTTCTTAGCTTCAAACTCCCATATCTCGCGAACGGATTGACCTAACCCAAAAATTCCTGTTGCATCTGAAAGTAGAAACTCGCCCGATTACAACGGTATCTGTATTTTTTCCATAGACCATTCTGTTTAAGCGTTTGGAGCAGTAGAATTGCGAAAAATTTTTTGCCTTCTCAACCATTTCTTGGCTTCAAACTCCCATATCTCGCGAACGGATTGACCTAACCCAAAAATTCCTATTGCATCTGAAAGTAGAAACTCGCCCGAATACAACGGTATGTGTATTTTTTCCCTAGGCCATTCTGGTTAAGCGTTTGGAGCAGCAGAATTGCGAAAAATTTCTTGCCTTCTCAACCATTTCTTGGCTTCAAACTCCCATATCTCGCGAACGGATTGACCTAACCCAAAAATTCCTATTGCATCTGAAAGTAGAAACTCGCCCGATTACAACGGTATGTGTATTTTTTCCCTAGGCCATTTTGTTTAAGCGTTTGGAGCAGCAGAATTGCGAAAAATTTCTTGCATTCTCAACCATTTCTTGGCTTCAAACTCCCATATCTCGCGAACGGATTGACCTAACCCAAAAATTCCTATTGCATCTGAACGTAGAAACTCGCCCGATTACAAAGGTATGTGTATTTTTTCCCTAGGCCATTCTGGTTAAGCGTTTGGAGCAGCAGAATTGCGAAAAATTTTTTGCATTCTCAACCATTTCTTGGCTTCAAACTCCCATATCTCGCGAACGGATTGACCTAACCCAAAAATTCCAATTGAATCTGAAAGTAGAAACTCGCCCGATTACAACGGTATGTGTATTTTTTCCCTAGGCCATTCTGGTTAAGCGTTTGGAGCAGCAGAATTGCGAAAAATTTTTTGCCTTCTCAACCATTTCTTGGCTTCAAACTCCCATATCTCGCGAACGGATTGACCTAACCCAAAAATTCCTATTGCATCTGAAAGTCGAAACTCGCCCGATTACAACGGTATGTGTACTTTTTCCCTAGGCCATTCTGGTTAAGCGTTTGGAGCAGCAGAAGTGCGAAAGATTTGTTGTCTTCTCAACCATTTCTTAGCTTCAAACTCCCATATCTCGCGAACGGATTGACCTAACCCAAAAATTCCTGTTGCATCTGAAAGTAGAAACTCGCCCGATTACAACGGTATCTGTATTTTTTCCATAGACCATTCTGTTTAAGCGTTTGGAGCAGTAGAATTGCGAAAAATTTTTTGCCTTCTCAACCATTTCTTGGCTTCAAACTCCCATATCTCGCGAACGGATTGACCTAACCCAAAAATTCCTATTGCATCTGAAAGTAGAAACTCGCCCGAATACAACGGTATGTGTATTTTTTCCCTAGGCCATTCTGGTTAAGCGTTTGGAGCAGCAGAATTGCGAAAAATTTCTTGCCTTCTCAACCATTTCATGGCTTCAAACTCCCATATCTCGCGAACGGATTGACCTAACCCAAAAATTCCAATTGAATCTGAAAGTAGAAACTCGCCCGATTACAACGGTATGTGTATTTTTTCCCTAGGCCATTCTGGTTAAGCGTTTGGAGCAGCAGAATTGCGAAAAATTTTTTGCCTTCTCAACCATTTCTTGGCTTCAAACTCCCATATCTCGCGAACGGATTGACCTAACCCAAAAATTCCTATTGCATCTGAAAGTCGAAACTCGCCCGATTACAACGGTATGTGTACTTTTTCCCTAGGCCATTCTGGTTAAGCGTTTGGAGCAGCAGAAGTGCGAAAGATTTGTTGTCTTCTCAACCATTTCTTAGCTTCAAACTCCCATATCTCGCGAACGGATTGACCTAACCCAAAAATTCCTGTTGCATCTGAAAGTAGAAACTCGCCCGATTACAACGGCATCTGTATTTTTTCCCTAGGCCATTCTGTTTAAGCGTTTGGAGCAGCAGAATTGCGAAAAATTTTTTGCCTTCTCAACCATTTCTTGGCTTCAAACTCCCATATCTCGCGAACGGATTGACCTAACCCAAAAATTCCTATTGCATCTGAAAGTAGAAACTCGCCCGATTACAAAGGTATGTGCATTTTTTCCCTAGGCCATTCTGGTTAAGCGTTTGGAGCAGCAGAATTGCGAAAAATTTTTTGCATTCTCAACCATTTCTTGGCTTCAAACTCCCATATCTCGCGAACGGATTGACCTAACCCAAAAATTCCAATTGAATCTGAAAGTAGAAACTCGCCCGATTACAACGGTATGTGTATTTTTCCCTAGGCCATTCTGGTTAAGCGTTTGGAGCAGCAGAAGTGCGAAAGATTTGTCTTCTCAACCATTTCTTAGCTTCAAACTCCCATATCTCGCGAACGGATTGACCTAACCCAAAAATTCCTGTTGCATCTGAAAGTAGAAACTCGCCCGATTACAACGGTATCTGTATTTTTTCCATAGACCATTCTGTTTAAGCGTTTGGAGCAGTAGAATTGCGAAAAAATTTTTGCCTTCTCAACCATTTCTTGGCTTCAAACTCCCATAGCTCGCGAACGGATTGACCTAACCCAAAAATTCCTAGTGCATCTGAAAGTAGAAACTCGCCCGAATACAACGGTATGTGTATTTTTTCCCTAGGCCATTCTGGTTAAGCGTTTGGAGCAGCAGAATTGCGAAAAATTTCTTGCCTTCTCAACCATTTCTTGGCTTCAAACTCCCATATCTCGCGAACGGATTGACCTAACCCAAAAATTCCTATTGCATCTGAAAGTAGAAACTCGCCCGATTACAACGGTATGTGTATTTTTTCCCTAGGCCGTTTTGTTTAAGCGTTTGGAGCAGCAGAATCGCGAAAAATTTTTTGCCTTCTCAACCATTTCTTGGCTTCAAACTCCCATATCTCGCGAACGGATTGACCTAACCCAAAAATTCCTATTGCATCTGAAAGTAGAAACTCGCCCGATTACAAAGGTATGTGCATTTTTTCCCTAGGCCATTCTGGTTAAGCGTTTGGAGCAGCAGAATTGCGAAAAATTTGTTGCCTTCTCAACCATTTCTTGGCTTCAAACTCCCATATCTCGCGAACGGATTGACCTAACCCAAAAATTCCTATTGCATCTGAAAGTAGAAACTCGCCCGATTACAACGGTATGTGTATTTTTTCCCTAGGCCATTCTGGTTAAACGTTTGGAGCAGCAGAATTGCGAAAAATTTCTTGCCTTCTCAACCATTTCTTGGCTTCAAACTCCCATATCTCGCGAACGGGTTGACCTAACCCAAAAATTCCTATTGCATCTGAAAGTAGAAACTCGCCCGATTACAACGGTATGTGTATTGTTACCCTAGACCATTCTGGTTAAGCGTTTGGATCAGCAGAAATGCGAAAAATTTTTTGCCTTCTCAACCATTTCTTGGCTTCAAACTCCCATATCTCGCGAACGGATTGACCTAACCCAAAAATTCCTATTGCATCTGAAAGTCGAAACTCGCCCGATTACAACGGTAAGTGTATTTTTTCCCTAGGCCATTCTGGTTAAGCGTTTGGAGCAGCAGAAGTGCGAAAGATTTGTTGTCTTCTCAACCATTTCTTAGCTTCAAACTCCCATATCTCGCGAACGGATTGTCCTAACCCAAAAATTCCTGTTGCATCTGAAAGTAGAAACTCGCCCGATTACAACGGTATCTGTATTTTTTCCCTAGGCCATTCTGTTTAGGCGTTTGGAGCAGCAGAATTGCGAAAAATTTCTTGCATTCTCAACCATTTCTTGGCTTCAAACTCCCATATCTCGCGAACGGATTGACCTAACCCAAAAATTCCTATTGCATCTGAAAGTCGAAACTCGCCCGATTACAACGGTATGTGTACTTTTTCCCAAGGCCATTCTGGTTAAGCGTTTGGAGCAGCAGAAGTGCGAAAGATTTGTTGTCTTCTCAACCATTTCTTAGCTTCAAACTCCCATATCTCGCGAACGGATTGACCTAACCCAAAAATTCCTGTTGCATCTGAAAGTAGAAACTCGCCCGATTACAACGGCATCTGTATTTTTTCCCTAGGCCATTCTGTTTAAGCGTTTGGAGCAGCAGAATTGCGAAAAATTTTTTGCCTTCTCAACCATTTCTTGGCTTCAAACTCCCATATCTCGCGAACGGATTGACCTAACCCAAAAATTCCTATTGCATCTGAAAGTAGAAACTCGCCCGATTACAAAGGTATGTGCATTTTTTCCCTAGGCCATTCTGGTTAAGCGTTTGGAGCAGCAGAATTGCGAAAAATTTGTTGCATTCTCAACCATTTCTTGGCTTCAAACTCCCATATCTCGCGAACGGATTGACCTAACCCAAAAATTCCTATTGCATCTGAAAGTCGAAACTCGCCCGATTACAGCGGTATGTGTATTTTTTCCCTAGGCCATTCTGGTTAAGCGTTTGGAGCAGCAGAAGTGCGAAAGATTTGTCTTCTCAACCATTTCTTAGCTTCAAACTCCCATATCTCGCGAACGGATTGACCTAACCCAAAAATTCCTGTTGCATCTGAAAGTAGAAACTCGCCCGATTACAACGGTATCTGTATTTTTTCCATAGACCATTCTGTTTAAGCGTTTGGAGCAGTAGAATTGCGAAAAATTGTTTGCCTTCTCAACCATTTCTTGGCTTCAAACTCCCATATCTCGCGAACGGATTGACCTAACCCAAAAATTCCTATTGCATCTGAAAGTAGAAACTCGCCCGAATACAACGGTATGTGTATTTTTTCCCTAGGCCATTCTGGTTAAGCGTTTGGAGCAGCAGAATTGCGAAAAATTTCTTGCCTTCTCAACCATTTCTTGGCTTCAAACTCCCATATCTCGCGAACGGATTGACCTAACCCAAAAATTCCTATTGCATCTGAAAGTAGAAACTCGCCCGATTACAACGGTATGTGTATTTTTTCCCTAGGCCATTTTGTTTAAGCGTTTGGAGCAGCAGAATTGCGAAAAATTTTTTGCCTTCTCAACCATTTCTTGGCTTCAAACTTCCATATCTCGCGAACGGATTGACCTAACCCAAAAATTTCTATTGCATCTGAAAGTAGAAACTCGCCCGATTACAACGGTATGTGTATTTTTTCCCTAGGCCATTCTGGTTAAGCGTTTGGAGCAGCAGAATTGCGAAAAATTTTTTGCCTTCTCAACCATTTCTTGGCTTCAAACTCCCATATCTCGCGAACGGATTGACCTAACCCAAAAATTCCTGTAGCGTCTGGAAGTAGAGACTCGCCCGATTACAACGGTATGTGTATTTTTTCCCTAGGCCATTCTGGTTAAGCGTTTGGAGCAGCAGAATTGCGAAAAATTTTTTGCCTTCTCAACCATTTCTTGGCTTCAAACTCCCATATCTCGCGAACGGGTTGACCTAACCCAAAAATTCCTATTGCATCTGAAAGTAGAAACTCGCCCGATTACAACGGTATGTGTATTGTTACCCTAGACCATTCTGGTTAAGCGTTTGGATCAGCAGAAATGCGAAAAATTTTTTGCCTTCTCAACCATTTCTTGGCTTCAAACTCCCATATCTCGCGAACGGATTGACCTAACCCAAAAATTCCTGTTGCATCTGAAAGTAGAAACTCGCCCGATTACAACGGCATCTGTATTTTTTCCCTAGGCCATTCTGTTTAAGCGTTTGGAGCAGCAGAATTGCGAAAAATTTTTTGCCTTCTCAACCATTTCTTGGCTTCAAACTCCCATATCTCGCGAACGGATTGACCTAACCCAAAAATTCCTATTGCATCTGAAAGAAGAAACTCGCCCGAATACAACGGTATGTGTATTTTTTCCCTAGGCCATTCTGGTTAAGCGTTTGGAGCAGCAGAATTGCGAAAAATTTCTTGCCTTCTCAACCATTTCTTGGCTTCAAACTCCCATATCTCGCGAACGGATTGACCTAACCCAAAAATTCCTATTGCATCTGAAAGTAGAAACTCGCCCGATTACAACGGTATGTGTATTTTTTCCCTAGGCCATTTTGTTTAAGCGTTTGGAGCAGCAGAATTGCGAAAAATTTTTTGCCTTCTCAACCATTTCTTGGCTTCAAACTCCCATATCTCGCGAACGGATTGACCTAACCCAAAAATTCCTATTGCATCTGAAAGTAGAAACTCGCCCGATTACAAAGGTATGTGCATTTTTTCCCTAGGCCATTCTGGTTAAGCGTTTGGAGCAGCAGAATTGCGAAAAATTTGTTGCCTTCTCAACCATTTCTTGGCTTCAAACTCCCATATCTCGCGAACGGATTGACCTAACCCAAAAATTCCTATTGCATCTGAAAGTCGAAACTCGCCCGATTACAACGGTAAGTGTATTTTTTCCCTAGGCCATTCTGGTTAAGCGTTTGGAGCAGCAGAAGTGCGAAAGATTTGTTGTCTTCTCAACCATTTCTTAGCTTCAAACTCCCATATCTCGCGAACGGATTGTCCTAACCCAAAAATTCCTGTTGCATCTGAAAGTAGAAACTCGCCCGATTACAACGGTATCTGTATTTTTTCCCTAGGCCATTCTGTTTAGGCGTTTGGAGCAGCAGAATTGCGAAAAATTTCTTGCATTCTCAACCATTTCTTGGCTTCAAACTCCCATATCTCGCGAACGGATTGACCTAACCCAAAAATTCCTATTGCATCTGAAAGTCGAAACTCGCCCGATTACAACGGTATGTGTACTTTTTCCCAAGGCCATTCTGGTTAAGCGTTTGGAGCAGCAGAAGTGCGAAAGATTTGTTGTCTTCTCAACCATTTCTTAGCTTCAAACTCCCATATCTCGCGAACGGATTGACCTAACCCAAAAATTCCTGTTGCATCTGAAAGTAGAAACTCGCCCGATTACAACGGCATCTGTATTTTTTCCCTAGGCCATTCTGTTTAAGCGTTTGGAGCAGCAGAATTGCGAAAAATTTTTTGCCTTCTCAACCATTTCTTGGCTTCAAACTCCCATATCTCGCGAACGGATTGACCTAACCCAAAAATTCCTATTGCATCTGAAAGTAGAAACTCGCCCGATTACAAAGGTATGTGCATTTTTTCCCTAGGCCATTCTGGTTAAGCGCTTGGAGCAGCAGAATTGCGAAAAATTTGTTGCCTTCTCAACCATTTCTTGGCTTCAAACTCCCATATCTCGCGAACGGATTGACCTAACCCAAAAATTCCTATTGCATCTGAAAGTCGAAACTCGCCCGATTACAGCGGTATGTGTATTTTTTCCCTAGGCCATTCTGGTTAAGCGTTTGGAGCAGCAGAAGTGCGAAAGATTTGTCTTCTCAACCATTTCTTAGCTTCAAACTCCCATATCTCGCGAACGGATTGACCTAACCCAAAAATTCCTGTTGCATCTGAAAGTAGAAACTCGCCCGATTACAACGGTATCTGTATTTTTTCCATAGACCATTCTGTTTAAGCGTTTGGAGCAGTAGAATTGCGAAAAAATTTTTGCCTTCTCAACCATTTCTTGGCTTCAAACTCCCATATCTCGCGAACGGATTGACCTAACCCAAAAATTCCTATTGCATCTGAAAGTAGAAACTCGCCCGAATACAACGGTATGTGTATTTTTTCCCTAGGCCATTTTGGTTAAGCGTTTGGAGCAGCAGAATTGCGAAAAATTTCTTGCCTTCTCAACCATTTCTTGGCTTCAAACTCCCATATCTCGCGAACGGATTGACCTAACCCAAAAATTCCTATTGCATCTGAAAGTAGAAACTCGCCCGATTACAACGGTATGTGTATTTTTTCCCTAGGCCATTTTGTTTAAGCGTTTGGAGCAGCAGAATTGCGAAAAATTTTTTGCCTTCTCAACCATTTCTTGGCTTCAAACTCCCATATCTCGCGAACGGATTGTCCTAACCCAAAAATTCCTATTGCATCTGAAAGTAGAAACTCGCCCGATTACAAAGGTATGTGCATTTTTTCCCTAGGCCATTCTGGTTAAGCGTTTGGAGCAGCAGAATTGCGAAAAATTTGTTGCCTTCTCAACCATTTCTTGGCTTCAAACTCCCATATCTCGCGAACGGATTGACCTAACCCAAAAATTCCTATTGCATCTGAAAGTAGAAACTCGCCCGATTACAACGGTATGTGTATTTTTTCCCTAGGCCATTCTGGTTAAGCGTTTGGAGCAGCAGAATTGCGAAAAATTTCTTACCTTTCCAACCATTTCTTGGCTTCAAACTTCCATATCTCGCGAACGGATTGACCTAACCCAAAAATTTCTATTGCATCTGAAAGTAGAAACTCGCCCGATTACAACGGTATGTGTATTTTTTCCCTAGGCCATTCTGGTTAAGCGTTTGGAGCAGCAGAATTGCGAAAAATTTTTTGCCTTCTCAACCATTTCTTGGCTTCAAACTCCCATATCTCGCGAACGGATTGACCTAACCCAAAAATTCCTGTAGCGTCTGGAAGTAGAGACTCGCCCGATTACAACGGTATGTGTATTTTTTCCCTAGGCCATTCTGTTTAGGCGTTTGGAGCAGCAGAATTGCGAAAAATTTGTTGCCTTCTCAACCATTTCTTGGCTTCAAACTCCCATATCTCGCGAATGGATTGACCTAACCCAAAAATTCCTATTGCATCTGAAAGTAGAAACTCGCCCGATTACAACGGTATGTGTATTTTTTCCCTAGGCCATTCTGGTTAAGCGTTTGGAGCAGCAGAATTGCGAAAAATTTGTTGCCTTCTCAACTATTTCTTGCCTTCAAACTCCCATATCTCGCGAACGGATTGACCTAACCCAAAAATTCCTATTGCATCTGAAAGTCGAAACTCGCCCGATTACAACGGTATGTGTATTTTTTCCCTAGGCCATTCTGGTTAAGCGTTTGGAGCAGCAGAAGTGCGAAATATTTGTTGTCTTCTCAACCATTTCTTAGCTTCAAACTCCCATATCTCGCAAACGGATTGACCTAACACAAAAATTCCTGTTGCATCTGAAAGTAGAAACTCGCCCGATTACAACGGTATGTGTATTTTTTCCCTAGGCCATTCTGGTTAAGCGTTTGGAGCAGCAGAATTGCGAAAAATTTTTTGCCTTCTCAACCATTTCTTGGCTTCAAACTCCCATATCTCGCGAACGGATTGACCTAACCCAAAAATTCCTGTAGCGTCTGGAAGTAGAGACTCGCCCGATTACAACGGTATGTGTATTTTTTCCCTAGGCCATTCTGGTTTAGCGTTTGGAGCAGCAGAATTGCGAAAAATTTTTTGCCTTCTCAACCATTTCTTGGCTTCAAACTCCCATATCTCGCGAACGGATTGACCTAACCCAAAAATTCCTGTAGCGTCTGGAAGTAGAGACTCGCCCGATTACAACGGTATGTGTATTTTTTCCCTAGGCCATTCTGGTTAAGCGTTTGGAGCAGCAGAATTGCGAAAAATTTTTTGCCTTCTCAACCATTTCTTGGCTTCAAACTCCCATATCTCGCGAACGGGTTGACCTAACCCAAAAATTCCTATTGCATCTGAAAGTAGAAACTCGCCCGATTACAACGGTATGTGTATTGTTACCCTAGACCATTCTGGTTAAGCGTTTGGATCAGCAGAAATGCGAAAAATTTTTTGCCTTCTCAACCATTTCTTGGCTTCAAACTCCCATATCTCGCGAACGGATTGACCTAACCCAAAAATTCCTATTGCATCTGAAAGTCGAAACTCGCCCGATTACAACGGTATGTGTATTTTTTCCCTAGGCCATTCTGGTTAAGCGTTTGGAGCAGCAGAAGTGCGAAAGATTTGTTGTCTTCTCAACCATTTCTTAGCTTCAAACTCCCATATCTCGCGAACGGATTGTTCTAACCCAAAAATTCCTGTTGCATCTGAAAGTAGAAACTCGCCCGATTACAACGGTATCTGTATTTTTTCCCTAGGCCATTCTGTTTAGGCGTTTGGAGCAGCAGAATTGCGAAAAATTTTTTGCCTTCTCAACCATTTCTTGGCTTCAAACTCCCATATCTCGCGAATGGATTGACCTAACCCAAAAATTCCTATTGCATCTGAAAGTAGAAACTCGCCCGATTACAACGGTATGTGTATTTTTTCCCTAGGCCATTCTGGTTAAGCGTTTGGAGCAGCAGAATTGCGAAAAATTTGTTGCCTTCTCAACTATTTCTTGCCTTCAAACTCCCATATCTCGCGAACGGATTGACCTAACCCAAAAATTCCTATTGCATCTGAAAGTCGAAACTCGCCCGATTACAACGGTATGTGTATTTTTTCCCTAGGCCATTCTGGTTAAGCGTTTGGAGCAGCAGAAGTGCGAAAGATTTGTTGTCTTCTCAACCATTTCTTGGCTTCAAACTCCCATATCTCGCGAACGGATTGACCTAACCCAAAAATTCCTGTAGCGTCTGGAAGTAGAGACTCGCCCGATTACAACGGTATGTGTATTTTTTCCCTAGGCCATTCTGGTTAAGCGTTTGGAGCAGCAGAATTGCGAAAAATTTTTTGCCTTCTCAACCATTTCTTGGCTTCAAACTCCCATATCTCGGAACGGGTTGACCTAACCCAAAAATTCCTATTGCATCTGAAAGTAGAAACTCGCCCGATTACAACGGTATGTGTATTGTTACCCTAGACCATTCTGGTTAAGCGTTTGGATCAGCAGAAATGCGAAAAATTTTTTGCCTTCTCAACCATTTCTTGGCTTCAAACTCCCATATCTCGCGAACGGATTGACCTAACCCAAAAATTCCTATTGCATCTGAAAGTCGAAACTCGCCCGATTACAACGGTATGTGTATTTTTTCCCTAGGCCATTCTGGTTAAGCGTTTGGAGCAGCAGAAGTGCGAAAGATTTGTTGTCTTCTCAACCATTTCTTAGCTTCAAACTCCCATATCTCGCGAACGGATTGTCCTAACCCAAAAATTCCTGTTGCATCTGAAAGTAGAAACTCGCCCGATTACAACGGTATCTGTATTTTTTCCCTAGGCCATTCTGTTTAGGCGTTTGGAGCAGCAGAATTGCGAAAAATTTTTTGCCTTCTCAACCATTTCTTGGCTTCAAACTCCCATATCTCGCGAATGGATTGACCTAACCCAAAAATTCCTATTGCATCTGAAAGTAGAAACTCGCCCGATTACAACGGTATGTGTATTTTTTCCCTAGGCCATTCTGGTTAAGCGTTTGGAGCAGCAGAATTGCGAAAAATTTGTTGCCTTCTCAACTATTTCTTGCCTTCAAACTCCCATATCTCGCGAACGGATTGACCTAACCCAAAAATTCCTATTGCATCTGAAAGTCGAAACTCGCCCGATTACAACGGTATGTGTATTTTTTCCCTAGGCCATTCTGGTTAAGCGTTTGGAGCAGCAGAAGTGCGAAAGATTTGTTGTCTTCTCAACCATTTCTTAGCTTCAAACTCCCATATCTCGCGAACGGATTGACCTAACCCAAAAATTCCTGTTGCATCTGAAAGTAGAAACTCGCCCGATTACAACGGTATCTGTGTTTTTTCCCTAGGCCATTCTGTTTAAGCGTTTGGAGCAGCAGAATTGCGAAAAATTTTTTGCCTTCTCAACCATTTCTTGGCTTCAAACTCCCATATCTCGCGAACGGGTTGACCTAACCCAAAAATTCCTATTGCATCTGAAAATAGAAACTCGCCCGATTACAACGGTATGTGTATTGTTTCCCTAGACCATTCTGGTTAAGCGTTTGGACCAGCAGAATTGCGAAAAATTTTTTGCCTTCTCAACCATTTCTTGGCTTCAAACTCCCATATCTCGCGAACGGATTGACCTAACCCAAAAATTCCTATTGCACCTGAAAGTAGAACCTCGCCCGATTACAGCGGTATGTGTATTTTTTCCCTAGGCCATTCTGGTTAAGCGTTTGGAACAGCAGAATTGCGAAAAATTTGTTGCCTTCTCAACCATTTCTTGCCTTCAAACTCCCATATCTCGCCAACGGATTGACCTAACCCAAAAATTCCTATTGCATCTGAAAGTCGAAACTCGCCCGATTACAACGGTATGTGTATTTTTTCCCTAGGCCATTCTGGTTAAGCGTTTGGAGCAGCAGAAGTGCGAAAGATTTGTTGCCTTCTCAACCATTTCTTGGCTGCAAACTCCCATATCTCGCGAACGGATTGACCTAACACAAAAATTCCTATTGCATCTGAAAGTAGAAACTCGCCCGATTACAACAGTATGTGTATTTTTTCCATAGACCATTCTGGTTAAGCGTTTGGAGCAGCAGAATTGCGAAAAATTTGTTGCCTTCTCAACCATTTCTTGGCTGCAAACTCCCATATCTCGCGAACGGATTGACATAACCCAAAAATTCCTGTTGCATCTGAAAGTAGAAACTCGCCCGATTACAACGGTATCTGTATTTTTTCCATAGACCATTCTGTTTAAGCGTTTGGAGCAGTAGAATTGCGAAAAATTTTTTTCCTTCTCAACCATTTCTTGGCTTCAAACTCCCATATCTCGCGAACGGATTGACCTAACCCAAAAATTCCTATTGCATCTGAAAGTAGAAACTCGCCCGATTACAACGGTATGTGTATTTTTTCCCTAGGCCATTCTGGTTAAGCGTTTGGAGCAGCAGAATTGCGAAAAATTTCTTGCCTTCTCAACCATTTCTTGGCTTCAAACTCCCATATCTCGCGAACGGATTGACCTAACCCAAAAATTCCTATTGCATCTGAAAGTAGAAACTCGCCCGATTACAACGGTATGTGTATTTTTTCCCTAGGCCATTTTGTTTAAGCGTTTGGAGCAGCAGAATTGCGAAAAATTTTTTGCCTTCTCAACCATTTCTTGGCTTCAAACTCCCATATCTCGCGAACGGATTGACCTAACCCAAAAATTCCTATTGCATCTGAAAGTAGAAACTCGCCCGATTACAAAGGTATGTGCATTTTTTCCCTAGGCCATTCTGGTTAAGCGTTTGGAGCAGCAGAATTGCGAAAAATTTGTTGCCTTCTCAACCATTTCTTGGCTTCAAACTCCCATATCTCGCGAACGGATTGACCTAACCCAAAAATTCCTATTGCATCTGAAAGTAGAAACTCGCCCGATTACAACGGTATGTGTATTTTTTCCCTAGGCCATTCTGGTTAAGCGTTTGGAGCAGCAGAATTGCGAAAAATTTCTTGCCTTCTCAACCATTTCTTGGCTTCAAACTCCCATATCTCGCGAACGGATTGACCTAACCCAAAAATTCCTATTGCATCTGAAAGTAGAAACTCGCCCGATTACAACGGTATGTGTATTTTTTCCCTAGGCCATTCTGGTTAAGCGTTTGGAGCAGCAGAATTGCGAAAAATTTTTTGCCTTCTCAACCATTTCTTGGCTTCAAACTCCCATATCTCGCGAACGGATTGACCTAACCCAAAAATTCCTGTAGCGTCTGGAAGTAGAGACTCGCCCGATTACAACGGTATGTGTATTTTTTCCCTAGGCCAGTCTGGTTAAGCGTTTGGAGCAGCAGAATTGCGAAAAATTTTTTGCCTTCTCAACCATTTCTTGGATTCAAACTCCCATATCTCGCGAACGGGTTGACCTAACCCAAAAATTCCTATTGCATCTGAAAGTAGAAACTCGCCCGATTACAACGGTATGTGTATTGTTACCCTAGACCATTCTGGTTAAGCGTTTGGATCAGCAGAAATGCGAAAAATTTTTTGCCTTCTCAACCATTTCTTGGCTTCAAACTCCCATATCTCGCGAACGGATTGACCTAACCCAAAAATTCCTATTGCATCTGAAAGTCGAAGCTTGCCCGATTACAACGGTATGTGTATTTTTTCCCTAGGCCATTCTGGTTAAGCGTTTGGAGCAGCAGAAGTGCGAAAGATTTGTTGTCTTCTCAACCATTTCTTAGCTTCAAACTCCCATATCTCGCGAACGGATTGTCCTAACCCAAAAATTCCTGTTGCATCTGAAAGTAGAAACTCGCCCGATTACAACGGTATCTGTATTTTTTCCCTAGGCCATTCTGTTTAGGCGTTTGGAGCAGCAGAATTGCGAAAAATTTTTTGCCTTCTCAACCATTTCTTGGCTTCAAACTCCCATATCTCGCGAATGGATTGACCTAACCCAAAAATTCCTATTGCATCTGAAAGTAGAAACTCGCCCGATTACAACGGTATGTTTATTTTTTCCCTAGGCCATTCTGGTTAAGCGTTTGAAGCAGCAGAATTGCGAAAAATTTGTTGCCTTCTCAACTATTTCTTGCCTTCAAACTCCCATATCTCGCGAACGGATTGACCTAACCCAAAAATTCCTATTGCATCTGAAAGTAGAAACTCGCCCGATTACAACGGTATGTGTATTTTTTCCCTAGGCCATTCTGGTTAAGCGTTTGGAGCAGCAGAATTGCGAAAAATTTCTTGCCTTCTCAACCATTTCTTGGCTTCAAACTCCCATATCTCGCGAACGGATTGAGCTAACCCAAAAATTCCTATTGCATCTGAAAGTAGAAACTCGCCCGATTACAACGGTATGTGTATTTTTTCCCTAGGCCATTCTGGTTAAGCGTTTGGAGCAGCAGAATTGCGAAAAATTTTTTGCCTTCTCAACCATTTCTTGGCTTCAAACTCCCATATCTCGCGAACGGATTGACCTAACCCAAAAATTCCTGTAGCGTCTGGAAGTAGAGACTCGCCCGATTACAACGGTATGTGTATTTTTTCCCTAGGCCAGTCTGGTTAAGCGTTTGGAGCAGCAGAATTGCGAAAAATTTTTTGCCTTCTCAACCATTTCTTGGATTCAAACTCCCATATCTCGCGAACGGGTTGACCTAACCCAAAAATTCCTATTGCATCTGAAAGTAGAAACTCGCCCGATTACAACGGTATGTGTATTGTTACCCTAGACCATTCTGGTTAAGCGTTTGGATCAGCAGAAATGCGAAAAATTTTTTGCCTTCTCAACCATTTCTTGGCTTCAAACTCCCATATCTCGCGAACGGATTGACCTAACCCAAAAATTCCTATTGCATCTGAAAGTCGAAGCTTGCCCGATTACAACGGTATGTGTATTTTTTCCCTAGGCCATTCTGGTTAAGCGTTTGGAGCAGCAGAAGTGCGAAAGATTTGTTGTCTTCTCAACCATTTCTTAGCTTCAAACTCCCATATCTCGCGAACGGATTGTCCTAACCCAAAAATTCCTGTTGCATCTGAAAGTAGAAACTCGCCCGATTACAACGGTATCTGTATTTTTTCCCTAGGCCATTCTGTTTAGGCGTTTGGAGCAGCAGAATTGCGAAAAATTTTTTGCCTTCTCAACCATTTCTTGGCTTCAAACTCCCATATCTCGCGAATGGATTGACCTAACCCAAAAATTCCTATTGCATCTGAAAGTAGAAACTCGCCCGATTACAACGGTATGTTTATTTTTTCCCTAGGCCATTCTGGTTAAGCGTTTGAAGCAGCAGAATTGCGAAAAATTTGTTGCCTTCTCAACTATTTCTTGCCTTCAAACTCCCATATCTCGCGAACGGATTGACCTAACCCAAAAATTCCTATTGCATCTGAAAGTCGAAACTCGCCCGATTACAACGGTATGTGTATTTTTTCCCTAGGCCATTCTGGTTAAGCGTTTGGAGCAGCAGAAGTGCGAAAGATTTGTTGTCTTCTCAACCATTTCTTAGCTTCAAACTCCCATATCTCGCGAACGGATTGACCTAACCCAAAAATTCCTGTTGCATCTGAAAGTAGAAACTCGCCCGATTACAACGGTATGTGTATTTTTTCCCTAGGCCATTCTGGTTAAGCGTTTGGAGCAGCAGAATTGCGAAAAATTTTTTGCCTTCTCAACCATTTCTTGGCTTCAAACTCCCATATCTCGCGAACGGATTGACCTAACCCAAAAATTCCTATTGCATCTGAAAGTAGAAACTCGCGCGATTACAACGGTATGTGTATTTTTTCCCTAGGCCATTCTGGTTAAGCGTTTGGAGCAGCAGAAGTGCGAAAGATTTGTTGTCTTCTCAACCATTTCTTAGCTTCAAACTCCCATATCTCGCGAACGGATTGACCTAACCCAAAAATTCCTGTAGCGTCTGGAAGTAGAGACTCGCCCGATTACAACGGTATGTGTATTTTTTCCCTAGGCCATTCTGGTTAAGCGTTTGGAGCAGCAGAATTGCGAAAAATTTTTTGCCTTCTCAACCATTTCTTGGCTTCAAACTCCCATATCTCGCGAACGGGTTGACCTAACCCAAAAATTCCTATTGCATCTGAAAGTAGAAACTCGCCCGATTACAACGGTATGTGTATTGTTACCCTAGACAATTCTGGTTAAGCGTTTGGATCAGCAGAAATGCGAAAAATTTTTTGCCTTCTCAACCATTTCTTGGCTTCAAACTCCCATATCTCGCGAACGGATTGACCTAACCCAAAAATTCCTATTGCATCTGAAAGTCGAAACTCGCCCGATTACAACGGTATGTGTATTTTTTCCCTAGGCCATTCTGGTTAAGCGTTTGGAGCAGCAGAAGTGCGAAAGATTTGTTGTCTTCTCAACCATTTCTTAGCTTCAAACTCCCATATCTCGCGAACGGATTGTCCTAACCCAAAAATTCCTATTGCATCTGAAAGTCGAAACTCGCCCGATTACAAAGGTATGTGTATTTTTTCCCTAGGCCATTCTGGTTAAGCGTTTGGAGCAGCAGAAGTGCGAAAGATTTGTTTTCTTCTCAACCATTTCTTAGCTTCAAACTCCCATATCTCGCGAACGGATTGACCTAACCCAAAAATTCCTGTTGCATCTGAAAGTAGAAACTCGCCCGATTACAACGGTATCTGTATTTTTTCCCTAGGCCATTCTGTTTAAGCGTTTGGAGCAGCAGAATTGCGAAAAATTTTTTGCCTTCTCAACCATTTCTTGGCTTCAAACTCCCATATCTCGCGAACGGGTTGACCTAACCCAAAAATTCCTATTGCATCTGAAAATAGAAACTCGCCCGATTACAACGGTATGTGTATTGTTTCCCTAGACCATTCTGGTTATGCGTTTGGACCAGCAGAATTGCGAAAAATTTTTTGCCTTCTCAACCATTTCTTGGCTTCAAACTCCCATGTCTCGCGAACGGATTGACCTAACCCAAAAATTCCTATTGCACCTGAAAGTAGAACCTCGCCCGATTACAGCGGTATGTGTATTTTTTCCCTAGGCCATTCTGGTTAAGCGTTTGGAGCAGCAGAATTGCGAAAAATTTGTTGCCTTCTCAACCATTTCTTGCCTTCAAACTCCCATATCTCGCCAACGGATTGACCTAACCCAAAAATTCCTATTGCATCTGAAAGTCGAAACTCGCCCAATTACAACGGTATGTGTATTTTTTCCCTAGGCCATTCTGGTTAAGCGTTTGGAGCAGCAGAAGTGCGAAAGATTTGTTGCCTTCTCAACCATTTCTTGGCTGCAAACTCCCATATCTCGCGAACGGATTGACCTAACACAAAAATTCCTATTGCATCTGAAAGTAGAAACTCGCCCGATTACAACAGTATGTGTATTTTTTCCATAGACCATTCTGGTTAAGCGTTTGGAGCAGCAGAAGTGCGAAAGATTTGTTGTCTTCTCAACCATTTCTTAGCTTCAAACTCCCATATCTCGCGAACGGATTGACCTAACCCAAAAATTCCTATTGCATCTGAAAGTCGAAACTCGCCCGATTACAACGGTATGTGTATTTTTTCCCTAGGCCATTCTGGTTAAGCGTTTGGAGCAGCAGAAGTGCGAAAGATTTGTTGTCTTCTCAACCATTTCTTAGCTTCAAACTCCCATATCTCGCGAACGGATTGACCTAACCCAAAAATTCCTGTTGCATCTGAAAGTAGAAACTCGCCCGATTACAACGGTATCTGTGTTTTTTCCCTAGGCCATTCTGTTTAAGCGTTTGGAGCAGCAGAATTGCGAAAAATTTTTTGCCTTCTCAACCATTTCTTGGCTTCAAACTCCCATATCTCGCGAACGGGTTGACCTAACCCAAAAATTCCTATTGCATCTGAAAATAGAAACTCGCCCGATTACAACGGTATGTGTATTGTTTCCCTAGACCATTCTGGTTAAGCGTTTGGACCAGCAGAATTGCGAAAAATTTTTTGCCTTCTCAACCATTTCTTGGCTTCAAACTCCCATATCTCGCGAACGGATTGACCTAACCCAAAAATTCCTATTGCACCTGAAAGTAGAACCTCGCCCGATTACAGCGGTATGTGTATTTTTTCCCTAGGCCATTCTGGTTAAGCGTTTGGAACAGCAGAATTGCGAAAAATTTGTTGCCTTCTCAACCATTTCTTGCCTTCAAACTTCCATATCTCGCCAACGGATTGACCTAACCCAAAAATTCCTATTGCATCTGAAAGTCGAAACTCGCCCGATTTCAACGGTATGTGTATTTTTTCCCTTGGCCATTCTGGTTAAGCGTTTGGAGCAGCAGAAGTGCGAAAGATTTGTTGCCTTCTCAACCATTTCTTGGCTGCAAACTCCCATATCTCGCGAACGGATTGACCTAACACAAAAATTCCTATTGCATCTGAAAGTAGAAACTCGCCCGATTACAACAGTATGTGTATTTTTTCCATAGACCATTCTGGTTAAGCGTTTGGAGCAGCAGAATTGCGAAAAATTTGTTGCCTTCTCAACCATTTCTTGGCTGCAAACTCCCATATCTCGCGAACGGATTGACATAACCCAAAAATTCCTGTTGCATCTGAAAGTAGAAACTCGCCCGATTACAACGGTATCTGTATTTTTTCCATAGACCATTCTGTTTAAGCGTTTGGAGCAGTAGAATTGCGAAAAATTTTTTTCCTTCTCAACCATTTCTTGGCTTCAAACTCCCATATCTCGCGAACGGATTGACCTAACCCAAAAATTCCTATTGCATCTGAAAGTAGAAACTCGCCCGATTACAACGGTATGTGTATTTTTTCCCTAGGCCATTCTGGTTAAGCGTTTGGAGCAGCAGAATTGCGAAAAATTTCTTGCCTTCTCAACCATTTCTTGGCTTCAAACTCCCATATCTCGCGAACGGATTGACCTAACCCAAAAATTCCTATTGCATCTGAAAGTAGAAACTCGCCCGATTACAACGGTATGTGTATTTTTTCCCTAGGCCATTTTGTTTAAGCGTTTGGAGCAGCAGAATTGCGAAAAATTTTTTGCCTTCTCAACCATTTCTTGGCTTCAAACTCCCATATCTCGCGAACGGATTGACCTAACCCAAAAATTCCTATTGCATCTGAAAGTAGAAACTCGCCCGATTACAAAGGTATGTGCATTTTTTCCCTAGGCCATTCTGGTTAAGCGTTTGGAGCAGCAGAATTGCGAAAAATTTGTTGCCTTCTCAAACATTTCTTGGCTTCAAACTCCCATATCTCGCGAACGGATTGACCTAACCCAAAAATTCCTATTGCATCTGAAAGTAGAAACTCGCCCGATTACAACGGTATGTGTATTTTTTCCCTAGGCCATTCTGGTTAAGCGTTTGGAGCAGCAGAATTGCGAAAAATTTTTTGCCTTCTCAACCATTTCTTGGCTTCAAACTCCCATATCTCGCGAACGGATTGACCTAACCCAAAAATTCCTGTAGCGTCTGGAAGTAGAGACTCGCCCGATTACAACGGTATGTGTATTTTTTCCCTAGGCCAGTCTGGTTAAGCGTTTGGAGCAGCAGAATTGCGAAAAATTTTTTGCCTTCTCAACCATTTCTTGGATTCAAACTCCCATATCTCGCGAACGGGTTGACCTAACCCAAAAATTCCTATTGCATCTGAAAGTAGAAACTCGCCCGATTACAACGGTATGTGTATTGTTACCCTAGACCATTCTGGTTAAGCGTTTGGATCAGCAGAAATGCGAAAAATTTTTTGCCTTCTCAACCATTTCTTGGCTTCAAACTCCCATATCTCGCGAACGGATTGACCTAACCCAAAAATTCCTATTGCATCTGAAAGTCGAAGCTTGCCCGATTACAACGGTATGTGTATTTTTTCCCTAGGCCATTCTGGTTAAGCGTTTGGAGCAGCAGAAGTGCGAAAGATTTGTTGTCTTCTCAACCATTTCTTAGCTTCAAACTCCCATATCTCGCGAACGGATTGTCCTAACCCAAAAATTCCTGTTGCATCTGAAAGTAGAAACTCGCCCGATTACAACGGTATCTGTATTTTTTCCCTAGGCCATTCTGTTTAGGCGTTTGGAGCAGCAGAATTGCGAAAAATTTTTTGCCTTCTCAACCATTTCTTGGCTTCAAACTCCCATATCTCGCGAATGGATTGACCTAACCCAAAAATTCCTATTGCATCTGAAAGTAGAAACTCGCCCGATTACAACGGTATGTTTATTTTTTCCCTAGGCCATTCTGGTTAAGCGTTTGAAGCAGCAGAATTGCGAAAAATTTGTTGCCTTCTCAACTATTTCTTGCCTTCAAACTCCCATATCTCGCGAACGGATTGACCTAACCCAAAAATTCCTATTGCATCTGAAAGTCGAAACTCGCCCGATTACAACGGTATGTGTATTTTTTCCCTAGGCCATTCTGGTTGAGCGTTTGGAGCAGCAGAAGTGCGAAAGATTTGTTGTCTTCTCAACCATTTCTTAGCTTCAAACTCCCATATCTCGCGAACGGATTGACCTAACCCAAAAATTCCTGTTGCATCTGAAAGTAGAAACTCGCCCGATTACAACGGTATGTGTATTTTTTCCCTAGGCCATTCTGGTTAAGCGTTTGGAGCAGCAGAATTGCGAAAAATTTTTTGCCTTCTCAACCATTTCTTGGCTTCAAACTCCCATATCTCGCGAACGGATTGATCTAACCCAAAAATTCCTATTGCATCTGAAAGTAGAAACTCGCCCGATTACAACGGTATGTGTATTTTTTCCCTAGGCCATTCTGGTTAAGCGTTTGGAGCAGCAGAAGTGCGAAAGATTTGTTGTCTTCTCAACCATTTCTTAGCTTCAAACTCCCATATCTCGCGAACGGATTGACCTAACCCAAAAATTCCTGTAGCGTCTGGAAGTAGAGACTCGCCCGATTACAACGGTATGTGTATTTTTTCCCTAGGCCAGTCTGGTTAAGCGTTTGGAGCAGCAGAATTGCGAAAAATTTTTTGCCTTCTCAACCATTTCTTGGATTCAAACTCCCATATCTCGCGAACGGGTTGACCTAACCCAAAAATTCCTATTGCATCTGAAAGTAGAAACTCGCCCGATTACAACGGTATGTGTATTGTTACCCTAGACCATTCTGGTTAAGCGTTTGGATCAGCAGAAATGCGAAAAATTTTTTGCCTTCTCAACCATTTCTTGGCTTCAAACTCCCATATCTCGCGAACGGATTGACCTAACCCAAAAATTCCTATTGCATCTGAAAGTCGAAGCTTGCCCGATTACAACGGTATGTGTATTTTTTCCCTAGGCCATTCTGGTTAAGCGTTTGGAGCAGCAGAAGTGCGAAAGATTTGTTGTCTTCTCAACCATTTCTTAGCTTCAAACTCCCATATCTCGCGAACGGATTGTCCTAACCCAAAAATTCCTGTTGCATCTGAAAGTAGAAACTCGCCCGATTACAACGGTATCTGTATTTTTTCCCTAGGCCATTCTGTTTAGGCGTTTGGAGCAGCAGAATTGCGAAAAATTTTTTGCCTTCTCAACCATTTCTTGGCTTCAAACTCCCATATCTCGCGAATGGATTGACCTAACCCAAAAATTCCTATTGCATCTGAAAGTAGAAACTCGCCCGATTACAACGGTATGTTTATTTTTTCCCTAGGCCATTCTGGTTAAGCGTTTGAAGCAGCAGAATTGCGAAAAATTTGTTGCCTTCTCAACTATTTCTTGCCTTCAAACTCCCATATCTCGCGAACGGATTGACCTAACCCAAAAATTCCTATTGCATCTGAAAGTCGAAACTCGCCCGATTACAACGGTATGTGTATTTTTTCCCTAGGCCATTCTGGTTAAGCGTTTGGAGCAGCAGAATTGCGAAAGATTTGTTGTCTTCTCAACCATTTCTTAGCTTCAAACTCCCATATCTCGCGAACGGATTGACCTAACCCAAAAATTCCTGTTGCATCTGAAAGTAGAAACTCGCCCGATTACAACGGTATGTGTATTTTTTCCCTAGGCCATTCTGGTTAAGCGTTTGGAGCAGCAGAATTGCGAAAAATTTTTTGCCTTCTCAACCATTTCTTGGCTTCAAACTCCCATATCTCGCGAACGGATTGACCTAACCCAAAAATTCCTATTGCATCTGAAAGTAGAAACTCGCCCGATTACAACGGTATGTGTATTTTTTCCCTAGGCCATTCTGGTTAAGCGTTTGGAGCAGCAGAAGTGCGAAAGATTTGTTGTCTTCTCAACCATTTCTTAGCTTCAAACTCCCATATCTCGCGAACGGATTGACCTAACCCAAAAATTCCTGTAGCGTCTGGAAGTAGAGACTCGCCCGATTACAACGGTATGTGTATTTTTTCCCTAGGCCATTCTGGTTAAGCGTTTGGAGCAGCAGAATTGCGAAAAATTTTTTGCCTTCTCAACCATTTCTTGGCTTCAAACTCCCATATCTCGCGAACGGGTTGACCTAACCCAAAAATTCCTATTGCATCTGAAAGTAGAAACTCGCCCGATTACAACGGTATGTGTATTGTTACCCTAGACCATTCTGGTTAAGCGTTTGGATCAGCAGAAATGCGAAAAATTTTTTGCCTTCTCAACCATTTCTTGGCTTCAAACTCCCATATCTCGCGAACGGATTGACCTAACCCAAAAATTCCTATTGCATCTGAAAGTCGAAACTCGCCCGATTACAACGGTATGTGTATTTTTTCCCTAGGCCATTCTGGTTAAGCGTTTGGAGCAGCAGAAGTGCGAAAGATTTGTTGTCTTCTCAACCATTTCTTAGCTTCAAACTCCCATATCTCGCGAACGGATTGTCCTAACCCAAAAATTCCTATTGCATCTGAAAGTCGAAACTCGCCCGATTACAAAGGTATGTGTATTTTTTCCCTAGGCCATTCTGGTTAAGCGTTTGGAGCAGCAGAAGTGCGAAAGATTTGTTTTCTTCTCAACCATTTCTTAGCTTCAAACTCCCATATCTCGCGAACGGATTGACCTAACCCAAAAATTCCTGTTGCATCTGAAAGTAGAAACTCGCCCGATTACAACGGTATCTGTATTTTTTCCCTAGGCCATTCTGTTTAAGCGTTTGGAGCAGCAGAATTGCGAAAAAGTTTTTGCCTTCTCAACCATTTCTTGGCTTCAAACTCCCATATCTCGCGAACGGGTTGACCTAACCCAAAAATTCCTATTGCATCTGAAAATAGAAACTCGCCCGATTACAACGGTATGTGTATTGTTTCCCTAGACCATTCTGGTTATGCGTTTGGACCAGCAGAATTGCGAAAAATTTTTTGCCTTCTCAACCATTTCTTGGCTTCAAACTCCCATGTCTCGCGAACGGATTGAACTAACCCAAAAATTCCTATTGCACCTGAAAGTAGAACCTCGCCCGATTACAGCGGTATGTGTATTTTTTCCCTAGGCCATTCTGGTTAAGCGTTTGGAGCAGCAGAAGTGCGAAAGATTTGTTGCCTTCTCAACCATTTCTTGGCTGCAAACTCCCATATCTCGCGAACGGATTGACCTAACACAAAAATTCCTATTGCATCTGAAAGTAGAAACTCGCCCGATTACAACAGTATGTGTATTTTTTCCATAGACCATTCTGGTTAAGCGTTTGGAGCAGCAGAATTGCGAAAAATTTGTTGCCTTCTCAACCATTTCTTGGCTGCAAACTCCCATACCTCGCGAACGGATTGACATAACCCAAAAATTCCTATTGCATCTGAAAGTCGAAACTCGCCCGATTACAACGGTATGTGTATTTTTTCCCTAGGCCATTCTGGTTAAGCGTTTGGAGCAGCAGAAGTGCGAAAGATTTGTTGTCTTCTCAACCATTTCTTAGCTTCAAACTCCCATATCTCGCGAACGGATTGAGCTAACCCAAAAATTCCTATTGCATCTGAAAGTAGAAACTCGCCCGATTACAACGGTATCTGTATTTTTTCCCTAGGCCATTCTGTTTAAGCGTTTGGAGCAGCAGAATTGCGAAAATTTTTTTGCCTTCTTAACCATTTCTTGGCTTCAAACTCCCATATCTCGCGAATGGATTGACTTAACCCAAAAATTCCTATTGCATCTGAAAGTAGAAACTCGCCCGATTACAACGGTATGTGTATTTTTTCCCTAGGCCATTCTGGTTAAGCGTTTGGAGCAGCAGGATTGCGAAAAATTTCTTGCCTCCTCAACCATTTCTTGGCTTCAAACTCCCATATCTCGCGAACGGATTGACCTAACCCAAAAATTCCTAGTGCATCTGAAAGTAGAAACTCGCCCGATTACAACGGTATGTGAATTTTTTCCCTAGGCCATTCTGGTTAAGCGTTTGGAGCAGCGGAATTGCGAAAAATTTTTTGCCTTCTCAACCATTTCTTGGCTTCAAACTCCCATATCTCGCGAACGGATTGACCTAACCCAAAAATTCCAATTGCATCTGAAAGTACAACCTCGCCCGATTACAGCGGTATGTGTATTTTTTCCCTAGGCCTTTCTGGTTAAGCGTTTGGAGCAGCAGAATTGCGAAAAATTTTTTGCCTTCTCAACCATTTCTTGGATTCAAACTCCCATATCTCGCGAACGGATTGACCTAACCCAAAAATTCCTGTAGCGTCTGGAAGTAGAGACTCGCCCGATTACAACGGTATGTGTATTTTTTCCCTAGGCCATTCTGGTTAAGCGTTTGGAGCAGCAGAATTGCGAAAAATTTTTTGCCTTCTCAACCATTTCTTGGCTTCAAACTCCCATATCTCGCGAACGGTATGACCTAACCCAAAAATTCCTATTGCATCTGAAAGCAGAAACTCGCCCGAGTACAACGGTATGTGTATTTTTTCCGTAGGCCATTCTGGTTAAGCGCTTGGAGCAGCAGAATTGCGAAAAATTTGTTGCCTTCTCAACCATTTCTTGGCTTCAAACTCCCATATCTCGCGAACGGATTGACCTAACCCAAAAATTCCTGTAGCGTCTGGAAGTAGAGACTCGCCCGATTACAACGGTATGTGTATTTTTTCCCTAGGCCATTCTGGTTAAGCGTTTGGAGCAGCAGAATTGCGAAAAATTTTTTGCCTTCTCAACCATTTCTTGGCTTCAAAATCCAATATCTCGCGAACGGATTGACCTAACACAAAAATTCCTATTGCATCTGAAAGTAGAAACTCGACCGATTACAACGGTATGTGTATTTTTTCCATAGACCATTCTGGTTAAGCGTTTGGAGCAGCAGAATTGCGAAAAATTTGTTGCCTTCTCAACCATTTCTTGGCTGCAAACTCTCATATCTCGCGAACGGATTGACATAACCCAAAAATTCCTATTGCATCTGAAAGTCGAAACTCGCCCGATTACAACGGTATGTGTATTTTTTCCCTAGGCCATTCTGGTTAAGCGTTTGGAGCAGCAGAAGTGCGAAAGATTTGTTGTCTTCTCAACCATTTCTTAGCTTCAAACTCCCATATCTCGCGAACGGATTGAGCTAACCCAAAAATTCCTATTGCATCTGAAAGTAGAAACTCGCCCGATTACAACGGTATCTGTATTTTTTCCCTAGGCCATTCTGTTTAAGCGTTTGGAGCAGCAGAATTGCGAAAATTTTTTTGCCTTCTTAACCATTTCTTGGCTTCAAACTCCCATATCTCGCGAATGGATTGACTTAACCCAAAAATTCCTATTGCATCTGAAAGTCGAAACTCGCCCGATTACAACGGTATGTGTATTTTTTCCCTAGGCCATTCTGGTTAAGCGTTTGGAGCAGCAGAATTGCGAAAAATTTCTTGCCTTCTCAACCACTTCTTGGCTTCAAACTCCCATATCTCGCGAACGGATTGACCTAACCCAAAAATTCCTAGTGCATCTGAAAGTAGAAACTCGCCCGATTACAACGGTATGTGAATTTTTTCCCTAGGCCATTCTGGTTAAGCGTTTGGAGCAGCGGAATTGCGAAAAATTTTTTGCCTTCTCAACCATTTCTTGGCTTCAAACTCCCATATCTCGCGAATGGATTGACCTAACCCAAAAATTCCTATTGCATCTGAAAGTAGAAACTCGCCCGATTACAACGGTATGTGTATTTTTTCCCCAGGCCATTCTGGTTAAGCGTTTGGAGCAGCAGAATTGCGAAAAATTTCTTGCCTCCTCAACCATTTCTTGGCTTCAAACTCCCATATCTCGCGAACGGATTGACCTAACCCAAAAATTCCAATTGCATCTGAAAGTACATCCTCGCCCGATTACAGCGGTACGTGTATTTTTTCCCTTGGCCTTTCTGGTTAAGCGTTTGGAGCAGCAGAATTGCGAAAAATTTTTTGCCTTCTCAACCATTTCTTGGCTTCAAACTCCCATATCTCGCGAACGGATTGACCTAACCCAAAAATTCCTGTAGCGTCTGGAAGTAGAGACTCGCCCGATTACAACGGTATGTGTGTTTTTTCCCTAGGCCATTCTGGTTAAGCTTTTGGAGCAGCAGAATTGCGAAAAATTTCTTGCCTCCTCAACCATTTCTTGGCTTCAAACTCCCATATCTCGCGAACGGATTGACCTAACCCAAAAATTCCTATTGCATCTGAAAGTAGAAGCTCGCCCGATTACAACGGAATGTGAATTTTTTCCCTAGGCCATTCTGGTTAAGCGTTTGGAGCAGCAGAATTGCGAAAAATTTTTTGCCTTCTCAACCATTTCTTGGCTTCAAACTCCCATATCTCGCGAGCGGATTGACCTAACCCAAAAATTCCAATTGCATCTGAAAGTAGAACCTCGCCCGATTACAGCGGTATGTGTATTTTTTCCCTAGGCCTTTCTGGTTAAGCGTTTGGAGCAGCAGAATTGCGAAAAATTTTTTGCCTTCTCAACCATTTCTTGGATTCAAACTCCCATATCTCGCGAACGGATTGACCTAACCCAAAAATTCCTGTAGCGTCTGGAAGTAGAGACTCGCCCGATTACAACGGTATGTGTATTTTTTCCCTAGGCCATTCTGGATAAGCGTTTGGAGCAGCAGAATTGCGAAAAATTTTTTGCCTTCTCAACCATTTCTTGGCTTCAAACTCCAATATCTCGCGAACGGATTGACCTAACACAAAAATTCCTATTGCATCTGAAAGTAGAAACTCGACCGATTACAACGGTATGTGTATTTTTTCCCTAGGCCATTCTGGTTAAGCGTTTGGAGCAGCAGAATTGCGATAAATTTTTTGCATTCTCAACCATTTCTTGCCTTCAAACTCCCATATCTCGCGAACGGATTGACCTAACCCAAAAATTCCTATTGCATCTGAAAGTCGAAACTCGCCCGATTACAACGGTATGTGTACTTTTTCCCTAGGCCATTCTGGTTAAGCGTTTGGAGCAGCAGAAGTGCGAAAGATTTGTTGTCTTCTCAACCATTTCTTAGCTTCAAACTCCCATATCTCGCGAACGGATTGACCTAACCCAAAAATTCCTGTTGCATCTGAAAGTAGAAACTCGCCCGATTACAACGGTATCTGTATTTTTTCCCTAGGCCATTCTGGTTAAGCGTTTGGAGCAGCAGAAGTGCGAAAGATTTGTTGTCTTCTCAACCATTTCTTAGCTTCAAACTCCCATATCTCGCGAACGGATTGACCTAACCCAAAAATTCCTGTTGCATCTGAAAGTAGAGACTCGCCCGATTACAACGGTATGTGTATTTTTTCCCTAGGCCATTCTGGTTAAGCGTTTGGAGCAGCAGAATTGCGAAAAATTTTTTGCCTTCTCAACCATTTCTTGGCTTCAAACTCCCATATCTCGCGAACGGATTGACCTAACCCAAAAATTCCTATTGCATCTGAAAGTAGAAACTCGCCCGATTACAACGGTATGTGTATTTTTTGCCTAGGCCATACTGGTTAAGCGTTTGGAGCAGCAGAATTGCGAAAAATTTCGTGCATTCTCAACCATTTCTTGGCTTCAAACTCCCATATCTCGCGAACGGATTGACCTAACCCAAAAATTCCTATTGCATCTGAACGTAGAAACTCGCCCGATTACAACGGTATGTGTATTTTTTCCCTAGGCCATTCTGGTTAAGCGTTTGGAGCAGCAGAATTGCGAAAAATTTTTTGCATTCTCAACCATTTCTTGGCTTCAAACTCCCATATCTCGCGAACGGATTGACCTAACCTAAAAATTCCAATTGCATCTGAAAGTAGAAACTCGCCCGATTACAACGGTATCTGTATTTTTTCCCTAGGCCAATCTGGTTAAGCGTTTGGAGCAGCAGAATTGCGAAAAATTTTTTGCCTTCTCAACCATTTCTCGGCTTCAAACTCCCATATCTCTCGAACGGATTGACCTAACCCAAAAATTCCTATTGCATCTGAAAGTCGAAACTCGCCCGATTACAACGGTATGTTGTATTTTTCCCTAGGCCATTCTCTTTAAGCGTTTGGAGCAGCAGAATTGCGAAAAATTTGTTGCCTTCTCAACCATTTCTTGGCTTCAAACTCCCATATCTCGCGAACGGATTGACCTAACCCAAAAATTCCTATTGCATCTGAAAGTAGAAGCTCGCCCGATTACAACGGAATGTGAATTTTTTCCCTAGGCCCTTCTGGTTAAGCGTTTGGAGCAGCAGAATTGCGAAAAATTTTTTGCCTTCTCAACCATTTCTTGGCTTCAAACTCCCATATCTCGCGAACGGATTGACCTAACCCAAAAATTCCAATTGCATCTGAAAGTAGAACCTCGCCCGATTACAGCGGTATGTGTATTTTTTCCCTAGGCCTTTCTGGTTAAGCGTTTGGAGCAGCAGAATTGCGAAAAATTTTTTGCCTTCTTAACCATTTCTTGGATTCAAACTCCCATATCTCGCGAACGGATTGACCTAACCCAAAAATTCCTGTAGCGTCTGGAAGTAGAGACTCGCCCGATTACAACGGTATGTGTATTTTTTCCCTAGGCCATTCTGGTTAAGCGTTTGGAGCAGCAGAATTGCGAAAAATTTTTTGCCTTCTCAACCATTTCTTGGCTTCAAACTCCAATATCTCGCGAACGGATTGACCTAACACAAAAATTCCTATTGCATCTGAAAGTAGAAACTCGACCGATTACAACGGTATGTGTATTTTTTCCCTAGGCCATTCTGGTTAAGCGTTTGGAGCAGCAGAATTGCGATAAATTTTTTGCATTCTCAACCATTTCTTGGCTTCAAACTCCCATATCTCGCGAACGGATTGACCTAACCCAAAAATTCCTATTGCATCTGAAAGTCGAAACTCGCCCGATTACAACGGTATGTGTACTTTTTCCCTAGGCCATTCTGGTTAAGCGTTTGGAGCAGCAGAAGTGCGAAAGATTTGTTGTCTTCTCAACCATTTCTTAGCTTCAAACTCCCATATCTCGCGAACGGATTGACCTAACCCAAAAATTCCTGTTGCATCTGAAAGTAGAAACTCGCCCGATTACAAAGGTATCTGTATTTTTTCCCTAGGCCATTCTGGTTAAGCGTTTGGAGCAGCAGAAGTGCGAAAGATTTGTTGTCTTCTCAACCATTTCTTAGCTTCAAACTCCCATATCTCGCGAACGGATTGACCTAACCCAAAAATTCCTGTTGCATCTGAAAGTAGAGACTCGCCCGATTACAACGGTATGTGTATTTTTTCCCTAGGCCATTCTGGTTAAGCGTTTGGAGCAGCAGAATTGCGAAAAATTTTTTGCATTCTCAACCATTTCTTGGCTTCAAACTCCCATATCTCGCGAACGGATTGACCTAACCTAAAAATTCCAATTGCATCTGAAAGTAGAAACTCGCCCGATTACAACGGTATCTGTATTTTTTCCCTAGGCCAATCTGGTTAAGCGTTTGGAGCAGCAGAATTGCGAAAAATTTTTTGCATTCTCAACCATTTCTTGGCTTCAAACTCCCATATCTCGCGAACGGATTGACCTAACCCAAAAATTCCTATTGCACCTGAACGTAGAAACTCGCCCGATTACAACGGTATCTGTATTTTTTCCCTAGGCCAATCTGGTTAAGCGTTTGGAGCAGCAGAATTGCGAAAAATTTTTTGCCTTCTCAACCATTTTTTGGCTTCAAACTTCCATATCTCGCGAACGGATTGACCTAACCTAAAAATTCCAATTGCATCTGAAAGTAGAAACTCGCCCGATTACAACGGTATCTGTATTTTTTCCCTAGGCCAATCTGGTTAAGCGTTTGGAGCAGCAGAATTGCGAAAAATTTTTTGCATTCTCAACCATTTCTTGGCTTCAAACTCCCATATCTCGCGAACGGATTGACCTAACCCAAAAATTCCTATTGCATCTGAACGTAGAAACTCGCCCGATTACAACGGTATGTGTATTTTTTCCCTAGGCCATTCTGGTTAAGCGTTTGGAGCAGCAGAATTGCGAAAAATTTTTTGCATTCTCAACCATTTCTTGGCTTCAAACTCCCATATCTCGCGAACGGATTGACCTAACCTAAAAATTCCAATTGCATCTGAAAGTAGAAACTCGCCCGATTACAACGGTATCTGTATTTTTTCCCTAGGCCAATCTGGTTAAGCGTTTGGAGCAGCAGAATTGCGAAAAATTTTTTGCCTTCTCAACCATTTCTTGGCTTCAAACTCCCATATCTCTCGAACGGATTGACCTAACCCAAAAATTCCTATTGCATCTGAACGTAGAAACTCGCCCGATTACAACGGTATGTGTATTTTTTCCCTAGGCCATTCTGGTTAAGCGTTTGGAGCAGCAGAATTGCGAAAAATTTTTTGCATTCTCAACCATTTCTTGGCTTCAAACTCCCATATCTCGCGAACGGATTGACCTAACCTAAAAATTCCAATTGCATCTGAAAGTAGAAACTCGCCCGATTACAACGGTATCTGTATTTTTTCCCTAGGCCAATCTGGTTAAGCGTTTGGAGCAGCAGAATTGCGAAAAATTTTTTGCCTTCTCAACCATTTCTTGGCTTCAAACTCCCATATCTCTCGAACGGATTGACCTAACCCAAAAATTCCTGTTGCATCTGAAAGTCGAAACTCGCCCGATTACAACGGTATGTGTATTTTTCCCTAGGCCATTCTGGTTAAGCGTTTGGAGCAGCAGAAGTGCGAAAAATTTCTTGCCTTCTCAACCATTTCTTGGCTTCAAACTCCCATATCTCGCGAACGGATTGACCTAACCCAAAAATTCCTATTGCATCTGAAAGTAGAAACTCGCCCGATTACAACGGTATGTGTATTTTTTCCCTAGGACATTCTGGTTAAGCGTTTGGAGCAGCAGAATTGCGAAAAATTGTTTGCCTTCTCAACCATTTCTTGGCTTCAAACTCCCATATCTCGCGAATGGATTGACCTTACCCAAAAATTCCTATTGCATCTGAAAGTAGAAACTCGCCCGATTACAAAGGTATGTGCATTTTTTCCCTAGGCCATACTGGTTAAGCGTTTGGAGCAGCAGAATTGCGAAAAATTTGTTGCCTTCTCAACCATTTCTTGGCTTCAAACTACCATATCTCGCGAACGGATTGACCTAACCCAAAAATTCCTATTGCATCTGAAAGTAGAAACTCGCCCGATTACAAAGGTATGTGCATTTTTTCCCTAGGCCATTCTGGTTAAGCGTTTGGAGCAGCAGAATTGCGAAAAATTTGTTGCCTTCTCAACCATTTCTTGGCTTCAAACTCCCATATCTCGCGAACGGATTGACCTAACCCAAAAATTCCTATTGCATCTGAAAGTCGAAACTCGCCCGATTACAACGGTATGTGTATTTTTTCCCTAGGCCATTCTGGTTAAGCGTTTGGAGCAGCAGAAGTGCGAAAGATTTGTTGTCTTCTCAACCATTTCTTAGCTTCAAACTCCCATATCTCGCGAACGGATTGACCTAACCCAAAAATTCCTGTTGCATCTGAAAGTAGAAACTCGCCCGATTACAACGGTATCTGTATTTTTTCCTTAGGCCATTCTGTTTAAGCGTTTGGAGCAGCAGAATTGCGAAAAATTTTTTGCCTTCTCAACCATTTCTTGGCTTCAAACTCCCATATCTCGCGAACGGATTGACCTAACCCAAAAATTCCTATTGCATCTGAAAGTAGAAACTCGCCCGATTACAACGGTATGTGTATTTTTTCCCTAGGCCATACTGGTTAAGCGTTTGGAGCAGCAGAATTGCGAAAAATTTCTTGCATTCTCAACCATTTCTTGGCTTCAAACTCCCATATCTCGCGAACGGATTGACCTAACCCAAAAATTCCTATTGCATCTGAAAGTAGAAACTCGCCCGATTACAACGGTATGTGTATTTTTTCCCTAGGACATTCTGGTTAAGCGTATGGAGCAGCAGAATTGCGAAAAATTGTTTGCCTTCTCAACCATTTCTTGGCTTCAAACTCCCATATCTCGCGAATGGATTGACCTTACCCAAAAATTCCTATTGCATCTGAAAGTAGAAACTCGCCCGATTACAAAGGTATGTGCATTTTTTCCCTAGGCCATACTGGTTAAGCGTTTGGAGCAGCAGAATTGCGAAAAATTTGTTGCCTTCTCAACCATTTCTTGGCTTCAAACTACCATATCTCGCGAACGGATTGACCTACCCCAAAAATTCCTATTGCATCTGAAAGTAGAAACTCGCCCGATTACAAAGGTATGTGCATTTTTTTCCTAGGCCATTCTGGTTAAGCGTTTGGAGCAGCAGAATTGCGAAAAATTTGTTGCCTTCTCAACCATTTCTTGGCTTCAAACTCCCATATCTCGCGAACGGATTGACCTAACCCAAAAATTCCTATTGCATCTGAAAGTCGAAACTCGCCCGATTACAACGGTATGTGTATTTTTTCCCTAGGCCATTCTGGTTAAGCGTTTGGAGCAGCAGAAGTGCGAAAGATTTGTTGTCTTCTCAACCATTTCTTAGCTTCAAACTCCCATATCTCGCGAACGGATTGACCTAACCCAAAAATTCCTATTGCATCTGAAAGTAGAAACTCGCCCGATTACAACGGTATGTGTATTTTTTCCCTAGGCCATACTGGTTAAGCGTTTGGAGCAGCAGAATTGCGAAAAATTTCTTGCATTCTCAACCATTTCTTGGCTTCAAACTCCCATATCTCGCGAACGGATTGACCTAACCAAAAAATTCCTATTGCATCTGAACGTAGAAACTCGCCCGATTACAACGGTATGTGTATTTTTTCCCTAGGCCATTCTGGTTAAGCGTTTGGAGCAGCAGAATTGCGAAAAATTTTTTGCATTCTCAACCATTTCTTGGCTTCAAACTCCCATATCTCGCGAACGGATTGACCTAACCCAAAAATTCCAATTGCATCTGAAAGTAGAAACTCGCCCGATTACAACGGTATGTGTATTTTTTCCCTAGGCCATTCTGGTTAAGCGTTTGGAGCAGCAGAATTGCGAAAAATTTTTTGCCTTCTCAACCATTTCTTGGCTTCAAACTCCCATATCTCGCGAACGGATTGACCTAACCCAAAAATTCCTATTGCATCTGAAAGTCGAAACTCGCCCGATTACAACGGTATGTGTACTTTTTCCCTAGGCCATTCTGGTTAAGCGTTTGGAGCAGCAGAATTGCGAAAGATTTGTTGTCTTCTCAACCATTTCTTAGCTTCAAACTCCCATATCTCGCGAACGGATTGACCTAACCCAAAAATTCCTGTTGCATCTGAAAGTAGAAACTCGCCCGATTACAACGGTATCTGTATTTTTTCCCTAGGCCATTCTGTTTAAGCGTTTGGAGCAGCAGAATTGCGAAAAATTTTTTGCCTTCTGAACCATTTCTTGGCTTCAAACTCCCATATCTCGCGAACGGATTGATCTAACCCAAAAATTCCTATTGCATGTGAAAGTAGAAACTCGCCCGATTACAAAGGTATGTGCATTTTTTCCCTAGGCCATTCTGTTTAAGCGTTTGGAGCAGCAGAATTGCGAAAAATTTTTTGCCTTCTCAACCATTTCTTGGCTTCAAACTCCCATATCTCGCGAACGGATTGACCTAACCCAAAAATTCCTATTGCATCTGAAAGTAGAAACTCGCCCGATTACCACGGTATGTGTATTTTTCCCTATGCCATACTGGTTAAGCGTTTGGAGCAGCAGAATTGCGAAAAATTTCTTGCATTCTCAACCATTTCTTGGCTTCAAACTCCCATATCTCGCGAACGGATTGACCTAACCCAAAAATTCCAATTGCATCTGAACGTAGAAACTCGCCCGATTACAACGGTATGTGTATTTTTTCCCTAGGCCATTCTGGTTAAGCGTTTGGAGCAGCAGAATTGCGAAAAATTTTTTGCCTTCTCAACCATTTCATGGCTTCAAACTCCCATATCTCGCGAACGGATTGACCTAACCCAAAAATTCCTACTGCATCTGAAAGTCGAAACTCGCCCGATTACAACGGTATGTGTACTTTTTCCCTAGGCCATTCTGGTTAAGCGTTTGGAGCAGCAGAAGTGCGAAAGATTTGTTGTCTTCTCAACCATTTCTTAGCTTCAAGCTCCCATATCTCGCGAACGGATTGACCTAACCCAAAAATTCCTGTTGCATCTGAAAGTAGAAACTCGCCCGATTACAACGGTATCTGTATTTTTTCCCTAGGCCAGTCTGTTTAAGCGTTTGGAGCAGCAGAATTGCGAAAAATTTTTTGCCTTCTCAACCATTTCTTGGCTTCAAACACCCATATCTCGCGAACGGATTGACCTAACCCAAAAATTCCTATTGCATCTGAATGTAGAAACTCACCCGATTACAAAGGTATGTGCATTTTTTCCCTAGGCCATTCTGGTTAAGCGTTTGGAGCAGCAGAAGTGCGAAAGATTTGTTGTCTTCTCAACCATTTCTTAGCTTCAAACTCCCATATCTCGCGAACGGATTGACCTAACCCAAAAATTCCTATTGCATCTGAAAGTCGAAACTCGCCCGATTACAGCGGTATGTGTATTTTTTCCCTAGGCCATTCTGGTTAAGCGTTTGGAGCAGCAGAAGTGCGAAAGATTTGTCTTCTCAACCATTTCTTAGCTTCAAACTCCCATATCTCGCGAACGGATTGACCTAACCCAAAAATTCCTGTTGCATCTGAAAGTAGAAACTCGCCCGGTTACAACGGTATCTGTATTTTTTCCCTAGACCATTCTGTTTAAGCGTTTGGAGCAGTAGAATTGCGAAAAATTTTTTGCCTTCTCAACCATTTCTTGGCTTCAAACTCCCATATCTCGCGAACGGATTGACCTAACCCAAAAATTCCTATTGCATCTGAAAGTAGAAACTCGCCCGATTACAACGGTATGTGTATTTTTTCCCTAGGCCATTCTGGTTAAGCGTTTGGAGCAGCAGAATTGCGAAAAATTTTTTGCATTCTCAACCATTTCTTGGCTTCAAACTCCCATATCTCGCGAACGGATTGACCTAACCCAAAAATTCCTATTGCATCTGAACGTAGAAACTCGCCCGATTACAACGGTATGTGTATTTTGTCCCTAGGCCATTCTGGTTAAGCGTTTGGAGCAGCAGAATTGCGAAAAATTTTTTGCATTCTCAACCATTTCTTGGCTTCAAACTCCCATATCTCGCGAACGGATTGACCTAACCCAAAAATTCCAATTGCATCTGAAAGTAGAAACTCGCCCGATTACAACGGTATGTGTATTTTTTCCCTAGGCCATTCTGGTTAAGCGTTTGGAGCAACAGAATTGCGAAAAATTTTTTGCCTTCTCAACCATTTCTTGGCTTCAAACTCCCATATCTCGCGAACGGATTGACCTAACCCAAAAATTCCTATTGCATCTGAAAGTCGAAACTCGCCCGATTACAACGGTATGTGTACTTTTTCCCTAGGCCATTCTGGTTAAGCGTTTGGAGCAGCAGAAGTGCGAAAGATTTGTTGTCTTCTCAACCATTTCTTAGCTTCAAACTCCCATATCTCGCGAACGGATTGACCTAACCCAAAAATTCCTGTTGCATCTGAAAGTAGAAACTCGCCCGATTACAACGGTATCTGTATTTTTTCCCTAGGCCATTCTGTTTAAGCGTTTGGAGCAGCAGAATTGCGAAAAATTTTTTGCCTTCTCAACCATTTCTTGGCTTCAAACTCCCATATCTCGCGAACGGATTGACCTAACCCAAAAATTCCTATTGCATCTGAAAGTAGAAACTCGCCCGATTACAAAGGTATGTGCATTTTTTCCCTAGGCCATTCTGGTTAAGCGTTTGGAGCAGCAGAATTGCGAAAAATTTGTTGCCTTCTCAACCATTTCTTGGCTTCAAACTCCCATATCTCGCGAACGGATTGACCTAACCCAAAAATTCCTATTGCATCTGAAAGTCGAAACTCGCCCGATTACAGCGGTATGTGCATTTTTTCCCTAGGCCATTCTGGTTAAGCGTTTGGAGCAGCAGAAGTGCGAAAGATTTGTCTTCTCAACCATTTCTTAGCTTCAAACTCCCATATCTCGCGAACGGATTGACCTAACCCAAAAATTCCTGTTGCATCTGAAAGTAGAAACTCGCCCGATTACAACGGTATCTGTATTTTTTCCCTAGACCATTCTGTTTAAGCGTTTGGAGCAGTAGAATTGCGAAAAATTTTTTGCCTTCTCAACCATTTCTTGGCTTCAAACTCCCATATCTCGCGAACGGATTGACCCAACCCAAAAATTCCTATTGCATCTGAAAGTAGAAACTCGCCCGATTACAAAGGTATGTGCATTTTTTCCCTAGGCCATTCTGGTTAAGCGTTTGGAGCAGCAGAATTGCGAAAAATTTGTTGCCTTCTCAACCATTTCTTGGCTTCAAACTCCCATATCTCGCGAACGGATTGACCTAACCCAAAAATTCCTATTGCATCTGAAAGTCGAAACTCGCCCGATTACAGCGGTATGTGCATTTTTTCCCTAGGCCATTCTGGTTAAGCGTTTGGAGCAGCAGAAGTGCGAAAGATTTGTCTTCTCAACCATTTCTTAGCTTCAAACTCCCATATCTCGCGAACGGATTGACCTAACCCAAAAATTCCTGTTGCATCTGAAAGTAGAAACTCGCCCGATTACAACGGTATCTGTATTTTTTCCCTAGACCATTCTGTTTAAGCGTTTGGAGCAGTAGAATTGCGAAAAATTTTTTGCCTTCTCAACCATTTCTTGGCTTCAAACTCCCATATCTCGCGAACGGATTGACCCAACCCAAAAATTCCTATTGCATCTGAAAGTAGAAACTCGCCCGATTACAACGGTATGTGTATTTTTTCCCTAGGCCATTCTGGTTAAGCGTTTGGAGCAGCAGAATTGCGAAAAATTTCTTGCCTTCTCAACCATTTCTTGGCTTCAAACTCCCATATCTCGCGAACGGATTGACCTAACCCAAAAATTCCTATTTCACCTGAAAGTAGAAACTCGCCCGATTACAACGGTATGTGTATTTTTTCCCTAGGCCATTCTGGTTAAGCGTTTGGAGCAGCAGAATTGCGAAAAATTTTTTGCCTTCTCAACCATTTCTTGGCTTCAAACTCCCATATCTCGCGAACGGATTGACCTAACCCAAAAATTCCTATTGCATCTGAAAGTAGAAACTCGCCCGATTACAAAGGTATGTGCATTTTTTCCCTAGGCCATTCTGCTTAAGCGTTTGGAGCAGCAGAATTGCGAAAAATTTGTTGCCTTCTCAACCATTTCTTGGCTTCAAACTCCCATATCTCGCGAACGGATTGACCTAACCCAAAAATTCCTGTTGCATCTGAAAGTAGAAACTCGCCCGATTACAACGGTATCTGTATTTTTTCCCTAGACCATTCTGTTTAAGCGTTTGGAGCAGTAGAATTGCGAAAAATTTTTTGCCTTCTCAACCATTTCTTGGCTTCAAACTCCCATATCTCGCGAACGGATTGACCTAACCCAAAAATTCCTATTGCATCTGAAAGTAGAAACTCGCCCGATTACAACGGTATGTGTATTTTTTCCCTAGGCCATTCTGGTTAAGCGTTTGGAGCAGCAGAATTGCGAAAAATTTCTTGCCTTCTCAACCATTTCTTGGCTTCAAACTCCCATATCTCGCGAACGGATTGACCTAACCCAAAAATTCCTATTGCATCTGAAAGTAGTAACTCGCCCGATTACAACGGTATGTGTATTTTTTCCCTAGGCCATTCTGTTTAAGCGTTTGGAGCAGCAGAATTGCGAAAAATTTTTTGCCTTCTCAACCATTTCTTGGCTTCAAACTCCCATATCTCGCGAACGGATTGACCTAACCCAAAAATTCCTATTGCATCTGAAAGTAGAAACTCGCCCGATTACAAAGGTATGTGCATTTTTTCCCTAGGCCATTCTGGTTAAGCGTTTGGAGCAGCAGAATTGCGAAAAATTTGTTGCCTTCTCAACCATTTCTTGGCTTCAAACTCCCATATCTCGCGAACGGATTGACCTAACCCAAAAATTCCTATTGCATCTGAAAGTAGAAACTCGCCCGATTACAACGGTATGTGTATTTTTTCCCTAGGCCATTCTGGTTAAGCGTTTGGAGCAGCAGAATTGCGAAAAATTTTTTGCCTTCTCAACCATTTCTTGGCTTCAAACTCCCATATCTCGCGAACGGATTGACCTAACCCAAAAATTCATACTGCATCTGAAAGTAGAAACTCGCCCGATTACAAAGGTATGTGCATTTTTTCCCTAGGCCATTCTGGTTAAGCGTTTGGAGCAGCAGAAGTGCGAAAGATTTGTTGTCTTCTCAACCATTTCTTAGCTTCAAACTCCCATATCTCGCGAACGGATTGACCTAACCCAAAAATTCCTGTTGCATCTGAAAGTAGAAACTCGCCCGATTACAACGGTATGTGTATTTTTTCCCTAGGACATTCTGGTTAAGCGTTTGGAGCAGCAGAATTGCGAAAAATTTTTTGCCTTCTCAACCATTTCTTGGCTTCAAACTCCCATATCTCGCGAATGGATTGACCTTACCCAAAAATTCCTATTGCATCTGAAAGTAGAAACTCGCCCGATTACAAAGGTATGTGCATTTTTTCCCTAGGCCATACTGGTTAAGCGTTTGGAGCAGCAGAATTGCGAAAAATTTGTTGCCTTCTCAACCATTTCTTGGCTTCAAACTACCATATCTCGCGAACGGATTGACCTAACCCAAAAATTCCTATTGCATCTGAAAGTAGAAACTCGCCCGATTACAAAGGTATGTGCATTTTTTCCCTAGGCCATTCTGGTTAAGCGTTTGGAGCAGCAGAATTGCGAAAAATTTGTTGCCTTCTCAACCATTTCTTGGCTTCAAACTCCCATATCTCGCGAACGGATTGACCTAACCCAAAAATTCCTATTGCATCTGAAAGTCGAAACTCGCCCGATTACAACGGTATGTGTATTTTTTCCCTAGGCCATTCTGGTTAAGCGTTTGGAGCAGCAGAAGTGCGAAAGATTTGTTGTCTTCTCAACCATTTCTTAGCTTCAAACTCCCATATCTCGCGAACGGATTGACCTAACCCAAAAATTCCTGTTGCATCTGAAAGTAGAGACTCGCCCGATTACAACGGTATGTGTATTTTTTCCCTAGGCCATTCTGGTTAAGCGTTTGGAGCAGCAGAATTGCGAAAAATTTTTTGCCTCCTCAACCATTTCTTGGCTTCAAACTCCCATATCTCGCGAACGGATTGACCTAACCCAAAAATTCCTATTGCATCTGAAAGTAGAAACTCGCCCGATTACAAAGGTATGTGCATTTTTTCCCTAGGCCATTCTGGTTAAGCGTTTGGAGCAGCAGAATTGCGAAAAATTTGTTGCCTTCTCAACCATTTCTTGGCTTCAAACTCCCATATCTCGCGAACGGATTGACCTAACCCAAAAATTCCTATTGCATCTGAAAGTAGAAACTCGCCCGATTACAACGGTATGTGTATTTTTTCCCTAGGCCATTCTGGTTAAGCGTTTGGAGCAGCAGAATTGCGAAAAATTTCTTGCCTTCTCAACCATTTCTTGGCTTCAAACTCCCATATCTCGCGAACGGATTGACCTAACCCAAAAATTCCTATTGCATCTCAAAGTAGAAACTCGCCCGATTACAACGGTATGTGTATTTTTTCCCTAGGCCATTCTGTTTAAGCGTTTGGAGCAGCAGAATTGCGAAAAATTTTTTGCCTTCTCAACCATTTCTTGGCTTCAAACTCCCATATCTCGCGAACGGATTGACCTAACCCAAAAATTCATACTGCATCTGAAAGTAGAAACTCGCCCGATTACAAAGGTATGTGCATTTTTTCCCTAGGCCATTCTGGTTAAGCGTTTGGAGCAGCAGAAGTGCGAAAGATTTGTTGTCTTCTCAACCATTTCTTAGCTTCAAACTCCCATATCTCGCGAACGGATTGACCTAACCCAAAAATTCCTGTTGCATCTGAAAGTAGAAACTCGCCCGATTACAACGGTATGTGTATTTTTTCCCTAGGACATTCTGGTTAAGCGTTTGGAGCAGCAGAATTGCGAAAAATTTTTTGCCTTCTCAACCATTTCTTGGCTTCAAACTCCCATATCTCGCGAATGGATTGACCTTACCCAAAAATTCCTATTGCATCTGAAAGTAGAAACTCGCCCGATTACAAAGGTATGTGCATTTTTTCCCTAGGCCATACTGGTTAAGCGTTTGGAGCAGCAGAATTGCGAAAAATTTGTTGCCTTCTCAACCATTTCTTGGCTTCAAACTACCATATCTCGCGAACGGATTGACCTAACCCAAAAATTCCTATTGCATCTGAAAGTAGAAACTCGCCCGATTACAAAGGTATGTGCATTTTTTCCCTAGGCCATTCTGGTTAAGCGTTTGGAGCAGCAGAATTGCGAAAAATTTGTTGCCTTCTCAACCATTTCTTGGCTTCAAACTCCCATATCTCGCGAACGGATTGACCTAACCCAAAAATTCCTATTGCATCTGAAAGTCGAAACTCGCCCGATTACAACGGTATGTGTATTTTTTCCCTAGGCCATTCTGGTTAAGCGTTTGGAGCAGCAGAAGTGCGAAAGATTTGTTGTCTTCTCAACCATTTCTTAGCTTCAAACTCCCATATCTCGCGAACGGATTGACCTAACCCAAAAATTCCTGTTGCATCTGAAAGTAGAGACTCGCCCGATTACAACGGTATGTGTATTTTTTCCCTAGGCCATTCTGGTTAAGCGTTTGGAGCAGCAGAATTGCGAAAAATTTTTTGCCTTCTCAACCATTTCTTGGCTTCAAACTCCCATATCTCGCGAACGGATTGACCTAACCCAAAAATTCCTATTGCATCTGAAAGTCGAAACTCGCCCGATTACAGCGGTATGTGTATTTTTTCCCTAGGCCATTCTGGTTAAGCGTTTGGAGCAGCAGAAGTGCGAAAGATTTGTCTTCTCAACCATTTCTTAGCTTCAAACTCCCATATCTCGCGAACGGATTGACCTAACCCAAAAATTCCTATTGCATCTGAAAGTCGAAACTCGCCCGATTACAACGGTATGTGTATTTTTTCCCTAGGCCATTCTGGTTAAGCGTTTGGAGCAGCAGAAGTGCGAAAGATTTGTTGTCTTCTCAACCATTTCTTAGCTTCAAACTCCCATATCTCGCGAACGGATTGACCTAACCCAAAAATTCCTGTTGCATCTGAAAGTAGAGACTCGCCCGATTACAACGGTATGTGTATTTTTTCCCTAGGCCATTCTGGTTAAGCGTTTGGAGCAGCAGAATTGCGAAAAATTTTTTGCCTTCTCAACCATTTCTTGGCTTCAAACTCCCATATCTCGCGAACGGATTGACCTAACCCAAAAATTCCTATTGCATCTGAAAGTAGAAACTCGCCCGATTACAAAGGTATGTGCATTTTTTCCCTAGGCCATTCTGGTTATGCGTTTGGAGCATCAGAATTGCGAAAAATTTGTTGCCTTCTCAACCATTTCTTGGCTTCAAACTCCCATATCTCGCGAACGGATTGACCTAACCCAAAAATTCCTATTGCATCTGAAAGTCGAAACTCGCCCGATTACAGCGGTATGTGTATTTTTTCCCTAGGCCATTCTGGTTAAGCGTTTGGAGCAGCAGAAGTGCGAAAGATTTGTCTTCTCAACCATTTCTTAGCTTCAAACTCCCATATCTCGCGAACGGATTGACCTAACCCAAAGATTCCTGTTGCATCTGAAAGTAGAAACTCGCCCGATTACAACGGTATCTGTATTTTTTCCCTAGACCATTCTGTTTAAGCGTTTGGAGCAGCAGAAGTGCGAAAGATTTGTTGTCTTCTCAACCATTTCTTAGCTTCAAACTCCCATATCTCGCGAACGGATTGACCTAACCCAAAAATTCCTGTTGCATCTGAAAGTAGAAACTCGCCCGATTACAACGGTATCTGTATTTTTTCCCTAGGCCATTCTGTTTAAGCGTTTGGAGCAGCAGAATTGCGAAAAATTTTTTGCCTTCTCAACCATTTCTTGGCTTCAAACACCCATATCTCGCGAACGGATTGACCTAACCCAAAAATTCCTATTGCATCTGAATGTAGAAACTCACCCGATTACAAAGGTATGTGCATTTTTTCCCTAGGCCATTCTGGTTAAGCGTTTGGAGCAGCAGAAGTGCGAAAGATTTGTTGTCTTCTCAACCATTTCTTAGCTTCAAACTCCCATATCTCGCGAACGGATTGACCTAACCCAAAAATTCCTATTGCATCTGAAAGTCGAAACTCGCCCGATTACAGCGGTATGTGTATTTTTTCCCTAGGCCATTCTGGTTAAGCGTTTGGAGCAGCAGAAGTGCGAAAGATTTGTCTTCTCAACCATTTCTTAGCTTCAAACTCCCATATCTCGCGAACGGATTGACCTAACCCAAAAATTCCTGTTGCATCTGAAAGTAGAAACTCGCCCGATTACAACGGTATCTGTATTTTTTCCCTAGACCATTCTGTTTAAGCGTTTGGAGCAGTAGAATTGCGAAAAATTTTTTGCCTTCTCAACCATTTCTTGGCTTCAAACTCCCATATCTCGCGAACGGATTGACCTAACCCAAAAATTCCTATTGCATCTGAAAGTAGAAACTCGCCCGATTACAACGGTATGTGTATTTTTTCCCTAGGCCATTCTGGTTAAGCGTTTGGAGCAGCAGAATTGCGAAAAATTTTTTGCATTCTCAACCATTTCTTGGCTTCAAACTCCCATATCTCGCGAACGGATTGACCTAACCCAAAAATTCCTATTGCATCTGAACGTAGAAACTCGCCCGATTACAACGGTATGTGTATTTTGTCCCTAGGCCATTCTGGTTAAGCGTTTGGAGCAGCAGAATTGCGAAAAATTTTTTGCATTCTCAACCATTTCTTGGCTTCAAACTCCCATATCTCGCGAACGGATTGACCTAACCCAAAAATTCCAATTGCATCTGAAAGTAGAAACTCGCCCGATTACAAGGGTATGTGTATTTTTTCCCTAGGCCATTCTGGTTAAGCGTTTGGAGCAACAGAATTGCGAAAAATTTTTTGCCTTCTCAACCATTTCTTGGCTTCAAACTCCCATATCTCGCGAACGGATTGACCTAACCCAAAAATTCCTATTGCATCTGAAAGTCGAAACTCGCCCGATTACAGCGGTATGTGCATTTTTTCCCTAGGCCATTCTGGTTAAGCGTTTGGAGCAGCAGAAGTGCGAAAGATTTGTCTTCTCAACCATTTCTTAGCTTCAAACTCCCATATCTCGCGAACGGATTGACCTAACCCAAAAATTCCTGTTGCATCTGAAAGTAGAAACTCGCCCGATTACAACGGTATCTGTATTTTTTCCCTAGACCATTCTGTTTAAGCGTTTGGAGCAGTAGAATTGCGAAAAATTTTTTGCCTTCTCAACCATTTCTTGGCTTCAAACTCCCATATCTCGCGAACGGATTGACCCAACCCAAAAATTCCTATTGCATCTGAAAGTAGAAACTCGCCCGATTACAAAGGTATGTGCATTTTTTCCCTAGGCCATTCTGGTTAAGCGTTTGGAGCAGCAGAATTGCGAAAAATTTGTTGCCTTCTCAACCATTTCTTGGCTTCAAACTCCCATATCTCGCGAACGGATTGACGTAACCCAAAAATTCCTATTGCATCTGAAAGTCGAAACTCGCCCGATTACAGCGGTATGTGCATTTTTTCCCTAGGCCATTCTGGTTAAGCGTTTGGAGCAGCAGAAGTGCGAAAGATTTGTCTTCTCAACCATTTCTTAGCTTCAAACACCCATATCTCGCGAACGGATTGACCTAACCCAAAAATTCCTGTTGCATCTGAAAGTAGAAACTCGCCCGATTACAACGGTATCTGTATTTTTTCCCTAGACCATTCTGTTTAAGCGTTTGGAGCAGTAGAATTGCGAAAAATTTTTTGCCTTCTCAACCATTTCTTGGCTTCAAACTCCCATATCTCGCGAACGGATTGACCCAACCCAAAAATTCCTATTGCATCTGAAAGTAGAAACTCGCCCGATTACAACGGTATGTGTATTTTTTCCCTAGGCCATTCTGGTTAAGCGTTTGGAGCAGCAGAATTGCGAAAAATTTCTTGCCTTCTCAACCATTTCTTGGCTTCAAACTCCCATATCTCGCGAACGGATTGACCTAACCCAAATATTCCTATTTCACCTGAAAGTAGAAACTCGTCCGATTACAGCGGTATGTGTATTTTTTCCCTAGGCCATTCTGGTTAAGCGTTTGGAGCAGCAGAATTGCGAAAAATTTTTTGCCTTCTCAACCATTTCTTGGCTTCAAACTCCCATATCTCGCGAACGGATTGACCTAACCCAAAAATTCCTATTGCATCTGAAAGTAGAAACTCGCCCGATTACAAAGGTATGTGCATTTTTTCCCTAGGCCATTCTGGTTAAGCGTTTGGAGCAGCAGAATTGCGAAAAATTTGTTGCCTTCTCAACCATTTCTTGGCTTCAAACTCCCATATCTCGCGAACGGATTGACCTAACCCAAAAATTCCTGTTGCATCTGAAAGTAGAAACTCGCCCGATTACAACGGTATCTGTATTTTTTCCCTAGACCATTCTGTTTAAGCGTTTGGAGCAGTAGAATTGCGAAAAATTTTTTGCCTTCTCAACCATTTCTTGGCTTCAAACTCCCATATCTCGCGAACGGGTTGACCTAACCCAAAAATTCCTATTGCATCTGAAAGTAGAAACTCGCCCGATTACAACGGTATGTGTATTTTTTCCCTAGGCCATTCTGGTTAAGCGTTTGGAGCAGCAGAATTGCGAAAAATTTCTTGCCTTCTCAACCATTTCTTGGCTTCAAACTCCCATATCTCGCGAACGGATTGACCTAACCTAAAAATTCCTATTGCATCTGAAAGTAGTAACTCGCCCGATTACAACGGTATGTGTATTTTTTCCCTAGGCCATTCTGTTTAAGCGTTTGGAGCAGCAGAATTGCGAAAAATTTTTTGCCTTCTCAACCATTTCTTGGCTTCAAACTCCCATATCTCGCGAACGGATTGACCTAACCCAAAAATTCCTATTGCATCTGAAAGTAGAAACTCGCCCGATTACAAAGGTATGTGCATTTTTTCCCTAGGCCATTCTGGTTAAGCGTTTGGAGCAGCAGAATTGCGAAAAATTTGTTGCCTTCTCAACCATTTCTTGGCTTCAAACTCCCATATCTCGCGAACGGATTGACCTAACCCAAAAATTCCTATTGCATCTGAAAGTAGAAACTCGCCCGATTACAACGGTATGTGTATTTTTTCCCTAGGCCATTCTGGTTAAGCGTTTGGAGCAGCAGAATTGCGAAAAATTTCTTGCCTTCTCAACCATTTCTTGGCTTCAAACTCCCATATCTCGCGAACGGATTGACCTAACCCAAAAATTCCTATTGCATCTCAAAGTAGAAACTCGCCCGATTACAACGGTATGTGTATTTTTTCCCTAGGCCATTCTGTTTAAGCGTTTGGAGCAGCAGAATTGCGAAAAATTTTTTGCCTTCTCAACCATTTCTTGGCTTCAAACTCCCATATCTCGCGAACGGATTGACCTAACCCAAAAATTCATATTGCATCTGAAAGTAGAAACTCGCCCGATTACAAAGGTATGTGCATTTTTTCCCTAGGCCATTCTGGTTAAGCGTTTGGAGCAGCAGAAGTGCGAAAGATTTGTTGTCTTCTCAACCATTTCTTGGCTTCAAACTCCCATATCTCGCGAATGGATTGACCTTACCCAAAAATTCCTATTGCATCTGAAAGTAGAAACTCGCCCGATTACAAAGGTATGTGCATTTTTTCCCTAGGCCATACTGGTTAAGCGTTTGGAGCAGCAGAATTGCGAAAAATTTGTTGCCTTCTCAACCATTTCTTGGCTTCAAACTACCATATCTCGCGAACGGATTGACCTAACCCAAAAATTCCTATTGCATCTGAAAGTAGAAACTCGCCCGATTACAAAGGTATGTGCATTTTTTCCCTAGGCCATTCTGGTTAAGCGTTTGGAGCAGCAGAATTGCGAAAAATTTGTTGCCTTCTCAACCACTTCTTGGCTTCAAACTCCCATATCTCGCGAACGGATTGACCTAACCCAAAAATTCCTATTGCATCTGAAAGTCGAAACTCGCCCGATTACAACGGTATGTGTATTTTTTCCCTAGGCCATTCTGGTTAAGCGTTTGGAGCCGCAGAAGTGCGAAAGATTTGTTGTCTTCTCAACCATTTCTTAGCTTCAAACTCCCATATCTCGCGAACGGATTGACCTAACCCAAAAATTCCTGTTGCATCTGAAAGTAGAGACTCGCCCGATTACAACGGTATGTGTATTTTTTCCCTAGGCCATTCTGGTTAAGCGTTTGGAGCAGCAGAATTGCGAAAAATTTTTTGCCTTCTCAACCATTTCTTGGCTTCAAACTCCCATATCTCGCGAACGGATTGACCTAACCCAAAAATTCCTATTGCATCTGAAAGTAGAAACTCGCCCGATTACAAAGGTATGTGCATTTTTTCCCTAGGCCATTCTGGTTATGCGTTTGGAGCAGCAGAATTGCGAAAAATTTGTTGCCTTCTCAACCATTTCTTGGCTTCAAACTCCCATATCTCGCGAACGGATTGACCTAACCCAAAAATTCCTATTGCATCTGAAAGTCGAAACTCGCCCGATTACAGCGGTATGTGTATTTTTTCCCTAGGCCATTCTGGTTAAGCGTTTGGAGCAGCAGAAGTGCGAAAGATTTGTCTTCTCAACCATTTCTTAGCTTCAAACTCCCATATCTCGCGAACGGATTGACCTAACCCAAAGATTCCTGTTGCATCTGAAAGTAGAAACTCGCCCGATTACAACGGTATCTGTATTTTTTCCCTAGACCATTCTGTTTAAGCGTTTGGAGCAGTAGAATTGCGAAAAATTTTTTGCCTTCTCAACCATTTCTTGGCTTCAAACTCCCATATCTCGCGAACGGATTGACCTAACCCAAAAATTCCTATTGCATCTGAAAGTAGAAACTCGCCCGATTACAACGGTATGTGTATTTTTTCCCTAGGCCATTCTGGTTAAGCGTTTGGAGCAGCAGAATTGCGAAAAATTTCTTGCCTTCTCAACCATTTCTTGGCTTCAAACTCCCATATCTCGCGAACGGATTGACCAAACCCAAAAATTCCTATTGCATCTGAAAGTAGAAACTCGCCCGATTACAACGGTATGTGTATTTTTTCCCTAGGCCATTCTGTTTAAGCGTTTGGAGCAGCAGAATTGCGAAAAATTTGTTGCCTTCTCAACCATTTCTTGGCTTCAAACTCCAATATCTCGCGAACGGATTGACCTAACCCAAAAATTCCTATTGCATCTGAAAGTCGAAACTCGCCCGATTACAGCGGTATGTGCATTTTTTCCCTAGGCCATTCTGGTTAAGCGTTTGGAGCAGCAGAAGTGCGAAAGATTTGTCTTCTCAACCATTTCTTAGCTTCAAACTCCCATATCTCGCGAACGGATTGACCTAACCCAAAAATTCCTGTTGCATCTGAAAGTAGAAACTCGCCCGATTACAACGGTATCTGTATTTTTTCCCTAGGCCATTCTGGTTAAGCGTTTGGAGCAGCAGAAGTGCGAAAAATTTGTTGCCTTCTCAACCATTTCTTGGCTTCAAACTCCCATATCTCGCGAACGGATTGACCTAACCCAAAAATTCCTATTGCATCTGAAAGTAGTAACTCGCCCGATTACAACGGTATGTGTATTTTTTCCCTAGGCCATTCTGTTTAAGCGTTTGGAGCAGCAGAATTGCGAAAAATTTTTTGCCTTCTCAACCATTTCTTGGCTTCAAACTCCCATATCTCGCGAACGGATTGACCCAACCCAAAAATTCCTATTGCATCTGAAAGTAGAAACTCGCCCGATTACAACGGTATGTGTATTTTTTCCCTAGGCCATTCTGGTTAAGCGTTTGGAGCAGCAGAATTGCGAAAAATTTCTTGCCTTCTCAACCATTTCTTGGCTTCAAACTCCCATATCTCGCGAACGGATTGACCTAACCCAAAAATTCCTATTTCACCTGAAAGTAGAAACTCGCCCGATTACAACGGTATGTGTATTTTTTCCCTAGGCCATTCTGGTTAAGCGTTTGGAGCAGCAGAATTGCGAAAAATTTTTTGCCTTCTCAACCATTTCTTGGCTTCAAACTCCCATATCTCGCGAACGGATTGACCTAACCCAAAAATTCCTATTGCATCTGAAAGTAGAAACTCGCCCGATTACAAAGGTATGTGCATTTTTTCCCTAGACCATTCTGGTTAAGCGTTTGGAGCAGCAGAATTGCGAAAAATTTGTTGCCTTCTCAACCATTTCTTGGCTTCAAACTCCCATATCTCGCGAACGGATTGACCTAACCCAAAAATTCCTGTTGCATCTGAAAGTAGAAACTCGCCCGATTACAACGGTATCTGTATTTTTTCCCTAGACCATTCTGTTTAAGCGTTTGGAGCAGTAGAATTGCGAAAAATTTTTTGCCTTCTCAACCATTTCTTGGCTTCAAACTCCCATATCTCGCGAACGGATTGACCTAACCCAAAAATTCCTATTGCATCTGAAAGTAGAAACTCGCCCGATTACAACGGTATGTGTATTTTTTCCCTAGGCCATTCTGGTTAAGCGTTTGGAGCAGCAGAATTGCGAAAAATTTCTTGCCTTCTCAACCATTTCTTGGCTTCAAACTCCCATATCTCGCGAACGGATTGACCTAACCCAAAAATTCCTATTGCATCTGAAAGTAGTAACTCGCCCGATTACAACGGTATGTGTATTTTTTCCCTAGGCCATTCTGTTTAAGCGTTTGGAGCAGCAGAATTGCGAAAAATTTTTTGCCTTCTCAACCATTTCTTGGCTTCAAACTCCCATATCTCGCGAACGGATTGACCTAACCCAAAAATTCCTATTGCATCTGAAAGTAGAAACTCGCCCGATTACAAAGGTATGTGCATTTTTTCCCTAGGCCATTCTGGTTAAGCGTTTGGAGCAGCAGAATTGCGAAAAATTTGTTGCCTTCTCAACCATTTCTTGGCTTCAAACTCCCATATCTCGCGAACGGATTGACCTAACCCAAAAATTCCTATTGCATCTGAAAGTAGAAACTCGCCCGATTACAACGGTATGTGTATTTTTTCCCTAGGCCATTCTGGTTAAGCGTTTGGAGCAGCAGAATTGCGAAAAATTTCTTGCCTTCTCAACCATTTCTTGGCTTCAAACTCCCATATCTCGCGAACGGATTGACCTAACCCAAAAATTCCTATTGCATCTCAAAGTAGAAACTCGCCCGATTACAACGGTATGTGTATTTTTTCCCTAGGCCATTCTGTTTAAGCGTTTGGAGCAGCAGAATTGCGAAAAATTTTTTGCCTTCTCAACCATTTCTTGGCTTCAAACTCCCATATCTCGCGAACGGATTGACATAACCCAAAAATTCATATTGCATCTGAAAGTAGAAACTCGCCCGATTACAAAGGTATGTGCATTTTCTCCCTAGGCCATTCTGGTTAAGCGTTTGGAGCAGCAGAAGTGCGAAAGATTTGTTGTCTTCTCAACCATTTCTTAGCTTCAAACTCCCATATCTCGCGAACGGATTGACCTAACCCAAAAATTCCTGTTGCATCTGAAAGTAGAAACTCGCCCGATTACAACGGTATGTGTATTTTTTCCCTAGGACATTCTGGTTAAGCGTTTGGAGCAGCAGAATTGCGAAAAATTTTTTGCCTTCTCAACCATTTCTTGGCTTCAAACTCCCATATCTCGCGAATGGATTGACCTTACCCAAAAATTCCTATTGCATCTGAAAGTAGAAACTCGCCCGATTACAAAGGTATGTGCATTTTTTCCCTAGGCCATACTGGTTAAGCGTTTGGAGCAGCAGAATTGCGAAAAATTTGTTGCCTTCTCAACCATTTCTTGGCTTCAAACTACCATATCTCGCGAACGGATTGACCTAACCCAAAAATTCCTATTGCATCTGAAAGTAGAAACTCGCCCGATTACAAAGGTATGTGCATTTTTTCCCTAGGCCATTCTGGTTAAGCGTTTGGAGCAGCAGAATTGCGAAAAATTTGTTGCCTTCTCAACCATTTCTTGGCTTCAAACTCCCATATCTCGCGAACGGATTGACCTAACCCAAAAATTCCTATTGCATCTGAAAGTCGAAACTCGCCCGATTACAGCGGTATGTGTATTTTTTCCCTAGGCCATTCTGGTTAAGCGTTTGGAGCAGCAGAAGTGCGAAAGATTTGTCTTCTCAACCATTTCTTAGCTTCAAACTCCCATATCTCGCGAACGGATTGACCTAACCCAAAGATTCCTGTTGCATCTGAAAGTAGAAACTCGCCCGATTACAACGGTATCTGTATTTTTTCCCTAGGCCATTCTGGTTAAGCGTTTGGAGCAGCAGAATTGCGAAAAATTTCTTGCCTTCTCAACCATTTCTTGGCTTCAAACTCCCATATCTCGCGAACGGATTGACCTAACCCAAAAATTCCTATTGCATCTGAAAGTCGAAACTCGCCCGATTACAACGGTATGTGTATTTTTTCCCTAGGCCATTCTGGTTAAGCGTTTGGAGCAGCAGAAGTGCGAAAGATTTGTTATCTTCTCAACCATTTCTTGGCTTCAAACTCCCATATCTCGCGAACGGATTGACCTAACCCAAAAATTCCTATTGCATCTGAAAGTAGAAACTCGCCCGATTACAACGGTATGTGTATTTTTTCCCTAGGCCATTCTGGTTAAGCGTTTGGAGCAGCAGAATTGCGAAAAATTTCTTGCCTTCTCAACCATTTCTTGGCTTCAAACTCCCATATCTCGCGAACGGATTGACCTAACCCTAAAATTCCTATTGCATCTGAAAGTAGAAACTCGCCCGATTACAACGGTATGTGTATTTTTTCCCCAGGACATTCTGGTTAAGCGTTTGGAGCAGCAGAATTGCGAAAAATTTTTTGCCTTCTCAACCATTTCTTGGCTTCAAACTCCCATATCTCGCGAATGGATTGACCTTACCCAAAAATTCCTATTGCATCTGAAAGTAGAAACTCGCCCGATTACAAAGGTATGTGCATTTTTTCCCTAGGCCATACTGGTTAAGCGTTTGGAGTAGCAGAATTGCGAAAAATTTGTTGCCTTCTCAACCATTTCTTGGCTTCAAACTACCATATCTCGCGAACGGATTGACCTAACCCAAAAATTCCTATTGCATCTGAAAGTAGAAACTCTCCCGATTACAAAGGTATGTGCATTTTTTCCCTAGGCCATTCTGGTTAAGCGTTTGGAGCAGCAGAATTGCGAAAAATTTGTTGCCTTCTCAACCATTTCTTGGCTTCAAACTCCCATATCTCGCGAACGGATTGACCTAACCCAAAAATTCCTATTGCATCTGAAAGTCGAAACTCGCCCGATTACAACGGTATGTGTATTTTTTCCCTAGGCCATTCTGGTTAAGCGTTTGGAGCAGCAGAAGTGCGAAAGATTTGTTGTCTTCTCAACCATTTCTTAGCTTCAAACTCCCATATCTCGCGAACGGATTGACCTAACCCAAAAATTCCTGTTGCATCTGAAAGTAGAGACTCGCCCGATTACAACGGTATGTGTATTTTTTCCCTAGGCCATTCTGGTTAAGCGTTTGGAGCAGCAGAATTGCGAAAAATTTTTTGCCTTCTCAACCATTTCTTGGCTTCAAACTCCCATATCTCGCGAACGGATTGTCCTAACCCGAAAATTCCTGTAGCATCTGGAAGTAGAGACTCGCCCGATTACAACGGTATGTGTATTTTTTCCCTAGGCCATTCTGGTTAAGCGTTTGGAGCAGCAGAATTGCGAAAAATTTTTTGCCTTCTCAACCATTTCTTGGCTTCAAACTCCCATATCTCGCGAACGGATTGACCTAACCCAAAAATTCCTATTGCATCTGAAAGTAGAAACTCGCCCGATTACAAAGGTATGTGCATTTTTTCCCTAGGCCATTCTGGTTAAGCGTTTGGAGCAGCAGAATTGCGAAAAATTTGTTGCCTTCTCAACCATTTCTTGGCTTCAAACTCCCATATCTCGCGAACGGATTGACCTAACCCAAAAATTCCTATTGCCTCTGAAAGTCGAAACTCGCCCGATTACAACGGTATGTGTATTTTTTCCCTAGGCCATTCTGGTTAAGCGTTTGGAGCAGCAGAAGTGCGAAAGATTTGTTGTCTTCTCAACCATTTCTTAGCTTCAAACTCCCATATCTCGCGAACGGATTGACCTAACCCAAAAATTCCTGTTGCATCTGAAAGTAGAAACTCGCCCGATTACAACGGTATCTGTATTTTTTCCCTAGGCCATTCTGGTTAAGCGTTTGGAGCAGCAGAAGTGCGAAAGATTTGTTGTCTTCTCAACCATTTCTTAGCTTCAAACCCCCATATCTCGCGAACGGATTGACCTAACCCAAAAATTCCAATTGCATCTGAAAGTAGAAACTCGCCCGATTACAACGGTATGTGTATTTTTTCCCTAGGCCATTCTGTTTAAGCGTTTGGAGCAGCAGAATTGCGAAAAATTTTTTGCCTTCTCAACCATTTCTTGGCTTCAAACTCCCATATCTCGCGAACGGATTGACCTAACCCAAAAATTCCTATTGCATCTGAAAGTAGAAACTCGCCCGATTACAACGGTATGTGAATTTTTTCCCTAGGCCATTCTGGTTAAGCGTTTGGAGCAGCAGAATTGCGAAAAATTTTTTGCCTTCTCAACCATTTCTTGGCTTCAAACCCCCATATCTCGCGAACGGATTGACCTAACCCAAAAATTCCAATTGCATCTGAAAGTAGAAACTCGCCCGATTACAACGGTATGTGTATTTTTTCCCTAGGCCATTCTGTTTAAGCGTTTGGAGCAGCAGAATTGCGAAAAATTTTTTGCCTTCTCAACCATTTCTTGGCTTCAAACTCCCATATCTCGCGAACGGATTGACCTAACCAAAAAATTCCTATTGCATCTGAAAGTAGAAACTCGCCCGATTACAAAGTTATGTGCATTTTTTCCCTAGGCCATTCTGGTTAAGCGTTTGGAGCAGCAGAATTGCGAAAAATTTTTTGCCTTCTCAACCATTTCTTGGCTTCAAACTCCCATATCTCGCGAATGGATTGACCTTACCCAAAAATTCCTATTGCATCTGAAAGTAGAAACTCGCCCGATTACAAAGGTATGTGCATTTTTTCCCTAGGCCATACTGGTTAAGCGTTTGGAGCAGCAGAATTGCGAAAAATTTGTTGCCTTCTCAACCATTTCTTGGCTTCAAACTACCATATCTCGCGAACGGATTGACCTAACCCAAAAATTCCTATTGCATCTGAAAGTAGAAACTCGCCCGATTACAAAGGTATGTGCATTTTTTCCCTAGGCCATTCTGGTTAAGCGTTTGGAGCAGCAGAATTGCGAAAAATTTGTTGCCTTCTCAACCATTTCTTGGCTTCAAACTCCCATATCTCGCGAACGGATTGACCTAACCCAAAAATTCCTATTGCATCTGAAAGTCGAAACTCGCCCGATTACAACGGTATGTGTATTTTTTCCCTAGGCCATTCTGGTTAAGCGTTTGAAGCAGCAGAAGTGCGAAAGATTTGTTGTCTTCTCAACCATTTCTTAGCTTCAAACTCCCATATCTCGCGAACGGATTGACCTAACCCAAAAATTCCTATTGCATCTGAAAGTAGAAACTCGCCCGATTACAAAGGTATGTGCATTTTTTCCCTAGGCCATTCTGGTTAAGCGTTTGGAGCAGCAGAATTGCGAAAAATTTGTTGCCTTCTCAACCATTTCTTGGCTTCAAACTCCCATATCTCGCGAACGGATTGACCTAACCCAAAAATTCCTATTGCCTCTGAAAGTCGAAACTCGCCCGATTACAACGGTATGTGTATTTTTTCCCTAGGCCATTCTGGTTAAGCGTTTGGAGCAGCAGAAGTGCGAAAGATTTGTTGTCTTCTCAACCATTTCTTAGCTTCAAACTCCCATATCTCGCGAACGGATTGACCTAACCCAAAAATTCCTGTTGCATCTGAAAGTAGAAACTCGCCCGATTACAACGGTATCTGTATTTTTTCCCTAGGCCATTCTGTTTAAGCGTTTGGAGCAGTAGAATTGCGAAAAATTTTTTGCCTTCTCAACCATTTCTTGGCTTCAAACTCCCATATCTCGCGAACGGATTGACCTAACCCAAAAATTCCTATTGCATCTGAAAGTAGAGACTCGCCCGATTACAACGGTATGTGTATTTTTTCCCTAGGCCATTCTGGTTAAGCGTTTGGAGCAGCAGAATTGCGAAAAATTTCTTGCCTTCTCAACCATTTCTTGGCTTCAAACTCCCATATCTCGCGAACGGATTGACCTAACCCAAAAATTCCTATTGCATCTGAAAGTAGAAACTCGCCCGATTACAACGGTATGTGAATTTTTTCCCTAGGCCATTCTGGTTAAGCGTTTGGAGCAGCAGAATTGCGAAAAATTTTTTGCCTTCTCAACCATTTCTTGGCTTCAAACCCCCATATCTCGCGAACGGATTGACCTAACCCAAAAATTCCAATTGCATCTGAAAGTAGAAACTCGCCCGATTACAACGGTATGTGTATTTTTTCCCAAGGCCATTCTGTTTAAGCGTTTGGAGCAGCAGAATTGCGAAAAATTTTTTGCCTTCTCAACCATTTCTTGGCTTCAAACTCCCATATCTCGCGAACGGATTGACCTAACCCAAAAATTCCTATTGCATCTGAAAGTAGAAACTCGCCCGATTACAAAGGTATGTGCATTTTTTCCCTAGGCCATTCTGGTTAAGCGGTTGGAGCAGCAGAATTGCGAAAAATTTGTTGCCTTCTCAACCATTTCTTGGCTTCAAACTCCCATATCTCGCGAACGGATTGACCTAACCCAAAAATTCCTATTGCATCTGAAAGTCGAAACTCGCCCGATTACAACGGTATGTGTATTTTTTCCCTAGGCCATTCTGGTTAAGCGTTTGGAGCAGCAGAATTGCGAAAAATTTTTTGCCTTCTCAACCATTTCTTGGCTTCAAACCCCCATATCTCGCGAACGGATTGACCTAACCCAAAAATTCCAATTGCATCTGAAAGTAGAAACTCGCCCGATTACAACGGTATGTGTATTTTTTCCCTAGGCCATTCTGTTTAAGCGTTTGGAGCAGCAGAATTCTGAAAAATTTTTTGCCTTCTCAACCATTTCTTGGCTTCAAACTCCCATATCTCGCGAACGGATTGACCTAACCCAAAAATTCCTATTGCATCTGAAAGTAGAAACTCGCCCGATTACAAAGTTATGTGCATTTTTTCCCTAGGCCATTCTGGTTAAGCGTTTGGAGCAGCAGAATTGCGAAAAATTTTTTGCCTTCTCAACCATTTCTTGGCTTCAAACTCCCATATCTCGCGAATGGATTGACCTTACCCAAAAATTCCTATTGCATCTGAAAGTAGAAACTCGCCCGATTACAAAGGTATGTGCATTTTTTCCCTAGGCCATACTGGTTAAGCGTTTGGAGCAGCAGAATTGCGAAAAATTTGTTGCCTTCTCAACCATTTCTTGGCTTCAAACTACCATATCTCGCGAACGGATTGACCTAACCCAAAAATTCCTATTGCATCTGAAAGTAGAAACTCGCCCGATTACAAAGGTATGTGCATTTTTTCCCTAGGCCATTCTGGTTAAGCGTTTGGAGCAGCAGAATTGCGAAAAATTTGTTGCCTTCTCAACCATTTCTTGGCTTCAAACTCCCATATCTCGCGAACGGATTGACCTAACCCAAAAATTCCTATTGCATCTGAAAGTCGAAACTCGCCCGATTACAACGGTATGTGTATTTTTTCCCTAGGCCATTCTGGTTAAGCGTTTGAAGCAGCAGAAGTGCGAAAGATTTGTTGTCTTCTCAACCATTTCTTAGCTTCAAACTCCCATATCTCGCGAACGGATTGACCTAACCCAAAAATTCCTGTTGCATCTGAAAGTAGAGACTCGCCCGATTACAACGGTATCTGTATTTTTTCCCTAGGCCATTCTGTTTAAGCGTTTGGAGCAGTAGAATTGCGAAAAATTTTTTGCCTTCTCAACCATTTCTTGGCTTCAAACTCCCATATCTCGCGAACGGATTGACCTAACCCAAAAATTCCTATTGCATCTGAAAGTAGAAACTCGCCCGATTACAAAGGTATGTGCATTTTTTCCCTAGGCCATTCTGGTTAAGCGTTTGGAGCAGCAGAATTGCGAAAAATTTGTTGCCTTCTCAACCATTTCTTGGCTTCAAACTCCCATATCTCGCGAACGGATTGACCTAACCCAAAAATTCCTATTGCATCTGAAAGTCGAAACTCGCCCGATTACAACGGTATGTGTATTTTTTCCCTAGGCCATTCTGGTTAAGCGTTTGGAGCAGCAGAAGTGCGAAAGATTTGTTATCTTCTCAACCATTTCTTGGCTTCAAACTCCCATATCTCGCGAACGGATTGACCTAACCCAAAAATTCCTATTGCATCTGAAAGTAGAAACTCGCCCGATTACAACGGTATGTGTATTTTTTCCCTAGGCCATTCTGGTTAAGCGTTTGGAGCAGCAGAATTGCGAAAAATTTCTTGCCTTCTCAACCATTTCTTGGCTTCAAACTCCCATATCTCGCGAACGGATTGACCTAACCCTAAAATTCCTATTGCATCTGAAAGTAGAAACTCGCCCGATTACAACGGTATGTGTATTTTTTCCCCAGGACATTCTGGTTAAGCGTTTGGAGCAGCAGAATTGCGAAAAATTTTTTGCCTTCTCAACCATTTCTTGGCTTCAAACTCCCATATCTCGCGAATGGATTGACCTTACCCAAAAATTCCTATTGCATCTGAAAGTAGAAACTCGCCCGATTACAAAGGTATGTGCATTTTTTCCCTAGGCCATACTGGTTAAGCGTTTGGAGTAGCAGAATTGCGAAAAATTTGTTGCCTTCTCAACCATTTCTTGGCTTCAAACTACCATATCTCGCGAACGGATTGACCTAACCCAAAAATTCCTATTGCATCTGAAAGTAGAAACTCTCCCGATTACAAAGGTATGTGCATTTTTTCCCGAGGCCATTCTGGTTAAGCGTTTGGAGCAGCAGAATTGCGAAAAATTTGTTGCCTTCTCAACCATTTCTTGGCTTCAAACTCCCATATCTCGCGAACGGATTGACCTAACCCAAAAATTCCTATTGCATCTGAAAGTCGAAACTCGCCCGATTACAACGGTATGTGTATTTTTTCCCTAGGCCATTCTGGTTAAGCGTTTGGAGCAGCAGAAGTGCGAAAGATTTGTTGTCTTCTCAACCATTTCTTAGCTTCAAACTCCCATATCTCGCGAACGGATTGACCTAACCCAAAAATTCCTGTTGCATCTGAAAGTAGAGACTCGCCCGATTACAACGGTATGTGTATTTTTTCCCTAGGCCATTCTGGTTAAGCGTTTGGAGCAGCAGAATTGCGAAAAATTTTTTGCCTTCTCAACCATTTCTTGGCTTCAAACTCCCATATCTCGCGAACGGATTGTCCTAACCCGAAAATTCCTGTAGCATCTGGAAGTAGAGACTCGCCCGATTACAACGGTATGTGTATTTTTTCCCTAGGCCATTCTGGTTAAGCGTTTGGAGCAGCAGAATTGCGAAAAATTTTTTGCCTTCTCAACCATTTCTTGGCTTCAAACTCCCATATCTCGCGAACGGATTGACCTAACCCAAAAATTCCTATTGCATCTGAAAGTAGAAACTCGCCCGATTACAAAGGTATGTGCATTTTTTCCCTAGGCCATTCTGGTTAAGCGTTTGGAGCAGCAGAATTGCGAAAAATTTGTTGCCTTCTCAACCATTTCTTGGCTTCAAACTCCCATATCTCGCGAACGGATTGACCTAACCCAAAAATTCCTATTGCCTCTGAAAGTCGAAACTCGCCCGATTACAACGGTATGTGTATTTTTTCCCTAGGCCATTCTGGTTAAGCGTTTGGAGCAGCAGAAGTGCGAAAGATTTGTTGTCTTCTCAACCATTTCTTAGCTTCAAACTCCCATATCTCGCGAACGGATTGACCTAACCCAAAAATTCCTGTTGCATCTGAAAGTAGAAACTCGCCCGATTACAACGGTATCTGTATTTTTTCCCTAGGCCATTCTGGTTAAGCGTTTGGAGCAGCAGAAGTGCGAAAGATTTGTTGTCTTCTCAACCATTTCTTAGCTTCAAACCCCCATATCTCGCGAACGGATTGACCTAACCCAAAAATTCCAATTGCATCTGAAAGTAGAAACTCGCCCGATTACAACGGTATGTGTATTTTTTCCCTAGGCCATTCTGTTTAAGCGTTTGGAGCAGCAGAATTGCGAAAAATTTTTTGCCTTCTCAACCATTTCTTGGCTTCAAACTCCCATATCTCGCGAACGGATTGACCTAACCCAAAAATTCCTATTGCATCTGAAAGTAGAAACTCGCCCGATTACAACGGTATGTGAATTTTTTCCCTAGGCCATTCTGGTTAAGCGTTTGGAGCAGCAGAATTGCGAAAAATTTTTTGCCTTCTCAACCATTTCTTGGCTTCAAACCCCCATATCTCGCGAACGGATTGACCTAACCCAAAAATTCCAATTGCATCTGAAAGTAGAAACTCGCCCGATTACAACGGTATGTGTATTTTTTCCCTAGGCCATTCTGTTTAAGCGTTTGGAGCAGCAGAATTGCGAAAAATTTTTTGCCTTCTCAACCATTTCTTGGCTTCAAACTCCCATATCTCGCGAACGGATTGACCTAACCAAAAAATTCCTATTGCATCTGAAAGTAGAAACTCGCCCGATTACAAAGTTATGTGCATTTTTTCCCTAGGCCATTCTGGTTAAGCGTTTGGAGCAGCAGAATTGCGAAAAATTTTTTGCCTTCTCAACCATTTCTTGGCTTCAAACTCCCATATCTCGCGAATGGATTGACCTTACCCAAAAATTCCTATTGCATCTGAAAGTAGAAACTCGCCCGATTACAAAGGTATGTGCATTTTTTCCCTAGGCCATACTGGTTAAGCGTTTGGAGCAGCAGAATTGCGAAAAATTTGTTGCCTTCTCAACCATTTCTTGGCTTCAAACTACCATATCTCGCGAACGGATTGACCTAACCCAAAAATTCCTATTGCATCTGAAAGTAGAAACTCGCCCGATTACAAAGGTATGTGCATTTTTTCCCTAGGCCATTCTGGTTAAGCGTTTGGAGCAGCAGAATTGCGAAAAATTTGTTGCCTTCTCAACCATTTCTTGGCTTCAAACTCCCATATCTCGCGAACGGATTGACCTAACCCAAAAATTCCTATTGCATCTGAAAGTCGAAACTCGCCCGATTACAACGGTATGTGTATTTTTTCCCTAGGCCATTCTGGTTAAGCGTTTGAAGCAGCAGAAGTGCGAAAGATTTGTTGTCTTCTCAACCATTTCTTAGCTTCAAACTCCCATATCTCGCGAACGGATTGACCTAACCCAAAAATTCCTATTGCATCTGAAAGTAGAAACTCGCCCGATTACAAAGGTATGTGCATTTTTTCCCTAGGCCATTCTGGTTAAGCGTTTGGAGCAGCAGAATTGCGAAAAATTTGTTGCCTTCTCAACCATTTCTTGGCTTCAAACTCCCATATCTCGCGAACGGATTGACCTAACCCAAAAATTCCTATTGCCTCTGAAAGTCGAAACTCGCCCGATTACAACGGTATGTGTATTTTTTCCCTAGGCCATTCTGGTTAAGCGTTTGGAGCAGCAGAAGTGCGAAAGATTTGTTGTCTTCTCAACCATTTCTTAGCTTCAAACTCCCATATCTCGCGAACGGATTGACCTAACCCAAAAATTCCTGTTGCATCTGAAAGTAGAAACTCGCCCGATTACAACGGTATCTGTATTTTTTCCCTAGGCCATTCTGTTTAAGCGTTTGGAGCAGTAGAATTGCGAAAAATTTTTTGCCTTCTCAACCATTTCTTGGCTTCAAACTCCCATATCTCGCGAACGGATTGACCTAACCCAAAAATTCCTATTGCATCTGAAAGTAGAGACTCGCCCGATTACAACGGTATGTGTATTTTTTCCCTAGGCCATTCTGGTTAAGCGTTTGGAGCAGCAGAATTGCGAAAAATTTCTTGCCTTCTCAACCATTTCTTGGCTTCAAACTCCCATATCTCGCGAACGGATTGACCTAACCCAAAAATTCCTATTGCATCTGAAAGTAGAAACTCGCCCGATTACAACGGTATGTGAATTTTTTCCCTAGGCCATTCTGGTTAAGCGTTTGGAGCAGCAGAATTGCGAAAAATTATTTGCCTTCTCAACCATTTCTTGGCTTCAAACCCCCATATCTCGCGAACGGATTGACCTAACCCAAAAATTCCAATTGCATCTGAAAGTAGAAACTCGCCCGATTACAACGGTATGTGTATTTTTTCCCAAGGCCATTCTGTTTAAGCGTTTGGAGCAGCAGAATTGCGAAAAATTTTTTGCCTTCTCAACCATTTCTTGGCTTCAAACTCCCATATCTCGCGAACGGATTGACCTAACCCAAAAATTCCTATTGCATCTGAAAGTAGAAACTCGCCCGATTACAAAGGTATGTGCATTTTTTCCCTAGGCCATTCTGGTTAAGCGGTTGGAGCAGCAGAATTGCGAAAAATTTGTTGCCTTCTCAACCATTTCTTGGCTTCAAACTCCCATATCTCGCGAACGGATTGACCTAACCCAAAAATTCCTATTGCATCTGAAAGTCGAAACTCGCCCGATTACAACGGTATGTGTATTTTTTCCCTAGGCCATTCTGGTTAAGCGTTTGGAGCAGCAGAATTGCGAAAAATTTTTTGCCTTCTCAACCATTTCTTGGCTTCAAACCCCCATATCTCGCGAACGGATTGACCTAACCCAAAAATTCCAATTGCATCTGAAAGTAGAAACTCGCCCGATTACAACGGTATGTGTATTTTTTCCCTAGGCCATTCTGTTTAAGCGTTTGGAGCAGCAGAATTCTGAAAAATTTTTTGCCTTCTCAACCATTTCTTGGCTTCAAACTCCCATATCTCGCGAACGGATTGACCTAACCCAAAAATTCCTATTGCATCTGAAAGTAGAAACTCGCCCGATTACAAAGTTATGTGCATTTTTTCCCTAGGCCATTCTGGTTAAGCGTTTGGAGCAGCAGAATTGCGAAAAATTTTTTGCCTTCTCAACCATTTCTTGGCTTCAAACTCCCATATCTCGCGAATGGATTGACCTTACCCAAAAATTCCTATTGCATCTGAAAGTAGAAACTCGCCCGATTACAAAGGTATGTGCATTTTTTCCCTAGGCCATACTGGTTAAGCGTTTGGAGCAGCAGAATTGCGAAAAATTTGTTGCCTTCTCAACCATTTCTTGGCTTCAAACTACCATATCTCGCGAACGGATTGACCTAACCCAAAAATTCCTATTGCATCTGAAAGTAGAAACTCGCCCGATTACAAAGGTATGTGCATTTTTTCCCTAGGCCATTCTGGTTAAGCGTTTGGAGCAGCAGAATTGCGAAAAATTTGTTGCCTTCTCAACCATTTCTTGGCTTCAAACTCCCATATCTCGCGAACGGATTGACCTAACCCAAAAATTCCTATTGCATCTGAAAGTCGAAACTCGCCCGATTACAACGGTATGTGTATTTTTTCCCTAGGCCATTCTGGTTAAGCGTTTGAAGCAGCAGAAGTGCGAAAGATTTGTTGTCTTCTCAACCATTTCTTAGCTTCAAACTCCCATATCTCGCGAACGGATTGACCTAACCCAAAAATTCCTGTTGCATCTGAAAGTAGAGACTCGCCCGATTACAACGGTATCTGTATTTTTTCCCTAGGCCATTCTGTTTAAGCGTTTGGAGCAGTAGAATTGCGAAAAATTTTTTGCCTTCTCAACCATTTCTTGGCTTCAAACACCCATATCTCGCGAACGGATTGACCTAACCCAAAAATTCCTATTGCATCTGAAAGTAGAGACTCGCCCGATTACAACGGTATGTGTATTTTTTCCCTAGGCCATTCTGGTTAAGCGTTTGGAGCAGCAGAATTGCGAAAAATTTGTTGCCTTCTCAACCATTTCTTGGCTTCAAACTCCCATATCTCGCGAACGGATTGACCTAACCCAAAAATTCCTATTGCATCTGAAAGTAGAAACTCGCCCGATTACAAAGGTATGTGCATTTTTTCCCTAGGCCATTCTGGTTAAGCGTTTGGAGCAGCAGAATTGCGAAAAATTTGTTGCCTTCTCAACCATTTCTTGGCTTCAAACTCCCATATCTCGCGAACGGATTGACCTAACCCAAAAATTCCTATTGCATCTGAAAGTCGAAACTCGCCCGATTACAACGGTATGTGTATTTTTTCCCTAGGACATTCTGGTTAAGCGTTTGGAGCAGCAGAAGTGCGAAAGATTTGTTGTCTTCTCAACCATTTCTTAGCTTCAAACTCCCATATCTCGCGAACGGATTGACCTATCCCAAAAATTCCTGTTGCATCTGAAAGTAGAAACTCGCCCGATTACAACGGTATCTGTATTTTTTCCCTAGGCCATTCTGTTTAAGCGTTTGGAGCAGTAGAATTGCGAAAAATTTTTTGCCTTCTCAACCATTTCTTGGCTTCAAACTCCCATATCTCGCGAACGGATTGACCTAACCCAAAAATTCCTATTGCATCTGAAAGTAGAAACTCGCCCGATTAAAACGGTATGTGTATTTTTTCCCTAGGCCATTCTGGTTAAGCGTTTGGAGCAGCAGAATTGCGAAAAATTTCTTGCCTTCTCAACCATTTCTTGGCTTCAAACTCCCATATCTCGCGAACGGATTGACCTAACCCAAAAATTCCTATTGCATCTGAAAGTAGAAACTCGCCCGATTACAACGGTATGTGTATTTTTTCCCTAGGCCATTCTGGTTAAGCGTTTGGAGCAGCAGAATTGCGAAAAATTTTTTGCCTTCTCAACCATTTCTTGACTTCAAACTCCCATATCTCGCGAACGGATTGACCTAACCCAAAAATTCCGATTGCATCTGAAAGTAGAAACTCGCCCGATTACAACGGTATGTGTATTTTTTCCCTAGGCCATTCTGTTTAAGCGTTTGGAGCAGCAGAATTGCGAAAAATTTTTTGCCTTCTCAACCATTTCTTGGCTTCAAACTCCCATATCTCGCGAACGGATTGACCTAACCCAAAAATTCCTATTGCATCTGAAAGTAGAAACTCGCCCGATTACAAAGGTATGTGCATTTTTTCCCTAGGCCATTCTGGTTAAGCGTTTGGAGCAACAGAATTGCGAAAAATTTTTTGCCTTCTCAACCATTTCTTGGCTTCAAACTCCCATATCTCGCGAATGGATTGACCTTACCCAAAAATTCCTATTGCATCTGAAAGTAGAAACTCGCCCGATTACAAAGGTATGTGCATTTTTTCCCTAGGCCATACTGGTTAAGCGTTTGGAGCAGCAGAATTGCGAAAAATTTGTTGCCTTCTCAACCATTTCTTGGCTTCAAACTACCATATCTCGCGAACGGATTGACCTAACCCAAAAATTCCTATTGCATCTGAAAGTAGAAACTCGCCCGATTACAAAGGTATGTGCATTTTTTCCCTAGGCCATTCTGGTTAAGCGTTTGGAGCAGCAGAATTGCGAAAAATTTGTTGCCTTCTCAACCATTTCTTGGCTTCAAACTCCCATATCTCGCGAACGGATTGACCTAACCCAAAAATTCCTATTGCATCTGAAAGTCGAAACTCGCCCGATTACAACGGTATGTGTATTTTTTCCCTAGGCCATTCTGGTTAAGCGTTTGAAGCAGCAGAAGTGCGAAAGATTTGTTGTCTTCTCAACCATTTCTTAGCTTCAAACTCCCATATCTCGCGAACGGATTGACCTAACCCAAAAATTCCTGTTGCATCTGAAAGTAGAGACTCGCCCGATTACAACGGTATGTGTATTCTTTCCCTAGGCCATTCTGGTTAAGCGTTTGGAGCAGCAGAATTGCGAAAAATTTTTTGCCTTCTCAACCATTTCTTGGCTTCAAACTCCCATATCTCGCGAACGGATTGTCCTAACCCGAAAATTCCTGTAGCATCTGGAAGTAGAGACTCGCCCGATTACAACGGTATGTGTATTTTTTCCCTAGACCATTCTGGTTAAGCGTTTGGAGCAGCAGAATTGCGAAAAATTTTTTGCCTTCTCAACCATTTCTTGGCTTCAAACTCCCATATCTCGCGAACGGATTGACCTAACCCAAAAATTCCTATTGCATCTGAAAGTAGAAACTCGCCCGATTACAAAGGTATGTGCATTTTTTCCCTAGGCCATTCTGGTTAAGCGTTTGGAGCAGCAGAATTGCGAAAAATTTGTTGCCTTCTCAACCATTTCTTGGCTTCAAACTCCCATATCTCGCGAACGGATTGACCTAACCCAAAAATTCCTATTGCCTCTGAAAGTCGAAACTCGCCCGATTACAACGGTATGTGTATTTTTTCCCTAGGCCATTCTGGTTAAGCGTTTGGAGCAGCAGAAGTGCGAAAGATTTGTTGTCTTCTCAACCATTTCTTAGCTTCAAACTCCCATATCTCGCGAACGGATTGACCTAATCCAAAAATTCCTGTTGCATCTGAAAGTAGAAACTCGCCCGATTACAACGGTATCTGTATTTTTTCCCTAGGCCATTCTGTTTAAGCGTTTGGAGCAGTAGAATTGCGAAAAATTTTTTGCCTTCTCAACCATTTCTTGGCTTCAAACTCCCATATCTCGCGAACGGATTGACCTAACCCAAAAATTCCTATTGCATCTGAAAGTAGAGACTCGCCCGATTACAACGGTATGTGTATTTTTTCCCTAGGCCATTCTGGTTAAGCGTTTGGAGCAGCAGAATTGCGAAAAATTTTTTGCCTTCTCAACCATTTCTTGGCTTCAAACTCCCATATCTCGCGAACGGATTGACCTAACCCAAAAATTCCTGTTGCATCTGAAAGTAGAAACTCGCCCGATTACAAAGGTATGTGCATTTTTTCCCTAGGCCATTCTGGTTAAGCGTTTGGAGCAGCAGAATTGCGAAAAATTTGTTGCCTTCTCAACCATTTCTTGGCTTCAAACTCCCATATCTCGCGAACGGATTGACCTAACCCAAAAATTCCTATTGCATCTGAAAGTCGAAACTCGCCCGATTACAACGGTATGTGTATTTTTTCCCTAGGCCATTCTGGTTAAGCGTTTGGAGCAGCAGAAGTGCGAAAGATTTGTTGTCTTCTCAACCATTTCTTAGCTTCAAACTCCCATATCTCGCGAACGGATTGACCTATCCCAAAAATTCCTGTTGCATCTGAAAGTAGAAACTCGCCCGATTACAACGGTATCTGTATTTTTTCCCTAGGCCATTCTGTTTAAGCGTTTGGAGCAGTAGAATTGCGAAAAATTTTTTGCCTTCTCAACCATTTCTTGGCTTCAAACTCCCATATCTCGCGAACGGATTGACCTAACCCAAAAATTCCTATTGCATCTGAAAGTAGAAACTCGCCCGATTAAAACGGTATGTGTATTTTTTCCCTAGGCCATTCTGGTTAAGCGTTTGGAGCAGCATAATTGCGAAAAATTTCTTGCCTTCTCAACCATTTCTTGGCTTCAAACTCCCATATCTCGCGAACGGATTGACCTAACCCAAAAATTCCTATTGCATCTGAAAGTAGAAACTCGCCCGATTACAACGGTATGTGTATTTTTTCCCTAGGCCATTCTGGTTAAGCGTTTGGAGCAGCAGAATTGCGAAAAATTTTTTGCCTTCTCAACTATTTCTTGGCTTCAAACTCCCATATCTCGCGAACGGATTGACCTAACCCAAAAATTCCAATTGCATCTGAAAGTAGAAACTCGCCCGATTACAACGGTATGTGTATTTTTTCCCTAGGCCATTCTGTTTAAGCGTTTGGAGCAGCAGAATTGCGAAAAATTTTTTGCCTTCTCAACCATTTCTTGGCTTCAAACTCCCATATCTCGCGAACGGATTGACCTAACCCAAAAATTCCTATTGCATCTGAAAGTAGAAACTCGCCCGATTACAAGGGTATGTGCATTTTTTCCCTAGGCCATTCTGGTTAAGCGTTTGGAGCAGCAGAATTGCGAAAAATTTGTTGCCTTCTCAACCATTTCATGGCTTCAAACTCCCATATCTCGCGAACGGATTGACCTAACCCAAAAATTCCTATTGCATCTGAAAGTAGAAACTCGCCCGATTACAACGGTATGTGTATTTTTTCCCTAGGCCATTCTGTTTAAGCGTTTGGAGCAGCAGAATTGCGAAAAATTTTTTGCCTTCTCAACCATTTCTTGGCTTCAAACTCCCATATCTCGCGAACGGATTGACCTAACCCAAAAATTCCTATTGCATCTGAAAGTAGAAACTCGCCCGATTACAAAGGTATGTGCATTTTTTCCCTAGGCCATTCTGGTTAAGCGTTTGGAGCAGCAGAATTGCGAAAAATTTGTTGCCTTCTCAACCATTTCTTGGCTTCAAACTCCCATATCTCGCGAACGGATTGACCTAACCCAAAAATTCCTATTGCCTCTGAAAGTCGAAACTCGCCCGATTACAACGGTATGTGTATTTTTTCCCTAGGCCATTCTGGTTAAGCGTTTGGAGCAGCAGAAGTGCGAAAGATTTGTTGTCTTCTCAACCATTTCTTAGCTTCAAACTCCCATATCTCGCGAACGGATTGACCTAATCCAAAAATTCCTGTTGCATCTGAAAGTAGAAACTCGCCCGATTACAACGGTATCTGTATTTTTTCCCTAGGCCATTCTGTTTAAGCGTTTGGAGCAGTAGAATTGCGAAAAATTTTTTGCCTTCTCAACCATTTCTTGGCTTCAAACTCCCATATCTCGCGAACGGATTGACCTAACCCAAAAATTCCTATTGCATCTGAAAGTAGAGACTCGCCCGATTACAACGGTATGTGTATTTTTTCCCTAGGCCATTCTGGTTAAGCGTTTGGAGCAGCAGAATTGCGAAAAATTTTTTGCCTTCTCAACCATTTCTTGGCTTCAAACTCCCATATCTCGCGAACGGATTGACCTAACCCAAAAATTCCTGTTGCATCTGAAAGTAGAAACTCGCCCGATTACAAAGGTATGTGCATTTTTTCCCTAGGCCATTCTGGTTAAGCGTTTGGAGCAGCAGAATTGCGAAAAATTTGTTGCCTTCTCAACCATTTCTTGGCTTCAAACTCCCATATCTCGCGAACGGATTGACCTAACCCAAAAATTCCTATTGCATCTGAAAGTCGAAACTCGCCCGATTACAACGGTATGTGTATTTTTTCCCTAGGCCATTCTGGTTAAGCGTTTGGAGCAGCAGAAGTGCGAAAGATTTGTTGTCTTCTCAACCATTTCTTAGCTTCAAACTCCCATATCTCGCGAACGGATTGACCTATCCCAAAAATTCCTGTTGCATCTGAAAGTAGAAACTCGCCCGATTACAACGGTATCTGTATTTTTTCCCTAGGCCATTCTGTTTAAGCGTTTGGAGCAGTAGAATTGCGAAAAATTTTTTGCCTTCTCAACCATTTCTTGGCTTCAAACTCCCATATCTCGCGAACGGATTGACCTAACCCAAAAATTCCTATTGCATCTGAAAGTAGAAACTCGCCCGATTAAAACGGTATGTGTATTTTTTCCCTAGGCCATTCTGGTTAAGCGTTTGGAGCAGCAAAATTGCGAAAAATTTCTTGCCTTCTCAACCATTTCTTGGCTTCAAACTCCCATATCTCGCGAACGGATTGACCTAACCCAAAAATTCCTATTGCATCTGAAAGTAGAAACTCGCCCGATTACAACGGTATGTGTATTTTTTCCCTAGGCCATTCTGGTTAAGCGTTTGGAGCAGCAGAATTGCGAAAAATTTTTTGCCTTCTCAACTATTTCTTGGCTTCAAACTCCCATATCTCGCGAACGGATTGACCTAACCCAAAAATTCCAATTGCATCTGAAAGTAGAAACTCGCCCGATTACAACGGTATGTGTATTTTTTCCCTAGGCCATTCTGTTTAAGCGTTTGGAGCAGCAGAATTGCGAAAAATTTTTTGCCTTCTCAACCATTTCTTGGCTTCAAACTCCCATATCTCGCGAACGGATTGACCTAACCCAAAAATTCCTATTGCATCTGAAAGTAGAAACTCGCCCGATTACAAAGGTATGTGCATTTTTTCCCTAGGCCATACTGGTTAAGCGTTTGGGGCAGCAGAATTGCGAAAAATTTGTTGCCTTCTCAACCATTTCTTGGCTTCAAACTCCCATATCTCGCGAACGGATTGACCTAACCCAAAAATTCCTATTGCATCTGAAAGTAGAAACTCGCCCGATTACAAAGGTATGTGCATTTTTTCCCTATGCCATTCTGGTTAAGCGTTTGGAGCAGCAGAATTGCGAAAAATTTGTTGCCTTCTCAACCATTTCTTGGCTTCAAACTCCCATATCTCGCGAACGGATTGACCTAACCCAAAAATTCCTATTGCCTCTGAAAGTCGAAACTCGCCCGATTACAACGGTATGTGTATTTTTTCCCTAGGCCATTCTGGTTAAGCGTTTGGAGCAGCAGAAGTGCGAAAGATTTGTTGTCTTCTCAACCATTTCTTAGCTTCAAACTCCCATATCTCGCGAACGGATTGACCTAATCCAAAAATTCCTGTTGCATCTGAAAGTAGAAACTCGCCCGATTACAACGGTATCTGTATTTTTTCCCTAGGCCATTCTGTTTAAGCGTTTGGAGCAGTAGAATTGCGAAAAATTTTTTGCCTTCTCAACCATTTCTTGGCTTCAAACTCCCATATCTCGCGAACGGATTGACCTAACCCAAAAATTCCTATTGCATCTGAAAGTAGAGACTCGCCCGATTACAACGGTATGTGTATTTTTTCCCTAGGCCATTCTGGTTAAGCGTTTGGAGCAGCAGAATTGCGAAAAATTTTTTGCCTTCTCAACCATTTCTTGGCTTCAAACTCCCATATCTCGCGAACGGATTGACCTAACCCAAAAATTCCTATTGCATCTGAAAGTAGAAACTCGCCCGATTACAAAGGTATGTGCATTTTTTCCCTAGGCCATTCTGGTTAAGCGTTTGGAGCAGCAGAATTGCGAAAAATTTGTTGCCTTCTCAACCATTTCATGGCTTCAAACTCCCATATCTCGCGAACGGATTGACCTAACCCAAAAATTCCTATTGCATCTGAAAGTCGAAACTCGCCCGATTACAACGGTATGTGTATTTTTTCCCTAGGCCATTCTGGTTAAGCGTTTGGAGCAGCAGAAGTGCGAAAGATTTGTTGTCTTCTCAACCATTTCTTAGCTTCAAACTCCCATATCTCGCGAACGGATTGACCTATCCCAAAAATTCCTGTTGCATCTGAAAGTAGAAACTCGCCCGATTACAACGGTATCTGTATTTTTTCCCTAGGCCATTCTGTTTAAGCGTTTGGAGCAGTAGAATTGCGAAAAATTTTTTGCCTTCTCAACCATTTCTTGGCTTCAAACTCCCATATCTCGCGAACGGATTGACCTAACCCAAAAATTCCTATTGCATCTGAAAGTAGAAACTCGCCCGATTACAACGGTATGTGTATTTTTTCCCTAGGCCATTCTGGTTAAGCGTTTGGAGCAGCAGAATTGCGAAAAATTTCTTGCCTTCTCAACCATTTCTTGGCTTCAAACTCCCATATCTCGCGAACGGATTGACCTAACCCAAAAATTCCTATTGCATCTGAAAGTAGAAACTCGCCCGATTACAACGGTATGTGTATTTTTTCCCTAGGACATTCTGGTTAAGCGTTTGGAGCAGCAGAATTGCGAAAAATTTTTTGCCTTCTCAACCATTTCTTGGCTTCAAACTCCCATATCTCGCGAATGGATTGACCTTACCCAAAAATTCCTATTACATCTGAAAGTAGAAACTCGCCCGATTACAAAGGTATGTGCATTTTTTCCCTAGGCCATTCTGGTTAAGCGTTTGGAGCAGCAGAATTGCGAAAAATTTGTTGCCTTCTCAACCATTTCTTGGCTTCAAACTACCATATCTCGCGAACGGATTGACCTAACCCAAAAATTCCTATTGCATCTGAAAGTAGAAACTCGCCCGATTACAAAGGTATGTGCATTTTTTCCCTAGGCCATTCTGGTTAAGCGTTTGGAGAAGCAGAATTGCGAAAAATTTGTTGCCTTCCCAACCATTTCTTGGCTTCAAACTCCCATATCTCGCGAACGGATTGACCTAACCCAAAAATTCCTATTGCATCTGAAAGTAGAAACTCGCCCGATTACAACGGTATGTGTATTTTTTCCCTAGGCCATTCTGGTTAAGCGTTTGGAGCAGCAGAATTGCGAAAAATTTTTTGCCTTCTCAACCATTTCTTGGCTTCAAACTCCCATATCTCGCGAACGGATTGACCTTACCCAAAAATTCCTATTGCATCTGAAAGTAGAAACTCGCCCGATTACAAAGGTATGTGCATTTTTTCCCTAGGCCATACTGGTTAAGCGTTTGGAGCAGCAGAATTGCGAAAAATTTGTTGCCTTCTCAACCATTTCTTGGCTTCAAACTCCCATATCTCGCGAACGGATTGACCTAACCCAAAAATTCCTATTGCATCTGAAAGTCGAAACTCGCCCGATTACAACGGTATGTGTATTTTTTCCCTAGACCATTCTGGTTAAGCGTTTGGAGCAGCAGAAGTGCGAAAGATTTGTGTGTCTTCTCAACCATTTCTTAGCTTCAAACTCCCATATCTCGCGAACGGATTGACCTAACCCAAAAATTCCTGTTGCATCTGAAAGTAGAAACTCGCCCGATTACAACGGTATCTGTATTTTTTCCCTAGGCCATTCTGTTTAAGCGTTTGGAGCAGTAGAATTGCGAAAAATTTTTTGCCTTCTCAACCGTTTCTTGGCTTCAAACTCCCATATCTCGCGAACGGATTGACCTAACCCGAAAATTCCTGTAGTGTCTGGAAGTAGAGACTCGCCCGATTACAACGGTATGTGTATTTTTTCCCTAGGCCATTCTGGTTAAGCGTTTGGAGCAGCAGAACTGCGAAAAATTTTTTGCCTTCTCAACCATTTCTTGGCTTCAAACTCCCATATCTCGCGAACGGATTGACCTAACCCAAAAATTCCTATTGCATCTGAAAGTACAGACTCGCCCGATTACAACGGTATGTGTATTTTTTCCCTAGGCCATTCTGGTTAAGCGTTTGGAGCAGCAGAATTGCGAAAAATTTCTTGCCTTCTCAACCATTTCTTGGCTTCAAACTCCCATATCTCGCGAACGGATTGACCTAACCCAAAAATTCCTATTGCATCTGAAAGTAGAAACTCGCCCGATTACAACGGTATGTGAATTTTTTCCCTAGGGCATTCTGGTTAAGCGTTTGGAGCAGCAGAATTGCGAAAAATTTTTTGCCTTCTCAACCATTTCTTGGCTTCAAACTCCCATATCTCGCGAACGGATTGACCTAACCCAAAAATTCCAATTGCATCTGAAAGTAGAAACTCGCCCGATTACAACGGTATGTGTATTTTTTCCCTAGGCCATTCTGTTTAAGCGTTTGGAGCAGCAGAATTGCGAAAAATTTTTTGCCTTCTCAACCATTTCTTGGCTTCAAACTCCCATATCTCGCGAACGGATTGTCCTAACCCAAAAATTCCTATTGCATCTGAAAGTAGAAACTCGCCCGATTACAAAGGTATGTGCATTTTTTCCCTAGGCCATTCTGGTTAAGCGTTTGGAGCAGCAGAAATGCGAAAAATTTGTTGCCTTCTCAACCATTTCTTGGCTTCAAACTCCCATATCTCGCGAACGGATTGACCTAACCCAAAAATTCCTATTGCATCTGAAAGTCGAAACTCGCCCGATTACAACGGTATGTGTATTTTTTCCCTAGGCCATTCTGGTTAAGCGTTTGGAGCAGCAGAAGTGCGAAAGATTTGTTGTCTTCTCAACCATTTCTTAGCTTCAAACTCCCATATCTCGCGAACGGATTGACCTATCCCAAAAATTCCTGTTGCATCTGAAAGTAGAAACTCGCCCGATTACAACGGTATCTGTATTTTTTCCCTAGGCCATTCTGTTTAAGCGTTTGGAGCAGTAGAATTGCGAAAAATTTTTTGCCTTCTCAACCATTTCTTGGCTTCAAACCCCCATATCTCGCGAACGGATTGACCTAACCCAATAATTCCAATTGCATCTGAAAGTAGAAACTCGCCCGATTACAACGGTATGTGTATTTTTTCCCTAGGCCATTCTGTTTAAGCGTTTGGAGCAGCAGAATTGCGAAAAATTTTTTGCCTTCTCAACCATTTCTTGGCTTCAAACTCCCATATCTCGCGAACGGATTGACCTAACCCAAAAATTCCTATTGCATCTGAAAGTAGAAACTCGCCCGATTACAAAGGTATGTGCATTTTCTCCCTAGGCCATTCTGGTTAAGCGTTTGGAGCAGCAGAATTGCGAAAAATTTGTTGCCTTCTCAACCATTTCTTGGCTTCAAACTCCCATATCTCGCGAACGGATTGACCTAACCCAAAAATTCCTATTGCATCTGAAAGTCGAAACTCGCCCGATTACAACGGTATGTGTATTTTTTCCCTAGGCCATTCTGGTTAAGCGTTTGGAGCAGCAGAACTGCGAAAGATTTGTTGTCTTCTCAACCATTTCTTAGCTTCAAACTCCCATATCTCGCGAACGGATTGACCTATCCCAAAAATTCCTGTTGCATCTGAAAGTAGAAACTCGCCCGATTACAACGGTATCTGTATTTTTTCCCTAGGCCATTCTGTTTAAGCGTTCGGAGCCGTAGAATTGCGAAAAATTTTTTGCCTTCTCAACCATTTCTTGGCTTCAAACTCCCATATCTCGCGAACGGATTGACCTAACCCAAAAATTCCTATTGCATCTGAAAGTAGAAACTCGCCCGATTAAAACGGTATGTGTATTTTTTCCCTAGGCCATTCTGGTTAAGCGTTTGGAGCAGCAGAATTGCGAAAAATTTCTTGCCTTCTCAACCATTTCTTGGCTTCAAACTCCCATATCTCGCGAACGGATTGACCTAACCCAAAAATTCCTATTGCATCTGAAAGTAGAAACTCGCCCGATTACAATGGTATGTGTATTTTTTCCCTAGGCCATTCTGGTTAAGCGTTTGGAGCAGCAGAATTGCGAAAAATTTTTTGCCTTCTCAACCATTTCTTGGCTTCAAACTCCCATATCTCGCGAACGGATTGACCTAACCCAAAAATTCCAATTGCATCTGAAAGTAGAAACTCGCCCGATTACAACGGTATGTGTATTTTTTCCCTAGGCCATTCTGTTTAAGCGTTTGGAGCAGCAGAATTGCGAAAAATTTTTTGCCTTCTCAACCATTTCTTGGCTTCAAACTCCCATATCTCGCGAACGGATTGACCTAACCCAAAAATTCCTATTGCATCTGAGAGTAGAAACTCGCCCGATTACAAAGGTATGTGCATTTTTTCCCTAGGCCATTCTGGTTAAGCGTTTGGAGCAGCAGAATTGCGAAAAATTTGTTGCCTTCTCAACCATTTCTTGGCTTCAAACTACCATATCTCGCGAACGGATTGACCTAACCCAAAAATTCCTATTGCATCTGAAAGTAGAAACTCGCCCGATTACAAAGGTATGTGCATTTTTTCCCTAGGCCATTCTGGTTAAGCGTTTGGAGCAGCAGAATTGCGAAAAATTTGTTGCCTTCCCAACCATTTCTTGGCTTCAAACTCCCATATCTCGCGAACGGATTGACCTAACCCAAAAATACCTATTGCATCTGAAAGTAGAAACTCGCCCGATTACAACGGTATGTGTATTTTTTCCCTAGGCCATTCTGGTTAAGCGTTTGGAGCAGCAGAATTGCGAAAAATTTTTTGCCTTCTCAACCATTTCTTGGCTTCAAACTCCCATATCTCGCGAACGGATTGACCTTACCCAAAAATTCCTATTGCATCTGAAAGTAGAAACTCGCCCGATTACAAAGGTATGTGCATTTTTTCCCTAGGCCATACTGGTTAAGCGTTTGGAGCAGCAGAATTGCGAAAAATTTGTTGCCTTCTCAACCATTTCTTGGCTTCAAACTCCCATATCTCGCGAACGGATTCACCTAACCCAAAAATTCCTATTGCATCTGAAAGTCGAAACTCGCCCGATTACAACGGTATGTGTATTTTTACCCTAGGCCATTCTGGTTAAGCGTTTGGAGCAGCAGAAGTGCGAAAGATTTGTGTATCTTCTCAACCATTTCTTAGCTTCAAACTCCCATATCTCGCGAACGGATTGACCTAACCCAAAAATTCCTGTTGCATCTGAAAGTAGAAACTCGCCCGATTACAACGGTATCTGTATTTTTTCCCTAGGCCATACTTTTTAAGCGTTTGGAGCAGTAGAATTGCGAAAAATTTTTTGCCTTCTCAACCATTTCTTGGCTTCAAACTCCCATATCTCGTGAACGGATTGACCTAACCCAAAAATTCCTATTGCATCTGAAAGTAGAAACTCGCCCGATTACAACGGTATGTGAATTTTTTCCCTAGGCCATTCTGGTTAAGCGTTTGGAGCAGCAGAATTGCGAAAAATTCTTTGCCTTCTCAACCATTTCTTGGCTTCAAACTCCCATATCTCGCGAACGGATTGACCTAACCCAAAAATTCCAATTGCATCTGAAAGTAGAACCTCGCCCGATTACAGAGGTATGTGTATTTTTTCCCTAGGCCATTCTGGTTAAGCTTTTGGAGCAGCAGAATTGCGAAAAATTTTTTGCCTTCTCAACCATTTCTTGGCTTCAAACTCCCATATCTCGCGAACGGATTGACCTAACCCAAAAATTCCTATTGCATCTGAAAGTAGAAACTCGCCCGATTACAAAGGTATGTGCATTTTTTCCCTAGGACATTCTGGTTAAGCGTTTGGAGCAGCAGAATTGCGAAAAATTTGTTGCCTTCTCAACCATTTCTTGGCTTCAAACTCCCATATCTCGCGAACGGATTGACCTAACCCAAAAATTCCTATTGCATCTGAAAGTCGAAACTCGCCCGATTACAACGGTATGTGTATTTTTTCCCTAGGCCATTCTGGTTAAGCGTTTGGAGCAGCAGAATTGCGAAAAATTTTTTGCCTTCTCAACCATTTCTTGGCTTCAAACTCCCACATCTCGCGAACGGATTGTCCTAACCCGAAAATTCCTGTAGCGTCTGGAAGTAGAGACTCACCCGATTATAACGGTATGTGTATTTTTTCCCTAGGCAATTCTGGTTAAGCGTTTGGAGCAGCAGAATTGCGAAAAATTTTTTGCCTTCTCAACCATTTCTTGGCTTCAAACTCCCATATCTCGCGAACGGATTGTCCTAACCCGAAAATTCCTGTAGCGTCTGGAAGTAGAGACTCGCCCGATTACAACGGTATGTGTATTTTTTCCCTAGGCCATTCTGATTAAGCGTTTGGAGCAGCAGAACTGCGAAAAATTTTTTGCCTTCTCAACCATTTCTTGGCTTCAAACTCCCATATCTCGCGAACGGATTGACCTAACCCAAAAATTCCTATTGCATCTGAAAGTAGAAACTCGCCCGATTACAAAGGTATGTGCATTTTTTCCCTAGGCCATTCTGGTTAAGCGTTTGGAGCAGCAGAATTGCGAAAAATTTGTTGCCTTCTCAACCATTTCTTGGCTTCAAACTCCCATATCTCGCGAACGGATTGACCTAACCCAAAAATTCCTATTGCCTCTGAAAGTCGAAACTCGCCCGATTACAACGGTATGTGTATTTTTTCCCTAGGCCATTCTGGTTAAGCGTTTGGAGCAGCAGAAGTGCGAAAGATTTGTTGTCTTCTCAACCATTTCTTAGCTTCAAACTCCCATATCTCGCGAACGGATTGACCTAATCCAAAAATTCCTGTTGCATCTGAAAGTAGAAACTCGCCCGATTACAACGGTATCTGTATTTTTTCCCTAGGCCATTCTGTTTAAGCGTTTGGAGCAGTAGAATTGCGAAAAATTTTTTGCCTTCTCAACCATTTCTTGGCTTCAAACTCCCATATCTCGCGAACGGATTGACCTAACCCAAAAATTCCTATTGCATCTGAAAGTAGAGACTCGCCCGATTACAACGGTATGTGTATTTTTTCCCTAGGCCATTCTGGTTAAGCGTTTGGAGCAGCAGAATTGCGAAAAATTTTTTGCCTTCTCAACCATTTCTTGGCTTCAAACTCCCATATCTCGCGAACGGATTGACCTAACCCAAAAATTCCTATTGCATCTGAAAGTAGAAACTCGCCCGATTACAAAGGTATGTGCATTTTTTCCCTAGGCCATTCTGGTTAAGCGTTTGGAGCAGCAGAATTGCGAAAAATTTGTTGCCTTCCCAACCATTTCTTGGCTTCAAACTCCCATATCTCGCGAACGGATTGACCTAACCCAAAAATACCTATTGCATCTGAAAGTAGAAACACGCCCGATTACAACGGTATGTGTATTTTTTCCCTAGGCCATTCTGGTTAAGCGTTTGGAGCAGCAGAATTGCGAAAAATTTTTTGCCTTCTCAACCATTTCTTGGCTTCAAACTCCCATATCTCGCGAACGGATTGACCTTACCCAAAAATTCCTATTGCATCTGAAAGTAGAAACTCGCCCGATTACAAAGGTATGTGCATTTTTTCCCTAGGCCATACTGGTTAAGCGTTTGGAGCAGCAGAATTGCGAAAAATTTGTTGCCTTCTCAACCATTTCTTGGCTTCAAACTCCCATATCTCGCGAACGGATTGACCTAACCCAAAAATTCCTATTGCATCTGAAAGTCGAAACTCGCCCGATTACAACGGTATGTGTATTTTTTCCCTAGGCCATTCTGGTTAAGCGTTTGGAGCAGCAGAAGTGCGAAAGATTTGTGTATCTTCTCAACCATTTCTTAGCTTCAAACTCCCATATCTCGCGAACGGATTGACCTAACCCAAAAATTCCTGTTGCATCTGAAAGTAGAAACTCGCCCGATTACAACGGTATCTGTATTTTTTCCCTAGGCCATACTTTTTAAGCGTTTGGAGCAGTAGAATTGCGAAAAATTTTTTGCCTTCTCAACCATTTCTTGGCTTCAAACTCCCATATCTCGCGAACGGATTGACCTAACCCAAAAATTCCTATTGCATCTGAAAGTAGAAACTCGCCCGATTACAACGGTATGTGAATTTTTTCCCTAGGCCATTCTGGTTAAGCGTTTGGAGCAGCAGAATTGCGAAAAATTCTTTGCCTTCTCAACCATTTCTTGGCTTCAAACTCCCATATCTCGCGAACGGATTGACCTAACCCAAAAATTCCAATTGCATCTGAAAGTAGAAACTCGCCCGATTACAAAGGTATGTGCATTTTTTCCCTAGGCCATTCTGGTTAAGCGTTTGGAGCAGCAGAATTGCGAAAAATTTGTTGCCTCCTCAACCATTTCTTGGCTTCAAACTCCCATATCTCGCGAACGGATTGACCTAACCCAAAAATTCCTATTGCATCTGAAAGTCGAAACTCGCCCGATTACAACGGTATGTGTATTTTTTCCCTAGGCCATTCTGGTTAAGCGTTTGGAGCAGCAGAATTGCGAAAAATTTTTTGCCTTCTCAACCATTTCTTGGCTTCAAACTCCCACATCTCGCGAACGGATTGTCCTAACCCGAAAATTCCTGTAGCGTCTGGAAGTAGAGACTCACCCGATTATAACGGTATGTGTATTTTTTCCCTAGGCAATTCTGGTTAAGCGTTTGGAGCAGCAGAATTGCGAAAAATTTTTTGCCTTCTCAACCATTTCTTGGCTTCAAACTCCCATATCTCGCGAACGGATTGTCCTAACCCGAAAATTCCTGTAGCGTCTGGAAGTAGAGACTCGCCCGATTACAACGGTATGTGTATTTTTTCCCTAGGCCATTCTGGTTAAGCGTTTGGAGCAGCAGAACTGCGAAAAATTTTTTGCCTTCTCAACCATTTCTTGGCTTCAAACTCCCATATCTCGCGAACGGATTGACCTAACCCAAAAATTCCTATTGCATCTGAAAGTAGAAACTCGCCCGATTACAAAGGTATGTGCATTTTTTCCCTAGGCCATTCTGGTTAAGCGTTTGGAGCAGCAGAATTGCGAAAAATTTGTTGCCTTCTCAACCATTTCTTGGCTTCAAACTCCCATATCTCGCGAACGGATTGACCTAACCCAAAAATTCCTATTGCCTCTGAAAGTCGAAACTCGCCCGATTACAACGGTATGTGTATTTTTTCCCTAGGCCATTCTGGTTAAGCGTTTGGAGCAGCAGAAGTGCGAAAGATTTGTTGTCTTCTCAACCATTTCTTAGCTTCAAACTCCCATATCTCGCGAACGGATTGACCTAATCCAAAAATTCCTGTTGCATCTGAAAGTAGAAACTCGCCCGATTACAACGGTATCTGTATTTTTTCCCTAGGCCATTCTGTTTAAGCGTTTGGAGCAGTAGAATTGCGAAAAATTTTTTGCCTTCTCAACCATTTCTTGGCTTCAAACTCCCATATCTCGCGAACGGATTGACCTAACCCAAAAATTCCTATTGCATCTGAAAGTAGAGACTCGCCCGATTACAACGGTATGTGTATTTTTTCCCTAGGCCATTCTGGTTAAGCGTTTGGAGCAGCAGAATTGCGAAAAATTTTTTGCCTTCTCAACCATTTCTTGGCTTCAAACTCCCATATCTCGCGAACGGATTGACCTAACCCAAAAATTCCTATTGCATCTGAAAGTAGAAACTCGCCCGATTACAAAGGTATGTGCATTTTTTCCCTAGGCCATTCTGGTTAAGTGTTTGGAGCAGCAGAATTGCGAAAAATTTGTTGCCTTCTCAACCATTTCTTGGCTTCAAACTCCCATATCTCGCGAACGGACTGACCTAACCCAAAAATTCCTATTGCATCTGAAAGTCGAAACTCGCCCGATTACAACGGTATGTGTATTTTTTCCCTAGGCCATTCTGGTTAAGCGTTTGGAGCAGCAGAAGTGCGAAAGATTTGTTGTCTCCTCAACCATTTCTTAGCTTCAAACTCCCATATCTCGCGAACGGATTGACCTATCCCAAAAATTCCTGTTGCATCTGAAAGTAGAAACTCGCCCGATTACAACGGTATCTGTATTTTTTCCCAAGGCCATTCTGTTTAAGCGTTTGGAGCAGTAGAATTGCGAAAAATTTTTTGCCTTCTCAACCATTTCTTGGCTTCAAACTCCCATATCTCGCGAACGGATTGACCTAACCCAAAAATTCCTATTGCATCTGAAAGTAGAAACTCGCCCGATTACAACGGTATGTGTATTTTTTCCCTAGGCCATTCTGGTTAAGCGTTTGGAGCAGCAGAATTGCGAAAAATTTTCTGCCTTCTCAACCATTTCTTGGCTTCAAACTCCCATATCTCGCGAACGGATTGACCTAACCCAAAAATTCCAATTGCATCTGAAAGTAGAAACTCGCCCGATTACAACGGTATGTGTATTTTTTCCCTAGGCCATTCTGTTTAAGCGTTTGGAGCAGCAGAATTGCGAAAAATTTTTTGCCTTCTCAACCATTTCTTGGCTTCAAACTCCCATATCTCGCGAACGGATTGACCTAACCCAAAAATTCCTATTGCATCTGAAAGTAGAAACTCGCCCGATTACAAAGGTATGTGCATTTTTTCCCTAGGCCATTCTGGTTAAGCGTTTGGAGCAGCAGAATTGCGAAAAATTTGTTGCCTTCTCAACCATTTCATGGCTTCAAACTCCCATATCTCGCGAACGGATTGACCTAACCCAAAAATTCCTATTGCATCTGAAAGTCGAAACTCGCCCGATTACAACGGTATGTGTATTTTTTGCCTAGGCCATTCTGGTTAAGCGTTTGGAGCAGCAGAAGTGCGAAAGATTTGTTGTCTTCTCAACCATTTCTTAGCTTCAAACTCCCATATCTCGCGAACGGATTGACCTATCCCAAAAATTCCAGTTGCATCTGAAAGTAGAAACTCGCCCGATTACAACGGTATCTGTATTTTTTCCCTAGGCCATTCTGTTTAAGCGTTTGGAGCAGTAGAATTGCGAAAAATTTTTTGCCTTCTCAACCATTTCTTGGCTTCAAACTCCCATATCTCGCGAACGGATTGACCTAACCCAAAAATTCCTATTGCATCTGAAAGTAGAAACTCGCCCGATTACAACGGTATGTGTATTTTTTCCCTAGGCCATTCTGGTTAAGCGTTTGGAGCAGCAGAATTGCGAAAAATTTCTTGCCTTCTCAACCATTTCTTGGCTTCAAACTCCCATATCTCGCGAACGGATTGACTTAACCCAAAAATTCCTATTGCATCTGAAAGTCGAAACTCGCCCGATTACAACGGTATGTGTATTTTTTCCCTAGGCCATTCTGGTTAAGCGTTTGGAGCAGCAGAAGTGCGAAAGATTTGTTGTCTTCTCAACCATTTCTTAGCTTCAAACTCCCATATCTCGCGAACGGATTGACCTATCCCAAAAATTCCTGTTGCATCTGAAAGTAGAAACTCGCCCGATTACAACGGTATCTGTATTTTTTCCCTAGGCCATTCTGTTTAAGCGTTTGGAGCAGTAGAATTGCGAAAAATTTTTTGCCTTCTCAACCATTTCTTGGCTTCAAACTCCCATATCTCGCGAACGGATTGACCTAACCCAAAAATTCCTATTGCATCTGAAAGTAGAAACTCGCCCGATTACAACGGTATGTGTATTTTTTCCCTAGGCCATTCTGGTTAAGCGTTTGGAGCAGCAGAATTGCGAAAAATTTCTTGCCTTCTCAACCATTTCTTGGCTTCAAACTCCCATATCTCGCGAACGGATTGACCTAACCCAAAAATTCCTATTGCATCTGAAAGTAGAAACTCGCCCGATTACAACGGTATGTGTATTTTTTCCCTAGGACATTCTGGTTAAGCGTTTGGAGCAGCAGAATTGCGAAAAATTTTTTGCCTTCTCAACCATTTCTTGGCTTCAAACTCCCATATCTCGCGAATGGATTGACCTTACCCAAAAATTCCTATTACATCTGAAAGTAGAAACTCGCCCGATTACAAAGGTATGTGCATTTTTTCCCTAGGCCATACTGGTTAAGCGTTTGGAGCAGCAGAATTGCGAAAAATTTGTTGCCTTCTCAACCATTTCTTGGCTTCAAACTACCATATCTCGCGAACGGATTGACCTAACCCAAAAATTCCTATTGCATCTGAAAGTAGAAACTCGCCCGATTACAAAGGTATGTGCATTTTTTCCCTAGGCCATTCTGGTTAAGCGTTTGGAGCAGCAGAATTGCGAAAAATTTGTTGCCTTCCCAACCATTTCTTGGCTTCAAACTCCCATATCTCGCGAACGGATTGACCTAACCCAAAAATTCCTATTGCATCTGAAAGTAGAAACTCGCCCGATTACAACGGTATGTGTATTTTTTCCCTAGGCCATTCTGGTTAAGCGTTTGGAGCAGCAGAATTGCGAAAAATTTTTTGCCTTCTCAACCATTTCTTGGCTTCAAACTCCCATATCTCGCGAACGGATTGACCTTACCCAAAAATTCCTATTGCATCTGAAAGTAGAAACTCGCCCGATTACAAAGGTATGTGCATTTTTTCCCTAGGCCATACTGGTTAAGCGTTTGGAGCAGCAGAATTGCGAAAAATTTGTTGCCTTCTCAACCATTTCTTGGCTTCAAACTCCCATATCTCGCGAACGGATTGACCTAACCCAAAAATTCCTATTGCATCTGAAAGTCGAAACTCACCCGATTACAACGGTATGTGTATTTTTTCCCTAGGCCATTCTGGTTAAGCGTTTGGAGCAGCAGAAGTGCGAAAGATTTGTGTGTCTTCTCAACCATTTCTTAGCTTCAAACTCCCATATCTCGCGAACGGATTGACCTAATCCAAAAATTCCTGTTGCATCTGAAAGTAGAAACTCGCCCGATTACAACGGTATCTGTATTTTTTCCCTAGGCCATTCTGTTTAAGCGTTTGGAGCAGTAGAATTGCGAAAAATTTTTTGCCTTCTCAACCATTTCTTGGCTTCAAACTCCCATATCTCGCGAACGGATTGACCTAACCCGAAAATTCCTGTAGTGTCTGGAAGTAGAGACTCGCCCGATTACAACGGTATGTGTATTTTTTCCCTAGGCCATTCTGGTTAAGCGTTTGGAGCAGCAGAACTGCGAAAAATTTTTTGCCTTCTCAACCATTTCTTGGCTTCAAACTCCCATATCTCGCGAACGGATTGACCTAACCCAAAAATTCCTATTGCATCTGAATGTAGAGACTCGCCCGATTACAACGGTATGTGTATTTTTTCCCTAGGCCATTCTGGTTAAGCGTTTGGAGCAGCAGAATTGCGAAAAATTTTTTGCCTTCTCAACCATTTCTTGGCTTCAAACTCCCATATCTCGCGAACGGATTGACCTAACCCAAAAATTCCAATTGCATCTGAAAGTAGAAACTCGCCCGATTACAGCGGTATGTGTATTTTTTCCCTAGGCCATTCTGTTTAAGCGTTTGGAGCAGCAGAATTGCGAAAAATTTTTTGCCTTCTCAACCATTTCTTGGCTTCAAACTCCCATATCTCGCGAACGGATTGACCTAACCCAAAAATTCCTATTGCATCTGAAAGTAGAAACTCGCCCGATTACAAAGGTATGTGCATTTTTTCCCTAGGCCATTCTGGTTAAGCGTTTGGAGCAGCAGAAATGCGAAAAATTTGTTGCCTTCTCAACCATTTCTTGGCTTCAAACTCCCATATCTCGCGAACGGATTGACCTAACCCAAAAATTCCTATTGCATCTGAAAGTCGAAACTCGCCCGATTACAACGGTATGTGTATTTTTTCCCTAGGCCATTCTGGTTAAGCGTTTGGAGCAGCAGAAGTGCGAAAGATTTGTTGTCTTCTCAACCATTTCTTAGCTTCAAACTCCCATATCTCGCGAACGGATTGACCTATCCCAAAAATTCCTGTTGCATCTGAAAGTAGAAACTCGCCCGATTACAACGGTATCTGTATTTTTTCCCTAGGCCATTCTGTTTAAGCGTTCGGAGCCGTAGAATTGCGAAAAATTTTTTGCCTTCTCAACCATTTCTTGGCTTCAAACTCCCATATCTCGCGAACGGATTGACCTAACCCAAAAATTCCTATTGCATCTGAAAGTAGAAACTCGCCCGATTAAAACGGTATGTGTATTTTTTCCCTAGGCCATTCTGGTTAAGCGTTTGGAGCAGCAGAATTGCGAAAAATTTCTTGCCTTCTCAACCATTTCTTGGCTTCAAACTCCCATATCTCGCGAACGGATTGACCTAACCCAAAAATTCCTATTGCATCTGAAAGTAGAAACTCGCCCGATTACAATGGTATGTGTATTTTTTCCCTAGGCCATTCTGGTTAAGCGTTTGGAGCAGCAGAATTGCGAAAAATTTTTTGCCTTCTCAACCATTTCTTGGCTTCAAACTCCCATATCTCGCGAACGGATTGACCTAACCCAAAAATTCCTATTGCATCTGAGAGTAGAAACTCGCCCGATTACAAAGGTATGTGCATTTTTTCCCTAGGCCATTCTGGTTAAGCGTTTGGAGCAGCAGAATTGCGAAAAATTTGTTGCCTTCTCTACCATTTCTTGGCTTCAAACTCCCATATCTCGCGAACGGATTGACCTAACCCAAAAATTCCTATTGCATCTGAAAGTCGAAACTCGCCCGATTACAACGGTATGTGTATTTTTTCCCTAGGCCATTCTGGTTAAGCGTTTGGAGCAGCAGAAGTGCGAAAGATTTGTTGTCTTCTCAACCATTTCTTAGCTTCAAACTCCCATATCTCGCGAACGGATTGACCTATCCCAAAAATTCCTGTTGCATCTGAAAGTAGAAACTCGCCCGATTACAACGGTATCTGTATTTTTTCCCTAGGCCATTCTGTTTAAGCGTTTGGAGCAGTAGAATTGCGAAAAATTTTTTGCCTTCTCAACCATTTCTTGGCTTCAAACTCCCATATCTCGCGAACGGATTGACCTAACCCAAAAATTCCTATTGCATCTGAAAGTAGAAACTCGCCCGATTACAACGGTATGTGTATTTTTTCCCTAGGCCATTCTGGTTAAGCGTTTGGAGCAGCAGAATTGCGAAAAATTTCTTGCCTTCTCAACCATTTCTTGGCTTCAAACTCCCATATCTCGCGAACGGATTGACCTAACCCAAAAATTCCTATTGCATCTGAAAGTAGAAACTCGCCCGATTACAACGGTATGTGTATTTTTTCCCTAGGACATTCTGGTTAAGCGTTTGGAGCAGCAGAATTGCGAAAAATTTTTTGCCTTCTCAACCATTTCTTGGCTTCAAACTCCCATATCTCGCGAATGGATTGACCTTACCCAAAAATTCCTATTGCATCTGAAAGTAGAAACTCGCCCGATTACAAAGGTATGTGCATTTTTTCCCTAGGCCATACTGGTTAAGCGTTTGGAGCAGCAGAATTGCGAAAAATTTTTTGCCTTCTCAACCATTTCTTGGCTTCAAACTACCATATCTCGCGAACGGATTGACCTAACCCAAAAATTCCTATTGCATCTGAAAGTAGAAACTCGCCCGATTACAAAGGTATGTGCATTTTTTCCCTAGGCCATTCTGGTTAAGCGTTTGGAGCAGCAGAATTGCGAAAAATTTGTTGCCTTCCCAACCATTTCTTGGCTTCAAACTCCCATATCTCGCGAACGGATTGACCTTACCCAAAAATTCCTATTGCATCTGAAAGTAGAAACTCGCCCGATTACAAAGGTATGTGCATTTTTTCCCTAGGCCATACTGGTTAAGCGTTTGGAGCAGCAGAATTGCGAAAAATTTCTTGCCTTCTCAACCATTTCTTGGCTTCAAACTCCCATATCTCGCGAACGGATTGACCTAACCCAAAAATTCCTATTGCATCTGAAAGTCGAAACTCGCCCGATTACAACGGTATGTGTATTTTTTCCCTAGGCCATTCTGGTTAAGCGTTTGGAGCAGCAGAAGTGCGAAAGATTTGTGTATCTTCTCAACCATTTCTTAGCTTCAAACTCCCATATCTCGCGAACGGATTGACCTAACCCAAAAATTCCTGTTGCATCTGAAAGTAGAAACTCGCCCGATTACAACGGTATCTGTATTTTTTCCCTAGGCCATACTTTTTAAGCGTTTGGAGCAGTAGAATTGCGAAAAATTTTTTGCCTTCTCAACCATTTCTTGGCTTCAAACTCCCATATCTCGCGAACGGATTGACCTAACCCAAAAATTCCTATTGCATCTGAAAGTAGAAACTCGCCCGATTACAACGGTATGTGAATTTTTTCCCTAGGCCATTCTGGTTAAGCGTTTGGAGCAGCAGAATTGCGAAAAATTCTTTGCCTTCTCAACCATTTCTTGGCTTCAAACTCCCATATCTCGCGAACGGATTGACCTAACCCAAAAATTCCAATTGCATCTGAAAGTAGAACCTCGCCCGATTACAGAGGTATGTGTATTTTTTCCCTAGGCCATTCTGGTTAAGCTTTTGGAGCAGCAGAATTGCGAAAAATTTTTTGCCTTCTCAACCATTTCTTGGCTTCAAACTCCCATATCTCGCGAACGGATTGACCTAACCCAAAAATTCCTATTGCATCTGAAAGTCGAAACTCGCCCGATTACAACGGTATGTGTATTTTTTCCCTAGGCCATTCTGGTTAAGCGTTTGGAGCAGCAGAACTGCGAAAGATTTGTTGTCTTCTCAACCATTTCTTAGCTTCAAACTCCCATATCTCGCGAACGGATTGACCTATCCCAAAAATTCCTGTTGCATCTGAAAGTAGAAACTCGCCCGATTACAACGGTATCTGTATTTTTTCCCTAGGCCATTCTGTTTAAGCGTTCGGAGCCGTAGAATTGCGAAAAATTTTTTGCCTTCTCAACCATTTCTTGGCTTCAAACTCCCATATCTCGCGAACGGATTGACCTAACCCAAAAATTCCTATTGCATCTGAAAGTAGAAACTCGCCCGATTAAAACGGTATGTGTATTTTTTCCCTAGGCCATTCTGGTTAAGCGTTTGGAGCAGCAGAATTGCGAAAAATTTCTTGCCTTCTCAACCATTTCTTGGCTTCAAACTCCCATATCTCGCGAACGGATTGACCTAACCCAAAAATTCCTATTGCATCTGAAAGTAGAAACTCGCCCGATTACAATGGTATGTGTATTTTTTCCCTAGGCCATTCTGGTTAAGCGTTTGGAGCAGCAGAATTGCGAAAAATTTTTTGCCTTCTCAACCATTTCTTGGCTTCAAACTCCCATATCTCGCGAACGGATTGACCTAACCCAAAAATTCCTATTGCATCTGAGAGTAGAAACTCGCCCGATTACAAAGGTATGTGCATTTTTTCCCTAGGCCATTCTGGTTAAGCGTTTGGAGCAGCAGAATTGCGAAAAATTTGTTGCCTTCTCTACCATTTCTTGGCTTCAAACTCCCATATCTCGCGAACGGATTGACCTAACCCAAAAATTCCTATTGCATCTGAAAGTCGAAACTCGCCCGATTACAACGGTATGTGTATTTTTTCCCTAGGCCATTCTGGTTAAGCGTTTGGAGCAGCAGAAGTGCGAAAGATTTGTTGTCTTCTCAACCATTTCTTAGCTTCAAACTCCCATATCTCGCGAACGGATTGACCTATCCCAAAAATTCCTGTTGCATCTGAAAGTAGAAACTCGCCCGATTACAACGGTATCTGTATTTTTTCCCTAGGCCATTCTGTTTAAGCGTTTGGAGCAGTAGAATTGCGAAAAATTTTTTGCCTTCTCAACCATTTCTTGGCTTCAAACTCCCATATCTCGCGAACGGATTGACCTAACCCAAAAATTCCTATTGCATCTGAAAGTAGAAACTCGCCCGATTACAACGGTATGTGTATTTTTTCCCTAGGCCATTCTGGTTAAGCGTTTGGAGCAGCAGAATTGCGAAAAATTTCTTGCCTTCTCAACCATTTCTTGGCTTCAAACTCCCATATCTCGCGAACGGATTGACCTAACCCAAAAATTCCTATTGCATCTGAAAGTAGAAACTCGCCCGATTACAACGGTATGTGTATTTTTTCCCTAGGACATTCTGGTTAAGCGTTTGGAGCAGCAGAATTGCGAAAAATTTTTTGCCTTCTCAACCATTTCTTGGCTTCAAACTCCCATATCTCGCGAATGGATTGACCTTACCCAAAAATTCCTATTGCATCTGAAAGTAGAAACTCGCCCGATTACAAAGGTATGTGCATTTTTTCCCTAGGCCATACTGGTTAAGCGTTTGGAGCAGCAGAATTGCGAAAAATTTTTTGCCTTCTCAACCATTTCTTGGCTTCAAACTACCATATCTCGCGAACGGATTGACCTAACCCAAAAATTCCTATTGCATCTGAAAGTAGAAACTCGCCCGATTACAAAGGTATGTGCATTTTTTCCCTAGGCCATTCTGGTTAAGCGTTTGGAGCAGCAGAATTGCGAAAAATTTGTTGCCTTCCCAACCATTTCTTGGCTTCAAACTCCCATATCTCGCGAACGGATTGACCTTACCCAAAAATTCCTATTGCATCTGAAAGTAGAAACTCGCCCGATTACAAAGGTATGTGCATTTTTTCCCTAGGCCATACTGGTTAAGCGTTTGGAGCAGCAGAATTGCGAAAAATTTCTTGCCTTCTCAACCATTTCTTGGCTTCAAACTCCCATATCTCGCGAACGGATTGACCTAACCCAAAAATTCCTATTGCATCTGAAAGTCGAAACTCGCCCGATTACAACGGTATGTGTATTTTTTCCCTAGGCCATTCTGGTTAAGCGTTTGGAGCAGCAGAAGTGCGAAAGATTTGTGTATCTTCTCAACCATTTCTTAGCTTCAAACTCCCATATCTCGCGAACGGATTGACCTAACCCAAAAATTCCTGTTGCATCTGAAAGTAGAAACTCGCCCGATTACAACGGTATCTGTATTTTTTCCCTAGGCCATACTTTTTAAGCGTTTGGAGCAGTAGAATTGCGAAAAATTTTTTGCCTTCTCAACCATTTCTTGGCTTCAAACTCCCATATCTCGCGAACGGATTGACCTAACCCAAAAATTCCTATTGCATCTGAAAGTAGAAACTCGCCCGATTACAACGGTATGTGAATTTTTTCCCTAGGCCATTCTGGTTAAGCGTTTGGAGCAGCAGAATTGCGAAAAATTCTTTGCCTTCTCAACCATTTCTTGGCTTCAAACTCCCATATCTCGCGAACGGATTGACCTAACCCAAAAATTCCAATTGCATCTGAAAGTAGAACCTCGCCCGATTACAGAGGTATGTGTATTTTTTCCCTAGGCCATTCTGGTTAAGCTTTTGGAGCAGCAGAATTGCGAAAAATTTTTTGCCTTCTCAACCATTTCTTGGCTTCAAACTCCCATATCTCGCGAACGGATTGACCTAACCCAAAAATTCCTATTGCATCTGAAAGTAGAAACTCGCCCGATTACAAAGGTATGTGCATTTTTTCCCTAGGCCATTCTGGTTAAGCGTTTGGAGCAGCAGAATTGCGAAAAATTTTTTGCCTTCTCAACCATTTCTTGGCTTCAAACTCCCATATCTCGCGAATGGATTGACCTAACCCAAAAATTCCTATTGCATCTGAAAGTAGAAACTCGCCCGATTACAACGGTATGTGTATTTTTTCCCTAGGCCATTCTGGTTAAGCGTTTGGAGCAGCAGAATTGCGAAAAATTTTTTGCCTTCTCAACCATTTCTTGGCTTCAAACTCCCACATCTCGCGAACGGATTGTCCTAACCCGAAAATTCCTGTAGCGTCTGGAAGTAGTGACTCACCCGATTATAACGGTATGTGTATTTTTTCCCTAGGCAATTCTGGTTAAGCGTTTGGAGCAGCAGAATTGCGAAAAATTTTTTGCCTTCTCAACCATTTCTTGGCTTCAAACTCCCATATCTCGCGAACGGATTGTCCTAACCCGAAAATTCCTGTAGCGTCTGGAAGTAGAGACTCGCCCGATTACAACGGTATGTGTATTTTTTCCCTAGGCCATTCTGGTTAAGCGTTTGGAGCAGCAGAACTGCGAAAGATTTGTTGTCTTCTCAACCATTTCTTAGCTTCAAACTCCCATATCTCGCGAACGGATTGACCTATCCCAAAAATTCCTGTTGCATCTGAAAGTAGAAACTCGCCCGATTACAACGGTATCTGTATTTTTTCCCTAGGCCTTTCTGTTTAAGCGTTTGGAGCAGTAGAATTGCGAAAAATTTTTTGCCTTCTCAACCATTTCTTGGCTTCAAACCCCCATATCTCGCGAACGGATTGACCTAACCCAAAAATTCCAATTGCATCTGAAAGTAGAATCTCGCCCGATTACAGCGGTATGTGTATTTTTTCCCTAGGCCATTCTGTTTAAGCGTTTGGAGCAGCAGAATTGCGAAAAATTTTTTGCCTTCTCAACCATTTCTTGGCTTCAAACTCCCATATCTCGCGAACGGATTGACCTAACCCAAAAATTCCTATTGCATCTGAAAGTCGAAACTCGCCCGATTACAACGGTATGTGTATTTTCCCTAGGCCATTCTGGTTAAGCGTTTGGAGCAGCAGAACTGCGAAAGATTTGTTGTCTTCTCAACCATTTCTTAGCTTCAAACTCCCATATCTCGCGAACGGATTGACCTATCCCAAAAATTCCCGTTGCATCTGAAAGTAGAAACTCGCCCGATTACAACGGTATCTGTATTTTTTCCCTAGGCCATTCTGTTTAAGCGTTCGGAGCCGTAGAATTGCGAAAAATTTTTTGCCTTCTCAACCATTTCTTGGCTTCAAACTCCCATATCTCGCGAACGGATTGACCTAACCCAAAAATTCCTATTGCATCTGAAAGTAGAAACTCGCCCGATTAAAACGGTATGTGTATTTTTTCCCTAGGCCATTCTGGTTAAGCGTTTGGAGCAGCAGAATTGCGAAAAATTTCTTGCCTTCTCAACCATTTCTTGGCTTCAAACTCCCATATCTCGCGAACGGATTGACCTAACCCAAAAATTCCTATTGCATCTGAAAGTAGAAACTCGCCCGATTACAATGGTATGTGTATTTTTTCCCTAGGCCATTCTGGTTAAGCGTTTGGAGCAGCAGAATTGCGAAAAATTTTTTGCCTTCTCAACCATTTCTTGGCTTCAAACTCCCATATCTCGCGAACGGATTGACCTAACCCAAAAATTCCAATTGCATCTGAAAGTAGAAACTCGCCCGATTACAACGGTATGTGTATTTTTTCCCTAGGCCATTCTGTTTAAGCGTTTGGAGCAGCAGAATTGCGAAAAATTTTTTGCCTTCTCAACCATTTCTTGGCTTCAAACTCCCATATCTCGCGAACGGATTGACCTAACCCAAAAATTCCTATTGCATCTGAGAGTAGAAACTCGCCCGATTACAAAGGTATGTGCATTTTTTCCCTAGGCCATTCTGGTTAAGCGTTTGGAGCAGCAGAATTGCGAAAAATTTGTTGCCTTCTCTACCATTTCTTGGCTTCAAACTCCCATATCTCGCGAACGGATTGACCTAACCCAAAAATTCCTATTGCATCTGAAAGTCGAAACTCGCCCGATTACAACGGTATGTGTATTTTTTCCCTAGGCCATTCTGGTTAAGCGTTTGGAGCAGCAGAAGTGCGAAAGATTTGTTGTCTTCTCAACCATTTCTTAGCTTCAAACTCCCATATCTCGCGAACGGATTGACCTATCCCAAAAATTCCCGTTGCATCTGAAAGTAGAAACTCGCCCGATTACAACGGTATCTGTATTTTTTCCCTAGGCCATTCTGTTTAAGCGTTCGGAGCCGTAGAATTGCGAAAAATTTTTTGCCTTCTCAACCATTTCTTGGCTTCAAACTCCCATATCTCGCGAACGGATTGACCTAACCCAAAAATTCCTATTGCATCTGAAAGTAGAAACTCGCCCGATTAAAACGGTATGTGTATTTTTTCCCTAGGCCATTCTGGTTAAGCGTTTGGAGCAGCAGAATTGCGAAAAATTTCTTGCCTTCTCAACCATTTCTTGGCTTCAAACTCCCATATCTCGCGAACGGATTGACCTAACCCAAAAATTCCTATTGCATCTGAAAGTAGAAACTCGCCCGATTACAATGGTATGTGTATTTTTTCCCTAGGCCATTCTGGTTAAGCGTTTGGAGCAGCAGAATTGCGAAAAATTTTTTGCCTTCTCAACCATTTCTTGGCTTCAAACTCCCATATCTCGCGAACGGATTGACCTAACCCAAAAATTCCAATTGCATCTGAAAGTAGAAACTCGCCCGATTACAACGGTATGTGTATTTTTTCCCTAGGCCATTCTGTTTAAGCGTTTGGAGCAGCAGAATTGCGAAAAATTTTTTGCCTTCTCAACCATTTCTTGGCTTCAAACTCCCATATCTCGCGAACGGATTGACCTAACCCAAAAATTCCTATTGCATCTGAGAGTAGAAACTCGCCCGATTACAAAGGTATGTGCATTTTTTCCCTAGGCCATTCTGGTTAAGCGTTTGGAGCAGCAGAATTGCGAAAAATTTGTTGCCTTCTCTACCATTTCTTGGCTTCAAACTCCCATATCTCGCGAACGGATTGACCTAACCCAAAAATTCCTATTGCATCTGAAAGTCGAAACTCGCCCGATTACAACGGTATGTGTATTTTTTCCCTAGGCCATTCTGGTTAAGCGTTTGGAGCAGCAGAAGTGCGAAAGATTTGTTGTCTTCTCAACCATTTCTTAGCTTCAAACTCCCATATCTCGCGAACGGATTGACCTATCCCAAAAATTCCTGTTGCATCTGAAAGTAGAAACTCGCCCGATTACAACGGTATCTGTATTTTTTCCCTAGGCCATTCTGTTTAAGCGTTCGGAGCCGTAGAATTGCGAAAAATTTTTTGCCTTCTCAACCATTTCTTGGCTTCAAACTCCCATATCTCGCGAACGGATTGACCTAACCCAAAAATTCCTATTGCATCTGAAAGTAGAAACTCGCCCGATTAAAACGGTATGTGTATTTTTTCCCTAGGCCATTCTGGTTAAGCGTTTGGAGCAGCAGAATTGCGAAAAATTTCTTGCCTTCTCAACCATTTCTTGGCTTCAAACTCCCATATCTCGCGAACGGATTGACCTAACCCAAAAATTCCTATTGCATCTGAAAGTAGAAACTCGCCCGATTACAATGGTATGTGTATTTTTTCCCTAGGCCATTCTGGTTAAGCGTTTGGAGCAGCAGAATTGCGAAAAATTTTTTGCCTTCTCAACCATTTCTTGGCTTCAAACTCCCATATCTCGCGAACGGATTGACCTAACCCAAAAATTCCAATTGCATCTGAAAGTAGAAACTCGCCCGATTACAACGGTATGTGTATTTTTTCCCTAGGCCATTCTGTTTAAGCGTTTGGAGCAGCAGAATTGCGAAAAATTTTTTGCCTTCTCAACCATTTCTTGGCTTCAAACTCCCATATCTCGCGAACGGATTGACCTAACCCAAAAATTCCTATTGCATCTGAGAGTAGAAACTCGCCCGATTACAAAGGTATGTGCATTTTTTCCCTAGGCCATTCTGGTTAAGCGTTTGGAGCAGCAGAATTGCGAAAAATTTGTTGCCTTCTCTACCATTTCTTGGCTTCAAACTCCCATATCTCGCGAACGGATTGACCTAACCCAAAAATTCCTATTGCATCTGAAAGTCGAAACTCGCCCGATTACAACGGTATGTGTATTTTTTCCCTAGGCCATTCTGGTTAAGCGTTTGGAGCAGCAGAAGTGCGAAAGATTTGTTGTCTTCTCAACCATTTCTTAGCTTCAAACTCCCATATCTCGCGAACGGATTGACCTATCCCAAAAATTCCTGTTGCATCTGAAAGTAGAAACTCGCCCGATTACAACGGTATCTGTATTTTTTCCCTAGGCCATTCTGTTTAAGCGTTTGGAGCAGTAGAATTGCGAAAAATTTTTTGCCTTCTCAACCATTTCTTGGCTTCAAACTCCCATATCTCGCGAACGGATTGACCTAACCCAAAAATTCCTATTGCATCTGAAAGTAGAAACTCGCCCGATTACAACGGTATGTGTATTTTTTCCCTAGGCCATTCTGGTTAAGCGTTTGGAGCAGCAGAATTGCGAAAAATTTCTTGCCTTCTCAACCATTTCTTGGCTTCAAACTCCCATATCTCGCGAACGGATTGACCTAACCCAAAAATTCCTATTGCATCTGAAAGTAGAAACTCGCCCGATTACAACGGTATGTGTATTTTTTCCCTAGGACATTCTGGTTAAGCGTTTGGAGCAGCAGAATTGCGAAAAATTTTTTGCCTTCTCAACCATTTCTTGGCTTCAAACTCCCATATCTCGCGAATGGATTGACCTTACCCAAAAATTCCTATTGCATCTGAAAGTAGAAACTCGCCCGATTACAAAGGTATGTGCTTTTTTTCCCTAGGCCATACTGGTTAAGCGTTTGGAGCAGCAGAATTGCGAAAAATTTTTTGCCTTCTCAACCATTTCTTGGCTTCAAACTACCATATCTCGCGAACGGATTGACCTAACCCAAAAATTCCTATTGCATCTGAAAGTAGAAACTCGCCCGATTACAAAGGTATGTGCATTTTTTCCCTAGGCCATTCTGGTTAAGCGTTTGGAGCAGCAGAATTGCGAAAAATTTGTTGCCTTCCCAACCATTTCTTGGCTTCAAACTCCCATATCTCGCGAACGGATTGACCTTACCCAAAAATTCCTATTGCATCTGAAAGTAGAAACTCGCCCGATTACAAAGGTATGTGCATTTTTTCCCTAGGCCATACTGGTTAAGCGTTTGGAGCAGCAGAATTGCGAAAAATTTCTTGCCTTCTCAACCATTTCTTGGCTTCAAACTCCCATATCTCGCGAACGGATTGACCTAACCCAAAAATTCCTATTGCATCTGAAAGTCGAAACTCGCCCGATTACAACGGTATGTGTATTTTTTCCCTAGGCCATTCTGGTTAAGCGTTTGGAGCAGCAGAAGTGCGAAAGATTTGTGTATCTTCTCAACCATTCCTTAGCTTCAAACTCCCATATCTCGCGAACGGATTGACCTAACCCAAAAATTCCTGTTGCATCTGAAAGTAGAAACTCGCCCGATTACAACGGTATCTGTATTTTTTCCCTAGGCCATACTTTTTAAGCGTTTGGAGCAGTAGAATTGCGAAAAATTTTTTGCCTTCTCAACCATTTCTTGGCTTCAAACTCCCATATCTCGCGAACGGATTGACCTAACCCAAAAATTCCTATTGCATCTGAAAGTAGAAACTCGCCCGATTACAACGGTATGTGAATTTTTTCCCTAGGCCATTCTGGTTAAGCGTTTGGAGCAGCAGAATTGCGAAAAATTCTTTGCCTTCTCAACCATTTCTTGGCTTCAAACTCCCATATCTCGCGAACGGATTGACCTAACCCAAAAATTCCAATTGCATCTGAAAGTAGAACCTCGCCCGATTACAGAGGTATGTGTATTTTTTCCCTAGGCCATTCTGGTTAAGCTTTTGGAGCAGCAGAATTGCGAAAAATTTTTTGCCTTCTCAACCATTTCTTGGCTTCAAACTCCCATATCTCGCGAACGGATTGACCTAACCCAAAAATTCCTATTGCATCTGAAAGTCGAAACTCGCCCGATTACAACGGTATGTGTATTTTCCCTAGGCCATTCTGGTTAAGCGTTTGGAGCAGCAGAACTGCGAAAGATTTGTTGTCTTCTCAACCATTTCTTAGCTTCAAACTCCCATATCTCGCGAACGGATTGACCTATCCCAAAAATTCCCGTTGCATCTGAAAGTAGAAACTCGCCCGATTACAACGGTATCTGTATTTTTTCCCTAGGCCATTCTGTTTAAGCGTTCGGAGCCGTAGAATTGCGAAAAATTTTTTGCCTTCTCAACCATTTCTTGGCTTCAAACTCCCATATCTCGCGAACGGATTGACCTAACCCAAAAATTCCTATTGCATCTGAAAGTAGAAACTCGCCCGATTAAAACGGTATGTGTATTTTTTCCCTAGGCCATTCTGGTTAAGCGTTTGGAGCAGCAGAATTGCGAAAAATTTCTTGCCTTCTCAACCATTTCTTGGCTTCAAACTCCCATATCTCGCGAACGGATTGACCTAACCCAAAAATTCCTATTGCATCTGAAAGTAGAAACTCGCCCGATTACAATGGTATGTGTATTTTTTCCCTAGGCCATTCTGGTTAAGCGTTTGGAGCAGCAGAATTGCGAAAAATTTTTTGCCTTCTCAACCATTTCTTGGCTTCAAACTCCCATATCTCGCGAACGGATTGACCTAACCCAAAAATTCCAATTGCATCTGAAAGTAGAAACTCGCCCGATTACAACGGTATGTGTATTTTTTCCCTAGGCCATTCTGTTTAAGCGTTTGGAGCAGCAGAATTGCGAAAAATTTTTTGCCTTCTCAACCATTTCTTGGCTTCAAACTCCCATATCTCGCGAACGGATTGACCTAACCCAAAAATTCCTATTGCATCTGAGAGTAGAAACTCGCCCGATTACAAAGGTATGTGCATTTTTTCCCTAGGCCATTCTGGTTAAGCGTTTGGAGCAGCAGAATTGCGAAAAATTTGTTGCCTTCTCTACCATTTCTTGGCTTCAAACTCCCATATCTCGCGAACGGATTGACCTAACCCAAAAATTCCTATTGCATCTGAAAGTCGAAACTCGCCCGATTACAACGGTATGTGTATTTTTTCCCTAGGCCATTCTGGTTAAGCGTTTGGAGCAGCAGAAGTGCGAAAGATTTGTTGTCTTCTCAACCATTTCTTAGCTTCAAACTCCCATATCTCGCGAACGGATTGACCTATCCCAAAAATTCCTGTTGCATCTGAAAGTAGAAACTCGCCCGATTACAACGGTATCTGTATTTTTTCCCTAGGCCATTCTGTTTAAGCGTTTGGAGCAGTAGAATTGCGAAAAATTTTTTGCCTTCTCAACCATTTCTTGGCTTCAAACTCCCATATCTCGCGAACGGATTGACCTAACCCAAAAATTCCTATTGCATCTGAAAGTAGAAACTCGCCCGATTACAACGGTATGTGTATTTTTTCCCTAGGCCATTCTGGTTAAGCGTTTGGAGCAGCAGAATTGCGAAAAATTTCTTGCCTTCTCAACCATTTCTTGGCTTCAAACTCCCATATCTCGCGAACGGATTGACCTAACCCAAAAATTCCTATTGCATCTGAAAGTAGAAACTCGCCCGATTACAAAGGTATGTGTATTTTTTCCCTAGGACATTCTGGTTAAGCGTTTGGAGCAGCAGAATTGCGAAAAATTTTTTGCCTTCTCAACCATTTCTTGGCTTCAAACTCCCATATCTCGCGAATGGATTGACCTTACCCAAAAATTCCTATTGCATCTGAAAGTAGAAACTCGCCCGATTACAAAGGTATGTGCATTTTTTCCCTAGGCCATACTGGTTAAGCGTTTGGAGCAGCAGAATTGCGAAAAATTTTTTGCCTTCTCAACCATTTCTTGGCTTCAAACTACCATATCTCGCGAACGGATTGACCTAACCCAAAAATTCCTATTGCATCTGAAAGTAGAAACTCGCCCGATTACAAAGGTATGTGCATTTTTTCCCTAGGCCATTCTGGTTAAGCGTTTGGAGCAGCAGAATTGCGAAAAATTTGTTGCCTTCCCAACCATTTCTTGGCTTCAAACTCCCATATCTCGCGAACGGATTGACCTTACCCAAAAATTCCTATTGCATCTGAAAGTAGAAACTCGCCCGATTACAAAGGTATGTGCATTTTTTCCCTAGGCCATACTGGTTAAGCGTTTGGAGCAGCAGAATTGCGAAAAATTTCTTGCCTTCTCAACCATTTCTTGGCTTCAAACTCCCATATCTCGCGAATGGATTGACCTAACCCAAAAATTCCTATTGCATCTGAAAGTCGATACTCGCCCGATTACAACGGTATGTGTATTTTTTCCCTAGGCCATTCTGGTTAAGCGTTTGGAGCAGCAGAAGTGCGAAAGATTTGTGTATCTTCTCAACCATTTCTTAGCTTCAAACTCCCATATCTCGCGAACGGATTGACCTAACCCAAAAATTCCTGTTGCATCTGAAAGTAGAAACTCGCCCGATTACAACGGTATCTGTATTTTTTCCCTAGGCCATACTTTTTAAGCGTTTGGAGCAGTAGAATTGCGAAAAATTTTTTGCCTTCTCAACCATTTCTTGGCTTCAAACTCCCATATCTCGCGAACGGATTGACCTAACCCAAAAATTCCTATTGCATCTGAAAGTAGAAACTCGCCCGATTACAACGGTATGTGAATTTTTTCCCTAGGCCATTCTGGTTAAGCGTTTGGAGCAGCAGAATTGCGAAAAATTCTTTGCCTTCTCAACCATTTCTTGGCTTCAAACTCCCATATCTCGCGAACGGATTGACCTAACCCAAAAATTCCAATTGCATCTGAAAGTAGAACCTCGCCCGATTACAGAGGTATGTGTATTTTTTCCCTAGGCCATTCTGGTTAAGCTTTTGGAGCAGCAGAATTGCGAAAAATTTTTTGCCTTCTCAACCATTTCTTGGCTTCAAACTCCCATATCTCGCGAACGGATTGACCTAACCCAAAAATTCCTATTGCATCTGAAAGTAGAAACTCGCCCGATTACAAAGGTATGTGCATTTTTTCCCTAGGCCATTCTGGTTAAGCGTTTGGAGCAGCAGAATTGCGAAAAATTTTTTGCCTTCTCAACCATTTCTTGGCTTCAAACTCCCATATCTCGCGAATGGATTGACCTAACCCAAAAATTCCTATTGCATCTGAAAGTAGAAACTCGCCCGATTACAACGGTATGTGTATTTTTTCCCTAGGCCATTCTGGTTAAGCGTTTGGAGCAGCAGAATTGCGAAAAATTTTTTGCCTTCTCAACCATTTCTTGGCTTCAAACTCCCACATCTCGCGAACGGATTGTCCTAACCCGAAAATTCCTGTAGCGTCTGGAAGTAGTGACTCACCCGATTATAACGGTATGTGTATTTTTTCCCTAGGCAATTCTGGTTAAGCGTTTGGAGCAGCAGAATTGCGAAAAATTTTTTGCCTTCTCAACCATTTCTTGGCTTCAAACTCCCATATCTCGCGAACGGATTGTCCTAACCCGAAAATTCCTGTAGCGTCTGGAAGTAGAGACTCGCCCGATTACAACGGTATGTGTATTTTTTCCCTAGGCCATTCTGGTTAAGCGTTTGGAGCAGCAGAACTGCGAAAAATTTTTTGCCTTCTCAACCATTTCTTGGCTTCAAACTCCCATATCTCGCGAACGGATTGACCTAACCCAAAAATTCCTATTGCCTCTGAAAGTCGAAACTCGCCCGATTACAACGGTATGTGTATTTTTTCCCTAGGCCATTCTGGTTAAGCGTTTGGAGCAGCAGAAGTGCGAAAGATTTGTTGCCTTCTCAACCATTTCTTAGCTTCAAACTCCCATATCTCGCGAACGGATTGACCTAACCCAAAAATTCCTGTTGAATCTGAAAGTAGAAACTCGCCCGATTACAACGGTATCTGTATTTTTTCCCTAGGCCATTCTGTTTAAGCGTTTGGAGCAGTAGAATTGCGAAAAATTTTTTGCCTTCTCAACCATTTCTTGGCTTCAAACTCCCATATCTCGCGAACGGATTGACCTAACCCAAAAATTCCTATTGCATCTGAAAGTAGAGACTCGCCCGATTACAACGGTATGTCTATTTTTTCCCTAGGCCATTCTGGTTAAGCGTTTGGAGCAGCAGAATTGCGAAAAATTTCTTGCCTCCTCAACCATTTCTTGGCTTCAAACTCCCATATCTCGCGAACGGATTGACCTAACCCAAAAATTCCTATTGCATATGAAAGTGGAAACTCGCCCGATTACAACGGTATGTGAATTTTTTCCCTAGGCCATTCTGGTTAAGCGTTTGGAGCAGCAGAATTGCGAAAAATTTTTTGCCTTCTCAACCATTTCTTGGCTTCAAACTCCCATATCTCGCGAACGGATTGACCTAACCCAAAAATTCCAATTGCATCTGAAAGTAGAACCTCGCCCGATTACAGAGGTATGTGTATTTTTTCCCTAGGCCATTCTGGTTAAGCGTTTGGAGCAGCAGAATTGCGAAAAATTTTTTGCCTTCTCAACCATTTCTTGGCTTCAAACTCCCATATCTCGCGAACGGATTGACCTAACCCAAAAATTCCTATAGCGTCTGGATGTAGAGACTCGCCCGATTACAACGGTATGTGTATTTTTTCCCTAGGCCATTCTGGTTAAGCGTTTGGAGCAGCAGAATTGCGAAAAATTTTTTGCCTTCTCAACCATTTCTTGGCTTCAAACTCCCATATCTCGCGAACGGATTGACCTAACCCAAAAATTTCTGTAGCGTCTGGAAGTAGAGACTCGCCCGATTACAACGGTATGTGTATTTTTTCCCTAGGCCATTCTGGTTAAGCGTTTGAAGCAGCAGAATTGCGAAAAATTTGTTGCCTTCTCAACCATTTCTTGGCTTCAAACTCCCATATCTCGCGAACGGATTGACCTAACCCAAAAATTCCTATTGCATCTGAAAGTCGAAACTCGCCCGATTACAACGGTATGTGTATTTTTTCCCTAGGCCATTCTGGTTAAGCGTTTGGAGCAGCAGAAGTGCGAAAGATTTGTTGTCTTCTCAACCATTTCTTAGCTTCAAACTCCCATATCTCGCGAACGGATTGACCTAACCCAAAAATTCCTGTTGCATCTGAAAGTAGAAACTCGCCCGATTACAACGGTATCTGTATTTTTTCCCTAGGCCATTGTGTTTAAGCGTTTGGAGCAGCAGAATTGCGAAAAATTTTTTGCCTTCTCAACCATTTCTTGGCTTCAAACTCCCATATCTCGCGAATGGATTGACCTAACCCAAAAATTCCTATTGCATCTGAAAGTAGAAACTCGCCCGATTACAACGGTATGTGTATTTCTCCCTAGGCCATACTGGTTAAGCGTTTGGAGCAGCAGAATTGCGAAAAATTTCTTGCATTCTCAACCATGTCTTGGCTTCAAACTCCCATATCTCGCGAACGGATTGACCTAACCCAAAAATTCCTATTGCATCTGAACGTGGAAACTCGCCCGATTACAGCGGTATGTGTATTTTTTCCCTAGGCCATTCTGGTTAAGCGTTTGGAGCACCAGAATTGCGAAAAATTTTTTGCATTCTCAACCATTTCTTGGCTTCAAACTCCCATATCTCGCGAACGGATTGACCTAACCCAAAAATTCCTATTGCATCTGAAAGTCGAAACTCGCCCGATTACATCGGTATGTGTATTTTTTCCCTAGGCCATTCTGGTTAAGCGATTGGAGCAGCAGAAGTGCGAAAGATTTGTTGTCTTCTCAACCATTTCTTAGCTTCAAACTCCCATAACTCGCGAACGGATTGACCTAACCCAAAAATTCCTGTTGCATCTGAAAGTAGAAACTCGCCCGATTACAACGGTATGTGTATTTTTTCCCTAGGCCATTCTGGTTAAGCGTTTGGAGCAGCAGAATTGCGAAAAATTTTTTGCCTTCTCAACCATTTCTTGGCTTCAAACTCCCATATCTCGCGAACGGATTGACCTAACCCAAAAATTCCTATTGCATCTGAAAGTAGAAACTCGCCCGATTACAAAGGTATGTGCATTTTTTCCCTAGGCCATTCTGGTTAAGCGTTTGGAGCAGCAGAATTGCGAAAAATTTGTTGCCTTCTCAACCATTTCTTGGCTTCAAACTCCCATATCTCGCGAACGAATTGACCTAACCCAAAAATTCCTATTGCCTCTGAAAGTCGAAACTCGCCCGATTACAACGGTATGTGTATTTTTTCCCTAGGCCATTCTGGTTAAGCGTTTGGAGCAGCAGAAGTGCGAAAGATTTGTTGCCTTCTCAACCATTTCTTAGCTTCAAACTCCCATATCTCGCGAACGGATTGACCTAACCCAAAAATTCCTGTTGAATCTGAAAGTAGAAACTCGCCCGATTACAACGGTATCTGTATTTTTTCCCTAGGCCATTCTGTTTAAGCGTTTGGAGCAGTAGAATTGCGAAAAATTTTTTGCCTTCTCAACCATTTCTTGGCTTCAAACTCCCATATCTCGCGAACGGATTGACCTAACCCAAAAATTCCTATTGCATCTGAAAGTAGAGACTCGCCCGATTACAACGGTATGTCTATTTTTTCCCTAGGCCATTCTGGTTAAGCGTTTGGAGCAGCAGAATTGCGAAAAATTTCTTGCCTTCTCAACCATTTCTTGGCTTCAAACTCCCATATCTCGCGAACGGATTGACCTAACCCAAAAATTCCTACTGCATCTGAAAGTGGAAACTCGCCCGATTACAACGGTATGTGAATTTTTTCCCTAGGCCATTCTGGTTAAGCGTTTGGAGCAGCAGAATTGCGAAAAATTTTTTGCCTTCTCAACCATTTCTTGGCTTCAAACTCCCATATCTCGCGAACGGATTGACCTAACCCAAAAATTCCAATTGCATCTGAAAGTAGAACCTCGCCCGATTACAGAGGTATGTGTATTTTTTCCCTAGGCCATTCTGGTTAAGCGTTTGGAGCAGCAGAATTGCGAAAAATTTTTTGCCTTCTCAACCATTTCTTGGCTTCAAACTCCCATATCTCGCGAACGGATTGACCTAACCCAAAAATTCCTATAGCGTCTGGATGTAGAGACTCGCCCGATTACAACAGTATGTGTATTTTTTCCCTAGGCCATTCTGGTTAAGCGTTTGGAGCAGCAGAATTGCGAAAAATTTTTTGCCTTCTCAACCATTTCTTGGCTTCAAACTCCCATATCTCGCGAACGGATTGACCTAACCCAAAAATTCCTGTAGCGTCTGGAAGTAGAGACTCGCCCGATTACAACGGTATGTGTATTTTTTCCCTAGGCCATTCTGGTTAAGCGTTTGAAGCAGCAGAATTGCGAAAAATTTGTTGCCTTCTCAACCATTTCTTGGCTTCAAACTCCCATATCTCGCGAATGGATTGACCTAACCCAAAAATTCCTATTGCATCTGAAAGTAGAAACTCGCCCGATTACAACGGTATGTGTATTTCTCCCTAGGCCATACTGGTTAAGCGTTTGGAGCAGCAGAATTGCGAAAAATTTCTTGCATTCTCAACCATGTCTTGGCTTCAAACTCCCATATCTCGCGAACGGATTGACCTAACCCAAAAATTCCTATTGCATCTGAACGTGGAAACTCGCCCGATTACAGCGGTATGTGTATTTTTTCCCTAGGCCATTCTGGTTAAGCGTTTGGAGCACCAGAATTGCGAAAAATTTTTTGCATTCTCAACCATTTCTTGGCTTCAAACTCCCATATCTCGCGAACGGATTGACCTAACCCAAAAATTCCTATTGCATCTGAAAGTCGAAACTCGCCCGATTACATCGGTATGTGTATTTTTTCCCTAGGCCATTCTGGTTAAGCGATTGGAGCAGCAGAAGTGCGAAAGATTTGTTGTCTTCTCAACCATTTCTTAGCTTCAAACTCCCATAACTCGCGAACGGATTGACCTAACCCAAAAATTCCTGTTGCATCTGAAAGTAGAAACTCGCCCGATTACAACGGTATGTGTATTTTTTCCCTAGGCCATTCTGGTTAAGCGTTTGGAGCAGCAGAATTGCGAAAAATTTTTTGCCTTCTCAACCATTTCTTGGCTTCAAACTCCCATATCTCGCGAACGGATTGACCTAACCCAAAAATTCCTATTGCATCTGAAAGTAGAAACTCGCCCGATTACAGCGGTATGTGTATTTTTTCCCTAGGCCATTCTGGTTAAGCGTTTGGAGCAGCAGAATTGCGAAAAATTTTTTGCCTTCTCAACCATTTCTTGGCTTCAAACTCCCATATCTCGCGAACGGATTGACCTAACCCAAAAATTCCTGTAGCGTCTGGAAGTAGAGACTCGCCCGATTACAACGGTATGTGTATTTTTTCCCTAGGCCATTCTGGTTAAGCGTTTGGAGCAGCAGAATTGCGAAAAATTTTTTGCCTTCTCAACCATTTCTTGGCTTCAAACTCCCATATCTCGCGAACGGATTGACCTAACCCAAAAATTCCTATTGCATCTGAAAGTAGAAACTCGCCCGATTACAACGGTATGTGTATTTTTTCCCTAGGCCATTCTGGTTAAGCGATTGGAGCAGCAGAAATGCGAAAAATTTTTTGCCTTCTCAACCATTTCTTGGCTTCAAACTCCCATATCTCGCGAACGGATTGACCTAACCCAAAAATTCCTGTTGCATCTGAAAGTAGAAACTCGCCCGATTACAACGGTATCTGCATTTTTTCCCTAGGCCATTCTGTTTAAGCGTTTGGAGCAGCAGAATTGCGAAAAATTTGTTGCCTTCTCAACCATTTCTTGGCTTCAAACTCCCATATCTCGCGAACGGGTTGACCTAACCCAAAAATTCCTGTTGCATCTGAAAGTAGAAACTCGCCCGATTACAACGGTATGTGTATTTTTTCCCTAGGCCATTCTGGTTAAGCGTTTGGAGCAGCAGAAATGCGAAAAATTTTTTGCCTTCTCAACCATTTCTTGGCTTCAAACTCCCATATCTCGCGAACGGATTGACCTAACCCAAAAATTCCTGTTGCATCTGAAAGTAGAAACTCGCCCGATTACAACGGTATGTGTATTTTTTCCCTAGGCCATTCTGGTTAAGCGTTTGGAGCAGCAGAATTGCGAAAAATTTGTTGCCTCCTCAACCATTTCTTGGCTTCAAACTCCCATATCTCGCGAACGGATTGTCCTAACCCGAAAATTCCTGTAGCGTCTGGAAGTAGAGACTCGCCCGATTACAACGGTATGTGTATTTTTTCCCTAGGCCATTCTGGTTAAGCGTTTGGAGCAGCAGAAGTGCGAAAGATTTGTTGTCTTCTCAACCATTTCTTAGCTTCAAACTCCCATATCTCGCGAACGGATTGACCTAGCCCAAAAATTCCTGTTGCATCTGAAAGTAGAAACTCGCCCGATTACAACGGTATCTGTATTTTTTCCCTAGGCCATTGTGTTTAAGCGTTTGGAGCAGCAGAATTGCGAAAAATTTTTTGCCTTCTCAACCATTTCTTGGCTTCAAACTCCCATATCTCGCGAACGGATTGACCTAACCCAAAAATTCCTATTGCATCTGAAAGTAGAAACTCGCCCGATTACAACGGTATGTGTATTTCCCCCTAGGCCATACTGGTTAAGCGTTTGGAGCAGCAGAATTGCGAAAAATTTCTTGCATTCTCAACCATGTCTTGGCTTCAAACTCCCATATCTCGCGAACGGATTGACCTAACCCAAAAATTCCTATTGCATCTGAACGTGGAAACTCGCCCGATTACAGCGGTATGTGTATTTTTTCCCTAGGCCATTCTGGTTAAGCGTTTGGAGCACCAGAATTGCGAAAAATTTTTTGCATTCTCAACCATTTCTTGGCTTCAAACTCCCATATCTCGCGAACGGATTGACCTAACCCAAAAATTCCTGTTGCATCTGAAAGTAGAAACTCGCCCGATTACAACGGTATGTGTATTTTTTCCCTAGGCCATTCTGGTTAAGCGTTTGGAGCAGCAGAATTGCGAGAAATTTGTTGCCTCCTCAACCATTTCTTGGCTTCAAACTCCCATATCTCGCGAACGGATTGTCCTAACCCGAAAATTCCTGTAGCGTCTGGAAGTAGAGACTCGCCCGATTACAACGGTATGTGTATTTTTTCCCTAGGCCATTCTGGTTCTGGCCCAGGCCGGTGGCTGCTCTGAGGGGGACATCCGGACCGGGGAGGTCCGGCGGTCCTCCACCGGCCTGGGAGCGGTGTGGGCACGGTACCCTCTTCCGGCTGCCCGGAAGTTAGAAGCAGTCGGGAGGATCGTGGTGGGGTGGGTGTCGGCGAGGATCGAGGTCCTCGCCCAACGCCCACTCCAGTGCTACCGCTGTCTGGAGACGGGCCATGTCAGGCAGCGGTGCACCTCCGCGGTGGACCGCAGCGGTACTTGTTACCGCTGCGGTGCCGAAGGCCACCGCGCGAGCCACTGCGCGGCGGCCCCCAAGTGCCCGCTGTGTGCGGACATGGGGAGACCCGCCGCGCACCGAATGGGGGGGAAGCAATGTACCCCCCCATCCCGACGAGGGCAGAGGAGGGGGGCGCCGGGGCCGCTCCCGGCGCCGGTGAGAGCGGCCCCAGCTGCGAGCGCCGCGGCGCCCGCGGACGTGGCCGCGACCGACGCGACGGCCGCAAGGAAGAGGTCGAAGGCGGCGACGGCGTTGGTGTCCGCGATGGAGGTGGACATCGGCCCCGCCGCCGTCCTCACGGAGGTGCCACCAGGAGGCGGTGAGGAGGCCATCAAATAATGGCTCCCCGCCTCCTCCTGCAGGCCAACCTCAACCACTGCCGTGCAGCGCAGGACCTGATGTGTCAGACGCTGGCGGAGTGGGGGGGGGGGTCTGGTAGTCGCCGCCGAGCCGTACCGCGTCCCCGACCATCCGCATTGGATGGGGGATGCGGGCGGCTTGGTGGCGGCTGTGTGGCAGGGCGGTGACGGGTCCCCTCCGTTCTCCTTACTGGAGAGCGGGGAGGGATTCGTCGCCGTCCAGTGGGGGGGAGTCGCCGTGGTGGGGTGCTACGTTTCGCCCAACTGCGGCCTTGCTGCCTTCGAGCAGTACTTGGCCGGGGTGGGGGCGTGCCTCACAAGGATTGCGCCCCGGCCGGTGCTGGTCCTGGGGGACTTCAATGCCTGGTCTGTGGCATGGGGGTCCCCCAGGACCAATCGGAGGGGCGAGGCTCTGGGCGACTGGGCGGCGGGCTTCGACCTCCGGTTGATTAACCGGGGGTCGGAGCTGACGTGCGTACGGCGCGGGGGAGGGTCCATAGTGGATTTGACGTTTGGATCCCCCGGCGCCGCGCGTATGGTGTCCGGGTGGGACGTGGTGGTGGGGGAGGAGACATTATCGGACCACCGGTATATCCGCGTGGTCTTGACCTCCCCCGAGGCCGCCGCGGCCCCGCACCGACACCTCCGCCCGGGAGCGGGTAGCGCCCCACCACCACCACGCAGATGGGCGCTTCGGCGCCTTGACAAGGACGTCCTGGTGGCAGCCGCTCTAGCCGAAACCTGGCCTCGACGGGAGACCAGGCTGCCCGACCTGGAGGGGGCCGTGGCTCGGCTCGGGGGCGCCGTCGCGCGCATTTGCGACGCGGCGATGCCCCGGGCCGGGCCGCGGTCTCCTCGTCGGGCGGTGTACTGGTGGTCGGGCAAAATCGGGGAACTGCGGACAGCATGCGTCCGGGCCCGACGTCAGTACACCCGCGCGCGTCGTCGGGCCGGACGGAACGGCGACGACGGCGCGCGGGCTAGGGCGGCGGAACTGTACGAGTCCTATCGCGCGGGAAAGAGGGCTCTGCAGGTCGCCATCAAACGGGCCAAGGCCCAGAGCTGGAAGGAGCTCCTCGAGACCCTCGAGCGGGATCCATGGGGGCGCCCATACCGGATAGTTCTGAATAAACTCCGGCCACGGGCGCCCCCGATCACCGAGGGTCTCGACCCCCAGCTCTTGAGGGACGTGGTCGACACGCTCTTCCCGATCGTGGGGGAGAGCGGGCCACGTCCCTCTGCGGACCCGACCACCTGGTCCTCGGAGCTGGGGGTCTCGGCTGGGGAGCTAGCCGCGGCCATCCGAAGACTCGGGGCGAAGGATACTGCCCCGGGTCCTTCGGGAGTGCCCGGCCGAGTCTTGGTCTTGGCCGCGGACGTACTGGGTGACGGCCTCCGGGAGCTATTCGACCGCTGCCTGGAGGCCGGGCGATTCCCCTCCGCATGGAAGGTGGCCCGAATGGTCCTCCTCCGGAAAGAGGGTAGGCCCGCGGACTCTCCGTCCGCGTACCGGCCGATTTGCCTGCTCGACGATGTGGGCAAGCTCCTAGAAAGAGTCGTGGCGGCCCGCATCGTCGGGCACCTGTCGCGGGATGGGCCCGGGCTGGCGGAGTGCCAGTTCGGGTTCCGGGAGGGCCGGTCGACGATCGACGCGATTCGACGCGTCCGGTCCCTCTCGGCCTCGGCGGTCTCCCGGGGTGGGGTGGCATTGGCGGTGTCCTTGGACATCGCCAATGCGTTTAACACCCTACCCTGGGAGGCGATTAGGCGGGGGCTTGAGGAACATCGAGTCCCCGCCTACCTTAGGGCAGTCGTCGAGGACTACCTCCGCGACAGGTGGATCGAGTATCCGGGCCGGTGCGGGACGGAGAGGAGAGCGGTGTACTCCGGGGTTCCGCAGGGGTCGGTGTTAGGACCCCTGCTGTGGAACCTCGGGTACGACACCGTCCTGCGGGCCGAAGACCTCCCCGACGGCGTCAGTCTGACGTGTTACGCGGACGACACCTTGTTGTTGGCCGTCGGGGGGGACTGGAGGGGGGCTGTTCGGGCCGCCGAGGACGGTGCCCGGCGCGTCGTCTCCCGGATCAGGGGGATCGGTTTGGAGGTGGCTCTCCACAAAACCGAGGTACTCGGGATGTATAGACCCCGGGGAGAGCCGCCTCCCCCCCTGATCCGGGTGGGTGAGACAGACGTCGAGGTGAGGTCTCAGATGAAATATCTGGGACTTCACCTCGACAGCCACTGGCGCTTCGAGGGCCATTTCCGGGCCCTGGCCCCGCGGTTGGAGAGGATAGTTGGCGCTTTGGGCCGTATCCTCCCCAACCTGCGGGGCCCGAGTGACCGGGTTCGCCGCCTCTACGCGGGAATGGTCCACTCGGTGGCCCTATACGGGGCCCCCGTTTGGGCGGGCGACCTGGCCGCCTCCCGGCGCAGCAAGGTATTGCTGCGCCGGGTTCAAAGGCGGCTTGCACTGCGGATCGCCCGGGGGTACCGGACCGTTTCGTATGAGGCGGCGAGCGTCCTGTCAGGGCTACCCCCGGCGGACTTGATCGCGGGCGCGCATGCGGCTTTCTACGAGGGCCGCGTGCGCGCCCGGGAGGATGGGGTGGTCCTGGCGGGATGCGAGGTGGAGGCCCTCAGGCGCCAGGCCCGGGAGTCCATGCTGCAGCTTTGGCAGCAGCGGCTGGCCGAGCCGTTGTTCGGCCAGAGGACTGTCCGGGCTATCCGGCCGGTCCTGTTTGAGTGGCTGGGTAGGCGCTTCGGCTCACTCACCTACCGGTTGGTGCAGGTGCTGTCCGGGCACGGATGCTTCGGACGGTACCTGTGCCGGATCGGTGGGGAAGAGGCGGCGCGCTGCTGGCACTGTCCAGCGGACGAGGACACGGCGCAACACACCCTCGAGGTGTGTCCGGCCTGGGGGGTGGAGCGCCGTGTCCTCACGGCCGTGATTGGGGCGGATCTATCGCTGCCGGGCGTGGTACGGGCCATGCTCGGCAGCGAGACGAAGTGGCGGGCCGTGGCCTCCTTCTGCGAGGAGGTAATCTCGCAGAAGGAGGCCGCGAGCCGCATTCGCGAGAGGGGGAGACCGCGAGCGAGGCCTCGTCCGAGGCCGGGGGCGGGTGGGCCTCCGGAAGGGCCGGGGAGGCCACCCTGAGAGCGGCGGGCGGGGGTGCGTAGCCCTTGAGGCTCGTGCCACCGCCCGTCGCCTGAGGGGGGGGGAAGAATAAGGGACGGCGACGCTCTCGAGGGCGGAGAGGCCAGAGCCGCCCTCGGGAGCGTACGAGCCGGGGTGCGGCTGCGCCGACGGCACGGTCCCAGAGCCGTGCCTCCGGCGCGGCTATGGGGGCCGTGGGCGGTCGCGAGTGTGGGACTCGCGGCCGCCCTCGGGCGGCCCCCGGGAGTGGGACGTCGGAGCAGTGTGGCCCTGCTCCGACGTCGGGCGCCAGAGCGCCGAGGAGAAAACAGGGAAGGGAGGGTGAAGTACCCCCTCCCTTCCCTGGAACGGGAGGACACGGGCGCGAGAGCCCTGCACGGGGGAGCACCTGATGTTATGATGTCTTCGGTCCCAGGTGCTCCCCCTGCATAGTGCGAGGATGGCCACCGTGGTGGGTTTTAGTGGGTAGGTCCCGCGCCCGATGGGTTTCCTTCCGGGCGCGGGGAATCCCACACTCCCCCCGCCCCTCCACAGGCGGCGGGGGGGTCTTTCGAAGATTTCCCCCACGTTAAAAAAAAAAAAAAAAAAAAAAAAAACTTCAAACTCCCATATCTCGCGAACACATTGACGAACTCGAGAAATTCCTGCTGCATCTGAAAGTAGAAGCTCGCCCGATTACAACGGTATGTGTATTTTTGCCCAAGGCAATAGTAGTTATTGGTTTCGAGTATCAGACTTGCGAAAATTTTGATGATTTCTCAACCATTCCTTAACTTTAAACTCCCATATCTCGCGAACGGATTACCAACTCGAGAAATTCCAGTTGCATCTAAAAGCAAATCTCGCCCGATTACAATGGTATGTGTATTTTTGCCCTAGCCCATTGTAGTTATTGGTTTCGAGAATCAGACTTGCGAAAATTTTGATGGCTTCTCAACCATTCCTTAACTTCAAACTCCCATATCTCGCGAACGGATTGACGAACTCGAGAAATTCCTGTTGCATCTGAAAGCAAAAGCTCGATCGATTACAACGGTATGTGTATTTTTGCCCTAGGCAATAGTAGTTATTGGTTTCGAGTATCAGACTTGCGAAAATTTTGATGGTTTCTCAACCATTCCTTAACTTCAAACTCCCATATCTCGCGAACGGATCGACGATCTCGAGAAATTCCTGTTGCATCTGAAAGTAGAAACTCGCCCGATTACAATGGGGTGTGTACTTTTCCCCTAGGCCATTCCAGTTATTGGTTTCGAGTATCAGACCAGCGAAAATTTTGATGGTTTCTCAACCATTCCTTAACTTCAAACTCCCATATCTCGTGAACGGATTGACGAACTGGAGAAATTCCAGTTGCATCTGAAAGCAGAAACTCGCCCGATTATAGTGGAATGTGTACTTTTTCCCTAGGTCATTCCAGTTATTCGTTTCTAGCATCAGATTTGCGAAAATTTTGATGGTTTCTCAACCATTCCTTAACTTCAAACTCCCATATCTCGCGAACGGATTGACGAACTCGAGAAATTCCTACTGCACCTGAAAGCAGAAACTCGCCCGATTACAGTGGTATGTGTACTTTTCCCCTAGGCCATTCCAGTTATTGGTTTCGAGTATCAGATTTGCGAAAATTTTGATGGTTTCTCAACCATTCCTTTACTTCAAACTCCCATATCTCGCGAACGGATTGACGAACTCGAGGAATTCCTGTTGCATCTGAAGGTAGAAGATCGCCCGATTACAGTGGTATGTGTACTTTTCCCCTAGGCCATTCCAGTTATTGGTTTCGAGTATCAGACCAGCGAAAATTTTGATGGTTTCTCAACCATTCCTTAACTTCAAACTCCCATATCTCGCGAACGGATTGTCTAACTCCAGAAATTCCTACTGCATCTGAAAGCAGAAACTCGCCCGATTACAACGGTATGTGTATTTTTGCCCTAGGCAATAGTAGTTATTGGTTTCGAGTATCAGAATTGCGAAAATTTTGATGGTTTCTCAACCATTCCTTAACTACAAACTCCCATATCTCGCGAACGGATTACCAACTCGAGAAATTCCAGTTGCATCTAAAAGCATAATCTCGCCCGATTACAATAGTATGTGTAATTTTCCCCTAGGCCATTCCAGTTATTGGTTTCGAGTATCAGACCAGCGAAAATTTTGATGGTTTCTCAACCATTCCTTAACTTCAAACTCCCATATCTCGCGAACGGATTGTCGAACTCGAGAAATTCCTACTGCATCTGAAAGCAGAAACTCGCCCGATTACAACGGTATGTGTATTTTTGCCCTAGGCAATAGTAGTTATTGGTTTCGAGTATCAGACTTGCGAAAATTTTGATGGCTTCTCAACCATCCCTTAACTTCAAACTCCCATATCTCGCGAACGGATTGACGAACTCGAGAAATTCCTGTTGCATCTGAAAGTAGAAACTCGACCGATTACAACGGTGTGTGTATTTTTGCCCTAGGCATTAGTAGTTATTGGTTTCGAGTATCAGACTTACTAAAATTTTGATAGTTTCTCAACCGTACCTTAACTTCAAACTCCCATATCTCGCGAACGGATTGACGCACTCGAGAAATTCCAGTTGCATCTAAAAGCATAAGCTCGCCCGATTACAATGGTATGTGTATTTTTGCCATAGGCCATAGTAGTTATTGGTTTCGAGTATCAGACTTGCGAAAATTTTGATGGCTTCTCAACCATTCCTTAACTTCAAACTCCCATATCTCGCGAACGGATTGACGAACTCGAGAAATTCCAGTTGCATCTGAAAGTAGAAGATCGCCCGATTACAACGTAATGTGTATTTTTGCCCTAGGCATTTGTAGTTATTGGTTTCGCGTATCAGACTTGCGAAAATTTTGATGGTTTCTCAACCATTCCTTAACTTCAAACTCCCATATCTCGCGAACGGATTACCAACTCGAGAAATTCCAGTTGCATCTAAAAGCATAATCTCGCCCGATTACAATGGTATGTGTATTTTTGCCCTAGGCCATAGTAGTTATTGGTTTCGAGAATCAGACTTGCGAAAATTTTGATGGCTTCTCAACCATTACTTAACTTCAAACTCCCATATCTCGCGAACGGAATGACGAACTCGAGAAATTCCTGCTGCATCTGAAAGCAGAAACTCGCCCATTTACAACGGTATCTGTATTTTTGCCCTAGGTAATAGTAGTTATTGGTTTCGAGTATCAGATTTGCGAAAATTTTGATGGTTTCTCAACCATTCCTTAACTTCAAACTCCCATATCTCGCGAACGGAATGACGAACTCGAGAAATTCCTGTTGCATCTGAAGGTAGAAGATCGCCCGATTACAGTGGTATGTGTACTTTTCCCCTAGGCCATTCCAATTATTGGTTTCGAGTATCGGACCAGCGAAAATTTTGATGGTTTCTCAACCATTCCTTAACTTCAAAATCCCATATCTCGCGAACGGATTGACGAACTCGAGAAATTCCTGTTGCATCTGAAGGTAGAAGATCGCCCGATTACTGTGGTATGTGTACTTTTCCCCTAGGCCATTCCAGTTATTGGTTTCGAGTATCAGACCAGCGAAAATTTTGATGGTTTCTCAACCATTCCTTAACTTCAAACTCAAATATCTCGCGAACGGATTGTCGAACTCGAGAAATTCCTACTGCATCTGAAAGCAGAAACTCGCCCCATTACGACGGTATGTGTATTTTTGCCCCAGGCAATAGTAGTTATTGGTTTCGAGTATCAGACTTGCGAAAATTTTGATGGTTTCTCAACCATTCCTTAACTTCAAACTCCCATATCTCGCGAACGGATCGACGAACTCGAGAAATTCCTGTTGCATCTGAAAGTAGAAACTAGCCCGATTACAATGGGGTGTGTACTTTTCCCCTAGGCCATTCCAGTTATTGGTTTCGAGTATCAGACCAGCGAAAATTTTGATGGTTTCTCAACCATTCCTTAACTTCAAACTCCCATATCTCGTGAACTGATTGACGAACTGGAGAAATTCCAGTTGCATCTGAAAGCAGAAACTCGCCCGATTATAGTGGAATGTGTACTTTTTCCCTAGGTCATTCCAGTTATTCGTTTCTAGCATCAGATTTGCGAAAATTTTGATGGTTTCTCAACCATTCCTTAACTTCAAACTCCCATATCTCGCGAACGGATTGACGAACTCGAGAAATTCCTACTGCATCTAAAAGCAGCAACTCGCCCGATTACAGTGGTATGTGTACTTTTCCCCTAGGCCATTCCAGTTATTGGTTTCGAGCATCAGATTTGCGAAAATTTTGATGGTTTCTCAACCATTCTTTAACTTCAAACTCCCATATCTCGCGAACGGATTGTCGAACTCGAGAAATTCCTACTGCATCTGAAAGCAGAAACTCGCCCGATTACAACGGTATGTGTATTTTTGCCCCAGGCAATAGTAGTTATTGGTTTCGAGTATCAGACTTGCGAAAATTTTGATGGTTTCTCAACCATTCCTTAACTTCAAACTCCCATATCTCGCGAACGGATTGACGAACTCGAGAAATTCCTGTTGCATCTGAAGGTAGAAGATCGCCCGATTACAGTGGTATGTGTACTTTTCCCCTAGGCCATTCCAGTTATTGGTTTCGAGTATTAGACCAGCGAAAATTTTGATGGTTTCTCAACCATTCCTTAACTTCAAACTCCCATATCTGGCGAACGGATTGTCGAACTCGAGAAATTCCTACTGCATCTGAAAGCAGAAACTCGCCCGATTACAACGGTATGTGTATTTTTGCCCTAGGCAATAGTAGTTATTGGTTTCGAGTATCAGACTTGCGAAAATTTTGATGGCTTCTCAACCATTCCTTAACTTCAAACTCCCATATATCGCGAACGGATCGACGAACTCGAGAAATTCCAGTTGCATCTGAAAGTAGAAGATCGCCCGATTACAACGTAATGTGTATTTTTGCCCTAGGCATTTGTAGTTTATGGTTTCGAGTATCAGACTTGCGCAAATTTTGATGGTTTCTCAACCATTCCTTAACTTCAAACTCCCATATCTCGCGAACGGATTACCAACTCGAGAAATTCCAGTTCCATCTAAAAGCATAATCTCGCCCGATTACAATGGTATGTGTATTTTTGCCCTAGGCCATAGTAGTTATTGGTTTCGAGAATCAGAATTGCGAAAATTTTGATGGCTTCTCAACCATTCCTTAACTTCAAACTCCCATATCTCGCGAACGGATTACCAACTCGAGAAATTCCAGTTCCATCTAAAAGCATAATCTCGCCCGATTACAATGGTATGTGTATTTTTGCCCTAGGCATTAGTAGTTATTGGTTTCGAGTATCAGACTTACTAAAATTTTGATAGTTTCTCAACCGTTACTTAACTTCAAACTCCCATATCTCGCGAACGGATTGACAAACTCGAGAAATTCCTACTGCATCTGAAAGCAGAAACTCGCCCGATTACAGCGGTATGTGTACTTTTCCCCAAGGCCATTCCAGTTATTGGTTTCGAGTATCAGACCTGCGAAAATTTTGATGGTTTCTCAACCATTCCTTAACTTCAAAATCCCATATCTCGCGAACGGATTGACAAACTCGAGAAATTCATGTTGCATCTGAAGGTAGAAGATCGCCCGATTACTGTGGTATGTGTACTTTTCCCCTAGGCCATTCCAGTTATTGGTTTCGAGTATCAGACCAGCGAAAATTTTGATGGTTTCTCAACCATTCCTTAACTTCAAACTCCCATATCTCGCGAACGGATTGTCGAACTCGAGAAATTCCTACTGCATCTGAAAGTAGAAGCTCGCCCGATTACAACGGTATGTGTATTTTTGCCCAAGTCAATAGTAGTTATTGGTTTCGAGTAGCAGACTTGCGAAAATTTTGATGATTTCTCAACCATTCCTTAACTTCAAACTCCCATATCTCGCGAACGGATTACCAACTCGAGAAATTCCAGTTGCATCTAAAAGCATAATCTCGCCCGATTACAATGGTATGTGTATTTTTGCCCTAGGCCATAGTAGTTATTGGTTTCGAGTATCAGACTTGCGAAAATTTTGACGGCTTCTCAACCATTCCTTAACTTCAAACTCCCATATCTCGCGAACGGATTGACGAACTCGAGAAATTCCTGTTGCATCTGAAAGTAGAAACTCGCCCGATTACACGGTATCTGTATTTTTGCCCTAGGCGGTAGTAGTTATTGGTTTCGAGTATCAGACTTGCGAAAATTTTGATGGTTTCTCAACCATTCCTTAACTTCAAACTCCCATATCTCGCGAAGGGATTGACGAACTCGAGAAATTCCTGTTGCATCTGAAAGCAGAAGCTCGATCGATTACAACGGTATGTGTATTTTTGCCCCAGGCAATAGTAGTTATTGGTTTCGAGTATCAGACTTGCGAAAATTTTGATGGTTTCTCAACCATTCCTTAACTTCAAACTCCCATATCTCGCGAACGGATCGACGAACTCGAGAAATTCCTGTTGCATCTGAAAGTAGAAACTAGCCCGATTACAATGGGGTGTGTACTTTTCCCCTAGGCCATTCCAGTTATTGGTTTCGAGTATCAGACCAGCGAAAATTTTGATGGTTTCTCAACCATTCCTTAACTTCAAACTCCCATATCTCGTGAACGGATTGACGAACTGGAGAAATTCCAGTTGCATCTGAAAGCAGAAACTCGCCCGATTATAGTGGAATGTGTACTTTTTCCCTAGGTCATTCCAGTTATTCGTTTCTAGCATCAGATTTGCGAAAATTTTGATGGTTTCTCAACCATTCCTTAACTTCAAACTCCCATATCTCGCGAACGGATTACCAACTCGAGAAATTCCAGTTCCATCTAAAAGCATAATCTCGCCCGATTACAATGGTATGTGTATTTATGCCCTAGGCCATAGTAGTTATTGGTTTCGAGAATCAGAATTGCGAAAATTTTGATGGCTTCTCAACCATTCCTTAACTTCAAACTCCCATATCTCGCGAACGGAATGACGAACTCGAGAAATTCCTGCTGCATCTGAAAGCAGAAACTCGCCCATTTACAACGGTATCTGTATTTTTGCCCTAGGTAATAGTAGTTATTGGTTTCGAGTATCAGATTTGCGAAAATTTTGATGGTTTCTCAACCATTCCTTAACTTCAAACTCCCATATCTCGCGAACGGAATGACGAACTCGAGAAATTCCTGTTGCATCTGAAGGTAGAAGATCGCCCGATTACAGTGGTATGTGTACTTTTCCCCTAGGCCATTCCAGTTATTGGTTTCGAGTATCAGACCAGCGAAAATTTTGATGGTTTCTCAACCATTCCTTAACTTCAAAATCCCATATCTCGCGAACGGATTGACGAACTCGAGAAATTCCTGTTGCATCTGAAGGTAGAAGATCGCCCGATTACTGTGGTATGTGTACTTTTCCCCTAGGCCAGTCCAGTTATTGGTTTCGAGTATCAGACCAGCGAAAATTTTGATGGTTTCTCAACCATTCCTTAACTTCAAACTCAAATATCTCGCGAACGGATTGTCGAACTCGAGAAATTCCTACTGCATCTGAAAGCAGAAACTCGCCCCATTACGACGGTATGTGTATTTTTGCCCCAGGCAATAGTAGTTATTGGTTTCGAGTATCAGACTTGCGAAAATTTTGATGGTTTCTCAACCATTCCTTAACTACAAATTCCCATATCTCGCGAACGGATTACCAACTCGAGAAATTCCAGTTGCATCTAAAAGCATAATCTCGCCCGATTACAATGGTATGTGTATTTTTGCCCTAGGCCATAGTAGTTATTGGTTTCGAGTATCAGACTTGCGAAAATTTTGACGGCTTCTCAACCATTCCTTAACTTCAAACTCCCATATCTCGCGAACACATTGACGAACTCGAGAAATTCCAGCTGCATCTGAAAGTAGAAGCTCGCCCGATTACAACGGTATGTGTATTTTTGCCCAAGGCAATAGTAGTTATTGGTTTCGAGTATCAGACTTGCGAAAATTTTGATGATTTCTCAACCATTCCTTAACTTCAAACTCCCATATCTCGCGAACGGATTACCAACTCGAGAAATTCCAGTTGCATCTAAAAGCATAATCTCGCCCGATTACAATGGTATGTGTATTTTTGCCCTAGGCCATAGTAGTTATTGGTTTCGAGAATCAGACTTGCGAAAATTTTGATGGCTTCTCAACCATTCCTTAAATTCAAACTCCCATATCTCGCGAACGGATTGACGAACTCGAGAAATTCCTGTTGCATCTGAAAGTAGAAACTCGCCCGATTACACGGTATGTGTATTTTTGCCCTAGGCGATAGTAGTTATTGGTTTCGAGTATCAGACTTGCGAAAATTTTGATGGTTTCTCAACCATTCCTTAACTTCAAACTCCCATATCTCGCGAACGGATTGACGAACTCGAGAAATTCCTGTTGCATCTGAAAGCAGAAGCTCGATCGATTACAACGGTATGTGTATTTTTGCCCTAGGCAATAGTAGTTATTGGTTTCGAGTATCAGACTTGCGAAAATTTTGATGGTTTCTCAACCATTCCTTAACTTCAAACTCCCATATCTCGCGAACGGATCGACGAACTCGAGAAATTCCTGTTGCATCTGAAAGTAGAAACTCGCCCGATTACAATGGGGTGTGTACTTTTCCCCTAGGCCATTCCAGTTATTGGTTTCGAGTATCAGACCAGCGAAAATTTTGATGGTTTCTCAACCATTCCTTAACTTCAAACTCCCATATCTCGTGAACGGATTGACGAACTGGAGAAATTCCAGTTGCATCTGAAAGCAGAAACTCGCCCGATTATAGTGGAATGTGTACTTTTTCCCTAGGTCATTCCAGTTATTCGTTTCTAGCATCAGATTTGCGAAAATTTTGATGGTTTCTCAACCATTCCTTAACTTCAAACTCCCATATCTCGCGAACGGATTACCAACTCGAGAAATTCCAGTTGCATCTAAAAGCATAATCTCGCCCGATTATAATAGTATGTGTAATTTTGCCCTAGGCCATAGCAGTTATTGGTTTCGAGTATCAGGCTTGCGAAAATTTTGATGGCTTCTCAACCATTCCTTAACTTCAAACTCCCATATCTCGCGAACGGATTGTCGAACTCGAGAAATTCCTACTGCATCTGAAAGCAGAAACTCGCCCCATTACGACGGTATGTGTATTTTTGCCCCAGGCAATAGTAGTTATTGGTTTCGAGTATCAGACTTGCGAAAATTTTGATGGTTTCTCAACCATTCCTTAACTACAAATTCCCATATCTCGCGAACGGATTACCAACTCGAGAAATTCCAGTTGCATCTAAAAGCATAATCTCGCCCGATTACAATGGTATGTGTATTTTTGCCCTAGGCCATAGTAGTTATTGGTTTCGAGTATCAGACTTGCGAAAATTTTGACGGCTTCTCAACCATTCCTTAACTTCAAACTCCCATATCTCGCGAACACATTGACGAACTCGAGAAATTCCAGCTGCATCTGAAAGTAGAAGCTCGCCCGATTACAACGGTATGTGTATTTTTGCCCAAGGCAATAGTAGTTATTGGTTTCGAGTATCAGACTTGCGAAAATTTTGATGATTTCTCAACCATTCCTTAACTTCAAACTCCCATATCTCGCGAACGGATTACCAACTCGAGAAATTCCAGTTGCATCTAAAAGCATAATCTCGCCCGATTACAATGGTATGTGTATTTTTGCCCTAGGCCATAGTAGTTATTGGTTTCGAGAATCAGACTTGCGAAAATTTTGATGGCTTCTCAACCATTCCTTAAATTCAAACTCCCATATCTCGCGAACGGATTGACGAACTCGAGAAATTCCTGTTGCATCTGAAAGCAGAAGCTCGATCGATTACAACGGTATGTGTATTTTTGCCCTAGGCAATAGTAGTTATTGGTTTCGAGTATCAGACTTGCGAAAATTTTGATGGTTTCTCAACCATTCCTTAACTTCAAACTCCCATATCTCGTGAACGGATTGACGAACTGGAGAAATTCCAGTTGCATCTGAAAGCAGAAACTCGCCCGATTATAGTGGAATGTGTACTTTTTCCCTAGGTCATTCCAGTTATTCGTTTCTAGCATCAGATTTGCGAAAATTTTGATGGTTTCTCAACCATTCCTTAACTTCAAACTCCCATATCTCGCGAACGGATCGACGAACTCGAGAAATTCCTGTTGCATCTGAAAGTAGAAACTCGCCCGATTACAATGGGGTGTGTACTTTTCCCCTAGGCCATTCCAGTTATTGGTTTCGAGTATCAGACCAGCGAAAATTTTGATGGTTTCTCAACCATTCCTTAACTTCAAACTCCCATATCTCGTGAACGGATTGACGAACTGGAGAAATTCCAGTTGCATCTGAAAGCAGAAACTCGCCCGATTATAGTGGAATGTGTACTTTTTCCCTAGGTCATTCCAGTTATTCGTTTCTAGCATCAGATTTGCGAAAATTTTGATGGTTTCTCAACCATTCCTTAACTTCAAACTCCCATATCTCGCGAACGGATTACCAACTCGAGAAATTCCAGTTGCATCTAAAAGCATAATCTCGCCCGATTACAATAGTATGTGTAATTTTGCCCTAGGCCATAGCAGTTATTGGTTTCGAGTATCAGGCTTGCGAAAATTTTGATGGCTTCTCAACCATTCCTTAACTTCAAACTCCCATATCTCGCGAACGGATTGACGAACTCTAGAAATTCCTGTTGCATCTGAAAGCAGAAGCTCGATCGATTACAACGGTATGTGTATTTTTGCCCTAGGCAATAGTAGTTATTGGTTTCGAGTATCAGACTTGCGAAAATTTTGATGGTTTCTCAACCATTCCTTAACTTCAAACTCCCATATCTCGTGAACGGATTGACGAACTGGAGAAATTCCAGTTGCATCTGAAAGCAGAAACTCGCCCGATTATAGTGGAATGTGTACTTTTTCCCTAGGTCATTCCAGTTATTGGTTTCGAGTATCAGACCAGCGAAAATTTTGATGGCTTCTCAACCATTCCTTAACTTCAAACTCCCAAATCTCGTGAACGGATTGACGAACTGGAGAAATTCCAGTTGCATCTGAAAGCAGAAACTCGCCCGATTATAGTGGAATGTGTACTTTTTCCCTAGGTCATTCCAGTTATTGGTTTCGAGTATCAGATTTGCGAAATTTTGATGGTTCCTCAACCATTCCGTAACTTCAAACTCCCATATCTCGCGAACGGATTGACGAACTCGAGAAATTCCTGTTGCATCTGAAGGTAGAAGATCGCCCGATTACAGTGGTATGTGTACTTTTCCCCTAGGCCATTCCAGTTATTGGTTTCGAGTATCAGACCAGCGAAAATTTTGATGGTTTCTCAACCATTCCTTAACTTCAAAATCCCATATCTCGCGAACGGATTGACGAACTCGAGAAATTCCTGTTGCATCTGAAGGTAAAAGATCGCCCGATTACTGTGGTATGTGTACTTTTCCCCTAGGCCATTCCAGTTATTGGTTTCGAGTATCAGACCAGCGAAAATTTTGATGGTTTCTCAACCATTCCTTAACTTCAAACTCCCATATCTCGCGAACGGATTGTCGAACTCGAGAAATTCCTACTGCATCTGAAAGCAGAATCTCGCCCGATTACAACGGTATGTGTATTTTTGCCCCAGGCAATAGTAGTTATTGGTTTCGAGTATCAGAATTGCGAAAATTTTGATGGTTTCTCAACCATTCCTTAACTACAAATTCCCATATCTCGCGAACGGATTACCAACTCGAGAAATTCCAGTTGCATCTAAAAGCATAATCTCGCCCGGTTACAATGGTATGTGTATTTTTGCCCTAGGCCATAGTAGTTATTGGTTTCGAGTATCAGACTTGCGAAAATTTTGACGGCTTGTCAACCATTCCTTAACTTCAAACTCCCATATCTCGCGAACGCATTGACGAACTCGAGAAATTCCTGCTGCATCTGGAAGTAGAAGCTCGCCCGATTACAACGGTATGTCTATTTTTGCCCAAGGCAGTAGTAGTTATTGGTTTCGAGTATCAGACTTGCGAAAATTTTGATGATTTCTCAACCATTCCTTAACTTCAAACTCCCATATCTCGCGAACGGATTACCAACTCCAGAAATTCCAGTTGCATCTAAAAGCATAATCTCGCCCGATTACAATGGTATGTGTATTTTTGCCCTAGGCCATAGTAGTTATTGGTTTCGAGTATCAGACTTGCGAAAATTTTGACGGCTTCTCAACCATTCCTTAACTTCAAACTCCCATATCTCGCGAACACATTGACGAACTCGAGAAATTCCAGCTGCATCTGAAAGTAGAAGCTCGCCCGATTACAACGGTATGTGTATTTTTGCCCAAGGCAATAGTAGTTATTGGTTTCGAGTATCAGACTTGCGAAAATTTTGATGATTTCTCAACCATTCCTTAACTTCAAACTCCCATATCTCGCGAACGGATTACCAACTCGAGAAATTCCAGTTGCATCTAAAAGCATAATCTCGCCCGATTACAATGGTATGTGTACTTTTCCCCTAGGCCATTCCAGTTATTGGTTTCGAGTATCAGACCAGCGAAAATTTTGATGGTTTCTCAACCATTCCTTAACTTCAAAATCCCATATCTCGCGAACGGATTGACGAACTCGAGAAATTCCTGTTGCATCTGAAGGTAAAAGATCGCCCGATTACTGTGGTATGTGTACTTTTCCCCTAGGCCATTCCAGTTATTGGTTTCGAGTATCAGACCAGCGAAAATTTTGATGGTTTCTCAACCATTCCTTAACTTCAAACTCCCATATCTCGCGAACGGATTGTCGAACTCGAGAAATTCCTACTGCATCTGAAAGCAGAATCTCGCCCGATTACAACGGTATGTGTATTTTTGCCCCAGGCAATAGTAGTTATTGGTTTCGAGTATCAGAATTGCGAAAATTTTGATGGTTTCTCAACCATTCCTTAACTACAAATTCCCATATCTCGCGAACGGATTACCAACTCGAGAAATTCCAGTTGCATCTAAAAGCATAATCTCGCCCGGTTACAATGGTATGTGTATTTTTGCCCTAGGCCATAGTAGTTATTGGTTTCGAGTATCAGACTTGCGAAAATTTTGACGGCTTGTCAACCATTCCTTAACTTCAAACTCCCATATCTCGCGAACGCATTGACGAACTCGAGAAATTCCTGCTGCATCTGGAAGTAGAAGCTCGCCCGATTACAACGGTATGTCTATTTTTGCCCAAGGCAGTAGTAGTTATTGGTTTCGAGTATCAGACTTGCGAAAATTTTGATGATTTCTCAACCATTCCTTAACTTCAAACTCCCGTATCTCGCGAACGGATTACCAACTCGAGAAATTCCAGTTGCATCTAAAAGCATAATCTCGCCCGATTACAATGGTATGTGTATTTTTGCCCTAGGCCATAGTAGTTATTGGTTTCGAGTATCAGACTTGCGAAAATTTTGACGGCTTCTCAACCATTCCTTAACTTCAAACTCCCATATCTCGCGAACACATTGACGAACTCGAGAAATTCCAGCTGCATCTGAAAGTAGAAGCTCGCCCGATTACAACGGTATGTGTATTTTTGCCCAAGGCAATAGTAGTTATTGGTTTCGAGTATCAGACTTGCGAAAATTTTGATGATTTCTCAACCATTCCTTAACTTCAAACTCCCATATCTCGCGAACGGATTACCAACTCGAGAAATTCCAGTTGCATCTAAAAGCATAATCTCGCCCGATTACAATGGTATGTGTATTTTTGCCCTAGGCCATAGCAGTTATTGGTTTCGAGTATCAGTCTTGCGAAAACTTTGATGGTTTCTCAACCATTCCTTAATTTCAAACTCCCATATCTCGCGAACGGATTGACGAACTCGAGAAATTCCTGTTGCATCTGAAAGTAGAAGATCGCCCGATTACAACGTAATGTGTATTTTTGCCCTAGGCATTTGTAGTTATTGGTTTCGAGTATCAGACTTGCGAAAATTTTGATGGCTTCTCAACCATTCCTTAACTTCAAACTCCCATATCTCGCGAACGGATTGACGAACTCGAGAAATTCCTGTTGCATCTGAAAGTAGAAACTCGCCCGATTACAACGGTATGTGTATTTTTGCCCTAGGCAATAGTAGTTATTGGTTTCGAGTATCAGACTTGCGAAAATTTTGATGGTTTCTCAACCATTCCTTAACTTCAAACTCCCATATCTCGCGAACGGAATGACAAACTCGAGAAATTCCTGCTGCATCTGAAAACAGAAACTCGCCCATTTACAACGGTATGTGTATTTTTGCCCTAGGCAATAGTAGTTATTGGTTTCGAGTATCAGACTTGCGAAAATTTTGATGGTTTCTCAACCATTCCTTAACTTCAAACTCCCATATCTCGCGAACGGAATGACAAACTCGAGAAATTCCTGCTGCATCTGAAAGCAGAAACTCGCCCATTTACAACGGTATGTGTATTTTTGCCCTAGGCAATAGTAGTTTTTGTTTTCGAGTATCAGATTTGGGAAAATTTTGATGGTTTCTCAACCATTCCTTAACTTCAAACTCCCATATCTCGCGAACGGATTGACGAACTCGAGAAATTCCTGTTGCATCTGAAGGTAGAAGATCGCCCGATTACTGTGGTATGTGTACTTTTCCCCTAGGCCATTCCAGTTATTGGTTTCGAGTATCAGACCAGCGAAAATTTTAATGGTTTCTCAACCATTCCTTAACTTCAAACTCCCATATCTCGCGAACGGATTGTCGAACTCGAGAAATTCCTACTGCATCTGAAAGCAGAAACTCGCCCGATTACAACGGTATGTGTATTTTTGCCCTAGGCAATAGTAGTTATTGGTTTCGAGTAACAGACTTGCGAAAATGATGGTTTCTCAACCATTCCTTAACTACAAACTCCCATATCTCGCGAACGGATTACCAACTCGAGAAATTCCAGTTGCATCTAAAAGCATAATCTCGCCCGATTACAATGGTATGTGTATTTTTGCCCTAGGCCATAGTAGTTATTGGTTTCGAGTATCAGACTTGCGAAAATTTTGATGGCTTCTCAACCATTCCTTAACTTCAAACTCCCATATCTCGCGAACGCATTGACGAACTCGAGAAATTCCTGCTGCATCTGAAAGTAGAAGCTCGCCCGATTACAACGGTATGTGTATTTTTGCCCAAGGCAATAGTAGTTATTGGTTTCGAGTATCAGACTTGCGAAAATTTTGATGATTTCTCAACCATTCCTTAACTTCAAACTCCCATATCTAGCGAACGGATTACCAACTCGAGAAATTCCAGTTGCATCTAAAAGCATCTCGCCCGATTACAATGGTATGTGTATTTTTGCCCTAGGCCATAGTAGTTATTGGTTTCGAGAATCAGACTTGCGAAAATTTTGATGGCTTCTCAACCATTCCTTAACTTCAAACTCCCATATCTCGCGAACGGATTGACGAACTCGAGAAATTCCTGTTGCATCTGAAAGTAGAAGATCGCCCGATTACAACGTAATGTGTATTTTTGCCCTAGGCATTTGTAGTTATTGGTTTCGAGTATCAGACTTGCGAAAATTTTGATGGTTTCTCAACCATTCCTTAACTTCAAACTCCCATATCTCGCGAACGGATTACCAACTCGAGAAATTCCAGTTGCATCTAAAAGCATGATCTCGCCCGATTACAATGGTATGTGTATTTTTGCCCTAGGCCATAGTAGTTATTGGTTTCGAGAATCAGACTTGCGAAAATTTTGATGGCTTCTCAACCATTCCTTAACTTCAAACTCCCATATCTCGCGAACGGAATGACGAACTCGAGAAATTCCTGCTGCATCTGAAAGCAGAAACTCGCCCATTTACAACGGTATGTGTATTTTTGCACTAGGTAATAGTAGTTATTGGTTTCGAGTATCAGATTTGCGAAAATTTTGATGGTTTCTCAACCATTCCTTAACTTCAAACTCCCATATCTCGCGAACGGAATGACGAACTCGAGAAATTCCTGTTGCATCTGAAGTTAGAAGATCGCCCGATTACAGTGGTATGTGTACTTTTCCCCTAGGCCATTCCAGTTATTGGTTTCGAGTATCAGACCAGCGAAAATTTTGATAGTTTCTCAACCATTCCTTAACTTCAAACTCCCATATCTCGCGAACGGATTGTCGAACTCGAGAAATTCCTACTGCATCTGAAAGCAGAAACTCGCCCGATAACAACGGTATGTGTATTTTTGCCCTAGGCATTAGTAGTTATTGGTTTCGAGTATCAGACTTACTAAAATTTTGATAGTTTCTCAACCGTTCCTTAACTTCAAACTCCCATATCTCGCGAAGGGATTGACAAACTCGAGAAATTCCTACTGCATCTGAAAGCAGAAACTCGCCCGATTACAGTGGTATGTGTACTTTCCCCCTAGGCCATTCCAGTTATTGGTTTCGAGTATCAGACCTGCGGAAATTTTGATGGTTTCTCAAGCATTCCTTAACTTCAAAATCCCATATCTCGCGAACGGATTGACGCACTCGTGAAATTCCTGTTGCATCTGAAATCAGAAGCTCGATCGATTACAACGGTATGTGTATTTTTGCCCTAGGCAATAGTAGTTAATGGTTTCGAGTATCAGACTTGCGAAAATTTTGATGGTTTCTCAACCATTCCTTAACTTTAAACTCCCATATCTCGCGAACGGATTACCAACTCGAGAAATTCCAGTTGCATCTAAAAGCATAATCTCGCCCGATTACAATGGTATGTGTATTTTTGCCCTAGGCCATAGCAGTTATTGGTTTCGAGTATCAGACTTGCGAAAATTTTGATGGTTTCTCAACCATTCCTTAACTTCAAACTCACATATCTCGCGAACGGAATGATGAACTCGAGAAATTCCTGTTGCATCTGAAGGTAGAAGATCTCCCGATTACAGTGGTATGTGTACTTTTCCCCTATGCCATACCAGTTATTGGTTTCGAGTATCAGACCAGCGAAAATTTTGATGGTTTCTCAACCATTCCTTAACTTCAAACTCCCATATCTCGCGAACGGATTGACGAACTCGAGAAATTCCTGTTGCATCTGAAGGTAGAAGATCGCCCGATTACTGTGGTATGTGTACTTTTGCCCTAGGCAATAGTAGTTATTGGTTTCGAGTATCAGACTTGCGAAAATGATGGTTTCTCAACCATTCCTTAACTACAAACTCCCATATCTCGCGAACGGATTACCAACTCGAGAAATTCCAGTTGCATCTAAAAGCATAATCTCGCCCGATTACAATGGTATGTGTATTTTTGCCCTAGGCCATAGCAGTTATTGGTTTCGAGTATCAGACTTGCGAAAATTTTGATGGTTTCTCAACCATTCCTTAATTTCAAACTCCCATATCTCGCGAACGGATTGACGAACTCGAGAAATTCCTGTTGCATCTGAAAGTAGAAGATCGCCCGATTACAACGTAATGTGTATTTTTGCCCTAGGCATTTGTAGTTATTGGTTTCGAGTATCAGACTTGCGAAAATTTTGATGGTTTCTCAACCATTCCTTAACTTCAAACTCACATATCTCGCGAACGGAATGACGAACTCGAGAAATTCCTGTTGCATCTGAAGGTAGAAGATCTCCCGATTACAGTGGTATGTGTACTTTTCCCCTATGCCATACCAGTTATTGGTTTCGAGTATCAGACCAGCGAAAATTTTGATGGTTTCTCAACCATTCCTTAACTTCAAACTCCCATATCTCGCGAACGGATTGACGAACTCGAGAAATTCCTGTTGCATCTGAAAGTAGAAACTCGCCCGATTACAACGGTATGTGTATTTTTGCCCTAGGCAATAGTAGTTATTGGTTTCGAGTATCAGACTTGCGAAAATTTTGATGGTTTCTCAACCATTCCTTAACTTCAAACTCACATATCTCGCGAACGGAATGACGAACTCGAGAAATTCCTGTTGCATCTGAAGGTAGAAGATCTCCCGATTACAGTGGTATGTGTACTTTTCCCCTATGCCATACCAGTTATTGGTTTCGAGTATCAGACCAGCGAAAATTTTGATGGTTTCTCAACCATTCCTTAACTTCAAACTCCCATATCTCGCGAACGGATTTACGAACTCGAGAAATTCCTGTTGCATCTGAAGGTAGAAGATCGCCCGATTACTGTGGCATGTGTACTTTTCCCCTAGGCCATTCCAGTTATTGGTTTCGAGTATCAGTCCAGCGAAAATTTTAATGGTTTCTAAACCATTCCTTAACTTCAAACTCCCATATCTCGCGAACGGAATGTCGAACTCGAGAAATTCCTACTGCATCTGAAAGCAGAAACTCGCCCGATTACAACGGTATGTGTATTTTTGCCCTAGGCAATAGTAGTTATTGGTTTCGAGTATCAGACTTGCGAAAATGATGGTTTCTCAACCATTCCTTAACTACAAACTCCCATATCTCGCGAACGGATTACCAACTCGAGAAATTCCAGTTGCATCTAAAAGCATAATCTCGCCCGATTACAATGGTATGTGTATTTTTGCCCTAGGCCATAGTAGTTATTGGTTTCGAGTATCAGACTTGCGAAAATTTTGATGGCTTCTCAACCATTCCTTAACTTCAAACTCCCATATCTCGCGAACGGAATGACGAACTCGAGAAATTCCTGCTGCATCTGAAAGCAGAAACTCGCCCATTTACAACGGTATGTGTATTTTTGCACTAGGTAATAGTAGTTATTGGTTTCGAGTATCAGATTTGCAAAAATTTTGAAGGTTTCTCAACCATTCCTTAACTTCAAACTCCCATATCTCGCGAACGGAATGACGAACTCGAGAAATTCCTGTTGCATCTGAAGGTAGAAGATCGCCCGATTACAGTGGTATGTGTACTTTTCCCCTAGGCCATTCCAGTTATTGGTTTCGAGTATCAGACCAGCGAAAATTTTGATGGTTTCTCAACCATTCCTTAACTTCAAACTCCCATATCTCGCGAACGGATTGTCGAACTCGAGAAATTCCTACTGCATCTGAAAGCAGAAACTCGCCCGATTACAACGGTATGTGTATTTTTGCCCTAGGCATCAGTAGTTATTGGTTTCGAGTATCAGACTTACTAAAATTTTGATAGTTTCTCAACCGTTCCTTAACTTCAAACTCCCATATCTCGCGAACGGATTGACAAACTCGAGAAATTCCTACTGCATCTGAAAGCAGAAACTCGCCCGATTACAGTGGTATGTGTACTTTCCCCCTAGGCCATTCCAGTTATTGGTTTCGAGTATCAGACCTGCGACAATTTTGATGGTTTCACAAGCATTCCTTAACTTCAAAATCCCATATCTCGCGAACGGATTGTCGAACTCGAGAAATTCCTACTGCATCTGAAAGCAGAAACTCGCCCGATTACAATGTGGTGTGTACTTTTCCCCTAGGCCATTCCAGTCATTGGTTTCGAGTATCAGACCAGCGAAAATTTTGATGGTTTCTCAACCATTCCTTAACTTCAAACTCCCATATCTCGCGAACGGATTGTCGAACTCGAGAAATTCCTACTGCATCTGAAAGCAGAAACTCGCCCGATTACAACGGTATGTGTATTTTTGCCCCAGGCAATAGTAGTTATTGGTTTCGAGTATCAGACTTGCGAAAATTTTGATGGTTTCTCAACCATTCCTTAATTACAAACTCCCATATCTCGCGAACGGATTACCAACTCGAGAAATTCCAGTTGCATCTAAAAGCATAATCTCGCCCGATTACAATGGTATGTGTATTTTTGCCCAAGGCCATAGTAGTTATTGGTTTCGAGTATCAGATTTGCGAAAATTTTGACGGCTTCTCAACCATTCCTTAACTTCAAACTCCCATATCTCGCGAACGCATTGACGAACTCGAGAAATTCCTGCTGCATCTGAAAGTAGAAGCTCGCCCGATTACAACGGTATGTGTATTTTTGCCCAAGGCAATAGTAGTTATTGGTTTCGAGTATCAGACTTGCGAAAATTTTGATGATTTCTCAACCATTCCTTAACTTCAAACTCCCATATCTCGCGAACGCATTACCAACTCGAGAAATTCCAGTTGCATCTAAAAGCATAATCTCACCCGATTACAATGGTATGTGTATTTTTGCCCTAGGCCATAGTAGTTATTGGTTTCGAGTATCAGACTTGCGAAAATTTTGACGGCTTCTCAACCATTCCTTAACTTAAAACTCCCATATCTCGCGAACACATTGACGAACTCGAAAAATTCCTGCTGCATCTGAAAGTAGAAGCTCGCCCGATTACAACGGTATGTGTATTTTTGCCCAAGGCAATAGTAGTTATTGGTTTCGCGTATCAGACTTGCGAAAATTTTGATGGTTTCTCAACCATTCCTTAACTTCAAACTCCCATATCTCGCGAACGGATTGTCGAACTCGAGAAATTCCTACTGCATCTGAAAGCAGAAACTCGCCCGATTACAACGGTATGTGTATTTTTGCCCCAGGCAATAGTAGTTATTGGTTTCGAGTATCAGACTTGCGAAAATTTTTATGGTTTCTCAACCATTCCTTAACTACAAACTCCCATATCTCGCGAACGGATTACCAACTCGAGAAATTCCAGTTGCATCTAAAAGCATAATCTCGCCCGATTACAATGGTATGTGTATTTTTGCCCTAGGCCATAGTAGTTATTGGTTTCGAGTATCAGACTTGCGAAAATTTTGACGGCTTCTCAACCATTCCTTAACTTCAAACTCCCATATCTCGCGAACACATTGACGAACTCGAGAAATTCCTGCTGCATCTGAAAGTAGAAGCTCGCTCGATTACAACCGTATGTGTATTTTTGCCCAAGGCAATAGTAGTTATTGGTTTCGAGTATCAGACTTGCGAAAATTTTGATGATTTCTCAACCATTCCTTAACTTCAAACTCCCATATCTCGCGAACGGATTACCAACTCGAGAAATTCCAGTTGCATCTAAAAGTATAATCTCGCCCGATTACAATGGTATGTGTATTTTTGCCCTAGGCCATAGTAGTTATTGGTTTCGAGTATCAGACTTGCGAAAATTTTGACGGCTTCTCAACCATTCCTTAACTTCAAACTCCCATATCTCGCGAACACATTGACGAACTCGAGAAATTCCTGCTGCATCTGAAAGTAGAAGCTCGCTCGATTACAACGGTATGTGTATTTTTGCCCAAGGCAATAGTAGTTATTGGTTTCGCGTATCAGACTTGCGAAAATTTTGATGGTTTCTCAACCATTCCTTAACTACAAACTCCCATATCTCGCGAACGGATTACCAACTCGAGAAATTCCAGTTGCATCTAAAAGCATAATCTCGCCCGATTACAACGGTATGTGTATTTTTGCCCAAGGCAATAGTAGTTATTGGTTTCGAGTATCAGACTTGCGAAAATTTTGATGATTTCTCAACCATTCCTTAACTTCAAACTCCCATACCTCGCGAACGGATTACCGACTCGAGAAATTCCAGTTGCATCTAAAAGCATAATCTCGCCCGATTACAATGGTATGTGTATTTTTGCCCTAGGCCATAGTAGTTATTGGTTTCGAGTATCAGACTTGCGAAAATTTTGACGGCTTCTCAACCATTCCTTAACTTCAAACTCCCATATCTCGCGAACAAATTGACGAACTCGAGAAATTCCTGCTGCATCTGAAAGTAGAAGCTCGCCCGATTACAACGGTATGTGTATTTTTGCCCAAGGCAATAGTAGTTATTGGTTTCGCGTATCAGACTTGCGAAAATTTTTATGATTTCTCAACCATTCCTTAACTTCAAACTCCCATATCTCGCGAACGGATTACCAACTCGAGAAATTCCAGTTGCATCTAAAAGCATAATCTCGCCCGATTACAATGGTATGTGTATTTTTGCCCTAGGCCATAGTAGTTATTGGTTTCGAGAATCAGACTTGCGAAAATTTTGATGGCTTCTCAACCATTCCTTAACATCAAACTCCCATATCTCGCGAACGGATTGACGAACTCGAGAAATTCCTGATGCATCTGAAAGCAGAAGCTCGATCGATTACAACGGTATGTCTATTTTTGCCCTAGGCAATAGTAGTTATTGGTTTCGAGTATCAGACTTGCGAAAATTTTGATGATTTCTCAACCATTCCTTAACTTCAAACTCCCATACCTCGCGAACGGATTACCAACTCGAGAAATTCCAGTTGCATCTAAAAGCATAATCTCGCCCGATTACAATGGTATGTGTATTTTTGCCCTAGGCCATAGTAGTTATTGGTTTCGAGTATCAGACTTGCGAAAATTTTGACGGCTTCTCAACCATTCCTTAACTTCAAACTCCCATATCTCGCGAACACATTGACGAACTCGAGAAATTCCTGCTGCATCTGAAAGTAGAAACTCGCCCGATTACACGGTATGTGTATTTTTGCCCTAGGCGATAGTAGTTATTGGTTTCGAGTATCAGACTTGCGAAAATTTTGATGGTTTCTCAACCATTCCTTAACTTCAAACTCCCATATCTCGCGAACGGATTGACGAACTCGAGAAATTCCTGATGCATCTGAAAGCAGAAGCTCGATCGATTACAACGGTATGTCTATTTTTGCCCTAGGCAATAGTAGTTATTGGTTTCGAGTATCAGACTTGCGAAAATTTTGATGGTTTCTCAACCATTCCTTAACTTCAAACTCCCATATCTCGCGAACGGATCGACGAATTCGAGAAATTCCTGTTGCATCTGAAAGTAGAAACTCGCCCGATTACAATGGGGTATGTACTTTTCCCCTAGGCCATTCCAGTTATTGGTTTCGAGTATCAGACCAGCGAAAATTTTGATGGTTTCTCAACCATTCCTTAACTTCAAACTCCCATATCTCGCGAACGGATTGACGAACTCGAGAAATTCCTGTTGCATCTGAAGGTAGAAGATCGCCCGATTACAGTGGTTTGTGTACTTTTCCCCTAGGCCATTCCAGTTATTGGTTTCGAGTATCAGACCAGCGAAAATTTTGATGGTTTCTCAACCATTCCTTAACTTCAAACTCCCATATCTCGCGAACGGATTGTCGAACTCGAGAAATTCCTACTGCATCTGAAAGCAGAAACTCGCCCGATTACAACGGTATGTGTATTTTTGCCCTAGGCAATAGTAGCTATTGGTTTCGAGTATCAGACTTGCGAAAATTTTGATGGTTTCTCAACCATTCCTTAACTACAAACTCCCATATCTCGCGAACGGATTACCAACTCGAGAAATTCCAGTTGCATCTAAAAGCATAATCTCGCCCGATTACAAAAGTATGTGTAATTTTGCCCTAGGCATTAGTAGTTATTGGTTTCGAGTATCAGACTTACTAAAATTTTGATAGTTTCTCAACCGTTCCTTAACTTCAAACTCCCATATCTCGCGAACGGATTGACGCACTCGTGAAATTCCTGTTGCATCTGAAATCAGAAGCTCGATCGATTACAACGGTATGTGTATTTTTGCCCTAGGCAATAGTAGTAATTGGTTTCGAGTATCAGACTTGCGAAAATTTTGATGGTTTCTCAACCATTCCTTAACTTTAAACTCCCATATCTCGCGAACGGATTACCAACTCGAGAAATTCCAGTTGCATCTAAAAGCATAATCTCGCCCGATTACAATGGTATGTGTATTTTTGCCCTAGGCCATAGCAGTTATTGGTTTCGAGTATCAGACTTGCGAAAATTTTGATGGTTTCTCAACCATTCCTTAATTTCAAACTCCCATATCTCGCGAACGGATTGACGAACTCGAGAAATTCCTGTTGCATCTGAAAGTAGAAGATCGCCAGATTACAACGTAATGTGTATTTTTGCCCTAAGCATTTGTAGTTATTGGTTTCGAGTATCAGACTTGCGAAAATTTTGATGGTTTCTCAACCATTCCTTAACTTCAAACTCCCATATCTCGCGAACGGATTACCAACTCGAGAAATTCAGTTGCATCTAAAAGCATAATCTCGCCCGATTACAACGGTATGTGTATTTTTGCCCTAGGCAATAGTAGTTATTGGTTTCGAGTATCAGACTTGCGAAAATTTTAATGGTTTCTCAACCATTCCTTAACTTCAAACTCCCATATCTCGCGAACGGAATGACGAACTCGAGAAATTCCTGCTGCACCTGAAAGCAGAAACTCGCCCATTTACAACGGTATGTGTATTTTTGCCCTAGGCAATAGTAGTTATTGGTTTCGAGTATCAGACTTACTAAAATTTTGATAGTTTCTCAACCGTTCCTTAACTTCAAACTCCCATATCTCGCGAACGGATTGACGCACTCGTGAAATTCCTGTTGCCTCTGAAATCAGAAGCTCGATCGATTACAACGGTATGTGTATTTTTGCCCTAGACAATAGTAGTTATTGGTTTCGAGTATCAGAATTGCGAAAATTTTGATGGTTTCTCAACCATTCCTTAACTTTAAACTCCCATATCTCGCGAACGGATTACCAACTCGAGAAATTCCAGTTGCATCTAAAAGCATAATCTCGCCCGATTACAATGGTATGTGTATTTTTGCCCTAGGCCATAGCAGTTATTGGTTTCGAGTATCAGACTTGCGAAAATTTTGATGGTTTCTCAACCATTCCATAATTTCAAACTCCCATATCTCGCGAACGGATTGACGAACTCGAGAAATTCCTGTTGCATCTGAAAGTAGAAGATCGCCCGATTACAACGTAATGTGTATTTTTGCCCTAGGCATTTGTAGTTATTGGTTTCGAGTATCAGACTTGCGAAAATTTTGATGGTTTCTCAACCATTCCTTAACTTCAAACTCCCATATCTCGCGAACGGATTACCAACTCGAGAAATTCAGTTGCATCTAAAAGCATAATCTCGCCCGATTACAATGGTATGTGTATTATTGCCCTAGGCCATAGTAGTTATTGGTTTCGAGTATCAGACTTGCGAAAATTTTGATGGTTTCTCAACCATTCCTTAACATCAAACTCCCATATCTCGCGAACGGAATGACGAACTCGAGAAATTCCTGCTGCATCTGAAAGCAGAAACTCGCCCATTTACAACGGTATGTGTATTTTTGCCCTAGGCAATAGTAGTTATTGGTTTCGAGTATCAGATTTGCGAAAATTTTGATGGTTTCTCAACCATTCCTTAACTTCAAACTCCCATATCTCGCGAACGGAATGACGAACTCGAGAAATTCCTGTTGCATCTGAAAGTAGAAGATCGCCAGATTACAACGTAATGTGTATTTTTGCCCTAAGCATTTGTAGTTATTGGTTTCGAGTATCAGACTTGCGAAAATTTTGATGGTTTCTCAACCATTCCTTAACTTCAAACTCCCATATCTCGCGAACGGATTACCAACTCGAGAAATTCAGTTGCATCTAAAAGCATAATCTCGCCCGATTACAATGGTATGTGTATTATTGCCCTAGGCCATAGTAGTTTTTGGTTTCGAGTATCAGACTTGCGTAAATTTTGATGGCTTCTCAACCATTCCTTAACTTCAAACTCCCATATCTCGCGAACGGATTGACGAACTCGAGAAATTCCTGTTGCATCTGAAAGTAGAAACTCGCCCGATTACAACGGTATGTGTATTTTTGCCCTAGGCAATAGTAGTTATTGGTTTCGAGTATCAGACTTGCGAAAATTTTGATGGTTTCTCAACCATTCCTTAACTTCAAACTCCCATATCTCGCGAACGGAATGACGAACTCGAGAAATTCCTGCTGCATCTGAAAGCAGAAACTCGCCCATTTACAACGGTATGTGTATTTTTGCCCTAGGCAATAGTAGTTATTGGTTTCGAGTATCAGACTTACTAAAATTTTGATAGTTTCTCAACCGTTCCTTAACTTCAAACTCCCATATCTCGCGAACGGATTGACGCACTCGTGAAATTCCTGTTGCATCTGAAATCAGAAGCTCGATCGATTACAACGGTATGTGTATTTTTGCCCTAGACAATAGTAGTTATTGGTTTCGAGTATCAGAATTGCGAAAATTTTGATGGTTTCTCAACCATTCCTTAACTTCAAACTCCCATATCTCGCGAACGGAATGACGAACTCGAGAAATTCCTGTTGCATCTGAAAGTAGAAGATCGCCAGATTACAACGTAATGTGTATTTTTGCCCTAAGCATTTGTAGTTATTGGATTCGAGTATCAGACTTGCGAAAATTTTGATGGTTTCTCAACCATTCCTTAACTTCAAACTCCCATATCTCGCGAACGGATTACCAACTCGAGAAATTCAGTTGCATCTAAAAGCATAATCTCGCCCGATTACAATGGTATGTGTATTATTGCCCTAGGCCATAGTAGTTTTTGGTTTCGAGTATCAGACTTGCGTAAATTTTGATGGCTTCTCAACCATTCCTTAACTTCAAACTCCCATATCTCGCGAACGGATTGACGAACTCGAGAAATTCCTGTTGCATCTGAAAGTAGAAACTCGCCCGATTACAACGGTATGTGTATTTTTGCCCTAGGCAATAGTAGTTATTGGTTTCGAGTATCAGACTTGCGAAAATTTTGATGGTTTCTCAACCATTCCTTAACTTCAAACTCCCATATCTCGCGAACGGAATGACGAACTCGAGAAATTCCTGCTGCATCTGAAAGCAGAAACTCGCCCATTTACAACGGTATGTGTATTTTTGCCCTAGGCAATAGTAGTTATTGGTTTCGAGTATCAGACTTACTAAAATTTTGATAGTTTCTCAACCGTTCCTTAACTTCAAACTCCCATATCTCGCGAACGGATTGACGCACTCGTGAAATTCCTGTTGCATCTGAAATCAGAAGCTCGATCGATTACAACGGTATGTGTATTTTTGCCCTAGACAATAGTAGTTATTGGTTTCGAGTATCAGAATTGCGAAAATTTTGATGGTTTCTCAACCATTCCTTAACTTTAAACTCCCATATCTCGCGAACGGATTACCAACTCGAGAAATTCCAGTTGCATCTAAAAGCATAATCTCGCCCGATTACAATGGTATGTGTATTTTTGCCCTAGGCCATAGCAGTTATTGGTTTCGAGTATCAGACTTGCGAAAATTTTGATGGTTTCTCAACCATTCCATAATTTCAAACTCCCATATCTCGCGAACGGATTGACGAACTCGAGAAATTCCTGTTGCATCTGAATGTAGAAGATCGCCCGATTACAACGTAATGTGTATTTTTGCCCTAGGCATTTGTAGTTATTGGTTTCGAGTATCAGACTTGCGAAAATTTTGATGGTTTCTCAACCATTCCTTAACTTCAAACTCCCATATCTCGCGAACGGATTACCAACTCGAGAAATTCAGTTGCATCTAAAAGCATAATCTCGCCCGATTACAATGGTATGTGTATTATTGCCCTAGGCCATAGTAGTTATTGGTTTCGAGTATCAGACTTGCGAAAATTTTGATGGCTTCTCAACCATTCCTTAACTTCAAACTCCCATACCTCGCGAACGGATTGACGAACTCGAGAAATTCCTGTTGCATCTGAAAGTAGAAACTCGCCCGATTACAACGGTATGTGTATTTTTGCCCTAGGCAATAGTAGTTATTGGTTTCGAGTATCAGACTTGCGAAAATTTTGATGGTTTCTCAACCATTCCTTAACATCAAACTCCCATATCTCGCGAACGGAATGACGAACTCGAGAAATTCCTGCTGCATCTGAAAGCAGAAATTCGCCCATTTACAGCGGTATGTGTATTTTTGCCCTAGGCAATAGTAGTTATTGGTTTCGAGTATCAGATTTGCGAAAATTTTGATGGTTTCTCAACCATTCCTTAACTTCAAACTCCCATATCTCGCGAACGGAATGACGAACTCGAGAAATTCCTGTTGCATCTGAATGTAGAAGATCGCCCGATTACAACGTAATGTGTACTTTTCCCCTAGGCCATTCCAGTTATTGGATTCGAGTATCAGACCAGCGAAAATTTTGATGGTTTCTCAACCATTCCTTAACTTCAAACTCCCATATCTCGCGAACGGATTACCAACTCGAGAAATTCCAGTTGCATCGGAAAGTAGAAACTCGCCCGATTACAACGGTATGTGTATTTTTGCCCTAGGCGATAGTAGTTATTGGTTTCGAGTATCAGACTTGCGAAAATTTTGATGGTTTCTCAACCATTCCTTAACTTCAAACTCCCATATCTCGCGAACGGATTGTCGAACTCGAGAAATTCCTACTGCATCTGATAGCAGAAACTCGCCCGATTACAACGGTATGTGTATTTTTGCCCTAGGCAATAGTAGCTATTGGTTTCGAGTATCAGACTTGCGAAAATTTTGATGGTTTCTCAACCATTCCTTAACTACAAACTCCCATATCTCGCGAACGGATTACCAACTCGAGAAATTCCAGTTGCATCTAAAAGCATAATCTTGCCCGATTACAAAAGTATGTGTAATTTTGCCCTAGGCATTAGTAGTTATTGGTTTCGAGTATCAGACTTACTAAAATTTTGATAGTTTCTCAACCGTTCCTTAACTTCAAACTCCCATATCTCGCGAACGGATTGACGCACTCGAGAAATTCCTGTTGCATCTGAAATAAGAAGCTCGATCGATTACAACGGTATGTGTATTTTTGCCCTAGGTAATAGTAGTTATTGGTTTCGAGTATCAGATTTGCGAAAATTTTGATGGTTTCTCAACCATTCCTTAACTTCAAACTCCCATATCTCGCGAACGGATTACCAACTCGAGAAATTCAGTTGCATCTAAAAGCATAATCTCGCCCGATTACAATGGTATGTGTATTATTGCCCTAGGACATAGTAGTTTTTGGTTTCGAGTATCAGACTTGCGAAAATTTTGATGGCTTCTCAACCATTCCTTAACTTCAAGCTCCCATATCTCGCGAACGGATTGACGAACTCGAGAAATTCCTGTTGCATCTGAAAGTAGAAACTCGCCCGATTACAACGGTATGTGTATTTTTGCCCTAGGCAATAGTAGTTATTGGTTTCGAGTATCAGACTTGCGAAAATTTTGATGGTTTCTCAACCATTCCTTAACTTCAAACTCCCATATCTCGCGAACGGAATGACGAACTCGAGAAATTCCTGCTGCATCTGAAAGCAGAAACTCGCCCATTTACAACGGTATGTGTATTTTTGCCCTAGGCAATAGTAGTTATTGGTTTCGAGTATCAGACTTACTAAAATTTTGATGGTTTCTCAACCGTTCCTTAACTTCAAACTCCCATATCTCGCGAACGGATTGACGCACTCGTGAAATTCCTGTTGCATCTGAAATCAGAAGCTCGATCGATTACAACGGTATGTGTATTTTTGCCCTAGAGGATAGTAGTTATTGGTTTCGAGTATCAGAATTGCGAAAATTTTGATGGTTTCTCAACCATTCCTTAACTTTAAACTCCCATATCTCGCGAACGGATTACCAACTCGAGAAATTCCAGTTGCATCTAAAAGCATAATCTCGCCCGATTACAATGGTATGTGTATTTTTGCCCTAGGCCATAGCAGTTATTGGTTTCGAGTATCAGACTTGCGAAAATTTTGATGGTTTCTCAACCATTCCTTAATTTCAAACTCCCATATCTCGCGAACGGATTGACGAACTCGAGAAATTCCTGTTGCATCTGAAAGTAGAAGATCGCCCGATTACAACGTAATGTGTATTTTTGCCCTAGGCATTTGTAGTTATTGGTTTCGAGTATCAGACTTGCGAAAATTTTGATGGTTTCTCAACCATTCCTTGACTTCAAACTCCCATATCTCGCGAACGGATTACCAACTCGAGAAATTCAGTTGCATCTAAAAGCATAATCTCGCCCGATTACAATGGTATGTGTATTATTGCCCTAGGCCATAGTAGTTATTGGTTTCGAGTATCAGACTTGCGAAAATTTTGATGGCTTCTCAACCATTCCTTAACTTCAAACTCCCATATCTCGCGAACGGATTGACGAACTCGAGAAATTCCTGTTGCATCTGAAAGTAGAAACTCGCCCGATTACAACGGTATGTGTATTTTTGCCCTAGGCAATAGTAGTTATTGGTTTCGAGTATCAGACTTGCGAAAATTTTGATGGTTTCTCAACCATTCCTTAACATCAAACTCCCATATCTCGCGAACGGAATGACGAACTCGAGAAATTCCTGCTGCATCTGAAAGCAGAAACTCGCCCATTTACAACGGTATGTGTATTTTTGCCCTAGGCAATAGTAGTTATTGGTTTCGAGTATCAGATTTGCGAAAATTTTGATGGTTTCTCAACCATTCCTTAACTTCAAACTCACATATCTCGCGAACGGAATGACGAACTCGAGAAATTCCTGTTGCATCTGAAGGTAGAAGATCGCCCGATTACTGTGGTATGTGTACTTTTCCCCTAGGCCATTCCAGTTATTGGATTCGAGTATCAGACCAGCGAAAATTTTGATGGTTTCTCAACCATTCCTTAACTTCAAACTCCCATATCTCGCGAACGGAATGACGAACTCGAGAAATTCCTGCTGCATCTGAAAGCAGAAACTCGCCCATTTACAACGGTATGTGTATTTTTGCCCTAGGCAATAGTAGTTATTGGTTTCGAGTATCAGATTTGCGAAAATTTTGATAGTTTCTCAACCGTTCCTTAACTTCAAACTCCCATATCTCGCGAACGGATTGACGCACTCGAGAAATTCCTGTTGCATCTGAAATAAGAAGCTCGATCGATTACAACGGTATGTGTATTTTTGCCCTAGGTAATAGTAGTTATTGGTTTCGAGTATCAGATTTGCGAAAATTTTGATGGTTTCTCAACCATTCCTTAACTTCAAACTCCCATACCTCGCGAACGGAATGACGAACTCGAGAAATTCCTACTGCATCTGAAGGCAGAAACTCGCCCGATTACAGTGGTATGTGTACTTTTCCCCTAGGCCATTCCAGTTATTAGTTTCGAGTATCAGATTTGCGAAAATTTTGATGGTTTCTCAACCATTCCTTAACTTCAAACTCCCATATCTCGCGAACGGATTGACGAACTCGAGAAATTCCTGTTGCATCTGAAGGTAGAAGATCGCCCGATTACAGTGGTATGTGTACTTTTCCCCTAGGCCATTCCAGTTATTGGTTTCGAGTATCAGACCAGCGAAAATTTTGATGGTTTCTCAACCATTCCTTAACTTCAAACTCCCATATCTCGCGATCGGATTGCCGAACTCGGGAAATTCCTACTGCATCTGAAAGCAGAAACTCGCCCGATTACAACGGTATCTGTATTTTTGCCCTAGGCAATAGTAGTTATTGGTTTCGAGTATCAGACTTGCGAAAATTTTGATGGCTTCTCAACCATTCCTTAACTTCAAACTCCCATATCTCGCGAACGGATTGACGAACTCGAGAAATTCCTGTTGCATCTGAAAGTAGAAACTCGACCGATTACAACGGTGTGTGTATTTTTGCCCTAGGCATTAGTAGTTATTGGTTTCGAGTATCAGACTTACTAAAATTTTGATAGTTTCTCAACCGTTCCTTAACTTCAAACTCCCATATCTCGCGAACGGATTGACGCATTCGAGAAATTCCTGTTGCATCTGAAATAAGAATCTCGATCGATTACAACGGTATGTGTACTTTTGCCCAAGGCAATTGTAGTTATTGGTTTCGAGTATCAGACTTGCGAAAATTTTGATGATTTCTCAACCATTCCTTAACTTCAAACTCCCATATCTCGCGAACGGATTACCAACTCGAGAAATTCCTGCTGCATCTGAAAGCAAAAACTCGTCCATTTACAACGGTATATGTATTTTTGCCCTAGGTAATAGTAGTTATTGGTTTCGAGTATCAGATTTGCGAAAATTTTGATGGTTTCTCAACCATTCCTTAACTTCAAACTCCCATATCTCGCGAACGGAATGACGAACTCGAGAAATTCCTACTGCATCTGAAAGCAGAAACTCGCCCGATTACAACGGTATGTGTATTTTTGCCCTAGGCAATAGTAGTTATTGGTTTCGAGTATCAGACTTGCGAAAATTTTGATGGTTTCTCAACCATTCCTTAACTACAAACTCCCATATCTCGCGAACGGATTACCAGCTCGTGAAATTCCAGTTGCATCTAAAAGCATAATCTCGCCCGATTACAATAGTATGTGTAATTTTGCCCTAGGCCATAGCAGTTATTGGTTTCGAGTATCAGACTTGCGAAAATTTTGATGGTTTCTCAACCATTCCTTAATTTCAAACTCCCATATCTCGCGAACGGATTGACGAACTCGAGAAATTCCTGTTGCATCTGAAAGTAGAAGATCGCCCGATTACAACGTAATGTGTATTTTTGCCCTAGGCATTTGTAGTTATTGGTTTCGAGTATCAGACTTGCGAAAATTTTGATGGTTTCTCAACCATTCCTTAACTTCAAACTCCCATATCTCGCGAACGGATTGACGAACTCGAGAAATTCCTGTTGCATCTGAAGGTAGAAGATCGCCCGATTACTGTGGTATGTGTACTTTTCCCCTAGGCCATTCCAGTTATTGGTTTCGAGTATCAGACCAGCGAAAATTTTGATGGTTTCTCAACCATTCCTTAACTTCAACCTCCCATAACTCGCGAACGCATTGACGAACTCGAGAAATTCCTGCTCCATCTGAAAGTAGAAACTCGCCCGATTACAACGGTATGTGTATTTTTGCCATAGGCGAGAGTAGTTATTGGTTTTGAGTATCAGACTTGCGAAAATTTTGATGGTATCTCAACCATTCCTTAACTTCAAACTCCCATATCTCGCAAACGGATTACCAACTCGAGAAATTCCAGTTGCATCTAAAAGCATAATCTCGCCCGATTACAATGGTATGTGTATTTTTGCCCTAGGCCATAGCAGTTATTGGTTTCGTGTATCAGACTTGCGAAAATTTTGATGGTTTCTCAACCATTCCTTAATTTCAAACTCCCATATCTCGCGAACGGATTGTCGAACTCGAGAAATTCCTACTGCATCTGAAAGCAGAAACTCGCCCGATTACAACGGTGTGTGTATTTTTGCCCTAGGCAATAGTAGTTATTGGTTTCGAGTATCAGACTTGCGAAAATTTTGATGGTTTCTCAACCATTCCTTAACTTCAAACTCCCATATCTCGCGAACGGATTGACGAACTCGAGAAATTCCTACTGCATCTGAAGGCAGAAACTCGCCCGATTACAGTGGTATGTGTACTTTTCCCCTAGGCCATTCCAGTTATTGGTTTCGAGTATCAGACCAGCGAAAATTTTGATGGTTTCTCAACCATTCCTTAACTTCAAACTCCCATATCTCGCGATCGGATTGTCGAACTGGAGAAATTCCTACTGCATCTGAAAGCAGAAACTCGCCCGATTACAACGGTATGTGTATTTTTGCCCTAGGCAATAGTAGTTATTGGTTTCGAGTATCAGACTTGCGAAAATTTTGATGGTTTCTCAACCATTCCTTAACTACAAACTCCCATATCTCGCGAACGGATTACCAGCTCGTGAAATTCCAGTTGCATCTAAAAGCATAATCTCGCCCGATTACAATAGTATGTGTAATTTTGCCCTAGGCCATAGCAGTTATTGATTTCGAGTATCAGACTTGCGAAAATTTTGATGGCTTCTCAACCATTCCTTAACTTCAAACTCCCATATCTCGCGAACAGATTGACGAACTCGAGAAATTCCTGTTGCATCTGAAAGTAGAAACTCGACCGATTACAACGGTGTGTGTATTTTTGCCCTAGGCATTAGTAGTTATTGGTTTCGAGTATCAGACTTACTAAAATTTTGATAGTTTCTCAACCGTTCCTTAACTTCAAACTCCCATATCTCGCGAACGGATTGACGCACTCGAGAAATTCCTGTTGCATCTGAAATAAGAAGCTCGATCGATTACAACGATATGTGTATTTTTGCCCAAGGCAAGAGTAGTTATTGGTTTCGAGTATCAGACTTGCGAAAATTTTGATGGTTTCTCAACCATTCCTTAACTTCAAACTCCCATATCTCGCGAACGGAATGACGAACTCGAGAAATTCCTGCTGCATCTGAAAGCAAAAACTCGCCCATTTACAGCGGTATGTGTATTTTTGCCCTAGGTAATAGTAGTTATTGGTTTCGAGTATCAGATTTGCGAAAATTTTGATGGTTTCTCAACCATTCCTTAACTTCAAACTCCCATATCTCGCGAACGGAATGACGAACTCGAGAAATTCCTACTGCATCTGAAAGCAGAAACTCGCCCGATTACAACGGTATGTGTATTTTTGCCCTAGACAATAGTAGTTATTGGTTTCGAGTATCAGACTTGCGAAAATTTTGATGGTTTCTCAACCATTCCTTAACTACAAACTCCCATATCTCGCGAACGGATTACCAGCTCGTGAAATTCCAGTTGCATCTAAAAGCATAATCTCGCCCGATTACAATACTATGTGTAATTTTGCCCTAGGCCATAGCAGTTATTGGTTTCGAGTATCAGACTTGCGAAAATTTTGATGGCTTCTCAACCATTCCTTAACTTCAAACTCCCATATCTCGCGAACGGATTGACGAACTCGAGAAATTCCTGTTGCATCTGAAAGTAGAAACTCGACCGATTACAACGGTGTGTGTATTTTTGCCCTAGGCATTAGTAGTTATTGGTTTCGAGTATCAGACTTACTAAAATTTTGATAGTTTCTCAACCGTTCCTTAACTTCAAACTCCCATATCTCGCGAACGGATTGACGCACTCGTGAAATTCCTGTTGCATCTGAAATCAGAAGCTCGATCGATTACAACGGTATGTGTATTTTTGCCCTAGGCAATATTAGTTATTGGTTTCGAGTATCAGACTTGCGAAAATTTTGATGGTTTCTCAAACATTCCTTAACTTTAAACTCCCATATCTCGCGAACGGATTACCAACCCCGAGAAATTCCAGTTGCATCTAAAAGCATAATCTCGCCCGATTACAATGGTATGTGAATTTTTGCCCTAGGCCATAGCAGTTATTGGTTTCGAGTATCAGACTTGCGAAAATTCTGATGGTTTCTCAACCATTCCTTAACTTCAAACTCCCATATCTCGCGAACGGATTGTCGAACTCGAGAAATTCCTGTTGCATCTGAAGGTAGAAGATCGCCCGATTACAGTGTTATGTGTACTTTTCCCCTAGGCCATTCCAGTTATTGGTTTCGAGTATCAGACCAGCGAAAATTTTGATGGTTTCTCAACCATTCCTTAACTTCAAACTCCCATATCTCGCGAACGGATTGTCGAACTCGAGAAATTCCTACTGCATCTGAAAGCAGAAACTCGCCCGATTACAACGGTGTGTGTATTTTTGCCCTAGGCAATAGTAGTTATTGGTTTCGAGTATCAGACTTGCAAAAATTTTGATGGCTTCTCAACCATTCCATAACTTCAAACTCCCATATCTCGCGAACGCATTGACGAACTCGAGAAATTCCTGCTGCATCTGAAAGTAGAAGCTCGCCCGATTACAACGGTATGTGTATTTTTGCCCAAGGCAATAGTAGTTATTGGTTTCGAGTATCAGACTTGCGAAAATTTTGATGATTTCTCAACCATTCCTTAACTTCAAACTCCCATATCTCGCGAACGGATTACCAACTCGTGAAATTCCAGTTGCATCTAAAAGCATAATCTCGCCCGATTACAACGGTATGTGTATTTTTGCCCTAGGCGATAGTAGTTATTGGTTTCGAGTATCAGACTTGCGAAAATTTTGATGGTTTCTCAACCATTCCTTAACTTCAAACTCCCATATCTCGCGAACGGATTGACGAACTCGAGAAATTCCTACTGCATCTGATGGCAGAAACTCGCCCGATTACAGTGGTATGTGTACTTTTCCCCTAGGCCATTCCAGTTACTGGTTTCGAGTATCAGATTTGCGAAAATTTTGATGGTTTCTCAACAATTCCTTAACTTCAAACTCCCATATCTCGCGAACGGATTGACGAACACGAGAAATTCCTGTTGCATCTGAAGGTAGAAGATCGCCCGATTACAACGGTATGTGTATTTTTGCCCAAGGCAATAGTAGTTATTGGTTTCGAGTATCAGACTTGCGAAAATTTTGATGATTTCTCAACCATTCCTTAACTTCAAACTCCCATATCTCGCGAACGGATTACCAACTCGAGAAATTCCTGTTGCATCTGAAAGTAGAAACTCGCCTGATTACAACGGTATGTGTATTTTTGCCCTAGGCAATAGTAGTTATTGGTTTCGAGTATCAGACTTGCGAAAATTTTGATCGTTTCTCAACCATTCCTTAACTTCAAACTCCCATATCTCGCGAACGGATTGACGAACTCGAGAAATTCCTACTGCATCTGAAGGCAGAAACTCGGCCGATTACAGTGGTATGTGTACTTTTCCCCTAGGCCATTCCAGTTATTGGTTTCGAGTATCAGATTTGCGAAAATTTTGATGGTTTCTCAACCATTCCTTAACTTCAAACTCCCATATCTCGCGAACGGATTGACGAACTCCAGAAATTCCTGTTGCATCTGAAATAAGAAGCTCGATCGATTACAACGGTATGTGTATTTTTGCCCAAGGCAATAGTAGTTATTGGTTTCGAGTATCAGACTTGCGAAAATTTTGATGGCTTCTAAACCATTCCTTAACTTCAAACTCCCATATCTCGCGAATGGATTGACGAACTCGAGAAATTCCTGTTGCATCTGAAAGTAGAAACTCGCCTGATTACAACGGTATGTGTATTTTTGCCCTAGGCAATAGTAGTTATTGGTTTCGAGTATCAGACTTGCGAAAATTTTGATCGTTTCTCAACCATTCCTTAACTTCAAACTCCCATATCTCGCGAACGGATTGACGAACTCGAGAAATTCCTACTGCATCTGAAGGCAGAAACTCGGCCGATTACAGTGGTATGTGTACTTTTCCCCTAGGCCATTCCAGTTATTGGTTTCGAGTATCAGATTTGCGAAAATTTTGATGGTTTCTCAACCATTCCTTAACTTCAAACTCCCATATCTCGCGAACGGATTGACGAACTCCAGAAATTCCTGTTGCATCTGAAATAAGAAGCTCGATCGATTACAACGGTATGTGTATTTTTGCCCAAGGCAATAGTAGTTATTGGTTTCGAGTATCAGACTTGCGAAAATTTTGATGGCTTCTAAACCATTCCTTAACTTCAAACTCCCATATCTCGCGAACGGATTGACGAACTCGAGAAATTCCTGTTGCATCTGAAAGTAGAAACTCGCCCGATTACAACGGTATGTGTATTTTTGCCCTAGGCAATAGTAGTTATTGGTTTCGAGTATCAGACTTGCGAAAATTTTGATGGATTCTCAACCGTTCCTTAACTTCAAACTCCCATATCTCGCGAACGGATTGACGCACTCGAGAAATTCCTGTTGCATCTGAAGTAAGAAGCTCGATCGATTACAACGGTATGTGTATCTTTGCCCAAGGCAATAGTAGTTATTTGTTTCGAGTATCAGACTTGCGAAAATTTTGATGATTTCTCAACCATTCCTTAACTTCAAACTCCCATATCTCGCGAACGGATTACAAACTCGAGAAATTCCAGTTGCATCTAAAAGCATAATCTCGCCCGATTACAATGGTATGTGTATTTTTGCCCTAGGCCATAGTAGTTATTGGTTTCGAGAATCAGACTTGCGAAAATTTTAATGGCTTCTAAACCATTCCTTAACTTCAAACTCCCATATCTCGCGAACGGATTGACGAACTCGAGAAATTCCTGTTGCATCTGAAAGTAGAAACTCGCCCGATTACAGCGGTATGTGTATTTTTGCCCTAGGCAATAGTAGTTATTGGTTTCGAGTATCAGACTTGCGAAAATTTTGATGGTTTCTCAACCATTCCTTAACTTCAAACTCCCATATCTCGCGAACGGAATGACGAACTCGAGAAATTCCTACTGCATCTGAAAGCAGAAACTCGCCCGATTACAACGGTATGTGTATTTTTGCCCTAGGCAATAGTAGTTATTGGTTTCGAGTATCAGACTTGCGAAAATTTTGATGGTTTCTCAACCATTCCTTAACTACAAACTCCCATATCTCGCGAACGGATTACCAGCTCGTGAAATTCCAGTTGCATCTAAAAGCATAATCTCGCCCGATTACAATAGTATGTGTAATTTTGCCCTAGGCCATAGCAGTTATTGGTTTCGAGTATCAGACTTGCGAAAATTTTGATGGCTTCTAAACCATTCCTTAACTTCAAACTCCCATATCTCGCGAACGGATTGACGAACTCGAGAAATTCCTGTTGCATCTGAAATAAGAAGCTCGATCGATTACAACGGTATGTGTATTTTTGCCCAAGGCAATAGTAGTTATTGGTTTCGAGTATCAGACTTGCGAAAATTTTGATGGCTTCTAAACCATTCCTTAACTTCAAACTCCCATATCTCGCGAACGGATTGACGAACTCGAGAAATTCCTGTTGCATCTGAAAGTAGAAACTCGCCCGATTACAACGGTATGTGTATTTTTGCCCTAGGCAATAGTAGTTATTCGTTTCGAGTATCAGACTTACTAAAATTTTGATAGTTTCTCAACCGTTCCTCAACTTCAAACTCCCGTATCTCGCGAACGGATTGACGCACTCGTGAAATTCCTGTTGCATCTGAAATCAGAAGCTCGATCGATTACAATGGTATGTGTATTTTTGCCCTAGGCAATAGTAGTTATTGGTTTCGAGTATCAGACTTGCGAAAATTTTGATGGTTTCTCAACCATTCCTTAACTTTAAACTCCCATATCTCGCGAACGGATTACCAACTCGAGAAATTCCAGTTGCATCTAAAAGCATAATCTCGCCCGATTACAATGGTATGTGTATTTTTGCCCCAGGCCATAGCAGTTATTGGTTTCGAGTATCAGACTTGCGAAAATTTTGATGGTTTCTCAACCATTTCTTAATTTCAAACTCCCATATCTCGCGAACGGATTGACGAACTCGAGAAATTCCTGCTGCGTCTGAAAGCAGAAACTCGCCCATTTACAACGGTATGTGTATTTTTGCCCTAGGCAATAGTAGTTATTGGTTTCGAGTATCAGACTTGCGAAAATTTTGATGGCTTCTAAACCATTCCTTAACTTCAAACTCCCATATCTCGCGAACGGAATGACGAACTCGAGAAATTCCTACTGCATCTGAAAGCAGAAACTCGCCCGATTACAACGGTATGTGTATTTTTGCCCTAGGCAATAGTAGTTATTGGTTTCGAGTATCAGACTTGCGAAAATTTTGATGGTTTCTCAACCATTCCTTAACTACAAACTCCCATATCTCGCGAACGGATTACCAGCTCGTGAAATTCCAGTTGCATCTAAAAGCATAATCTCGCCCGATTACAATAGTATGTGTAATTTTGCCCTAGGCCATAGCAGTTATTGGTTTCGAGTATCAGACTTGCGAAAATTTTGATGGCTTCTCAACCATTCCTTAACTTCAAACTCCCATATCTCGCGAACGGATTGACGAACTCGAGAAATTCCTGTTGCATCTGAAATAAGAAGCTCGATCGATTACAACGGTATGTGTATTTTTGCCCAAGGCAAGAGTAGTTATTGGTTTCGAGTATCAGACTTGCGAAAATTTTGATGATTTCTCAACCATTCCTTAACTTCAAACTCCCATATCTCGCGAACGGATTACCAACTCGAGAAATTCCAGTTGCATCTAAAAGCATAATCTCGCCCGATTACAATGGTATGTGTATTTTTGCCCTAGGCCATAGTAGTTATTGGTTTCGAGAATCAGACTTGCGAAAATTTTGATGGCTTCTAAACCATTCCTTAACTTCAAACTCCCATATCTCGCGAACGGATTGACGAACTCGAGAAATTCCTGTTGCATCTGAAAGTAGAAACTCGCCCGATTACAACGGTATGTGTATTTTTGCCCTAGGCAATAGTAGTTATTGGTTTCGAGTATCAGACTTGCGAAAATTTTGATGGCTTCTCAACCATTCCTTAACTTCAAACTCCCATATCTCGCGAACGGATTGACGAACTCGAGAAATTCCTGTTGCATCTGAAAGTAGAAACTCGACCGATTACAACGGTGTGTGTATTTTTGCCCTAGGCATTAGTACTTATTGGTTTCGAGTATCAGACTTACTAAAATTTTGATAGTTTCTCAACCGTTCCTTAACTTCAAACTCCCATATCTCGCGAACGGATTGACGCACTCGAGAAATTCCTGTTGCATCTGAAATAAGAAGCTCGATCGATTACAACGGTATGTGTATTTTTGCACAAGGCAATAGTAGTTATTGGTTTCGAGTATCAGACTTGCGATAATTTTGATGATTTCTCAACCATTCCTTAACTTCCAACTCCCATATCTCGCGAACGGATTACCAACTCGAGAAATTCCAGTTGCATCTAAAAGCATAATCTCGCCCGATTACAATGGTATGTGTATTTTTGCCCTAGGCCATAGTAGTTATTGGTTTCGAGAATCAGACTTGCGAAAATTTTGATGGCTTCTAAACCATTCCTTAACTTCAAACTCCCATATCTCGCGAACGGATTGACGAACTCGAGAAATTCCTGTTGCATCTGAAAGTAGAAACTCGCCCGATTACAACGGTATGTGTATTTTTGCCCTAGGCGATAGTAGTTATTGGTTTCGAGTATCAGACTTGCGAAAATTTTGATGGTTTCTCAACCATTCCTTAACTACAAACTCCCATATCTCGCGAACGGATTACCAGCTCGTGAAATTCCAGTTGCATCTAAAAGCATAATCTCGCCCGATTACAATAGTATGTGTAATTTTGCCCTAGGCCATAGCAGTTATTGGTTTCGAGTATCAGACTTGCGAAAATTTTGATGGCTTCTCAACCATTCCTTAACTTCAAACTCCCATATCTCGCGAACGGATTGACGCACTCGAGAAATTCCTGTTGCATCTGAAATAAGAAGCTCGATCGATTACAACGGTATGTGTATTTTTGCACAAGGCAATAGTAGTTATTGGTTTCGAGTATCAGACTTGCGATAATTTTGATGATTTCTCAACCATTCCTTAACTTCCAACTCCCATATCTCGCGAACGGATTACCAACTCGAGAAATTCCAGTTGCATCTAAAAGCATAATCTCGCCCGATTACAATGGTATGTGTATTTTTGCCCTAGGCCATAGTAGTTATTGGTTTCGAGAATCAGACTTGCGAAAATTTTGATGGCTTCTAAACCATTCCTTAACTTCAAACTCCCATATCTCGCGAACGGATTGACGAACTCGAGAAATTCCTGTTGCATCTGAAAGTAGAAACTCGCCCGATTACAACGGTATGTGTATTTTTGCCCTAGGCGATAGTAGTTATTGGTTTCGAGTATCAGACTTGCGAAAATTTTGATGGTTTCTCAACCATTCCTTAACTACAAACTCCCATATCTCGCGAACGGATTACCAGCTCGTGAAATTCCAGTTGCATCTAAAAGCATAATCTCGCCCGATTACAATAGTATGTGTAATTTTGCCCTAGGCCATAGCAGTTATTGGTTTCGAGTATCAGACTTGCGAAAATTTTGATGGCTTCTCAACCATTCCTTAACTTCAAACTCCCATATCTCGCGAACGGATTGACGAACTCGAGAAATTCCTGTTGCATCTGAAAGTAGAAACTCGACCGATTACAACGGTGTGTGTATTTTTGCCCTAGGCATTAGTACTTATTGGTTTCGAGTATCAGACTTACTAAAATTTTGATAGTTTCTCAACCGTTCCTTAACTTCAAACTCCCATATCTCGCGAACGGATTGACGCACTCGAGAAATTCCTGTTGCATCTGAAATAAGAAGCTCGATCGATGACAACGGTATGTGTATTTTTGCCCAAGGCAATAGTAGTTATTGGTTTCGAGTATCAGACTTGCGATAATTTTGATGATTTCTCAACCATTCCTTAACTTCAAACTCCCATATCTCGCGAACGGATTACCAACTCGAGAAATTCCAGTTGCATCTAAAAGCATAATCTCGCCCGATTACAATGGTATGTGTATTTTTGCCCTAGGCCATAGTAGTTATTGGTTTCGAGAATCAGACTTGCGAAAATTTTGATGGCTTCTAAACCATTCCTTAACTTCAAACTCCCATATCTCGTGAACGGATTGACGAACTCGAGAAATTCCTGTTGCATCTGAAAGTAGAAACTCGCCCGATTACAACGGTATGTGTATTTTTGCCCTAGGCAATAGTAGTTATTGGTTTCGAGTATCAGACTTGCGAAAATTTTGATGGTTTCTCAATCATTCCTTAAATTCAAACTCCCATATCTCGCGAACGGATTGACGTACTCGAGAAATTCCTACTGCATCTGAAGGCAGAAACTCGCCCGATTACAGTGGTATGTGTACTTTTCCCCTAGGCCACTCCAGTTATTGGTTTCGAGTAACAGATTTGCGAAAATTTTGATGGTTTCTCAACCATTCCTTAACTTCAAACTCCCATATCTCGCGAACGGATTGACGAACTCGAGAAATTCCTGTTGCATCTGAAGGTAGAAGATCGCCCGATTACAGTGGTATGTGTACTTTTCCCGTAGGCCATTCCAGTTATTGGTTTCGAGTATCAGACCAGCGAAAATTTTGATGGTTTCTCAACCATTCCTTAATTTCAAACTCCCATATCTCGCGATCGGATTGTCGAACTCGAGAAATTCCTACTGCATCTGAAAGCAGAAACTCGCCCGATTACAACGGTATGTGTATTTTTGCCCTAGGCAATAGTAGTTATTGGTTTCGAGTATCAGACTTGCGAAAATTTTGATGGTTTCTCAACCATTCCTTAACTACAAAGTCCCATATCTCGCGAACGGATTACCAGCTCGTGAAATTCCAGTTGCATCTAAAAGCATAATCTCGCCCGATTACAATAGTATGTGTAATTTTGCCCTAGGCCATAGCAGTTATTGGTTTCGAGTATCAGACTTGCGAAAATTTTGATGGCTTCTCAACCATTCCTTAACTTCAAACTCCCATATCTCGCGAACGGTTTGACGAACTCGAGAAATTCCTGTTTCATCTGAAAGTAGAAACTCGACCGATTACAACGGTGTGTGTATTTTTGCCCTAGGCATTAGTAGTTATTGGTTTCGAGTATCAGACTTGCGAAAATTTTGATGGTTTCTCAACCATTCCTTAACTTTAAACTCCCATATCTCGCGAACGGATTACCAACTCGAGAAATTCCAGTTGCATCTAAAAGCATAATCTCGCCCGATTACAATGGTATGTGTATTTTTGCCCTAGGCCATAGCAGTTATTGGTTTCGAGTATCAGACTTGCGAAAATTCTGATGGTTTCTCAACCATTCCTTAACTTCAAACTCCCATATCTCGCGAACGGATACACGAACTCGAGAAATTCCTGTTGCATCTGAAGGTAGAAGATCGCCCGATTACTGTGGTATGTGTACTTTTCCCCTAGGCCATTCCAGTTATTGGTTTCGAGTATCAGACCAGCGAAAATTTTGATGGTTTCTCAACCATTCCTTAACTTCAAACTCCCATATCTCGCGAACGGATTGTCGAAATCGAGAAATTCCTACTGCATCTGAAAGCAGAAACTCGCCCGATTACAACGGTGTGTGTATCTTTGCCCTAGGCAATAGTAGTTATTGGTTTCGAGTATCAGACTTGCGAAAATTTTGATGGTTTCTCAACCATTCCTTAACTACAAACTCCCATATCTCGCGAACGGTTTACCAACTCGAGAAATTCCAGTTGCATCTAAAAGCATAATCTCGCCCGATTACAATGGTATGTGTATTTTTGCCCTAGGCCATAGTAGTTATTGGTTTCGAGTATCAGACTTGCGAAAATTTTGATGGCTTCTCAACCATTCCTTAACTACAAACTCCCATATCTCGCGAACGGATTACCAACTCGAGAAATTCCAGTTGCATCTAAAAGCATAATCTCGCCCGATTACAATGGTATGTGTATTTTTGCCCTAGGCCATAGCAGTTATTGGTTTCGAGAATCAGACTTCCGAAAATGTTGATGGCTTCTCAACCATTCCTTAACTTCATACTCCCATATCTCGCGAACCGATTGACGAACTCAAGAAATTCCTATTGCATCTGAAAGTAGAAACTCGCCCGATTACAACGGTATGTGTATTTTTGCCCTAGGCGATAGTAGTTATTGGTTTCGAGTATCAGACTAGCGAAAATTTTCATGGTTTCTCAACCATTCCTTAACTTCAAACTCCCATATCTCGCGAACGGATTGACGAACTCGAGAAATTCCTACTGCATCTGAAGGCAGAAACTCGCCCGATTACAGTGGTATGTGTACTTTTCCCCTAGGCCATTCCAGTTATTGGTTTCGAGTATCAGATTTGCGAAAATTTTGATGGTTTCTCAACCATTCCTTAACTTCAAACTCCCATATCTCGCGAACGGATTGACGAACTCGAGAAATTCCTGTTGCATCTGGAGGTAGAAGATCGCCCGATTACAGTGGTATGTGTACTTTTCCCCTAGGCCATTCCAGTTATTGGTTTCGAGTATCAGACCAGCGAAAATTTTGATGGTTTCTCAACCATTCCTTAACTTCAAACTCCCATATCTCGCGAACGGATTACCAGCTCGTGAAATTCCAGTTGCATCTAAAAGCATAATCTCGCCCGATTACAATAGTATGTGTAATTTTGCCCTAGGCCATAGCAGTTATTGGTTTCGAGTATCAGACTTGCGAAAATTTTGATGGCTTCTCAACCATTCCTTAACTTCAAACTCCCATATCTCGCGAACGGTTTGACGAACTCGAGAAATTCCTGTTTCATCTGAAAGTAGAAACTCGACCGATTACAACGGTGTGTGTATTTTTGCCCTAGGCATTAGTAGTTATTGGTTTCGAGTATCAGACTTGCGAAAATTTTGATGGTTTCTCAACCATTCCTTAACTTTAAACTCCCATATCTCGCGAACGGATTACCAACTCGAGAAATTCCAGTTGCATCTAAAAGCATAATCTCGCCCGATTACAATGGTATGTGTATTTTTGCCCTAGGCCATAGCAGTTATTGGTTTCGAGTATCAGACTTGCGAAAATTCTGATGGTTTCTCAACCATTCCTTAACTTCAAACTCCCATATCTCGCGAACGGATACACGAACTCGAGAAATTCCTGTTGCATCTGAAGGTAGAAGATCGCCCGATTACTGTGGTATGTGTACTTTTCCCCTAGGCCATTCCAGTTATTGGTTTCGAGTATCAGACCAGCGAAAATTTTGATGGTTTCTCAACCATTCCTTAACTTCAAACTCCCATATCTCGCGAACGGATTGTCGAAATCGAGAAATTCCTACTGCATCTGAAAGCAGAAACTCGCCCGATTACAACGGTGTGTGTATCTTTGCCCTAGGCAATAGTAGTTATTGGTTTCGAGTATCAGACTTGCGAAAATTTTGATGGTTTCTCAACCATTCCTTAACTACAAACTCCCATATCTCGCGAACGGTTTACCAACTCGAGAAATTCCAGTTGCATCTAAAAGCATAATCTCGCCCGATTACAATGGTATGTGTATTTTTGCCCTAGGCCATAGTAGTTATTGGTTTCGAGTATCAGACTTGCGAAAATTTTGATGGCTTCTCAACCATTCCTTAACTACAAACTCCCATATCTCGCGAACGGATTACCAACTCGAGAAATTCCAGTTGCATCTAAAAGCATAATCTCGCCCGATTACAATGGTATGTGTATTTTTGCCCTAGGCCATAGCAGTTATTGGTTTCGAGAATCAGACTTCCGAAAATGTTGATGGCTTCTCAACCATTCCTTAACTTCATACTCCCATATCTCGCGAACCGATTGACGAACTCAAGAAATTCCTATTGCATCTGAAAGTAGAAACTCGCCCGATTACAACGGTATGTGTATTTTTGCCCTAGGCGATAGTAGTTATTGGTTTCGAGTATCAGACTAGCGAAAATTTTCATGGTTTCTCAACCATTCCTTAACTTCAAACTCCCATATCTCGCGAACGGATTGACGAACTCGAGAAATTCCTACTGCATCTGAAGGCAGAAACTCGCCCGATTACAGTGGTATGTGTACTTTTCCCCTAGGCCATTCCAGTTATTGGTTTCGAGTATCAGATTTGCGAAAATTTTGATGGTTTCTCAACCATTCCTTAACTTCAAACTCCCATATCTCGCGAACGGATTGACGAACTCGAGAAATTCCTGTTGCATCTGGAGGTAGAAGATCGCCCGATTACAGTGGTATGTGTACTTTTCCCCTAGGCCATTCCAGTTATTGGTTTCGAGTATCAGACCAGCGAAAATTTTGATGGTTTCTCAACCATTCCTTAACTTCAAACTCCCATATCTCGCGATCGGATTGTCGAACTCGAGAAATTCCTACTGCATCTGAAAGCAGAAACTCGCACGATTACAACGGTATGTGTATTTTTGCCCTAGGCAATAGTAGTTATTGGTTTCGAGTATCAGACTTACTAAAATTTTGATAGTTTCTCAACCGTTCCTTAACTTCAAACTCCCATATCTCGCGAACGGATTGACGCACTCGAGAAATTCCTGTTGCATCTGAAATAAGAAACTCGCCCGAATACAACGGTATGTGTATTTTTGCCCTAGGCAATAGTAGTTATTGGTTTCGAGTATCAGACTTGCGAAAATTTTGATGGTTTCTCAACCATTCCTTAACTTCAAACTCCCATATCTCGCGAACGGAATGACGAACTCGAGAAATTCCTACTGCATCTGAAAGCAGAAACACGCCCGATTACAACGGTATGTGTATTTTTGCCCTAGGCAATAGTAGTTATTGGTTTCGAGTATCAGACTTGCGAAAATTTTGATGGTTTCTCAACCATTCCTTAACTTCAAACTCCCATATCTCGCGAACGGATTGACGAACTCGAGAAATTCCTACTGCATCTGAAGGCAGAAACTCGCCCGATTACAGTGGTATGTGTACTTTTCCCCTAGGCCATTCCAGTTATTGGTTTCGAGTATCAGATTTGCGAAAATTTTGATAGTTTCTCAACCATTCCTTAACTTCAAACTCCCATATCTCGCGAACGGATTGACGAACTCGAGAAATTCCTGTTGCATCTGGAGGTAGAAGATCGCCCGATTACAGTGGTATCTGTACTTTTCCCCTAGGCCATTCCAGTTATTGGTTTCGGGTATCAGACCAGCGAAAATTTTGATGGTTTCTCAACCATTCCTTAACTTCAAACTCCCATATCTCGCGATCGGATTGTCGAACTCGAGAAATTCCTACTGCATCTGAAAGCAGAAACTCGCCCGATTACAACGGTATGTGTATTTTTGCCCTAGGCAATGGTAGTTATTGGTTTCGAGTATCAGACTTGCGAAAATTTTGATGGATTCTCAACCATTCCTTAACTACAAACTCCCATATCTCGCGAACGGAATGACGAACTCGAGAAATTCCTACTGCATCTGAAAGCAGAAACTCGCCCGATTACAACGGTATGTGTATTTTTGCCCTAGGCAATAGTAGTTATTGGTTTCGAGTATCAGACTTGCGAAAATTTTGATGGTTTCTCAACCATTCCTTAACTTCAAACTCCCATATCTCGCGAACGGATTGACGAACTCGAGAAATTCCTGTTGCATCTGAAAGTAGAAACTCGACCGATTACAACGGTGTATGTATTTTTGCCCTAGGGATTAGTAGTTATTGGTTTCGAGTATCAGACTTGCGAAAATTTTGATGGTTTCTCAACCATTCCTTAACTTCAAACTCCCATATCTCGCGAACGGATTGACGAACTCGAGAAATTCCTACTGCATCTGAAAGCAGAAACTCGCCCGATTACAACGGTATGTGTAATTTTGCCCTAGGCCATAGCAGTTATTGGTTTCGAGTATCAGACTTGCGAAAATTTTGATGATTTCTCAACCATTCCTTAACTTCAAACTCCCATATCTCGCGAACGGATTACCAACTCGAGAAATTCCAGTTGCATCTAAAAGCATAATCTCGCCCGATTACAATGGTATGTGTATTTTTGCCCTAGGCCATAGTAGTTATTGGTTTCGAGAATCAGACTTGCGAAAATTTTGATGGCTTCTAAACCATTCCTTAACTTCAAACTCCCATATCTCGCGAACGGATTGACGAACTCGAGAAATTCCTGTTGCATCTGAAAGTAGAAACTCGCCCGATTACAACGGTATGTGTATTTTTGCCCTAGGCAATAGTAGTTATTGGTTTCGAGTATCAGACTTGCGAAAATTTTGATGGTTTCTCAACCATTCCTTAACTTCAAACTCCCATATCTCGCGAACGGATTGACGAACTCGAGAAATTCCTGTTGCATCTGAAAGTAGAAACTCGACCGATTACAACGGTGGGTGTATTTTTGCCCTAGGCATTAGTAGTTATTGGTTTCGAGTATCAGACTTACTAAAATTTTGATAGTTTCTCAACCGTTCCTCAACTTCAAACTCCCGTATCTCGCGAACGGATTGACGCACTCGTGAAATTCCTGTTGCATCTGAAATCAGAAGCTCGATCGATTACAACGGTATGTGTATTTTTGCCCTAGGCAATAGTAGTTATTGGTTTCGAGTATCAGACTTGCGAAAATTTTGATGGTTTCTCAACCATTCCTTAACTTTAAACTCCCATATCTCGCGAACGGATTACCAACTCGAGAAATTCCAGTTGCATCTAAAAGCATAATCTCGCCCGATTACAATAGTATGTGTAATTTTGCCCTAGGCCATAGCAGTTATTGGTTTCGAGTATCAGACTTGCGAAAATTTTGATGGTTTCTCAACCATTCCTTAACTTCAAACTCCCATATCTCGCGAACGGATTGACGAACTCGAGAAATTCCTGTTGCATCTGAAAGTAGAAACTCGACCGATTACAACGGTGTATGTATTTTTGCTCTAGGCATTAGTACTTATTGGTTTCGAGTATCAGACTTACTAAAATTTTGATAGTTTCTCAACCGTTCCTTAACTTCAAACTCCCATATCTCGCGAACGGATTGACGCACTCGAGAAATTCCTGTTGCATCTGAAATAAGAAGCTCGATCGATTACAACGGTATGTGTGTTTTTGCCCAAGGCAATAGTAGTTATTGGTTTCGAGTATCAGACTTGCGAAAATTTTGATGATTTCTCAACCATTCCTTAACTTCAAACTCCCATATCTCGCGAACGGATTACCAAATCGAGAAATTCCAGTTGCATCTAAAAGCATAATCTCGCCCGATTACAATGGTATGTGTATTTTTGCCCTAGGCCATAGTAGTTATTGGTTTCGAGAATCAGACTTGCGAAAATTTTGATGGCTTCTAAACCATTCCTTAACTTCAAACTCCCATATCTCGCGAACGGATTGACGAACTCGAGAAATTCCTGTTGCATCTGAAAGTAGAAACTCGCCCGATTACAACGGTATGTGTATTTTTGCCCTAGGCAATAGTAGTTATTGGTTTCGAGTATCAGACTTGCGAAAATTTTGATGGTTTCTCAACCATTCCTTAACTTCAAACTCCCATATCTCGCGAACGGATTGACGAACTCGAGAAATTCCTGTTGCATCTGAAAGTAGAAACTCGACCGATTACAACGGTGGGTGTATTTTTGCCCTAGGCATTAGTAGTTATTGGTTTCGAGTATCAGACTTACTAAAATTTTGATAGTTTGTCAACCGTTCCTCAACTTCAAACTCCCGTATCTCGCGAACGGATTGACGCACTCGTGAAATTCCTGTTGCATCTGAAATCAGAAGCTCGATCGATTACAACGGTATGTGTATTTTTGCCCTAGGCAATAGTAGTTATTGGTTTCGAGTATCAGACTTGCGAAAATTTTGATGGTTTCTCAACCATTCCTTAACTTTAAACTCCCATATCACGCGAACGGATTACCAACTCGAGAAATTCCAGTTGCATCTAAAAGCATAATCTCGCCCGATTACAATGGTATGTGTATTTATGCCCCAGGCCATAGCAGTTATTGGTTTCGAGTATCAGACTTGCGAAAATTTTGATGGTTTCTCAACCATTCCTTAATTTCAAACTCCCATATCTCGCGAACGGATTGACGAACTCGAGAAATTCCTGTTGCATCTGAAAGTAGAAGATCGCCCGATTACAACGTAATGTGTATTTTTGCCCTAGGCATTTGTAGTTATTGGTTTCGAGTATCAGACTTGCGAAAATTTTGATGGTTTCTCAACCATTCCTAAACTTCAAACTCCCATATCTCGCGAACGGATTACCAACTCGGGAAATTCAGTTGCATCTAAAAGCATAATCTCGCCCGATTACAATGGTATGTGTATTATTGCCCTAGGCCATAGTAGTTATTGGTTTCGAGTATCAGACTTGCGAAAATTTTGATGGTTTCTCAACCATTCCTTAATTTCAAACTCCCATATCTCGCGAACGGATTGACGAACTCGAGAAATTCCTGTTGCATCTGAAAGTAGAAGCTCGATCGATTTCAACGGTATGTGTATTTTTGCCCTAGGCAATAGTAGTTATTGGTTTCGAGTATCAGTCTTGCGAAAATTTTGATGGTTTCTCAACCATTCCTTAACTTTAAACTCCCATATCTCGCGAACGGATTACCAACTCGAGAAATTCCAGTTGCATCTAAAAGCATAATCTCGCCCGATTACAATGGTATGTGTATTTTTGCCCCAGGACATAGCAGTTATTAGTTTCGAGTATCAGACTTGCGAAAATTTTGATGGTTTCTCAACTATTCCTTAATTTCAAACTCCCATATCTCGCGAACGGATTGACGAACTCGAGAAATTCCTGTTGCATCTGAAAGTAGAAGATCGCCCGATTACAACGTAATGTGTATTTTTGCCCTAGGCATTTGTAGTTATTGGTTTCGAGTATCAGACTTGCGAAAATTTTGATGGTTTCTCAACCATTCCTAAACTTCAAACTCCCATATCTCGCGAACGGATTACCAACTCGGGAAATTCAGTTGCATCTAAAAGCATAATCTCGCCCGATTACAATGGTATGTGTATTATTGCCCTAGGCCATAGTAGTTATTGGTTTCGAGTATCAGACTTGCGAAAATTTTGATGGCTTCTCAACCATTCCTTAACTTCAAACTCCCATATCTCGCGAACGGATTGACGAACTCGAGAAATTCCTGTTGCATCTGACAGTAGAAACTCGCCCGATTACAACGGTATGCGTATTTTTGCCCTAGGCAATAGTAGTTATTGGTTTCGAGTATCAGACTTGCGAAAATTTTGATGGTTTCTCAACCATTCCTTAACTTCAAACTCCCATATCTCGCGAACGGAATGACGAACTCGAGAAATTCCTGCTGCATCTGAAAGCAAAAACTCGCCCATTTACAACGGTATGTGTATTTTTGCCCTAGGCAATAGTAGTTATTGGTTTCGAGTATCAGATTTGCGAAAATTTTGATGGTTTCTCAACCATTCCTTAACATCAAACTCCCATATCTCGCGAACGGAATGACGAACTCGAGAAATTCCTGTTGCATCTGAAGGTAGAAGATCGCCCGATTACAGTGGTATGTGTACTTTTCCCCTAGGCCATACCAGTTATTGGTTTCGAGTATCAGACCAGCGAAAATTTTGATGGTTTCTCAACCATTCCTTAACTTCAAACTCCCATATCTCGCGAACGGATTGACGAACTCGAGAAATTCCTGTTGCATCTAAAATCATAATCTCGCCCGATTACAATGGTATGTGTATTTTTGCCCTAGGCATTTGTAGTTATTGGTTTCGAGTATCAGACTTGCGAAAATTTTGATGGCTTCTCAACCATTCATTAACTTCAAACTCCCATATCTCGCGAACGAATTGACGAACTCGAGAAATTCCTGCTGCATCTGAAAGTAGAAGCTCGCCCGATTACAACGGTATGTGTATTTTTGCCCAAGGCAATAGTAGTTATTGGTTTCGAGTATCAGACTTGCGAAGATTTTGATGATTTCTCAACCATTCCTTAAGTTCAAACTCCCATATCTCGCGAACGGAATGACGAACTCGAGAAATTCCTGTTGCATCTGAAGGTAGAAGATCGCCCGATTACAGTGGTATGTGTACTTTTCCCCTAGGCCATACCAGTTATTGGTTTCGAGTATCAGACCAGCGAAAATTTTGATGGTTTTTCAACCATTCCTTAACTTCAAACTCCCATATCCCGCGAACGGATTGACGAACTCGAGAAATTCCTGTTGCATCTGAAGGTAGAATATCGCCCGATTACTGTGGTATGTGTACTTTTCCCCTAGGCCATTCCAGTTATTGGTTTCGAGTATCAGACCAGCGAAAATTTTGATGGTTTCTCAACCATTCCTTAACTTCAAACTCCCATATCTCGCGAACGGATTGTCGAACTCGAGAAATTCCTACTGCATCTGAAAGCAGAAACTCGCCCGATTACAACGGTGTGTGTATTTTTGCCCTAGGCAATAGTAGTTATTGGTTTCGAGTATCAGACTTGCGAAAATTTTGATGGTTTCTCAACCATTCCTTAACTACAAACTCCCATATCTCGCGAACGGATTACCAACTCGAGAAATTCCAGTTGCATCTAAAAGCATAATCTCGCCCGATTACAATGGTATGTGTATTTTTGCCCTAGGCCATAGTAGTTATTGGTTTCGAGTATCAGACTTGCGAAAATTTTGATGGCTTCTCAACCATTCCTTAACTTCAAACTCCCATATCTCGCGAACGCATTGACGAACTCGAGAAATTCCTGCTGCATCTGAAAGTAGAAGCTCGCCCGATTACAACGGTATGTGTATTTTTGCCCAAGGCAATAGTAGTTATTGGTTTCGAGTATCAGACTTGCGAAAATTTCGATGATTTCTCAACCATTCCTTAACTTCAAACTCCCATATCTCGCGAACGGATTACCAACTCGAGAAATTCCAGTTGCATCTAAAAGCAAAATCTCGCCCGATTACAATGGTATGTGTATTTTTGCCCTAGGCCATAGTAGTTATTGGTTTCGAGAATCACACTTGCGAAAATTTTGATGGCTTCTCAACCATTCCTTAACTTCAAACTCCCATATCTCGCGAACGGATTGACGAACTCGAGAAATTCCTGTTGCATCTGAAAGTAGAAACTCGCCCGATTACAACGGTATGTGTATTTTTGCCCTAGGCGATAGTAGTTATTGGTTTCGAGTATCAGACTTGCGAAAATTTTGATGGTTTCTCAACCATTCCTTAACTTCAAACTCCCATATCTCGCGAAAGGATTACCAGCTCGTGAAATTCCAGTTGCATCTAAAAGCATAATCTCGCCCGATTACAATAGTATGTGTAATTTTGCCCTAGGCCATAGCAGTTATTGGTTTCGAGTATCAGACTTGCGAAAATTTTGATGGCTTCTCAACCATTCCTTAACTTCAAACTCCCATATCTCGCGAACGGATTGACGAACTCGAGAAACTCCTATTGCATCTGAAAGTAGAAACTCGACCGATTACAACGGTGTGTGTATTTTTGCCCTAGGCATTAGTAGTTATTGGTTTCGAGTATCAGACTTACTAAAATTTTGATAGTTTCTCAACCGTTCCTTAACTTCAAACTCCCATATCTCGCGAACGGATTGACGCACTCGTGAAATTCCTGTTGCATCTGAAATCAGAAGCTCGATCGATTACAACGGTATGTGTATTTTTGCCCTAGGCAATAGTAGTTATTGGTTTCGAGTATCAGACTTGCGAAAATTTTGATGGTTTCTCAACCATTCCTTAACTTCAAACTCCCATATCTCGCGAACGGAATGACGAACTCGAGAAATTCCTGCTGCATCTGAAAGCAGAAACTCGCCCATTTAAAACGGCATGTGTATTTTTGCCCTAGGCCATAGTAGTTATTGGTTTCGAGTATCAGACTTGCGAAAATTTTGATGGCTTCTCAACCATTCCTTAACTTCAAACTCCCATATCTCGCGAACGCATTGACGAGCTCGAGAAATTCCTGCTGCATCTGAAAGTAGAAGCTCGCCCGATTACAACGGTATGTGTATTTTTGCCCAAGGCAATAGTAGTTATTGGTTTCGAGTATCAGACTTGCGAAAATTTCGATGATTTCTCAACCATTCCTTAACTTCAAACTCCCATATCTCGCGAACGGATTACCAACTCGAGAAATTCCAGTTGCATCTAAAAGCAAAATCTCGCCCGATTACAATGGTATGTGTATTTTTGCCCTAGGCCATAGTAGTTATTGGTTTCGAGAATCACACTTGCGAAAATTTTGATGGCTTCTCAACCATTCCTTAATTTCAAACTCCCATATCTCGCGAACGGATTACCAACTCGAGAAATTCCAGTTGCATCTAAAAGCATAATCTCGCCCGATTACAATGGTATGTGTATTTTTGCCCTAGGCCATAGTAGTTATTGGTTTCGAGAATCAGACTTGCGAAAATTTGATGGCTTCTCAACCATTGCTTAACTTCAAACTCCCATATCTCGCGAACGGATTGACGAACTCGAGAAATTCCTGTTGCATCTGAAAGTAGAAACTCGCCCGATTACAACGGTATGTGTATTTTTGCGCTAGGCGATAGTAGTTATTGGTTTCGAGTATCAGACTTGCGAAAATTTTGATGGTTTCTCAACCATTCCTTAACTTCAAACTCCCATATCTCGCAAACGGATTACCAAGTCGAGAAATTCCAGTTGCACCTAAAAGCATAATCTCGCCCGATTACAATGGTATGTGTATTTTTGCCCTAGGCCATAGTAGTTATTGGTTTCGAGAATCAGACTTGCGAAAATTTTGATGGCTTCTCAACCATTCCTTAACTTCAAACTCCCATATCTCGCGAACGGATTGACGAACTCGAGAAATTCCTGTTGCATCTGAAAGTAGAAACTCGCCCGATTACAACGGTATGTGTATTTTTGCCCTAGGCGATAGTAGTTATTGGTTTCGAGTATCAGACTTGCGAAAATTTTGATGGTTTCTCAACCATTCCTTAACTTCAAACTCCCATATCTCACGAACGGAATGACGAACTCGAGAAATTCCTGCTGCATCTGAAAGCAGAAACTCGCCCATTTACAACGGCATGTGTATTTTTGCCCTAGGCCATAGTAGTTATTGGTTTCGAGTATCAGACTTGCGAAAATTTTGATGGCTTCTCAACCATTCCTTAACTTCAAACTCCCATATCTCGCGAACGCATTGACGAACTCGAGAAATTCCTGCTGCATCTGAAAGTAGAAGCTCGCCCGATTACAACGGTATGTGTATTTTTGCCCAAGGCAATAGTAGTTATTGGTTTCGAGTATCAGACTTGCGAAAATTTCGATGATTTCTCAACCATTCCTTAACTTCAAACTCCCATATCTCGCGAACGGATTACCAACTCGAGAAATTCCAGTTGCATCTAAAAGCAAAATCTCGCCCGATTACAATGGTATGTGTATTTTTGCCCTAGGCCATAGTAGTTATTGGTTTCGAGAATCACACTTGCGAAAATTTTGATGGCTTCTCAACCATTCCTTAACTTCAAACTCCCATATCTCGCGAACGGATTGACGAACTCGAGAAATTCCTGTTGCATCTGAAAGTAGAAACTCGCCCGATTACAACGGTATGTGTATTTTTGCGCTAGGCGATAGTAGTTATTGGTTTCGAGTATCAGACTTGCGAAAATTTTGATGGTTTCTCAACCATTCCTTAACTTCAAACTCCCATATCTCGCAAACGGATTACCAACTCGAGAAATTCCAGTTGCATCTAAAAGCATTATCTCGCCCGATTACAATGGTATGTGTATTTTTGCCCTAGGCCATAGTAGTTATTGGTTTCGAGAATCAGACTTGCGAAAATTTTGATGGCTTCTCAACCATTCCTTAACTTCAAACTCCCATATCTCGCGAACGGATTGACGAACTCGAGAAATTCCTGTTGCATCTGAAAGTAGAAACTCGCCCGATTACAACGGTATGTGTATTTTTGCCCTAGGCGATAGTAGTTATTGGTTTCGAGTATCAGACTTACTAAAATTTTGATAGTTTCTCTACCGTTCCTTAACTTCAAACTCCCATATCTCGCGAACGGATTGACGCACTCGAGAAATTCCTGTTGCATCTGAAATAAGAAGCTCGATCGATTACAACGGTATGTGTATTTTTGCCCTAGGCAAAAGTAGTTATTGGTTTCGAGTATCAGACTTGCGAAAATTTTGGTGGTTTCTCAACCATTCCTTGACTTCAAACTCCCATATCTCACGAACGGAATGACGAACTCGAGAAATTCCTGCTGCATCTGAAAGCAAAAACTCGCCAATTTACAACGGTATGTGTATTTTTGCCCTAGGTAATAGTAGTTATTGGTTTCGAGTATCAGACTTGTGAAAATTTTGATGGTTTCTCAACCATTCCTTAACTTCAAACTCCCATATCTCGCAAACGGATTACCAACTCGAGAAATTCCAGTTGCATCTAAAAGCATTATCTCGCCCGATCACAACGGTATGTGTATTTTTGCCCTAGGCAATAGTAGTTATTGGTTTCGAGTATCAGACTTGCGAAAATTTTTGTGGTTTCTCAACGATTCCTTGACTTCAAACTCCCATATCTCGCGAACGGAATGACGAACTCGAGAAATTCCGGCTGCATCTGAAAGCAAAAACTCGCCAATTTACAACGGTATGTGTATTTTTGCCCTAGGTAATAGTAGTTATTGGTTTCGAGTATCAGACTTGCGAAAATTTTGATGGTTTCTCAACCATTCCTTAACTTCAAACTCCCATATCTCGCAAACGGATTACCAACTCGAGAAATTCCAGTTGCATCTAAAAGCATTATCTCGCCCGATTACAATGGTATGTGTATTTTTGCCCCAGGCCATAGCAGTTATTGGTTTCGAGTATCAGACTTGCGAAAATTTTGATGGCTTCTCAACCATTCCTTAACTTCAAACTCCCATATCTCGCGAACGGATTGACGAACTCGAGAAATTCCTGTTGCATCTGAAAGTAGAAGATCGCCCGATTACAACGGTATGTGTATTTTTGCCCTAGGCAATAGTAGTTATTGGTTTCGCGTATCAGACTTGCGAAAATTTTGATGGTTTCCCAACCATTCCTTAACTTCAAACTCCCATATCTCGCGAACGGAATGACGAACTCGAGAAATTCCTGCTGCATCTGAAAGCAGAAACTCGCCCATTTACAACGGTATGTGTATTTTTGCCCTAGGCAATAGTAGTTATTGGTTGCGAGTATCAGATTTGCGAAAATTTTGATGGTTTCTCAACCATTCCTTAACTTCAAACTCCCATATCTCGCGAACGGAATGGCGAAATCGAGAAATTCCTTTTGCATCTGAAGGTAGAAGATCGCCCGATTACAGTGGTATGTGTACTTTTCCCCTAGGCCATACCAGTTATTGGTTTGGAGTATCAGACCAGCGAAAAGTTTGATGGTTTCTCAACCATTCCTTAACTTCAAACTCCCATATCTCGCGAACGGATTGACGAACTCGAGAAATTCCTGTTCCATCTGAAGGTAGAAGATCGCCCGATTACTGTGGTATGTGTACTTTTCCCCTAGGCCATTCCAGTTATTGGTTTCGAGTATCAGACCAGCGAAAATTTTGATGGTTTCTCAACCATTCCTTAACTTCAAACTCCCATATCTCGCGAACGGATTGTCGAACTCGAGAAATTCCTACTGCATCTGAAAGCAGAAACTCGCCCGATTACAACGGTGTGTGTATTTTTGCCGTAGGCAATAGTAGTTATTGGTTTCGAGTTTCAGACTTGCGAAAATTTTGATGGTTTCTCAACCATTCCTTAACTATAAGCTCCCATATCTCGCGGACGGATTACCAACTCGAGAAATTCCAGTTGCATCTAAAAGCATAATCTCGCCCGATTACAATGGTATGTGTATTTTTGCCCTAGGCCATAGTAGTTATTGGTTTCGAGAATCAGACTTGCGAAAATTTTGATGGCTTCTCAACCATTCCTTAACTTCAAACTCCCATATCTCGCGAACGGATTGACGAACTCGAGAAATTCCTACTGCATCTGAAGGCAGAAACTCGCCCGATTACAGTGGTATGTGTACTTTTCCCCTAGGGCATTCCAGTTATTGGTTTCGAGTATCAGATTTGCGAAAATTTTGATGGTTTCTCAACCATTCCTTAACTTCAAACTCCCATATCTCGCGAACGGATTGACGAACTCGAGAAATTCCTGTTGCATCTGAAGGTAGAAGATCGCCCGATTACAGTGGTATGTGTACTTTTCCCCTAGGCCATACCAGTTATTGGTTTCGAGTATCAGACCAGCGAAAATTTTGATGGTTTCTCAACCATTCCTTAACTTCAAACTCCCATATCTCGCGAACGGATTGACGAACTCGAGAAATTCCTGTTGCATCTGAAGGTAGAAGATCGCCCGATTACTGTGGTATGTGTACTTTTCCCCTAGGCCATTCCAGTTATTGGTTTCGAGTATCAGACCAGCGAAAATTTTGATGGTTTCTCAACCATTCCTTAACTTCAAACTCCCATATCTCGCGAACGCATTGACGAACTCGAGAAATTCCTGCTGCATCTGAAAGTAGAAGCTCGCCCGATTACAACGGTATGTGTATTTTTGCCCAAGGCAATAGTAGTTATTGGTTTCGAGTATCAGACTTGCGAAAATTTTGATGATTTCTCAACCATTCCTTAACTTCAAACTCCCATATCTCGCGAACGGATTACCAACTCGAGAAATTCCAGTTGCATCTAAAAGCATAATCTCGCCCGATTACAATGGTATGTGTATTTTTGCCCTAGGCCATAGTAGTTATTGGTTTCGAGAATCAGACTTGCGAAAATTTTGATGGCTTCTCAACCATTGCTTAACTTCAAACTCCCATATCTCGCGAACGGATTGACGAACTCGAGAAATTCCTGTTGCATCTGAAAGTAGAAACTCGCCCGATTACAACGGTATGTGTATTTTTGCGCTAGGCGATAGTAGTTATTGGTTTCGAGTATCAGACTTGCGAAAATTTTGATGGTTTCTCAACCATTCCTTAACTTCAAACTCCCATATCTCGCAAACGGATTACCAAGTCGAGAAATTCCAGTTGCACCTAAAAGCATAATCTCGCCCGATTACAATGGTATGTGTATTTTTGCCCTAGGCCATAGTAGTTATTGGTTTCGAGAATCAGACTTGCGAAAATTTTGATGGCTTCTCAACCATTCCTTAACTTCAAACTCCCATATCTCGCGAACGGATTGACGAACTCGAGAAATTCCTGTTGCATTTGAAAGTAGAAACTCGCCCGATTACAACGGTATGTGTATTTTTGCCCTAGGCGATAGTAGTTATTGGTTTCGAGTATCAAACTTGCGAAAATTTTGATGGTTTCTCAACCATTCCTTAACTTCAAACTCCCATATCTCGCGAACGGATTGACGAACTCGAGAAATTCCTACTGCATCTGAAGGCAGAAACTCGCCCGATTACAGTGGTATGTGTACTTTTCCCCTAGGCCATTCCAGTTATTGGTTTCGAGTATCAGATTTGCGAAAATTTTGATGGTTTCTCAACCATTCCTTAACTTCAAACTCCCATATCTCGCGAACGGATTGACGAACTCGAGAAATTCCTGTTGCATCTGAAGGTAGAAGATCGCCCGATTACAGTGGTGTGTGTACTTTTCCCCTAGGCCATACCAGTTATTGGTTTCGAGTATCAGACCAGCGAAAATTTTGATGGTTTCTCAACCATTCCTTAACTTCAAACTCCCATATCTCGCGAACGGATTGACGAACTCGAGAAATTCCTGTTGCATCTGAAGGTAGAATATCACCCGATTACTGTGGTATGTGTACTTTTCCCCTAGGCCATTCCAGTTATTGGTTTCAAGTATCAGACCAGCGAAAATTTTGATGGTTTCTCAACCATTCCTTAACTTCAAACTCCCATATCGCGCGAACGGATTGTCGAACTCGAGAAATTCCTACTCCATCTGAAAGCAGAAACTCGCCCGATTACAACGGTGTGTGTATTTTTGCCCTAGGCAATAGTAGTTATTGGTTTCGAGTATCAGACTTGCGAAAATTTTGATGGTTTCTCAACCATTCCTTAACTACAAACTCCCATATCTCGCGAACGGATTACCAACTCGAGAAATTCCAGTTGCATCTAAAAGCATAATCTCGCCCGATTACAATGGTATGTGTATTTTTGCCCTAGGCCATAGTAGTTATTGGTTTCGAGTATCAGACTTGCGAAAATTTTGATGGCTTCTCAACCATTCCTTAACTTCAAACTCCCATATCTCGCGAACGCATTGACGAACTCGAGAAATTCCTGCTGCATCTGAAAGTAGAAGCTCGCCCGATTACAACGGTATGTGTATTTTTGCCCAAGGCAATAGTAGTTATAGGTTTCGAGTATCAGACTTGCGAAAATTTCGATGATTTCTCAACCATTCCTTAACTTCAAACTCCCATATCTCGCGAACGGATTACCAACTCGAGAAATTCCAGTTGCATCTAAAAGCAAAATCTCGCCCGATTACAATGGTATGTGTATTTTTGCCCTAGGCCATAGTAGTTATTGGTTTCGAGAATCACACTTGCGAAAATTTTGACGGCTTCTCAACCATTCCTTAACTTCAAACTCCCATATCTCGCGAACGGATTGACGAACTCGAGAAATTCCTGTTGCATCTGAAAGTAGAAACTCGCCCGATTACAACGGTATGTGTATTTTTGCCCTAGGCGATAGTAGTTATTGGTTTCGAGTATCAGACTTGCGAAAATTTTGATGGTTTCTCAACCATTCCTTAACTTCAAACTCCCATATCTCGCGAAAGGATTACCAGCTCGTGAAATTCCAGTTGCATCTAAAAGCATAATCTCGCCCGATTACAATAGTATGTGTAATTTTGCCCTAGGCCATAGCAGTTACTGGTTTCGAGTATCAGACTTGCGAAAATTTTGATGGCTTCTCAACCATTCCTTAACTTCAAACTCCCATATCTCGCGAACGGATTGACGAACTCGAGAAACTCCTGTTGCATCTGAAAGTAGAAACTCGACCGATTACAACGGTGTGTGTATTTTTGCCCTAGGCATTAGTAGTTATTGGTTTCGAGTATCAGACTTACTAAAATTTTGATAGTTTCTCAACCGTTCCTTAACTTCAAACTCCCATATCTCGCGAACGGATTGACGCACTCGTGAAATTCCTGTTGCATCTGAAATCAGAAGCTCGATCGATTACAACGGTATGTGTATTTTTGCCCTAGGCAATAGTAGTTATTGGTTTCGAGTATCAGACTTGCGAAAATTTTGATGGTTTCTCAACCATTCCTTAACTTCAAACTCCCATATCTCGCGAACGGAATGACGAACTCGAGAAATTCCTGCTGCATCTGAAAGCAGAAACTCGCCCATTTACAACGGCATGTGTATTTTTGCCCTAGGCCATAGTAGTTATTGGTTTCGAGTATCAGACTTGCGAAAATTTTGATGGCTTCTCAACCATTCCTTAACTTCAAACTCCCATATCTCGCGAACGCATTGACGAACTCGAGAAATTCCTGCTGCATCTGAAAGTAGAAGCTCGCCCGATTACAACGGTATGTGTATTTTTGCCCAAGGCAATAGTAGTTATTGGTTTCGAGTATCAGACTTGCGAAAATTTCGATGATTTCTCAACCATTCCTTAACTTCAAACTCCCATATCTCGCGAACGGATTACCAACTCGAGAAATTCCAGTTGCATCTAAAAGCAAAATCTCGCCCGATTACAATGGTATGTGTATTTTTGCCCTAGGCCATAGTAGTTATTGGTTTCGAGAATCACACTTGCGAAAATTTTGATGGCTTCTCAACCATTCCTTAACTTCAAACTCCCATATCTCGCGAACGGATTGACGAACTCGAGAAATTCCTGTTGCATCTGAAAGTAGAAACTCGCCCGATTACAACGGTATGTGTATTTTTGCGCTAGGCGATAGTAGTTATTGGTTTCGAGTATCAGACTTGCGAAAATTTTGATGGTTTCTCAACCATTCCTTAACTTCAAACTCCCATATCTCGCAAACGGATTACCAACTCGAGAAATTCCAGTTGCATCTAAAAGCATTATCTCGCCCGATTACAATGGTATGTGTATTTTTGCCCTAGGCCATAGTAGTTATTGGTTTCGAGTATCAGACTTGCGAAAATTTTGATGGTTTCTCAACCATTCCTTAACTTCAAACTCCCATATCTCGCGAACGGAATGACGAACTCGAGAAATTCCTGCTGCATCTGAAAGCAGAAACTCGCCCATTTACAACGGCATGTGTATTTTTGCCCTAGGCCATAGTAGTTATTGGTTTCGAGTATCAGACTTGCGAAAATTTTGATGGCTTCTCCACCATTCCTTAACTTCAAACTCCCATATCTCGCGAACGCATTGACGAACTCGAGAAATTCCTGCTGCATCTGAAAGTAGAAGCTCGCCCGATTACAACGGTATGTGTATTTTTGCCCAAGGCAATAGTAGTTATTGGTTTCGAGTATCAGACTTGCGAAAATTTCGATGATTTCTCAACCATTCCTTAACTTCAAACTCCCATATCTCGCGAACGGATTACCAACTCGAGAAATTCCAGTTGCATCTAAAAGCAAAATCTCGCCCGATTACAATGGTATGTGTATTTTTGCCCTAGGCCATAGTAGTTATTGGTTTCGAGAATCACACTTGCGAAAATTTTGATGGCTTCTCAACCATTCCTTAACTTCAAACTCCCATATCTCGCGAACGGATTGACGAACTCGAGAAATTCCTGTTGCATCTGAAAGTAGAAACTCGCCCATTTACAACGGTATGTGTATTTTTGCCCTAGGCGATACTAGTTATTGGTTTCGAGTATCAGACTTACTAAAATTTTGATAGTTTCTCTACCGTTCCTTAACTTCAAACTCCCATATCTCGCGAACGGATTGACGCACTCGAGAAATTCCTGTTGCATCTGAAATAAGAAGCTCGATCGATTACAACGGTATGTGTATTTTTGCCCTAGGCAAAAGTAGTTATTGGTTTCGAGTATCAGACTTGCGAAAATTTTGGTGGTTTCTCAACCATTCCTTAACTTCAAACTCCCATATCTCGCGAACGGATTACCAACTCGAGAAATTCCAGTTGCATCTAAAAGCATTATCTCGCCCGATTACAATGGTATGTGTATTTTTGCCCTAGGCCATAGTAGTTATTGGTTTCGAGTATCAGACTTGCGAAAATTTTGATGGCTTCTCAACCATTCCTTAACTTCAAACTCCCATATCTCGCGAACGGATTGACGAACTCGAGAAATTCCTGTTGCATCTGAAAGTAGAAACTCGCCCGATTACAACGGTATGTGTATTTTTGCCCTAGGCAATAGTAGTTATTGGTTTCGATATCAGACTTGCGAAAATTTTTATGGTTTCTCAACGATTCCTTGACTTCAAACTCCCATATCTCGCGAACGGAATGACGAACTCGAGAAATTCCTGCTGCATCTGAAAGCAAAAACTCGCCAATTTACAACGGTATGTGTATTTTTGCCCTAGGTAATAGTAGTTATTGGTTTCGAGTATCAGACTTGCGAAAATTTTGATGGTTTCTCAACCATTCCTTAACTTCAAACTCCCATATCTCGCAAACGGATTACCAACTCGAGAAATTCCAGTTGCATCTAAAAGCATTATCTCGCCCGATTACAATGGTATGTGTATTTTTGCCCTAGGCCATAGTAGTTATTGGTTTCGAGAATCAGACTTGCGTAAATTTTGATGGCTTCTCAACCATTCCTTAACTTCAAACTCCCATATCTCGCGAACGGATTGACGAACTTGAGAAATTCCTGTTGCATCTGAAAGTAGAAACTCGCCCGATTACAACGGTATGTGTATTTTTGCCCTAGGCGATAGTAGTTATTGGTTTCGAGTATCAGACTTGCGAAAATTTTGATGGTTTCTCAACCATTCCTTAACTTCAAACTCCCATATCTCGCGAACGGATTGACGAACTCGAGAAATTCCTGTTGCATCTGAAAGTAGAAACTCGACCGATTACAACGGTATGTGTATTTTTGCCCTAGGCATTAGTAGTTATTGGTTTCGAGTATCAGACTTACTAAAATTTTGATAGTCTCTCTACCGTTCCTTAACTTCAAACTCCCATATCTCGCGAACGGATTACCAACTCGAGAAATTCCAGTTGCATCTAAAAGCATAATCTCGCCCGATTACAATGGTATGTGTATTTATGCCCTAGGCCATAGTAGTTATTGGTTTCGAGTATCAGACTTGCGAAAATTTTGATGGCTTCTCAACCATTCCTTAACTTCAAACTCCCATATCTCGCGAACGGATTGACGAACTCGAGAAATTCCTGTTGCATCTGAAAGTAGAAACTCGCCCGATTACAACGGTATGTGTATTTTTGCCCTAGGCAATAGTAGTTATTGGTTTCGAGTATCAGACTTGCGAAAATTTTTATGGTTTCTCAACGATTCCTTGACTTCAAACTCCCATATCTCGCGAACGAAATGACGAACTCGAGAAATTCCTGTTGCATGTGAAGGTAGAAGATCGCCCGATTACAGTGGTATGTGTACTTTTCCCCTAGGCCATTCCAGTTATTGGTTTAGAGTATCAGACCAGCGAAAATTTTGATGGTTTCTCAACCATTCCTTAACTTCAAACTCCCATATCTCGCGAACGGATTGTCGAACTCGAGAAATTCCTACTGCATCTGAAAGCAGAAACTCGCCCGATTACAACGGTATGTGTATTTTTGCCCTAGGCATTAGTAGTTATTGGTTTCGAGTATCAGACTTACTAAAATTTTGATAGTTTCTCAACCGTTCCTTAACTTCAAACTCCCATATCTCGCGAACGGATTGACAAACTCGAGAAATTCATGTTGCATCTGAAGGTAGAAGATCGCCCGATTACTGTGGTATGTGTACTTTTCCCCTAGGCCATTCGAGTTATTGGTTTCGAGTATCAGACCAGCGAAAATTTTGATGGTTTCTCAACCATTCCTTAACTTCAAACTCCCATATCTCGCGATCGGATTGTCGAACTCGAGAAATTCCTACTGCATCTGAAAGCAGAAACTCGCCCGATTACAACGGTATGTGTATTTTTGCCCTAGGCAATAGTAGTTATTGGTTTCGAGTATCAGACTTGCGAAAATTTTGATGGTTTCTCAACCATTCCTTAACTTCAAACTCCCATATCTCGCGATCGGATTGTCGAACTCGAGAAATTCCAGTTGCATCTAAAAGCATAATCTCGCCCGATTACAATGGTATGTGTATTTTTGCCCTAGGCCATAGTAGTTATTGGTTTCGAGTATCAGACTTGCGAAAATTTTGATGGTTTCTCAACCATTCCTTAACTACAAACTCCCATATCTCGCGAACGGATTACCAACTCGAGAAATTCCAGTTGCATCTGAAAGTAGAAACTCGCCCGATTACAACGGTATGTGTATTTTTGCCCTAGGCCATAGTAGTTATTGGTTTCGAGTATCCGACTTGCGAAAATTTTGACGGCTTCTCAACCATTCCTTAACTTCAAACTCCCATATCTCGCGAACCCATTGACGAACTCGAGAAATTCCTGCTGCATCTGAAAGTAGAAGCTCGCCCGATTACAGCGGTATGTGCATTTTTGCCCAAGGCAATAGTAGTTATTGGTTTCGAGTATCAGACTTGCGAAAATTTTGATGATTTCTCAACCATTCCTTAACTTCAAACTCCCATATCTCGCGAACGGATTACCAACTCGAGAAATTCCAGTTGCATCTAAAAGCATAATCTCGCCCGATTACAATGGTATGTGTATTTTTGCCCTAGGCCATAGTAGTTATTGGTTTCGAGAATCAGACTTGCGAAAATTTTGATGGCTTCTAAACAATTCCTTAACTTCAAACTCCCATATCTCGCGAACGGATTGACGAACTCGAGAAATTCCTGTTGCATCTGAAAGTAGAAACTCGCCCGATTACAACGGTATGTGAATTTTTGCCCTAGGCAATTGTAGTTATTGGTTTCGAGTATCAGACTTGCGAAAATTTTGATGGTTTCTCAACCATTCCTTAACTTCAAACTCCCATATCTCGCGAACGGAATGACGAACTCGAGAAATTCCTGCTGCATCTGAAAGCAAACACTCGCCCATTTACAACGGTATGTGTATTTTTGCCCTAGGTAATAGTAGTTATTGGTTTCGAGTATCAGATTTGCGAAAATTTTGATGGTTTCTCAACCATTCCTTAACTTCAAACTCCCATATCTCGCGAACGGAATGACGAACTCGAGAAATTCCTACTGCATCTGAAAGCAGAAACTCGCCCGATTACAACGGTATGTGTATTTTTGCCCTAGCCATTAGTAGTTATTGGTTTCGAGTATCAGACTTACTAAAATTTTGATTGTTTCTCAACCGTTCCTTAACTTCAAACTCCCATATCTCGCGAACGGATTGACAAACTCGAGAAATTCCTACTGCATCTGAAAGCAGAAACTCGCCCGATTACAGTGGTATGTGTACTTTTCCCCTAGGCCATTCCAGTTATTGGTTTCGAGTATCAGACCTGCGAAAATTTTGATGGTTTCTCAACCATTCCTTAACTTCAAAATCCCATATCTCGCGAACGGATTGACAAACTCGAGAAATTCATGTTGCATCTGAAGGTAGAAGATCGCCCGATTACAGTGGTATGTGTACTTTTCCCCTAGGCCATTCCAGTTATTGGTTTCGGGTATCAGACTTGCGAAAATTTTGATGGTTTCTCAACCATTCCTTAACTTCAAACTCCCATATCTCGCGAACGGATTGACGAACTCGAGAAATTCCTACTGCATCTGAAAGCAGAAACTCGCCCGATTACGGTGGTATGTGTACTTTTCCCCTAGGGCATTGCAGTTATTGGTTTTGAGTATCAGATTTGCGAAAATTTTGGTGGTTTCTCAACCATTCCTTAACTTCAAACTCCCATATCTCGCGAACGGATTACCAACTCGAGAAATTCCAGTTGCATCTAAAAGCATAATCTCGCCCGATTACAATGGTATGTGTATTTTGCCCTAGGCCATAGTAGTTATTGGTTTCGAGAATCAGACTTGCGAAAATTTTGATGGCTTCTCAACTGTTCCTTAACTTCAAACTCCCATATCTCGCGAACGGATTGACGAACTCGAGAAATTCCTGTTGCATCTGAAAGTAGAAACTCGCCCGATTACAACGGTATGTGTGTTTTTGCCCTAGGCGATAGTAGTTATTGGTTTCGAGTATCAGACTTGCGAAAATTTTGATGGTTTCTCAACCATTCCTTAAATTCAAACTCCCATATCTCGCGAACGGATTGACGAACTTGAGAAATTCCTACTGCATCTGAAAGCAGAATCTCGCCCGATTACAGTGGTATGTGTACTTTTCCCCTAGGCCATTCCAGTTAGTGGTTTCGAGTATCAGATTTGCGAAAATTTTGATGGTTTCTCAACCATTCCTTAACTTCAAACTCCCATATCTCGCGAACGGATTGACGAACTCGAGAAATTCCTGTTGCATCTGAAGGTAGAAGATCGCCCGATTACAGTGGTATGTGTACTTTTCCCCTAGGCCATTCCAGTTATTGGTTTCGAGTATCAGACCAGCGAAAATTTTGATGGTTTCTCAACCTTTCCTTAACTACAAACTCCCATATCTCGCGAACGGATTACCAACTCGAGAAATTCCAGTTGCATCTAAAAGCATAATCTCGCCCGATTACAATGGTATGTGTATTTTTGCCCTAGGCCATAGTAGTTATTGGTTTCGAGAATCAGACTTGCGAAAATTTTGATGGCTTCTCAACCATTCCTTTACTTCAAACTCCCATATCTCGCGAACGGATTGACGAACTCGAGAAATTCCTGTTGCATCTGAAAGTAGAAACTCGCCCGATTACAACGGTATGTGTATTTTTGCCCTAGGCAATAGTAGTTATTGGTTTCGAGTATCAGATTTGCGAAAATTTTAATGGTTTCTCAACCATTCCTTAACTTCAAACTCCCATATCTCGCGAACGGATTGACGAACTCGAGAAATTCCTGTTGCATCTGAAGGTAGAAGATCGCCCGATTACAGTGGTATGTGTACTTTTCCCCTAGGCCATTCCAGTTATTGGTTTCGAGTATCAGACCATCGAAAATTTTGATGGTTTCTCAACCATTCCTTAACATCAAACTCCCATATCTCGCGAACGGATTGTCGAACTCGAGAAATTCCTACTGCATCTGAAAGCAGAAACCCGCCCGATTACAACGGTATGTGTATTTTTGCCCTAGGCATTAGTAGTTATTGGTTTCGAGTATCAGACTTACTAAAATTTTGATAGTTTCTCAACCGTTCCTTAACTTCAAACTCCCATATCTCGCGAACGGATTGACGAACTCGAGAAATTCCTGTTGCATCTGAAAGTAGAAACTCGCCCTATTACAACGGTATGTGTATTTTTGCCCTAGGCAATAGTAGTTATTGGTTTCGAGTATCAGACTTGCGAAAATTTTGATGATTTCTCAACCATTCCTTAACTTCAAACTCCCATATCTCGCGAACGGATTACCAACTCGAGAAATTCCAGTTGCATCTAAAAGCATATTCTCGCCCGATTACAATGGTATGTGTATTTTTGCCCTAGGCCATAGTAGTTATTGGTTTCGAGAATCAGACTTGCGAAAATTTTGATGGCTTCTCAACCATTCCTTAACTTCAAACTCCCATATCTCGCGAACGGATTGACGAACTCGAGAAATTCCTGTTGCATCTGAAAGTAGAAACTCGCCCGATTACAACGGTATGTGTATTTTTGCCCTAGGCGATAGTAGTTATTGGTTTCGAGTATCAGACTTGCGAAAATTTTGATGGTTTCTCAACCATTCCTTAACTTCAAACTCCCATATCTCGCGAACGGATTGACGAACTCGAGAAATTCCTACTGCATCTGAAAGCAGAATCTCGCCCGATTACAGTGGTATGTGTAGTTTTCCCCTAGGCCATTCCAGTTAGTGGTTTCGAGTATCAGACTTGCGAAAATTTTGATGGTTCCTCAACCATTCCTTAACTTCAAACTCCCATATCTCGCGAACGGATTGACGAACTCGAGAAATTCCTGTTGCATCTGAAGGTAGAAGATCGCCCGATTACAGTGGTATGAGTACTTTTCCCCTAGGCCATTCCAGTTATTGGTTTCGAGTATCAGACCAGCGAAGATTTTGATGGTTTCTCAACCATTCCTTAACTACAAACTCCCATATCTCGCGAACGGATTACCAACTCGAGAAATTCCAGTTGCATCTAAAATCATAATCTCGCCCGATTACAATGGTATGTGTATTTTTGCCCTAGGCATTTGTAGTTATTGGTTTCGAGTATCAGACTTGCGAAAATTTTGATGGTTTCTCAACCATTCCTTAACTTCAAACTCCCATATCTTACGAACGCAATGACGAACTCGAGAAATTCCTGCTGCATCTGAAAGCAGAAACTCGCCCATTTACAGCGGTATGTGTATTTTTGCCCTAGGCAATAGTAGTTATTGGTTTCGAGTATCAGACGTGCGAAAATTTTGATGGTTTCTCAACCATTCCTTAACTACAAACTCCCATATCTCGCGAACGGATTACCAACTCGAGAAATTCCAGTTGCATCTAAATGCATAATCTCGCCCGATTACAATAGTATGTATAATTTTGCCCTAGGCCATATCAGTTATTGGTTTCGAGTATCAGACTTGCGAAAATTTTGATGGCTTCTCAACCATTCCTTAATTTCAAACTCCCATATCTCGCGAACGGATTGACGAACTCGAGAAATTCCTGTTGCATCTGAAAGTAGAAACTCGCCCGATTACAACGGTATGTGTATTTTTGCCCTAGGCAATAGTAGTTATTGGTTTCGAGTATCAGACTTGCGAAAATTTTGATGGTTTCTCAACCATTCCTTAACTTCAAACTCCCATATCTTACGAACGCAATGACGAACTCGAGAAATTCCTGCTGCATCTGAAAGCAGAAACTCGCCCATTTACAGCGGTATGTGTATTTTTGCCCTAGGCAATACTAGTTATTGGTTTCGAGTATCAGACGTGCGAAAATTTTGATGGTTTCTCAACCATTCCTTAACTACAAACTCCCATATCTCACGAACGGATTGACGAACTCGAGAAATTCCTACTGCATCTGAAAGCAGAATCTCGCCCGATTACAGTGGTATGTGTACTTTTCCCCTAGGCCATTCCAGTTAGTGGTTTCGAGTATCAGATTTGCGAAAATTTTGATGGTTCCTCAACCATTCCTTAACTTCAAACTCCCATATCTCGCGAACGGATTGACGAACTCGAGAAATTCCTGTTGCATCTGAAGGAAGAAGATCGCCCGATTACAGTGGTATGTGTACTTTTCCCCTAGGCCATTCCAGTTATTGGTTTCGAGTATCAGACCAGCGAAGATTTTGATGGTTTCTCAACCATTCCTTAACTACAAACTCCCATATCTCGCGAACGGATTACCAACTCGAGAAATTCCAGTTGCATCTAAAATCATAATCTCGCCCGATTACAATGTTATGTGTATTTTTGCCCTAGGCATTTGTAGTTATTGGTTTCGAGTATCAGACTTGCGAAAATTTTGATGGCTTCTCAACCATTCCTTAACTTCAAACTCCCATATCTCGCGAACGGATTGACGAACTCGAGAAATTCCTGTTGCATCTGAAAGTAGAAACTCGCCCGATTACAACGGTATGTGTATTTTTGCCCTAGGCAATAGTAGTTATTGGTTTCGAGTATCAGACGTGCGAAAATTTTGATGGTTTCTCAACCATTCCTTAACTACAAACTCCCATATCTCGCGAACGGATTACCAACTCGAGAAATTCCAGTTGCATCTAAATGCATAATCTCGCCCGATTACAATAGTATGTGTAATTTTGCCCTAGGCCATAGCAGTTATTGGTTTCGAGTATCAGACTTGCGAAAATTTTGATGGCTTCTCAACCATTCCTTAAATTCAAACTCCCATATCTCGCGAACGGATTGACGAACTCGAGAAGTTCCTGTTGCATCTGAAAGTAGAAACTCGCCCGATTACAACGTTGTGTGTATTTTTGCCCTAGGCATTAGTAGTTATTGGTTTCGAGTATCAGACTTACTAAAATTTTGATAGTTTCTCAACCGTTCCTTAACTTCAAACTCCCATATCTCGCGAACGGATTGACGCACTCGAGAAATTCCTGTTGCATCTGAAATCAGAAGCACGATCGATTACAACGGTATGTGTATTTTTGCCCTAGGCAATAGTAGTTATTTGTTTCGAGTATCAGACTTGCGAAAATTTTGATGGTTTCTCAACCATTCCTTAACATCAAACTCCCATATCTCGCGAACGGATTGTCGAACTCGAGAAATTCCAGTTGCATCTAAAAGCATAATCTCGCCCGATTACAATGGTATGTGTATTTTTGCCCTAGGCTATAGCAGTTATTGGTTTCGAGTATCAGACTTGCGAAAATTTTGATAGTTTCTCAACCATTCCTTAACTTCAAACTCCCATATCTCGCGAACGGATTGACGAACTCGAGAAATTCCTGTTGCATCTGAAGGTAGAAGATCGCCCGATTACAACGTAATGTGTATTTTTGCCCTAGGCAATTGTAGTTATTGGTTTCGAGTATCAGACCTGCGAAAATTTTGATGGTTTCTCAACCATTCCTTAACTTCAAACTCCCATATCTCGCGAACGGATTGACGAACTCGAGAAATTCCTACTGCATCTGAAAGCAGAATCTCGCCCGATTACAGTGGTATGTGTACTTTTCCCCTAGGCCATTCCATTTATTGGTTTCGAGAATCAGACCTGCGAAAATTTTGATGGTTTCTCAACCATTCCTTAACTTCAAACTCCCATATCTCGCGAATGGATTGACGAACTCGAGAAATTCCTGCTGCATCTGAAAGCAGAAACTCGCCCATTTACAACGGTATGTGTATCTTTGCCCTAGGCAATAGTAGTTATTGGTTTCGAGTATCAGATTTGCGAAAATTTTGATGGTTTCTCAACCATTCCTTAACTTCAAACTCCCATATATCGCGAACGGATTGACGAACTCGAGAAATTCCTGTTGCATCTGAACGTAGAAGATCGCCCGATTACAGTGGTATGTGTACTTTTCCCCTAGGCCATTCCAGTTATTGGTTTCGAGTATCAGACCAACGAAAATTTTGATGGTTTCTCAACCATTCCTTAACTTCAAATTCCCATATCTCGCGAACGGATTACCAACTCGAGAAATTCCAGTTGCATCTAAAAGCATAATCTCGCCCGATTACAATGGTATGTGTATTTTTGTCCTAGGCCATAGCAGTTATTGGTTTCGAGTATCAGACTTGCGAAAATTTTGGTGGTTTCTCAACCATTCCTTAACTTCAAACTCCCATATCTCGCGAACGGATTTACGAACTCGAGAAATTCCTGTTGCATCTGAAGGTAGAAGATCGCCCGATTACAACGTAATGTGTATTTTTGCCCTAGGCAATTGTAGTTATTGGTTTCGAGTATCAGACTTGCGAAAATTTTGATGGTTTCTCAACCATTCCTTAACTTCAAACTCCCATATCTCGCGAACGGATTACCAACTCGAGAAATTCCAGTTGCATCTAAAAGCATAATCTCGCCCGATTACAACAGTATGTGTATTTTTGCCCTAGGCATTAGTAGTTATTGTTTTCGAGTATCAGACTTACTAAAATTTTGATAGTTTCTCAACCATTCCTTAACTTTAAACTCCCATATCTCGCGAACGGATTACCAACTCGAGAAATTCCAGTTGCATCTAAAAGCATAATCTCGCCCGATTACAATGGTATGTGTATTTTTGCCCTAGGCATTTGTAGTTATTGGTTTCGAGTATCAGACTTGCGAAAATTTTGATGGTTTCTCAACCATTCCTTAACTTCAAACTCCCATATCTCGCGAACGAATTACCAACTCGAGAAATTCCAGTTGCATCTAAAAGCATAATCTCGCCCGATTACAATGGTATGTGTATTTTTGCCCTAGGCCATAGTAGTTATTGGTTTCGAGTATCAGACTTACTAAAATTTTGATAGTTTCTCAACCGTTCCTTAACTTCAAACTCCCATATCTCGCGAACGGATTGACGCACTCGAGAAATTCCTGTTGCATCTGAAATCAGAAGCACGATCGATTACAACGGTATGTGTATTTTTGCCCTAGGCAATAGTAGTTATTTGTTTCGAGTATCAGACTTGCGAAAATTCTGATGATTTCTCAACCATTCCTTAACTTCAAACTCCCATATCTCGCGAACGGATTACCAACTCGAGAAATTCCAGTTGCATCTAAAAGCATAATCTCGCCCGATTACAATGGTATGTGTATTTTTGCCCTAGGCTATAGCAGTTATTGGTTTCGAGTATCAGACTTGCTAAAATTTTGATAGTTTCTCAACCATTCCTTAACATCAAACTCCCATATCTCGCGAACGGATTGACGAACTCGAGAAATTCCTGTTGCATCTGAAGGTAGAAGATCGCCCGATTACAACGTAATGTGTATTTTTGCCCTAGGCAATTGTAGTTATTGGTTTCGAGTATCAGACCTGCGAAAATTTTGATGGTTTCTCAACCATTCCTTAACTTCAAACTCCCATATCTCGCGAACGGATTGACGACCTCGAGAAATTCCTGTTGCATCTGAAGGTAGAAGATCGCCCGATTACAGTGGTATGTGTACTTTTCCCCTAGGCCATTCCAGTTATTGGTTTCGAGTATCAGACCAACGAAAATTTTGATGGTTTCTCAACCATTCCTTAACTTCAAATTCCCATATCTCGCGAACGGATTACCAACTCGAGAAATTCCAGTTGCATCTAAAAGCATAATCTCGCCCGATTACAATGGTATGTGTATTTTTGCCCTAGGCAATTGTAGTTATTGGTTTCGAGTATCAGACTTGCGAAAATTTTGATGGTTTCTCAACCATTCCTTAACTTTAAACTCCCATATCTCGCGAACGGATTACCAACTCGAGAAATTCCAGTTGCTTCTAAAAGCATAATATCGCCCGATTACAACAGTATGTGTATTTTTGCCCTAGGCATTAGTAGTTATTGTTTTCGAGTATCAGACTTACTAAAATTTTGATAGTTTCTCAACCATTCCTTAACTTTAAACTCCCATATCTCGCGAACGGATTACCAACTCGAGAAATTCCAGTTGCATCTAAAAGCATAATCTCGCCCGATTACAATGGTATGTGTATTTTTGCCCTAGGCATTTGTAGTTATTGGTTTCGAGTATCAGACTTGCGAAAATTTTGATGGTTTCTCAACCATTCCTTAACTTCAAACTCCCATATCTCGCGAACGAATTACCAACTCGAGAAATTCCAGTTGCATCTAAAAGCATAATCTCGCCCGATTACAATGGTATGTGTATTTTTGCCCTAGGCCATAGTAGTTATTGGTTTCGAGTATCAGACTTGCGAAAATTTTGATGGCTTCTCAACCATTCCTTAACTTCAAACTCCCATATCTCGCGAACGGATTGACGAACTCGAGAAATTCCTGTTGCATCTGAAAGTAGAAACTCGCCCGATTACAACGGTATGTGTATTTTTGCCCTTGGCAATAGTAGTTATTGGTTTCGAGTATCAGACTTGCGAAAATTTTGATGGTTTCTCAACCATTCCTTAACTTCAAACTACCATATCTCACGAACGGAATGACGAACTCGAGAAATTCCTGCTGCATCTGAAAGCAGAAACTCGCACATTTACAACGGTATGTGTATTTTTGCCCTAGGCAATAGTAGTTATTGGTTTCGAGTATCAGATTTGCGAAAATTTTGATGGTTTCTCAACCATTCCTTAACTTCAAAGTCCCATATCTCGCGAACGGATTGACGAACTCGAGAAATTCCTCTTGCATCTGAAGGTAGAAGATCGCCCGATTACAGTGGTATGTGTACTTTTCCCCTAGGCCATTCCAGTTATTGGTTTCGAGTATCAGACCAGCGAAAATTTTGATGGTTTCTCAACCATTCCTTAACATCAAACTCCCATATCTCGCGAACGGATTGTCGAACTCGAGAAATTCCTACTGCATGTGAAAGCAGAAACTCGCCCGATTACAACGGTGTGTGTATTTTTGCCCTAGGCATTAGTAGTTATTGGTTTCGAGTATCACACTTACTAAAATTTTGATAGTTTCTCAACCGTTCCTTAACTTCAAACTCCCATATCTCGCGAACGGATTGACGCACTCGAGAAATACCTGTTGCATCTGAAATCAGAAGCTCGATCGATTACAACGGTATGTGTATTTTTTCCCTAGGCAATAGTAGTTATTGGTTTCGAGTATCAGACTTGCGAAAATTTTGATGGTTTCTCAACCATTCCTTAACTACAAACTCCCATATCGCGCGAACGGATTACCAACTCGAGAAATTCCAGTCGCATATAAAAGCATAATCTCGCCCGATTACAATGATATGTGTAGTTTTGCCCTAGGCCATAGCAGTTATTGGTTTCGAGTATCAGACTTGCGAAAATTTTGATGGTTTCTCAACCATTCCTTAACTTCAAACTCCCATATCTCGCGAACGGATTGACGAACACGAGAAATTCCTGTTGCATCTGAAGGTAGAAGATCGCCCGATTATAACGTAATGTGTATTTTTGCCCTAGGCAATTGTAGTTATTGGTTTCGGGTATCAGACTTGCGAAAATTTTGATGGTTTCTCAACCATTCCTTAACTTCAAACTCCCATATCTCGCGAACGGATTACCAACTCGAGAAATTCCAGTTGCATCTAAAAGCATAATCTCGCCCGATTACAACAGTATGTGTATTTTTGCCCTAGGCCATAGCAGTTATTGGTTTCGAGTATCAGACTTGCGAAAATTTTGATGGTTTCTCAACCATTCCTTAACTTCAAACTCCCATATCTCGCGAACGGATTGACGAACTCGAGAAATTCCTGTTGCATCTGTTGTAGAAACTCGCCCGATTACAACGGTATGTGTATTTTTGCCCTAGGCAATAGTAGTTATTGGTTTCGAGTATCAGACGTGCGAAAATTTTGATGGATTCTCAACCATTCCTCAACTACAAACTCCGATATCTCGCGAACGGATTACCAACTCGAGAAATTCCAGTTGCATCTAAAAGCATAATCTCGCCGGATTACAATAGTATGTGTAATTTTGCCCCAGGCCATAGCAGTTATTCGTTTCGAGTATCAGACTTGCGAAAATTTTGATGGCTTCTCAACCATTCCTTAACTTCAAACTCCCATATCTCGCGAACGGATTGACGAACTCGAGAAATTCCTGTTGCATCTGAATGTAGAAACTCGCCCGATTACAACGGTGTGTGTATTTTTGCCCTAGGCATTAGTAGTTATTGGTTTCGAGTATCAGACTTACTAAAATTTTGATAGTTTCTCAACCGTTCCTTAACTTCAAACTCCCATATCTCGCGAACGGATTGACGAACTCGAGAAATTCCTGTTGCAGCTGAAAGTAGAAACTCGCCCGATTACAACGGTATGTGTATTTTTGCCCTAGGCAATAGTAGTTATTGGTTTCGAGTATCAGACTTGCGAAAATTTTGATGGTTTCTCAACCATTCCTTAACTTCAAACTACCATATCTCACGAACGGAATGACGAACTCGAGAAATTCCTGCTGCATCTGAAAGCAGAAACTCGCACATTTACAACGGTATGTGTATTTTTGCCCTAGGCAATAGTAGTTATTGGTTTCGAGTATCAGATTTGCGAAAATTTTGATGGTTTCTCAACCATTCCTTAACTTCAAAGTCCCATATCTCGCGAACGGATTGACGAACTCGAGAAATTCCTCTTGCATCTGAAGGTAGAAGATCGCCCGATTACAGTGGTATGTGTACTTTTCCCCTAGGCCATTCCAGTTATTGGTTTCGAGTATCAGACCAGCGAAAATTTTGATGGTTTCTCAACCATTCCTTAACATCAAACTCCCATATCTCGCGAACGGATTGTCGAACTCGAGAAATTCCTACTGCATGTGAAAGCAGAAACTCGCCCGATTACAACGGTATGTGTATTTTTGTCCTAGGCATTAGTAGTTATTGGTTTCGAGTATCAGACTTACTAAAATTTTGATAGTTTCTCAACCGTTCTTTAAATTCAAACGCCCATGTCTCGCGAACGGATTGACGAACTCGAGAAATTCCTGTTGCATCTGAAAGTAGAAACTCGCCCGATTACAACGGTATGTGTATTTTTGCCCTAGGCAATAGTAGTTATTGGTTTCGAGTATCAGACGTGCGAAAATTTTGATGGTTTCTCAACCATTCCTTAACTACAAACTCCGATATCTCGCGAACGGATTACCAACTCGAGAAATTCCAGTTGCATCTAAAAGCATAATCTCGCCCGATTACAATAGTATGTGCAATTTTGCCCTAGGCCATAGCAGTTATTGGTTTCGAGTATCAGACTTGCGAAAATTTTGATGGTTTCTCAACCATTCCTTAACTACAAACTCCCATATCGCGCGAACGGATTACCAACTCGAGAAATTCCAGTCGCATATAAAAGCATAATCTCGCCCGATTACAATGATATGTGTATTTTTGCCCTAGGCCATAGCAGTTATTGGTTTCGAGTATCAGACTTGCGAAAATTTTGATGGTTTCTCAACCATTCCTTAATTTCAAACTCCCATATCTCGCGAACGGATTGACGAACTCGAGAAATTCCTGTTGCATCTGAAGGTAGAAGATCGCCCGATTATAACGTAATGTGTATTTTTGCCCTAGGCAATTGTAGTTATTGGTTTCGGGTATCAGACTTGCGAAAATTTTGATGGTTTCTCAACCATTCCTTAACTTCAAACTCCCATATCTCGCGAACGGATTACCAACTCGAGAAATTCCAGTTGCATCTAAAAGCATAATCTCGCCCGATTACAACAGTATGTGTATTTTTGCCCTAGGCATTAGTAGTTATTGGTTTCGAGTATCAGACTTGCGAAAATTTTGATGGTTTCTCAACCATTCCTTAACTTCAAACTCCCATATCTCGCGAACGGATTGACGAACTCGAGAAATTCCTGTTGCATCTGTTGTAGAAACTCGCCCGATTACAACGGTATGTGTATTTTTGCCCTAGGCAATAGTAGTTATTGGTTTCGAGTATCAGACGTGCGAAAATTTTGATGGTTTCTCAACCATTCCTCAACTACAAACTACCATATCTCACGAACGGAATGACGAACTCGAGAAATTCCTGCTGCATCTGAAAGCAGAAACTCGCACATTTACAACGGTATGTGTATTTTTGCCCTAGGCAATAGTAGTTATTGGTTTCGAGTATCAGATTTGCGAAAATTTTGATGGTTTCTCAACCATTCCTTAACATCAAAGTCCCATATCTCGCGAACGGATTGACGAACTCGAGAAATTCCTCTTGCATCTGAAGGTAGAAGATCGCCCGATTACAGTGGTATGTGTACTTTTCCCCTAGGCCATTCCAGTTATTGGTTTCGAGTATCAGACCAGCGAAAATTTTGATGGTTTCTCAACCATTCCTTAACATCAAACTCCCATATCTCGCGAACGGATTGTCGAACTCGAGAAATTCCTACTGCATGTGAAAGCAGAAACTCGCCCGATTACAACGGTATGTGTATTTTTGTCCTAGGCATTAGTAGTTATTGGTTTCGAGTATCAGACTTACTAAAATTTTGATAGTTTCTCAACCGTTCTTTAAATTCAAACGCCCATGTCTCGCGAACGGATTGACGAAATCGAGAAATTCCTGTTGCATCTGAAAGTAGAAACTCGCCCGATTACAACGGTATGTGTATTTTTGCCCTAGGCAATAGTAGTTATTGGTTTCGAGTATCAGACGTGCGAAAATTTTGATGGTTTCTCAACCATTCCTTAACTACAAACTCCGATATCTCGCGAACGGATTACCAACTCGAGAAATTCCAGTTGCATCTAAAAGCATAATCTCGCCCGATTACAATAGTATGTGCAATTTTGCCCTAGGCCATAGCAGTTATTGGTTTCGAGTATCAGACTTGCGAAAATTTTGATGGTTTCTCAACCATTCCTTAACTACATACTCCCATATCGCGCGAACGGATTACCAACTCGAGAAATTCCAGTCGCATATAAAAGCATAATCTCGCCCGATTACAATGATATGTGTATTTTTGCCCTAGGCCATAGCAGTTATTGGTTTCGAGTATCAGACTTGCGAAAATTTTGATGGTTTCTCAACCATTCCTTAACTTCAAACTCCCATATCTCGCGAACGGATTGACGAACTCGAGAAATTCCTGTTGCATCTGAAGGTAGAAGATCGCCCGATTATAACGTAATGTGTATTTTTGCCCTAGGCAATTGTAGTTATTGGTTTCGGGTATCAGACTTGCGAAAATTTTGATGGTTTCTCAACCATTCCTTAACTTCAAACTCCCATATCTCGCGAACGGATTACCAACTCGAGAAATTCCAGTTGCATCTAAAAGCATAATCTCGCCCGATTACAACAGTATGTGTATTTTTGCCCTAGGCATTAGTAGTTATTGGTTTCGAGTATCAGACTTGCGAAAATTTTGATGGTTTCTCAACCATTCCTTAACTTCAAACTCCATATCTCGCGAACGGATTGACGAACTCGAGAAATTCCTGTTGCATCTGTTGTAGAAACTCGCCCGATTACAACGGTATGTGTATTTTTGCCCTAGGCAATAGTAGTTATTGGTTTCGAGTATCAGACGTGCGAAAATTTTGATGGTTTCTCAACCATTCCTCAACTACAAACTCCGATATCTCGCGAACGGATTACCAACTCGAGAAATTCCAGTTGCATCTAAAAGCATAATCTCGCCGGATTACAATAGTATGTGTAATTTTGCCCCAGGCCATAGCAGTTATTGGTTTCGAGTATCAGACTTGCGAAAATTTTGATGGCTTCTCAACCATTCCTTAACTTCAAACTCCCATATCTCGCGAACGGATTGACGAACTCGAGAAATTCCTGTTGCATCTGAATGTAGAAACTCGCCCGATTACAACGGTGTGTGTATTTTTGCCCTAGGCATTAGTAGTTATTGGTTTCGAGTATCAGACTTACTAAAATTTTGATAGTTTCTCAACCGTTCCTTAACTTCAAACTCCCATATCTCGCGAACGGATTGACGCACTCGAGAAATTCCTGCTGCATCTGAAATCAGAAGCTCGATCGATTACAACGGTATGTGTATTTTTGCCCTAGGCAATAGTAGTTATTGGTTTCGAGTATCAGACTTGCGAAAATTTGATGGTTTCTCAACCATTCCTTAACTTCAAACTCCCATATCTCGCGAACGGATTGACGAACTCGAGAAATTCCTGTTGCATCTGAAGGTAGAAGATCGCCCGATTATAACGTAATGTGTATTTTTGCCCTAGGCAATTGTAGTTATTGGTTTCGGGTTTCAGACTTGCGAAAATTTTGATGGTTTCTCAACCATTCCTTAACTTCAAACTCCCATATCTCGCGAACGGATTACCAACTCGAGAAATTCCAGTTGCATCTAAAAGCATAATCTCGCCCGATTACAACAGTATGTGTATTTTTGCCCTAGGCATTAGTAGTTATTGGTTTCGAGTATCAGACTTGCGAAAATTTTGATGGTTTCTCAACCATTCCTTAACTTCAAACTCCCATATCTCGCGAACGGATTGACGAACTCGAGAAATTCCTGTTGCATCTGTTGTAGAAACTCGCCCGATTACAACGGTATGTGTATTTTTGCCCTAGGCAATAGTAGTTATTGGTTTCGAGTATCAGACGTGCGAAAATTTTGATGGTTTCTCAACCATTCCTCAACTACAAACTACCATATCTCACGAACGGAATGACGAACTCGAGAAATTCCTGCTGCATCTGAAAGCAGAAACTCGCACATTTACAACGGTATGTGTATTTTTGCCCTAGGCAATAGTAGTTATTGGTTTCGAGTATCAGATTTGCGAAAATTTTGATGGTTTCTCAACCATTCCTTAACTTCAAAGTCCCATATCTCGCGAACGGATTGACGAACTCGAGAAATTCCTCTTGCATCTGAAGGTAGAAGATCGCCCGATTACAGTGGTATGTGTACTTTTCCCCTAGGCCATTCCAGTTATTGGTTTCGAGTATCAGACCAGCGAAAATTTTGATGGTTTCTCAACCATTCCTTAACATCAAACTCCCATATCTCGCGAACGGATTGTCGAACTCGAGAAATTCCTACTGCATGTGAAAGCAGAAACTCGCCCGATTACAACGGTATGTGTATTTTTGTCCTAGGCATTAGTAGTTATTGGTTTCGAGTATCAGACTTACTAAAATTTTGATAGTTTCTCAACCGTTCTTTAAATTCAAACGCCCATGTCTCGCGAACGGATTGACGAACTCGAGAAATTCCTGTTGCATCTGAAAGTAGAAACTCGCCCGATTACAACGGTATGTGTATTTTTGCCCTAGGCAATAGTAGTTATTGGTTTCGAGTATCAGACGTGCGAAAATTTTGATGGTTTCTCAACCATTCCTTAACTACAAACTCCGATATCTCGCGAACGGATTACCAACTCGAGAAATTCCAGTTGCATCTAAAAGCATAATCTCGCCCGATTACAATAGTATGTGCAATTTTGCCCTAGGCCATAGCAGTTATTGGTTTCGAGTATCAGACTTGCGAAAATTTTGATGGTTTCTCAACCATTCCTTAACTACAAACTCCCATATCGCGCGAACGGATTACCAACTCGAGAAATTCCAGTCGCATATAAAAGCATAATCTCGCCCGATTACAATGATATGTGTATTTTTGCCCTAGGCCATAGCAGTTATTGGTTTCGAGTATCAGACTTGCGAAAATTTTGATGGTTTATCAACCATTCCTTAACTTCAAACTCCCATATCTCGCGAACGGATTGACGAACTCGAGAAATTCCTGTTGCATCTGAAGGTAGAAGATCGCCCGATTATAACGTAATGTGTATTTTTGCCCTAGGCAATTGTAGTTATTGGTTTCGGGTATCAGACTTGCGAAAATTTTGATGGTTTCTCAACCATTCCTTAACTTCAAACTCCCATATCTCGCGAACGGATTACCAACTCGAGAAATTCCAGTTGCATCTAAAAGCATAATCTCGCCCGATTACAACAGTATGTGTATTTTTGCCCTAGGCATTAGTAGTTATTGGTTTCGAGTATCAGACTTGCGAAAATTTTGATGGTTTCTCAACCATTCCTTAACTTCAAACTCCCATATCTCGCGAACGGATTGACGAACTCGAGAAATTCCTGTTGCATCTGTTGTAGAAACTCGCCCGATTACAACGGTATGTGTATTTTTGCCCTAGGCAATAGTAGTTATTGGTTTCGAGTATCAGACGTGCGAAAATTTTGATGGTTTCTCAACCATTCCTCAACTACAAACTCCGATATCTCGCGAACGGATTACCAACTCGAGAAATTCCAGTTGCATCTAAAAGCATAATCTCGCCGGATTACAATAGTATGTGTAATTTTGCCCCAGGCCATAGCAGTTATTGGTTTCGAGTATCAGACTTGCGAAAATTTTGATGGCTTCTCAACCATTCCTTAACTTCAAACTCCCATATCTCGCGAACGGATTGACGAACTCGAGAAATTCCTGTTGCATCTGAATGTAGAAACTCGCCCGATTACAACGGTGTGTGTATTTTTGCCCTAGGCATTAGTAGTTATTGGTTTCGAGTATCAGACTTACTAAAATTTTGATAGTTTCTCAACCGTTCCTTAACTTCAAACTCCCATATCTCGCGAACGGATTGACGCACTCGAGAAATTCCTGTTGCATCTGAAATCAGAAGCTCGATCGATTACAACGGTATGTGTATTTTTGCCCTAGGCAATAGTAGTTATTGGTTTCGAGTATCAGACTTGCGAAAATTTGGATGGTTTCTCAACCATTCCTTAACTTCAAACTCCCATATCTCGCGAACGAATTACCAACTCGAGAAATTCCAGTTGCATCTAAAAGCATAATCTCGCCCGATTACAATGGTATGTGTATTTTTGCCCTAGGCCATAGTAGTTATTGGTTTCGAGTATCAGACTTGCGAAAATTTTGATGGCTTCTCAACCATTCCTTAACTTCAAACTCCCATATCTCGCGAACGGATTGACGAACTCGAGAAATTCCTGTTTCATCTGAAAGCAGAAACTCGATCGATTATAAGGGTATGTGTATTTTTGCCCTAGGCAATAGTAGTTATTGGTTTCGAGTATCAGACGTGCGAAAATTTTGATGGTTTCTCAACCATTCCTTAACTTCAAACTCCCATATCTCGCGAACGAATTACCAACTCGAGAAATCCCAGTTGCATCTAAAAGCAAAATCTCGTCCGATTACAATGGTACGTGTATTTTTGCCCTAGGCCATAGTAGTTATTGGTTTCGAGAGTATCAGACTTGCGAAAATTTTGATGGCTTCTCAACCATTCCTTAACTTCAAACTCCCATATCTCGCGAACGGATTGACGAACTCGAGAAATTCCTGTTGCATCTGAAAGTAGAAACTCGCCCGATTACAACGGTATGCGTATTTTTGCCCTAGGCCATAGCAGTTATTGGTTTCGAGTATCAGACTTGCGAAAATTTTGATGGTTTCTCAACCATTCCTTAACATCAAACTCCCATATCTCGCGAACGGATTGTCGAACTCGAGAAATTCCAACTGCATCTGAAAGCAGAAACTCGCCCGATTACAACGGTATGTGTATTTTTGCCCTAGGCATTAGTAGTTATTGGTTTCGAGTATCAGACTTACTAAAATTTTGATAGTTTCTCAACCGTGCTTTAACTTCAAACTCCCATGTCTCGCGAACGGATTGACGAACTCGAGAAATTCCTGTTGCATCTGAAAGTAGAAACTCGCCCGATTACAACGTAATGTGTATTTTTGCCCTAGGCAATTGTAGTTATTGATTTCGAGTATCAGACTTGCGAAAATTTGGATGGTTTCTCAACCATTCCTTAACTTCAAACTCCCATATCTCGCGAACGGATTACCAACTCGAGAAATTCCAGTTGCATCTAAAAGCATAATCTCGCCCGATTACAATGGTATGTGTATTTTTGCCCTAGGCCATAGCAGTTATTGGTTTCGAGTATCAGACTTGCGAAAATTTTGATTGTTTCTCAACCATTCCTTAACTTCAAACTCCCATATCTCGCGAACGGATTGACGAACTCGAGAAATTCCTTTTGCATCTGAAGGTAGAAGATCGCCCGATTACAACGTAATGTGTATTTTTGCCCTAGGCAATTGTAGTTATTGGTTTCGAGTATCAGACTTGCGAAAATTTGGATGGTTTCTCAACCATTCCTTAACTTCAAACTCCCATATCTCGCGAACGGATTGACGAACTCGAGAAATTCCTGTTTCATCTGAAAGCAGAAACTCGATCGATTATAACGGTATGTGTATTTTTGCCCTAGGCAATAGTAGTTATTGGTTTCGAGTATCAGACGTGCGAAAATTTTGATGGTTTCTCAACCATTCCTTAACTTCAAACTCCCATATCTCGCGAACGAATTACCAACTCGAGAAATTCCAGTTGCATCTAAAAGCATAATCTCGCCCGATTACAATGGTACGTGTATTTTTGCCCTAGGCCATAGTAGTTATTGGTTTCGAGTATCAGACTTGCGAAAATTTTGATGGCTTCTCAACCATTCCTTAACTTCAAACTCCCATATCTCGCGAACGGATTGACGAACTCGAGAAATTCCTGTTGCATCTGAAAGTAGAAACTCGCCCGATTACAACGGTATGCGTATTTTTGCCCTAGGCCATAGCAGTTATTGGTTTCGAGTATCAGACTTGCGAAAATTTTGATGGTTTCTCAACCGTTCCTTAACTTCAAACTCCCATATCTCGAGAACGGATTGACGAACTCGAGAAATTCCTGTTGCATCTGAAAGTAGAAACTCGCCCGATTACAACGGTATGTGTATTTTGCCCTAGGCAATAGTAGTTATTGGTTTCGAGTATCAGACGTGCGAAAATTTTGATGGTTTCTCAACCATTCCTTAACTACAAACTCCGATATCTCGCGAACGGATTACCAACTCGAGAAATTCCAGTTGCATCTAAAAGCATAATCTCGCCCGATTAGAATAGTATGTGTAATTTTGCCCTAGGCCATAGCAGTTATTGGTTTCGAGTATCAGACTTGCGAAAATTTTGATGGCTTCTCAACCATTCCTTAACTTCAAACTCCCATAATCTCGCGAACGGATTGACGAACTCGAGAAATTCCTGTTGCATCTGAATGTAGAAACTCGCCCGATTACAACGGTGTGTGTATTTTTGCCCTAGGCATTAGTAGTTATTGGTTTCGAGTATCAGACTTACTAAAATTTTGATGGTTTCTCAACCATTCCTTAACTTCAAACTCCCATATCTCGCGAACGGATTACCAACTCGAGAAATTCCAGTTGCATCTAAAAGCATAATCTCGCCCGATTACAACAGTATGTGTATTTTTGCCCTAGGCATTAGTAGTTATTGGTTTCGAGTATCAGACTTGCGAAAATTTTGATGGTTTCTCAACCATTCCTTAACTTCAAACTCCCATATCTCGCGAACGGATTGACGAACTCGAGAAATTCCTGTTGCATCTGTTGTAGAAACTCGCCCCGATTACAACGGTATGTGTATTTTTGCCCTAGGCAATAGTAGTTATTGATTTCGAGTATCAGACGTGCGAAAATTTGGATGGTTTCTCAACCATTCCTCAACTACAAACTCCGATATCTCGCGAACGGATTACCAACTCGAGAAATTCCAGTTGCATCTAAAAGCATAATCTCGCCCGATTACAATAGTATGTGTAATTTTGCCCCAGGCCATAGCAGTTATTGGTTTCGAGTATCAGACTTGCGAAAATTTTGATGGCTTCTCAACCATTCCTTAACTTCAAACTCCCATATCTCGCGAACGGATTGACGAACTCGAGAAATTCCTGTTGCATCTGAATGTAGAAACTCGCCCGATTACAACGGTGTGTGTATTTTTGCCCTAGGCATTAGTAGTTATTGGTTTCGAGTATCAGACTTACTAAAATTTTGATAGTTTCTCAACCGTTCCTTAACTTCAAACTCCCATATCTCGCGAACGGATTGACGCACTCGAGAAATTCCTGTTGCATCTGAAATCAGAAGCTCGATCGATTACAACGGTATGTGTATTTTTGCCCTAGGCAATAGTAGTTATTGGTTTCGAGTATCAGACTTGCGAAAATTTGGATGGTTTCTCAACCATTCCTTAACTTCAAACTCCCATATCTCGCGAACGGATTGACGAACTCGAGAAATTCCTGTTGCATCTGAAAGTAGAAACTCGCCCGATTACAACGGTATGTGTATTTTGCCCTAGGCTATAGTAGTTATTGGTTTCGAGTATCAGACGTGCGAAAATTTTGATGGTTTCTCAACCATTCCTTAACTACAAACTCCGATATCTCGCGAACGGATTACCAACTCGAGAAATTCCAGTTGCATCTAAAAGCATAATCTCGCCCGATTAGAATAGTATGTGTAATTTTGCCCTAGGCCATAGCAGTTATTGGTTTCGAGTATCAGACTTGCGAAAATTTTGATGGCTTCTCAACCATTCCTTAACTTCAAACTCCCATATCTCGCGAACGGATTGACGAACTCGAGAAATTCCTGTTGCATCTGAATGTAGAAACTCGCCCGATTACAACGGTGTGTGTATTTTTGCCCTAGGCATTAGTAGTTATTGGTTTCGAGTATCAGACTTACTAAAATTTTGATGGTTTCTCAACCATTCCTTAACTTCAAACTCCCATATCTCGCGAACGGATTACCAACTCGAGAAATTCCAGTTGCATCTAAAAGCATAATCTCGCCCGATTACAACAGTATGTGTATTTTTGCCCTAGGCATTAGTAGTTATTGGTTTCGAGTATCAGACTTGCGAAAATTTTGATGGTTTCTCAACCATTCCTTAACTTCAAACTCCCATATCTCGCGAACGGATTGACGAACTCGAGAAATTCCTGTTGCATCTGTTGTAGAAACTCGCCCGATTACAACGGTATGTGTATTTTTGCCCTAGGCAATAGTAGTTATTGGTTTCGAGTATCAGACGTGCGAAAATTTTGATGGTGGTCAACCATTCCTCAACTACAAACTCCGATATCTCGCGAACGGATTACCAATTCGAGAAATTCCAGTTGCATCTAAAAGCATAATCTCGCCCGATTACAATAGTATGTGTAATTTTGCCCCAGGCCATAGCAGTTATTGGTTTCGAGTATCAGACTTGCGAAAATTTTGATGGCTTCTCAACCATTCCTTAACTTCAAACTCCCATATCTCGCGAACGGATTGACGAACTCGAGAAATTCCTGTTGCATCTGAATGTAGAAACTCGCCCGATTACAACGGTGTGTGTATTTTTGCCCTAGGCATTAGTAGTTATTGGTTTCGAGTATCAGACTTACTAAAATTTTGATAGTTTCTCAACCGTTCCTTAACTTCAAACTCCCATATCTCGCGAACGGATTGACGCACTCGAGAAATTCCTGTTGCATCTGAAATCAGAAGCTCGATCGATTACAACGGTATGTGTATTTTTGCCCTAGGCAATAGTAGTTATTGGTTTCGAGTATCAGACTTGCGAAAATTTGGATGGTTTCTCAACCATTCCTTAACTTCAAACTCCCATATCTCGCGAACGGATTACCAACTCGAGAAATTCCAGTTGCATCTAAAAGCATAATCTCGCCCGATTACAATGGTATGTGTATTTTTGCCCTAGGCCATAGCAGTTATTGGTTTCGAGTATCAGACTTGCGAAAATTTTGATTGTTTCTCAACCATTCCTTAACTTCAAACTCCCATATCTCGCGAACGGATTGACGAACTCGAGAAATTCCTGTTGCATCTGAAGGTAGAAGATCGCCCGATTACAACGTAATGTGTATTTTTGCCCTAGGCAATTGTAGTTATTGGTTTCGAGTATCAGACTTGCGAAAATTTGGATGGTTTCTCAACCATTCCTTAACTTCAAACTCCCATATCTCGCGAACGGATTGACGAACTCGAGAAATTCCTGTTTCATCTGAAAGCAGAAGCTCGATCGATTATAACGGTATGTGTATTTTTGCCCTAGGCAATAGTAGTTATTGGTTTCGAGTATCAGACGTGCGAAAATTTTGATGGTTTCTCAACCATTCCTTAACTTCAAACTCCCATATCTCGCGAACGAATTACCAACTCGAGAAATTCCAGTTGCATCTAAAAGCATAATCTCGCCCGATTACAATGGTACGTGTATTTTTGCCCTAGGCCATAGTAGTTATTGGTTTCGAGTATCAGACTTGCGAAAATTTTGATGGCTTCTCAACCATTCCTTAACTTCAAACTCCCATATCTCGCGAACGGATTGACGAACTCGAGAAATTCCTGTTGCATCTGAAAGTAGAAACTCGCCCGATTACAACGGTATGTGTATTTTTGCCCTAGGCCATAGCAGTTATTGGTTTCGAGTATCAGACTTGCGAAAATTTTGATGGTTTCTCAACCGTTCCTTAACTTCAAACTCCCATATCTCGAGAACGGATTGACGAACTCGAGAAATTCCTGTTGCATCTGAAAGTAGAAACTCGCCCGATTACAACGGTATGTGTATTTTGCCCTAGGCAATAGTAGTTATTGGTTTCGAGTATCAGACGTGCGAAAATTTTGATGGTTTCTCAACCATTCCTTAACTACAAACTCCGATATCTCGCGAACGGATTACCAACTCGAGAAATTCCAGTTGCATCTAAAAGCATAATCTCGCCCGATTAGAATAGTATGTGTAATTTTGCCCTAGGCCATAGCAGTTATTGGTTTCGAGTATCAGACTTGCGAAAATTTTGATGGCTTCTCAACCATTCCTTAACTTCAAACTCCCATATCTCGCGAACGGATTGACGAACTCGAGAAATTCCTGTTGCATCTGAATGTAGAAACTCGCCCGATTACAACGGTGTGTGTATTTTTGCCCTAGGCAATAGTAGTTATTGGTTTCGAGTATCAGACGTGCGAAAATTTTGATGGTTTCTCAACCATTCCTTAACTTCAAACTCCCATATCTCGCGAACGAATTACCAACTCGAGAAATTCCAGTTGCATCTAAAAGCATAATCTCGCCCGATTACAATGGTATGTGTATTTTTGCCCTAGGCCATAGTAGTTATTGGTTTCGAGTATCAGAGATGCGAAAATTTTGATGGCTTCTCAACCATTCCTTAACTTCAAACTCCCATATCTCGCGAACGAATTACCAACTCGAGAAATTCCAGTTGCATCTAAAAGCATAATCTCGCCCGATTACAATGGTATGTGTATTTTTGCCCTAGGCCATAGTAGTTATTGGTTTCGAGTATCAGAGATGCGAAAATTTTGATGGCTTCTCAACCATTCCTTAACTTCGAACTCCCATATCTCGCGAACGGGTTGACGAACTCGAGAAATTTCTGTTGCATCTGAAAGTGGAAACTCGCCCGATTACAATGGTGTGTGTACTTTACCCGTAGGCCATTCCTGTTATTGGTGTCGAGTGTCAGACCAGCGAAAATTTTGATGGTTTCGCAACCATCTCTTAATTCCAAACTCCGATATTTCGCGAACGGATTGACGAACTCGAGAAATTCCTGTTGCATCTGAAAGCAGAAACTCGCCCGATTACAATGGTGTGTGTACCTTTCCCCTAGGCCATTCCAGTTATTGGTTTCGAGTATCAGACCAGCGAAAATTTTGATGGTTTCTCAACCATTACTTAAATTCAAACTCCCATATCTCGCGAACGGTTTGACGAACTCGAGAAATTTCTGCTGCATCTGAAAGTGGAAACTCGCCCGATTACAATGGTGTGTGTACTTTTCCCGTAGGCCATTCCTGTTATTGGTTTCGAGTATCAGACCAGCGAAAATTTTGATGGTTTCTCATCCATTCCTTAACTTCAAACTCCCATATCTCGCGAAAGGATTGACGAACTCGAGAAATTCCTGTTGCATCTGAAAGTAGAAAGTCGCCCGATTACAATGGTATGTGTACTTTTCCCCTAGGCCATTCCAGTTATTGGTTTCGAGTATCAGACCCGCGAAAATTTTGATGGTTTCTCAAACATTCCTTAACATCAAACTCCCATATCTCGCGAACGGATTGACGAACTCGAGAAATTCCTGTTGCATCTGAAAGTGGAAACTCGCCCGATTACAAAGGTAGGTGTATTTTTCCCGTAGGCCTTTGTAGTTATTGGTTTCGTATCAGACTTGCGAAAATTTGGATGGTTTCTCAAGCATTCCTTAACTTCAAACTCCCATATCTCGCGAACGGATTCACGAACTCGAGAAATTTCTGTTGCTTCTGAAAGTATAAACTCGCCCTATTACAATGGTGTGTGTACTTTTCCCCTAGGCCATTCCAGTTATTGGTTTCGAGTATCAGACCAGCGAAAATTTTGATGGTTTCACAACCATTCCTTATCTTCAAAGTCCCATATTTCGCGAACGGATTGACGAACTCGAGAAATTCCTGTTGCATGTGAAAGTAGAAACTCGCCCAATTACAACGGTATGTGTATTTTTCCCCTAGGCCATAGGAGTTATTGGTTTCAAGTATCAGACTTGCGAAAATTTTGATGGTTCCTCAACCATTCCTTAACTTCAAACTCCCATATCTCGCGAAAGGATTGACGAACTCTAGAAATTCCTGTTGCATCTGAAAGTAGAAACTCGCCCGAGTACAGTGGTGTGTGTACTTTTCCCCTAGGCCATTCCAGTTATTGGTTTCGAGTATCAGACCAGAGAAAATTTTGATGGTTTCTCAACCATTCCTTAACTTCAAACACCCATATCTCGCGAACGGATTGACGAACTCGAGAAATTCCTGTTGCATCTGAAAGTAGAAACTCGCCCGATTACAATGGTGTGTGTACTTTTCCCCTAGGCCATTCCTGTTATTGGTTTCGAGTATCAGACCAGCGAAAATTTTGATGGTTTCTCATCCATTCCTTAACTTCAAACTCCCATATCTCGCGAAAGGATTGACGAACTCGAGAAATTCGTGTTGCATCTGAAAGTAGAAACTCGCCCGATTACAATGGTGTGTGTACTTTTCCCCTAGGCCACTCCAGTTATTGGTTTCGAGTATCAGACCCGCGAAAATTTTGATGGTTTCTCAACCATTCCTTAACATCAAACTCCCATATCTCGCGAACGGATTGACGAACTCTAGAAATTCCTGTTGCATCTGAAAGTAGAAACTCGCCCGAGTACAGTGGTGTTTGTAGTTTTCCCCTAGGCCATTCCAGTTATTGGTTTCGAGTATCAGACCAGAGAAAATTTTGATGGTTTCTCAACCATTCCTTAACTTCAAGCTCCCTTATCTCGCGAACGGGTTGATGAACTCGAGAAATTCCTGTTGCATCTGAAAGTAGAAACTCGCCCGATTACAAAGATATGTGTGTTTTTCCCCTAGGCCTTTGTAGTCATTGGTTTCGAGTATCAGGCTTGCGAAAATTTGGATCGTTTCTCAACCATTCCTTAACTTCAAACTCCCACATCTCGCGAACGGATTGACGAACTCGAGAAATTCCTGTTGCATCTGAAAGTAGAAACTCGCCCGATTACAAAGACATGTTTTTTTTTGCCCTAGGCCTTTGTAGTTATTGGTTTCGAGTATCAGACTTGCGAAAATTTTGATCGTTTCTCAACCATTCCTTAACTTCAAACTCCCATATCTCGCGAACGGATTGACGAACTCGATAAATTCCTGTTGCATCTGAAAGTAGAAGCTCGACCGTTTACGAAGATATGTGTGTTTTTCCCCTAGGCCTTTGTAGTTATTGGTTTCGAGTATCAGACTTGCGTAAATTTTGATGGTTTCTCAACCATTCCTTAACTTCCCAATCCCATATCTCGCGAACGGATTGACGAACTCGAGAAATTCCTGTTCCATCTGAAAGTAGAAACTCGCCCGATTACAATGGTGTGTGTACTTTTCCCCTAGGCCGTTCCAGTTATTGGTTTCGAGTATCAGACCAGCGAAAATTTTGGTGGTTTCTCAACCATTCCTTAACTTCAAACTCCCATATCTCGCGAACGGATTGACGAAGTCGAGAAATTCCTGTTGCATCTGAAAGTAGAAACTCGCCCGATTACAATGGTGTGTGTACTTTTCCCCGAGGACATTCCAGTTATTGGTTTCATTAACGTCTTCACGCTCTCACACGCCTTACAAAAATCTTGTTTTCTACTTGTTCTCACATCTTAAATAATTATTCTAAGTTCGCAGCCAATTAGCTCGGCGTTACTCGTGGTAAGTGATACTTCGTCGCGAGTAATACCGATTTCCAGGTCTCACCACGTGGAGGTTGCTGCGAGCGGAGACCCGGAGAGAGACAGATGGAATCAATTTTCCTTCGATCTCCTTGTTTAGTTCTGCCAAGCAATTACATTATGGAAAAATTAGGCAAAATTGGGAAAGACGCGACACGAACCGTGCAGTTGGTCCTACTAGGTCTATCCCGTCTCCCCTCCGTGGTTCCGATTCCAGAGAAAACGAACGACGCCTACCACTCCCCTAGAGGAGTGCCCCGTTTCTCCATCTTTACGACGAGAGGGTCTTATTTTGGAGACTTTCGCAGGGACCGGCAAAAATGCCTGCTCCTGTGGTCGCAACATGCCCCCTCTGGAAGCGGACACACCGGAAGGGACGGCGATAGGCCGTTCGGACTACTTATACGGCCGGCCACTTGCTTGTACAAGAAGCAGTGGTGACCGGACCGAGGAACGAGGAAGCGAGCAAAATTAAGCTAAAGATTGGATAATTGCTTGGCAGATCACAGCCTTAAAATTAACTTATTCTAACTGCAGAGATGGACGGAATCAATGTTCCTTTGATCTCCTCGTTTAATTCTGCCGAGCAATTACATTATGGAAAAATTAGGCGAAATTGGGAAATACGCGACACGAACCGTGGAGTTGCTCCTACTAGGTCGGTCCCGTTTCCCCTCAGTGGGCCCGATTAAAGAGGAAATGCACGACGCCGTCCACTCATATAGAGTGCCCCGTTTCTCCCAACTCCGCGTCAGGAACCACGCAAAGCGTGGACCTGACTCACGGAAGATGACAAAGAGAGGGTCTTGTGGCACAAGGACTTCCGCAAGGACCGGTGCGAACACCTGCCCCTGTGTTCGCAGGATATTCTCTCTCAAAGCGGACGCACCAGAAGAGACAGCGATCGAGCGTTCGGTCCACCTCCACGGCCGGTCACTTGTTTATGCAACAAGCAGAGGTGGCCGGACTGAGATACGAGCAAGCGAGCAAAAAGAAGTTAAAGATTGGATAATTGCTCGGCAGATCACAGATACTCGTACATGGTAACCTTAAAACTAACTTAGTCTATACTTAGAATTAACAGTCCCGCGGAGGACGCAATACATCAGTCCTCTTCGTTCTTCGTTCTTCGTTTTCCGATACATCTAACAGAATGTATCTAAGAGAAACCTAAGAGAAACCTAAAGTCATGGCATAATAGAAAATAGAAATGAATTTGGTTAGTGGAAAAAAATAAACATGTCAAAACAAGTAGAAATTAAAATCAGAGTACAAATGAAATGAATTAGACAAAGAAACAGTTAGAAAAAAAAAAGAAAGGATTGAGAGAGTGGTCGCCAGTACTGACCACCGCTTACCGGCGGCCAGTACCGGTTACCATGGTGAGGGATCCCCCTTCCATAAACCTAAAACGAAGAGATGCGTCCACCTCGGAGGCTTCGGGAACAATGAAATTTTAAACAACCGGGGGCTCCTTATATACCCTCCCCAAGGTGACTTGCCGTTTCTTCCATTGTCTTTGTTCGATCTAATCGAAATCTTCGAAGGCGAACGGTTTCGGTGAATGTTTGTTCATTTCCGCGATTGTTACTAACATTTATGCATGTTTCCAATATTGATCGAACAATGTGCATCTTATTTATGTATTGCAATTAATTAAGAAACTTATAGAAATTGATTTTGATCGAGACTCGGTGTTAAAACGTGTTTCGTAAAGTTTTAAAGCATGGAAAGTAACAATTGTTCATTAAATACATTAATTTAACATTTGTTTAATTCTTATAATTTACACAATACGCGTAGAAGTGGTATTTTTTACATAAAAGTGCCGAAATTCAATTAATCGCTTTTTTAGTTAGAAAAATCATCGCGATGAAGACTTGTGAATCGATAATCGATACCTGTAGCCTTGAAAATGTCAGTTGGATCTCAGCGAAAAATTCCTTCGCGAACAAAGAATATTTCAACGAAATGATATTTTAAGCCATTATTTATACAAGGAAATAGTTAATAATTGTTCAAACTACGGTCCTACGACGGTTATTAATAATTATGATAAATAAACATCAAGATATTGCAAAATCTGCGAAGGCGAACGGTTTCTGTGAATGTTTCTTCCTGTATGCGATTGTTATTAACTTTTTCGCGTGCTCCCAATATTAATCGAACAATGTACATCTTATCTATGCATTACAAATGATTAAGTAACTTATAGAAATTGATTTTGATCGAGATTCGAAGTGAAAACGTGTTTCGTAAAGATTTAATGCATAGAAAGTAGTAATTGTCTATTTGGTACATTAATTTAACATTTATTTAATTCTTATAATTTACACAATACGTGCAGAAGTTGCATTTTTTACTTAAAAGTGGCACAATTCAATTAATCGCTTTTCTAAATAGAAAAATTATCGTGATGAACACTTGTGAATCGATCATCGATACCTGTAACATTGAGAATATCAGTTGGATCTCAACGAAAAATTCCTTCGTGAACAAAGAATATTTTAACGAAATGATATTTTAAGCCCTTATTTATACTAGGACAGTGATAATAATTGTTTAAACTATGGTCCTACGACGATTGTTAATAAATATGATAAATGAACGTCAGGATATTGCGAAATCTGCGAAGGCGAACGGTTTCGGTGAATGTTTGTTCATTTCCGCGATTGTTACTAACATTTATACATGTTCCGAACATTTATCTTACAATATGCATCTTATTTATGCATTAAATATGATTGATTTGCCTACAGCAATTAATTTTGACCGAGATTCGAGGTATAAACGTTGTTTATTAGATACATTAATTTAACATTTGTATCGTTCTTATAATTTTCGGATTATGCGTGGAAGCTGTATTCTTGATGTAATAGCGTCGAAATTCAATTAATCGCTTTTCTAGATAGAAAAACCATCGTGATAGACGTTTGTGAATCGATAAACGTTTCCAGCCTTGACAATGTCGGTTTGATCTCAATAAGAACAATTCCATCGCGAACAAAGAACATTTCAACGAAATGATATTTTAAGCCATTATTTATACTAGGACATTGTTAATAATTGTTTAATCTACGGTCCTACGACCGTTGTTAATAATTATGATAAACAAACATCAAGATATTGCGAAATCTGGGAAGGCGAATTGCTTTAGCGAATGTTTATGTCTCTAGGCGATTGTTAGAAACATTTTTCCACGTTCCGAACTTTTATGTTACAGTATGTGAATTAAATTTTATCGGAAAATTTAACGAAGAGTTTGGTATACATATATTTCTCCATTTTTTATGAAAATTAACATTTGTAAACTAATTAATGGTTTGCACTGTAAAAGTTGGGAATATGAATGTTACAAAATGCATTTTCTTTTGCATTGTAAATGAATAATTTGCTTATAAAGATTAATTTAGGTTGCAAATCGAGAAATATATGAATATCAATATTTTGCTTTCATTTTCAAAATCAATTAATTTGTGAAAACTAACTAATGATTTATGATACCTAAATAAGATGCATATTGTTCGATCAATATTGGGAACATGCATAAATGTTAATAACAATCGCGGAAATGAACAAACATTAACCGAAACCGTCCGCCTTCGAAGATTTCGCAATATCTCGATGTTTATTTATCATATTTATTATCAACCGTCGTAGGACTGTAGATTAAACAATTATTAACAATGTTCTAGTATAAATAATGGCTTAAAATATCATTTCGTTGAAATATTCTTTGTTCGCGAAGGAATTTTTCGCTGAGATCCAACTGACATTTTCAAGGCTACAGGTATCGATTATCGATTCACAAGTCTTCATCGCGATGATTTTTCTATCTAAGAAAGCGATTAATTGAATTTCGGCACTTTTATGTAAAAAACACAACTTCTACGCGTATTGTGTAAATTATAAGAATTAAACAAATGTTAACTTAATGCATTTAATGAACAATTGTTACTTTCCATGCTTAAAAACTTTACGAAACACGTTTTAACATCGAGTCTCGATCAAAATCAATTTCTATAAGTTTCTTAATTAATTGCAATACATAAATAAGATGCACATTGTTCGATCAATATTGGGAACATGTATAAATGTTAGTAACAATCGCGGAAATGAACAAACATTCACCGAAACCGTTCGCCTTCGAAAATTTCGATTAGATCGAACAAAGACAATGGAAGAACCGGTAAGTGACCTTACGGAGGGTTTATAAGGAGCCCCCGGTTGTTTAAAATTTCATTCTTCCTGGAGCCTCGGAGGTGGATGGATCTCTTCGTTTTAGGTTTATGGAAGGGGGACCCCCACCTTGGTAACCGGTACTGGCCGCCGGTAGGCGGTGGTCAGTACTGGCGACCATTCTCTCAATCCTTTCTTTGGTTTTTAATTGTTTCTTTCTGTAATTTATTTTATTTGTTCTCTGATTTTACTTTGTACTTGTTTTTCCATGTTTATTTTTTTGTCATTCTTGCCTTTATTTCCTTTGTTACTGAATGACTGTATTTAATCACTAACCAACTTCATTTCTATTTTCTATCATTTTTTTATCATGCCTTGACTTTAGGTTTCTCTTAGGTAGGCACACCGGAGAACGAAGAACGAAGAACGAAGAACGAAGAACGAAGAACGAAGAACGAAGAACGAAGAACGAAGAACGAAGAACGAAGAACGAAGAACGAAGAACGAAGAACGAAGAACGAAGAACGAAGAACGAAGAACGAAGAGGACACTATCGTCGCAACCGCCGTGGGATCTTTAGTTAAGCTTGGAATAAGTTAATTTTAAGGCCACGGTGTACAAATATCTGTTATCTGTCAAGCAATTATCCAATCTTTAGCTTATTTTTGCTCGCTTCCTCGTTCTTCAGCCCGGTCATCACTGCTTGTTGCATAAGCAAGTGACCGGCCGTGTAGGTGGTCCGAACGGTCGATCGCCGTCTCTTCTGGTGCGTCCGCTTCCAGAGAGAACATGCTGCGACCACAGAGGCAGGTGTTCGCATCGGTCCCTGTGGAAGCCTTGTGCCATAAGACCCTCTCTTCGTCATCCTCCGTGAGTCAGGTCCACGCTTTGCGTGGTTCCTGACGCGGAGTTGGGAGAAACGGGGCACTCTATATGAGTGGACGGCGTCGTGCATTTCCTCTTTAATCGGGCCCACTGAGGGGAAACGGGACCGACCTAGTAGGACCAACTGCACGGTTCGTGTCGCGTCTTTTCCAATTTTGCCTAATTTTTCCATAATGTAATTGCTTGGCAGAACTAAACGAGGAGATCGAAGGAACATTGATTCCTTCCATCTCTTTGGTTTAGTATCTTCGTTTGTATCGGGTGTCGAGGGAGATCGATGGAACTTTGATTCCATCTATCTCTCTCCGGGTCTCCGATCGCAGCAACCTCCACGTGGTGAGACCTGGTAATCGGTATTACTCGCGACGAACAGTAATTAGTCGTCGTGGGTAGTACCGAGCTAATCGGCTGCGAGTTTAGAATAGTAATTTTTACGGTACAGTAAAGTACTTTACGGTACAGTACTTTCAACAAGTTCAATTGATGTATTGAAATAAAATCAACTTCACTGACAGCAGAAACTTTATTTTTGTCCATTATTTGTTTCCATTTCTTTAACCCGATCCTATCAAACTGCTAAAACTACTTAAAACTATATGTCCTCAACTATCATGTTCTCCTGATACAAAGAAAATCGGGATCCATGATTCAGAAATTCGTTCGAAAGTACAACAAAATTTCGATTCGTGGAAATTCTTGGAATTTGACGTCAATTCTAAGAATCCGCGAAATCGTGCCACTTCTTCGCATATCGTACACTGACACCAAGACTCCCAAAATCAAACATTTTCTAAAATTTATGCCTGAATTTCAACCTTTGGTATCAGGAAAATACGAAAAATTTCGATTCTTCAAGTATTAATCAAATGCTAAATTGATATATCTCCTAGACAATTATTACTTTCCATGTTTTAAAACTTTAAGAAACATCTCTTTACTTTGAAGTACGATCAAAATTATTATAATCATTTAATCTAAACGGAGAAACGGAGTAACGGAGAAACGGAGAAACGGAGAAACGGAAAAACGGAGAAAAGGAGAAAAGGAGAAACGGAGAAACGGAGAAACGGAGAAACGGAGAAACGCAGACACGCAGACACGGAGAAACGGAGAAACGGAGAAACGGAGAAACGGAGAAACGGAGAAACGGAGAAACGGAGAAACGGAGAAACGGAGAAACGGAGAAACGGAGAAACGGAGAAACGGAGAAACGGAGAAACGGAGAAACGGAGAAACGGAGAAACGGAGAAACGGAGAAACGGAGGAACGGAGAAACGAAGGAAGAAACGGAGAAACGAAGGAAGAAACGGAGAAACGAAGAAAGAAACCGAGAAACGAAGAACGGAATGAAGAATAGAAGAAAGAAATGGAGAAACGAAGAAAGAAACGGAAAATCGAAGAAAGAAACGGAGAAACGAAGAAAGAAACGGAGAAACGAAGAAAGAAACGGAGAAACGAACAAAGAAACGGAGAAACGAACGAAGAAACGGAGAAACGGAGAAATAAATGGAGAAACGAAGAAATAAACGGAGAAACGGAGAAAGAAACGGAGGAACGAACAAAGAAACGGTGAAACGGAGAAACGGAGAAACGGAGAAACGGAGAAACGGAGAAACGGAGAAACGGAGAAACGGAGAAACGGAGAAACGGAGAAACGGAGAAACGAAGGAAGAAACGGAGAAACGAAGAAAGAAACGGAGAAGCGAAAAAAGACACGAAGAAACGAAGAAAGAAACCGAGAAACGAAGAACGGAATGAAGAATAGAAGAAAGAAATGGAGAAACGAAGAAGGAAACGGAAAATCGAAGAAAGAAACGGAGAAACGTAGAAAGAAACGGAGAAACGAAGAAAGAAACGGAGAAACGAACAAAGAAACGGAGAAACGAACGAAGAAACGGAGAAACGGAGAAATAAATGGAGAAACGAAGAAATAAACGGAGAAACGGAGAAAGAAACGGAGGAACGAAGAAGTAAACGGAGAAACGGAGAAAGAATCGGAGGAACGAAAAAAGAAACGGTGAAACGGAGAAACGGAGAAACGGAGAAACTGAGAAACCGAGAAACGGGGAAACGGAGAAACAGAGAAACCGAGAAACAGAGAAACAGAGAAACGGAGCACCGGAGAAACGGAGGAACGCAGAAACGGAGAAACGGAGAAACGGAGAAACGGAGAAACGGAGAAACGGAGAAACGGAGAAACGGGGAATCGGAGAAACGGAGAAACGGAGAAACGGAGAAACGGAGAAACAGAGAAACGGGGAAACGGAGAAACGGAGAAACGGAGAAACGGAGAAACGGAGAAACGGAGAAACGGAGAAACTGAGAAACGGAGAAACGGCGAAACGGAGAAACGGAGAAACGGAGAAACGGAGGAACGGAGAAACGGAGAAACGGAGAAACGGAGAAACGGAGAAACGGAGAAACGGAGAAACGGAGAAACGGAGAAACGGAGAAACGGAGAAACGGAGAAACGGAGAAACGGAGAAACGGAGAAACGAAGGAAGAAACGGAGAAACGAAGAAAGAAACGGAGAAACGAAGAAAGAAACGGAGAAACGAAGAAAGAAACGGAGAAGCTAAGAAAGACACGAAGAAACGAAGAAAGAAAGCGAGAAACGAAGAACGGAATGAAGAATAGAAGAAAGAAATGGAGAAACGAAGAAAGAAACGGAAAATCGAAGAAAGAAACGGAGAAACGAAGAAAGAAACGGAGAAACGAACAAAGAAACGGAGAAACGAACAAAGAAACGGAGAAACGGAGAAATAAATGGGGAAACGAAGAAATAAACGGAGAAACGCAGAAAGAAACGGAGGAACGAAGAAATAAACGGAGAAACGGAGAAAGAAACGGAGGAAAGAACAAAGAAACGGTGAAACGGAGAAACGGCGAAACGGAGAAACTGAGAAACCGAGAAACGGAGAAACGGAGAAACAGAGAAACCGAGAAACGGAGAAACCGAGAAACGGAGCACCGGAGAAACGGAGGAACGGCGAAACGGAGGAACGGAGAAACGGAGAAACGGAGAAACGGAGAAACGGAGAAACGGAGAAACGGAGAAATGGAGAAACGGAGAAACGGAGAAACGGAGAAACGGCGAAACGGAGAAACGGAGAAACGGAGAAACGGAGAAACGGAGAAACGGAGAAACGGAGAAACGGAGAAACGAAGGAAGAAACGGAGAACCGAAGAACGACACGAAGAAACGAAGAAAGAAACCGAGACACGAAGAACGGAATGAAGAATAGAAGAAAGAAATGGAGAAACGAAGAAAGAAACGGAAAATCGAAGAGAGAAACGGAGAAACGAAGAAAGAAACGGAGAAACGAAGAAAGAAACGGAGAAACGAACAAAGAAACGGAGAAACGAACAAAGAAACGGAGAAACGGAGAAATAAATGGAGAAACGAAGAAATAAACGGAGAAACGGAGAAAGAAACGGAGGAACGAAGAAATAAACGGAGAAACGGAGAAAGAAACGGAGGAACGAACAAAGAAACGGTGAAACGCAGAAACGGAGAAACGGAGAAACGAAGGAAGAAACGGAGAAACGAAGAAAGAAACGGAGAAACGAAGAAAGAAACGGAGAAGCTAAGAAAGACACGAAGAAACGAAGAAAGAAAGCGAGAAACGAAGAACGGAATGAAGAATAGAAGAAAGAAATGGAGAAACGAAGAAAGAAACGGAAAATCGAAGAAAGAAACGGAGAAACGAAGAAAGAAACGGAGAAAGAAACGGAGGTACGAAGAAATAAACGGAGAAACGGAGAAAGAAACGGAGGAACGAACAAAGAAACGGTGAAACGGAGAAAGAAACGGAGGAACGAACAAAGAAACGGTGAAACGGAGAAACGGAGAAACGGAGAAACGGAGAAACGGAGAAACGGAGAAACGGAGAAACGGAGAAACGGAGAAACGGAGAAGCGGAGAAACGGAGAAACGGAGAAACGGAGAAACGGAGAAACGGAGAAACGGAGAAACGGAGAAACGGAGAAACGGAGAAACGGAGAAACGGAGAAACGGAGAAACGGAGAAACGGAGAAACGGAGAAACGGAGAAACGGAGAAACGGAGAAACGGAGAAACGGAGAAACGGAGAAACGGAGAAACGGAGAAACGGAGAAACGGAGAAACGAAGGAAGAAACGGGGAAGCGAAGAAAGAAACGGAGAAACGAAGAAAGAAACGGAGAAGCGAAGAACGACACGAAGAAACGAAGAAAGAAACCGAGAAACGAAGAACGGAATGAAGAATAGAAGAAAGAAATGGAGAAACGTAGAAAGAAACGGAAAATCGAAGAAAGAAACGGAGAAACGAAGATAGAAACGGAGAAACGGAGAAAGAAACGGAGAAACGAACAAAGAAACGGAGAAACGAACAAAGAAACGGAGAAACGGAGAAATAAATGGAGAAACGAAGAAATAAACGGAGAAACGCAGAAAGAAACGGAGGAACGAAGAAATAAACGGAGAAACGGAGAAAGAAACGGAGGAAAGAACAAAGAAACGGTGAAACGGAGAAACGGCGAAACGGAGAAACTGAGAAACCGAGAAACGGAGAAACGGAGAAACAGAGAAACCGAGAAACGGAGAAACCGAGAAACGGAGCACCGGAGAAACGGAGGAACGGCGAAACGGAGGAACGGAGAAACGGAGAAACGGAGAAACGGAGAAACGGAGAAACGGAGAAACGGAGAAATGGAGAAACGGAGAAACGGAGAAACGGAGAAACGGCGAAACGGAGAAACGGAGAAACGGAGAAACGGAGAAACGGAGAAACGGAGAAACGGAGAAACGGAGAAACGGAGAAACGAAGGAAGAAACGGAGAACCGAAGAACGACACGAAGAAACGAAGAAAGAAACCGAGACACGAAGAACGGAATGAAGAATAGAAGAAAGAAATGGAGAAACGAAGAAAGAAACGGAAAATCGAAGAGAGAAACGGAGAAACGAAGAAAGAAACGGAGAAACGAAGAAAGAAACGGAGAAACGAACAAAGAAACGGAGAAACGAACAAAGAAACGGAGAAACGGAGAAATAAATGGAGAAACGGAGAAAGAAACGGAGGAACGAACAAAGAAACGGTGAAACGCAGAAACGGAAAAACGGAGAAACGAAGGAAGAAACGGAGAAACGAAGAAAGAAACGGAGAAACGAAGAAAGAAACGGAGAAGCTAAGAAAGACACGAAGAAACGAAGAAAGAAAGCGAGAAACGAAGAACGGAATGAAGAATAGAAGAAAGAAATGGAGAAACGAAGAAAGAAACGGAAAATCGAAGAAAGAAACGGAGAAACGAAGAAAGAAACGGAGAAAGAAACGGAGGTACGAAGAAATAAACGGAGAAACGGAGAAAGAAACGGAGGAACGAACAAAGAAACGGTGAAACGGAGAAAGAAACGGAGGAACGAACAAAGAAACGGTGAAACGGAGAAACGGAGAAACGGAGAAACGGAGAAACGGAGAAACGGAGAAACGGAGAAACGGAGAAACGGAGAAACGGAGAAGCGGAGAAACGGAGAAACGGAGAAACTGAGAAACGGAGAAACGGAGAAACGGAGAAACGGAGAAACGGAGAAACGGAGAAACGGAGAAACGGAGAAACGGAGAAACGGAGAAACGGAGAAACGGAGAAACGGAGAAACGGAGAAACGGAGAAACGGAGAAACGGAGAAACGGAGAAACGGAGAAACGGAGAAACGGAGAAACGAAGGAAGAAACGGGGAAGCGAAGAAAGAAACGGAGAAACGAAGAAAGAAACGGAGAAGCGAAGAACGACACGAAGAAACGAAGAAAGAAACCGAGAAACGAAGAACGGAATGAAGAATAGAAGAAAGAAATGGAGAAACGTAGAAAGAAACGGAAAATCGAAGAAAGAAACGGAGAAACGAAGATAGAAACGGAGAAACGGAGAAAGAAACGGAGAAACGAACAAAGAAACGGAGAAACGAACAAAGAAACGGAGAAACGGAGAAATAAATGGAGAAACGAAGAAATAAACGGAGAAACGGAGAAAGAAACGGAGGAACGAAGAAGTAAACGGAGAAACGGAGAAAGAATCGGAGGAACGAAAAAAGAAACGGTGAAACGGAGAAACGGAGAAACGGAGAAACTGAGAAACCGAGAAACGGGGAAACGGAGAAACAGAGAAACCGAGAAACAGAGAAACAGAGAAACGGAGCACCGGAGAAACGGAGGAACGCAGAAACGGAGAAACGGAGAAACGGAGAAACGGAGAAACGGAGAAACGGAGAAACGGAGAAACGGAGAAACGGAGAAACGGGGAATCGGGGAATCGGAGAAACGAACAAAGAAACGGAGAAACGGAGAAACGGAGAAACGGAGAAACGGAGGAACGAACAAAGAAACGGTCAAACGGAGAAACGGAGAAACGGAGAAACGGAGAAACGGAGAAACGGAGAAACGGAGAAACGGAGAAACGAAGAAACGGAGAAACGGAGAAACGGAGTAACGGAGATACGGAGAAACGGAGAAACGGAGAAACGGAGAAACGAAGGAAGAAACGGAGAAGCGAAGAAAGACACGAAGAAACGAAGAAAGAAACCGAGAAAAAAAGAACGGAATGAAGAATAGAAGAAAGAAATGGAGAAACGTAGAAAGAAACGGAAAATCGAAGAAAGAAACGGAGAAACGAAGAAAGAAACGGAGAAACGAAGAAAGAAACGGAGAAACGAACAAAGAAACGGAGAAACGGAGAAATAAATGGAGAAACGAAGAAATAAACGGAGAAACGCAGAAAGAAACGGAGGAACGAAGAAATAAACGGAGAAACGGAGAAAGAAACGGAGGAACGAACAAAGAAACGGTGAAACGGAGAAACGGAGAAACTGAGAAACCGAGAAACGGAGAAACGGAGAAACAGAGAAACCGAGAAACGGAGAAACCGAGAAACGGAGCACCGGAGAAACGGAGGAACGGCGAAACGGAGGAACGGAGAAACGGAGAAACGGAGAAACGGAGAAACGGAGAAACGGAGAAACGAAGAAACGGAGAAACGGAGAAACGGAGTAACGGAGAACGGAGCGGAGAAACGGAGAAACGGAGAAACGGAGAAACGGAGAAACGGAGAAACGGAGAAACGGAGAAACAGAGAAACGGGGAAACGGAGAAACGGAGAAACGGAGAAACGGAGGAACGGAGAAACGGAGAAACGGAGAAACGGAGAAACGGAGAAACGGAGAAACGAAGCAAGAAACGGAGAAGCGAAGAAAGAAACGGAGAAACGAAGAAAGAAACGGAGAAACGAAGAACGGAATGAAGAATAGAAGAAAGAAATGGAGAAACGAAGAAAGAAACGGAAAATCGAAGAAAGAAACGGAGAAACGAAGAAAGAAACGGAGAAACGAACAAAGAAACGGTGAAACGGAGAAACGGAGAAACGGAGAAACTGAGAAACCGAGAAACGGAGAAACGGAGAAACAGAAAAACCGAGAAACAGAGAAACCGAGAAACGGAGAACCGGAGAAAAGGAGGAACGGAGAAACGGAGAAACGGAGAAACGGAGAAACGGAGAAACGGAGAAACGGAGAAACGGAGAAACGGAGAAACGGAGAAACGGAGAAACGGAGAAACGGAGAAACGGAGAAACGGAGAAACGGAGAAACGGCGAAACGGAGAAACGGAGAAACGGAGAAATGGAGAAACGGAGAAACGGAGAAACGGAGAAACGGAGAAACGGAGAAGCGGAGAAACGGAGAAACGGAGAAACGGAGAAACGGAGAAACGGCGAAACGGAGAAACGGAGAAACGGAGAAACGGAGGAACGGAGAAACGGAGAAACGGAGGAACGGAGAAACGGAGAAACGGAGAAACGGAGAAACGGAGAAACGGCGAAACGGAGAAACGGAGAAACGGAGAAACGGAGAAACGGAGAAACGGAGAAACGGAGAAACGGAGAAACGGAGAAACGGAGAAACGGAGAAACGGAGAAACGGAGAAACGGAGAAACGAAGGAAGAAACGGAGAAACGAAGAAAGAAACGGAGAAACGAAGAAAGAAACGGAGAAGCTAAGAAAGACACGAAGAAACGAAGAAAGAAAGCGAGAAACGAAGAACGGATTGAAGAATAGAAGAAAGAAATGGAGAAACGAAGAAAGAAACGGAAAATCGAAGAAAGAAACGGAGAAACGAAGAAAGAAACGGAGAAACGAACAAAGAAACGGAGAAACGAACAAAGAAACGGAGAAACGGAGAAATAAATGGGGAAACGAAGAAATAAACGGAGAAACGGAGAAAGAAACGGAGGAACGAACAAAGAAACGGTGAAACGGAGAAACGGAGAAACGGAGAAACTGAGAAACCGAGAAACGGAGAAACGGAGAAACGGAGAAACAGAGAAACCGAGAAACGGAGAAACGGAGCACCGGAGAAACGGAGGAACGGAGAAACGGAGAAACAGAGAAACCGAGAAACGGAGAAACGGAGAAACGGAGAAACGGAGAAACGAAGGATGAAACGGAGAAGCCAAGAAAGAAACGGAGAAACGTAGAAAGAAACGGAGAAACGAACAAAGAAACGGAGAAACGAACAAAGAAACGGAGAAACGGAGAAATAAATGGAGAAACGAAGAAATAAACGGAGAAACGCAGAAAGAAACGGAGGAACGAAGAAATAAACGGAGAAACGGAGAAAGAAACGGAGGAAAGAACAAAGAAACGGTGAAACGGAGAAACGGCGAAACGGAGAAACTGAGAAACCGAGAAACGGAGAAACGGAGAAACAGAGAAACGGAGAAACAGAGAAACCGAGAAACGGAGAAACCGAGAAACGGAGGAACGGAGAAACGGAGGAACGGCGAAACGGAGGAACGGAGGAACGGAGAAACGGAGAAACGGAGAAACGGAGAAACGGAGAAACGGAGAAACGGAGAAACGGAGAAACGGAGAAACGGAGAAACGGAGAAACGGAGAAACGGCGAAACGGAGAAACGGAGAAACGGAGAAACGGAGAAACGGAGAAACGGAGAAACGGAGAAACGGAGAAACGAAGGAAGAAACGGAGAACCGAAGAACGACACGAAGAAACGAAGAAAGAAACCGAGACACGAAGAACGGAATGAAGAATAGAAGAAAGAAATGGAGAAACGAAGAAAGAAACGGAAAATCGAAGAGAGAAACGGAGAAACGAAGAAAGAAACGGAGAAACGAAGAAAGAAACGGAGAAACGAACAAAGAAACGGAGAAACGAACAAAGAAACGGAGAAACGGAGAAATAAATGGAGAAACGAAGAAATAAACGGAGAAACGGAGAAAGAAACGGAGGAACGAAGAAATAAACGGAGAAACGGAGAAAGAAACGGAGGAACGAACAAAGAAACGGTGAAACGCAGAAACGGAGAAACGGAGAAACTGAGAAACCGACAAACGGAGAAACGGAGAAACAGAGAAACCGAGAAACAGAGAAACAGAGAAACCGAGATACGGAGAACCGGAGAAACGGAGGAACGGAGAAACGGAGAAACGGAGAAACGAAGAAACGGAGAAACGGAGAAACGGAGTAACTGAGAAACGGAGAAACGGAGAAACGGAGAAACGGAGAAACGGAGAAACGGAGAAACGGAGAAACAGAGAAACGGAGAAACGGAGAAACGGAGAAACGGAGAAACGGAGAAACGGCGAAAGGGAGAAACGGAGAAACGGAGAAACGGAGAAACGGAGAAACCGAGAAACGGAGAAACGGAGAAACGGAGAAACGGAGAAACGGAGAAACGGAGAAACGGAGAAACGGAGAAACGAAGGAAGAAACGGAGAAGCGAAGAACGACACGAAGAAACGAAGAAAGAAACGGAGAAACGAAGAAAGAAACGGAGAAACGAACAAAGAAACGGAGAAACGAACAAAGAAACGGAGAAACGAACAAAGAAACGGAGAAACGAACAAAGAAACGGAGAAACGGAGAAACGGAGAAACGGAGAAACTGAGAAACCGAGAATCGGAGAAACGGAGAAACAGAGAAACCGAGAAACGGAGAAACCGAGAAACGGAGCACCGGAGAAACGGAGGAACGGCGAAACGGAGGAACGGAGAAACGGAGAAACGGAGAAACGGAGAAACGGAGAAACGGAGAAACGGAGAAACGAAGAAACGGAGAAACGGAGAAACGGAGTAACGGAGAAACGGAGAAACGGAGAAACGGAGAAACGGAGAAACGGAGAAACGGAGAAACGGAGAAACGGAGAAACAGAGAAACGGGGAAACGGAGAAACGGAGAAACGGGGAAACGGAGGAACGGAGAAACGGAGAAACGGAGAAACGGAGAAACGGAGAAACGAAGCAAGAAACGGAGAAGCGAAGAAAGAAACGGAGAAACGAAGAAAGAAACGGAGAAACGAAGAACGGAATGAAGAATAGAAGAAAGAAATGGAGAAACGAAGAAAGAAACGGAAAATCGAAGAAAGAAACGGAGAAACGAAGAAAGAAACGGAGAAACGAACAAAGAAACGGTGAAACGGAGAAACGGAGAAACGGAGAAACTGAGAAACCGAGAAACGGAGAAACGGAGAAACAGAAAAACCGAGAAACAGAGAAACCGAGAAACGGAGAACCGGAGAAAAGGAGGAACGGAGAAACGGAGAAACGGAGAAACGGAGAAACGGAGAAACGGAGAAACGGAGAAACGGAGAAACGGAGAAACGGAGAAACGGAGAAACGGAGAAACGGAGAAACGGAGAAACGGAGAAACGGAGAAACGGAGAAACGGCGAAACGGAGAAACGGAGAAACGGAGAAACGGAGAAACGGAGAAACGGAGAAACGGAGAAACGGAGAAACGGAGAAGCGGAGAAACGGAGAAACGGAGAAACGGAGAAACGGAGAAACGGCGAAACGGAGAAACGGAGAAACGGAGAAACGGAGAAACGGAGGAACGGAGAAACGGAGAAACGGAGGAACGGAGAAACGGAGAAACGGAGAAACGGAGAAAGGAAGCAAGAAACGGAGAAGCGAAGAAAGAAACGGAGAAACGGAGAAAGAAACGGAGAAACGAAGAACGGAATGAAGAATAGAAGAAAGAAATGGAGAAACGAAGAAAGAAACGGAAAATCGAAGAAAGAAACGGAGAAACGAAGAAAGAAACGGAGAAACGAACAAAGAAACGGTGAAACGGAGAAACGGAGAAACGGAGAAACGGAGAAACTGAGAAACCGAGAAACGGAGAAACGGAGAAACAGAGAAACCGAGAAACAGAGAAACCGAGAAACGGAGAAAAGGAGAGAAGGAGGAACGGAGAAACGGAGAAACGGAGAAACGGAGAAACGGAGAAACGGAGAAACGGAGAAACGGAGAAACGGAGAAACGGAGAAACGGAGAAACGGAGAAACGGAGAAACGGAGAAACGGCGAAACGGAGAAACGGAGAAACGGAGAAACGGAGAAACGAAGAAACGGAGAAACGGAGAAACGGAGAAACGGAGAAACGGAGAAACGGAGAAACGGAGAAACGGAGAAACGGCGAAACGGAGAAACGGAGAAACGGAGAAACGGAGGAACGGAGAAACGGAGAAACGGAGAAACGGAGAAACGGAGAAACGGAGAAACGGAGAAACGGAGGAACGGAGAAACGGAGAAACGGAGAAACGGAGAAACGGAGAAACGGAGAAACGGAGAAACGGAGAAACGGAGAAACGGAGAAACGGAGAAACGGAGAAACGGAGAAACGAAGGAAGAAACGGAGAACCGAAGAACGACACGAAGAAACGAAGAAAGAAACCGAGACACGAAGAACGGAATGAAGAATAGAAGAAAGAAATGGAGAAACGAAGAAAGAAACGGAAAATCGAAGAGAGAAACGGAGAAACGAAGAAAGAAACGGAGAAACGAAGAAAGAAACGGAGAAACGAACAAAGAAACGGAGAAACGAACAAAGAAACGGAGAAACGGAGAAATAAATGGAGAAACGAAGAAATAAACGGAGAAACGGAGAAAGAAACGGAGGAACGAAGAAATAAACGGAGAAACGGAGAAAGAAACGGAGGAACGAACAAAGAAACGGTGAAACGCAGAAACGGAGAAACGGAGAAACTGAGAAACCGACAAACGGAGAAACGGAGAAACAGAGAAACCGAGAAACAGAGAAACAGAGAAACCGAGATACGGAGAACCGGAGAAACGGAGGAACGGAGAAACGGAGAAACGGAGAAACGAAGAAACGGAGAAACGGAGAAACGGAGTAACTGAGAAACGGAGAAACGGAGAAACGGAGAAACGGAGAAACGGAGAAACGGAGAAACAGAGAAACGGAGAAACGGAGAAACGGAGAAACGGAGAAACGGAGAAACGGCGAAAGGGAGAAACGGAGAAACGGAGAAACGGAGAAACGGAGAAACCGAGAAACGGAGAAACGGAGAAACGGAGAAACGGAGAAACGGAGAAACGGAGAAACGGAGAAACGGAGAAACGAAGGAAGAAACGGAGAAGCGAAGAACGACACGAAGAAACGAAGAAAGAAACGGAGAAACGAAGAAAGAAACGGAGAAACGAACAAAGAAACGGAGAAACGAACAAAGAAACGGAGAAACGAACAAAGAAACGGAGAAACGAACAAAGAAACGGAGAAACGGAGAAATAAATGGAGAAACGAAGAAATAAACGGAGAAACGGAGAAAGAAACGGAGGAACGAACAAAGAAACGGTGAAACGGAGAAACGGAGGAACGAACAAAGAAACTGTGAAACGGAGAAACGGAGAAACGGAGAAACTGAGAAACAGAGAAACCGAGAAACGGAGAAACAGAGAAACCGAGAAACAGAGAAACCGAGATACGGAGAACCGGAGAAACGGAGGAACGGAGAAACGGCGAAACGGAGAAACGGAGAAACGGAGAAACGGAGGAACGGAGAAACGGAGAAACGGAGAAACGGAGAAACGGAGAAACGGAGAAACGGAGAAACGGAGAAACGGAGAAACGGAGAAACGGAGAAACGGAGAAACGAAGGAAGAAACGGAGAAACGAAGAAAGAAACGGAGAAACGAAGAAAGAAACGGAGAAGCTAAGAAAGACACGAAGAAACGAAGAAAGAAAGCGAGAAACGAAGAACGGAATGAAGAATAGAAGAAAGAAATGGAGAAACGAAGAAAGAAACGGAAAATCGAAGAAAGAAACGGAGAAACGAAGAAAGAAACGGAGAAACGAACAAAGAAATGGAGAAACGAACAAAGAAACGGAGAAACGAACAAAGAAACGGAGAAACGAACAAAGAAACGGAGAAACGGAGAAATAAATGGAGAAACGAAGAAATAAACGTAGAAACGGATAAAGAAACGGAGGAACGAACAAAGAAACGGTGAAACGGAGAAACGGAGAAACGGAGAAACTGAGAAACGGAGAAACGGAGATACGGAGAAACGGAGATACGGAGAAACGGAGAAACGGAGAAACGGAGAAACGGAGAAACGAAGGAAGAAACGGAGAAACGAAGAAAGAAACGGAGAAACGAAGAAAGAAACGGAGAAGCGAAGAAAGAAACGGAGAAGCGAAGAAAGACACGAAGAAACGAAGAAAGAAAGCGAGAAACGAAGAACGGAATGAAGAGTAGAAGAAAGAAATGGAGAAACGAAGAAAGAAACGGAAAATCGAAGAAAGAAACGGAGAAACGAAGAAAGAAACGGAGAAACGAAGAAAGAAACGGAGAAACGAACAAAGAAACGGAGAAACGGAGAAATAAATGGAGAAACGAAGAAATAAACGGAGAAACGGAGAAAGAAACGGAGGAACGAACAAAGAAACGGTGAAACGGAGAAACGGCGAAACGGAGAAACTGAGAAACCGAGAAACGGAGAAACGGAGAAACAGAGAAACCGAGAAACGGAGAAACCGAGAAACGGAGCACCGGAGAAACGGAGGAACGGCGAAACGGAGGAACGGAGAAACGGAGAAACGGAGAAACGGAGAAACGGAGAAACGGAGAAACGGAGAAACGGAGAAACGGAGAAACGGAGAAACGAAGGAAGAAACGGAGAACCGAAGAACGACACGAAGAAACGAAGAAAGAAACCGAGACACGAAGAACGGAATGAAGAATAGAAGAAAGAAATGGAGAAACGAAGAAAGAAACGGAAAATCGAAGAGAGAAACGGAGAAACGAAGAAAGAAACGGAGAAACGAAGAAAGAAACGGAGAAACGAACAAAGAAACGGAGAAACGAACAAAGAAACGGAGAAACGGAGAAATAAATGGAGAAACGAAGAAATAAACGGAGAAACGGAGAAAGAAACGGAGGAACGAAGAAATAAACGGAGAAACGGAGAAAGAAACGGAGGAACGAACAAAGAAACGGTGAAACGCAGAAACGGAGAAACGGAGAAACTGAGAAACCGACAAACGGAGAAACGGAGAAACAGAGAAACCGAGAAACAGAGAAACCGAGATACGGAGAACCGGAGAAACGGAGGAACGGAGAAACGGAGAAACGGAGAAACGAAGAAACGGAGAAACGGAGAAACGGAGTAACTGAGAAACGGAGGAACGGAGAAACGGAGAAACGGAGAAACGGAGAAACGGAGAAACGGAGAAACAGAGAAACGGAGAAACGGAGAAACGGAGAAACGGAGAAACGGAGAAACGGAGAAACGGCGAAAGGGAGAAACGGAGAAACGGAGAAACGGAGAAACGGAGAAACGGAGAAACGGAGAAACGGAGAAACGGAGAGACGGAGAGACGGAGAAACAGAGAAACGGAGAAACGGAGAAACGAAGGAAGAAACGGAGAAGCGAAGAACGACACGAAGAAACGAAGAAAGAAACGGAGAAACGAAGAAAGAAACGGAGAAACGAACAAAGAAACGGAGAAACGAACAAAGAAACGGAGAAACGAACAAAGAAACGGAGAAACGAACAAAGAAACGGAGAAACGGAGAAATAAATGGAGAAACGAAGAAATAAACGGAGAAACGGAGAAAGAAACGGAGGAACGAACAAAGAAACGGTGAAACGGAGAAACGGAGGAACGAACAAAGAAACTGTGAAACGGAGAAACGGAGAAACGGAGAAACTGAGAAACAGAGAAACCGAGAAACGGAGAAACAGAGAAACCGAGAAACAGAGAAACCGAGATACGGAGAACCGGAGAAACGGAGGAACGGAGAAACGGCGAAACGGAGAAACGGAGAAACGGAGAAACGGAGGAACGGAGAAACGGAGAAACGGAGAAACGGAGAAACGGAGAAACGGAGAAACGGAGAAACGGAGAAACGGAGAAACGGAGAAACGGAGAAACGAAGGAAGAAACGGAGAAACGAAGAAAGAAACGGAGAAACGAAGAAAGAAACGGAGAAGCTAAGAAAGACACGAAGAAACGAAGAAAGAAAGCGAGAAACGAAGAACGGAATGAAGAATAGAAGAAAGAAATGGAGAAACGAAGAAAGAAACGGAAAATCGAAGAAAGAAACGGAGAAACGAAGAAAGAAACGGAGAAACGAACAAAGAAACGGAGAAACGAACAAAGAAACGGAGAAACGAACAAAGAAACGGAGAAACGAACAAAGAAACGGAGAAACGGAGAAATAAATGGAGAAACGAAGAAATAAACGGAGAAACGGAGAAAGAAACGGGGGAACGAACAAAGAAACGGTGAAACGGAGAAACGGAGAAACGGGGAAACTGAGAAACGGAGAAACGGAGATACGGAGAAACGGAGAAACGGAGAAACGGAGAAACGGAGAAACGGAGAAACGGAGAAACGGAGAAACGGAGAAACGGAGAAACGGAGAAACGGAGAAACGGAGAAACGGAGAAACGGAGAAACGGAGAAACGGAGAAACGGAGAAACGGAGAAACGGAGAAACGGAGAAACGGAGAAACGGAGGAAGAAACGGAGAAACGAAGAAAGAAACGGAGAAACGAAGAAAGAAACGGAGAAGCTAAGAAAGACACGAAGAAACGAAGAAAGAAAGCGAGAAACGAAGAACGGAATGAAGAATAGAAGAAAGAAATGGAGAAACGAAGAAAGAAACGGAAAATCGAAGAAAGAAACGGAGAAACGAAGAAAGAAACGGAGAAACGAACAAAGAAACGGAGAAACGAACAAAGAAACGGAGAAACGAACAAAGAAACGGAGAAACGAACAAAGAAACGGAGAAACGGAGAAATAAATGGAGAAACGAAGAAATAAACGTAGAAACGGAGAAAGAAACGGAGGAACGAACAAAGAAACGGTGAAACGGAGAAACGGAGAAACGGAGAAACTGAGAAACGGAGAAACGGAGATACGGAGAAACGGAGATACGGAGAAACGGAGAAACGGAGAAACGGAGAAACGGAGAAACGGAGAAACGAAGGAAGAAACGGAGAAACGAAGAAAGAAACGGAGAAGCGAAGAAAGAAACGGAGAAGCGAAGAAAGACACGAAGAAACGAAGAAAGAAAGCGAGAAACGAAGAACGGAATGAAGAGTAGAAGAAAGAAATGGAGAAACGAAGAAAGAAACGGAAAATCGAAGAAAGAAACGGAGAAACGAAGAAAGAAACGGAGAAACGAAGAAAGAAACGGAGAAACGAACAAAGAAACGGAGAAACGGAGAAATAAATGGAGAAACGAAGAAATAAACGGAGAAACGGAGAAAGAAACGGAGGAACGAACAAAGAAACGGTGAAACGGAGAAACGGCGAAACGGAGAAACTGAGAAACCGAGAAACGGAGAAACGGAGAAACAGAGAAACCGAGAAACAGAGAAACCGAGATACGGAGAACCGGAGAAACGGAGGAACGGAGAAACGGAGAAACGGAGAAACGAAGAAACGGAGCACCGGAGAAACGGAGGAACGGCGAAACGGAGGAACGGAGAAACGGAGAAACGGAGAAACGGAGAAACGGAGAAACGGAGAAACGGAGAAACGGAGAAACGGAGAAACGGAGAAACGGAGAAACGGAGAAACGGAGAAACGGAGAAACGGAGAAACGGCGAAACGGAGAAACGGAGAAACGGAGAAACGGAGAAACGGAGAAACGGAGAAACGGAGAAACGGAGAAACTGAGAAACCGACAAACGGAGAAACGGAGAAACAGAGAAACCGAGAAACAGAGAAACCGAGATACGGAGAACCGGAGAAACGGAGGAACGGAGAAACGGAGAAACGGAGAAACGAAGAAACGGAGCACCGGAGAAACGGAGGAACGGCGAAACGGAGGAACGGAGAAACGGAGAAACGGAGAAACGGAGAAACGGAGAAACGGAGAAACGGAGAAACGGAGAAACGGAGAAACGGAGAAACGGAGAAACGGAGAAACGGCGAAACGGAGAAACGGAGAAACGGAGAAACGGAGAAACGGAGAAACGGAGAAACGGAGAAACGGAGAAACGGAGAAACGGAGAAACGAAGGAAGAAACGGAGAACCGAAGAACGACACGAAGAAACGAAGAAAGAAACCGAGACACGAAGAACGGAATGAAGAATAGAAGAAAGAAATGGAGAAACGAAGAAAGAAACGGAAAATCGAAGAGAGAAACGGAGAAACGAAGAAAGAAACGGAGAAACGAAGAAAGAAACGGAGAAACGAACAAAGAAACGGAGAAACGAACAAAGAAACGGAGAAACGGAGAAATAAATGGAGAAACGAAGAAATAAACGGAGAAACGGAGAAAGAAACGGAGGAACGAAGAAATAAACGGAGAAACGGAGAAAGAAACGGAGCAACGAACAAAGAAACGGTGAAACGCAGAAACGGAGAAACGGAGAAACTGAGAAACCGACAAACGGAGAAACGGAGAAACAGAGAAACCGAGAAACAGAGAAACAGAGAAACCGAGATACGGAGAACCGGAGAAACGGAGGAACGGAGAAACGGAGAAACGGAGAAACGAAGAAACGGAGAAACGGAGAAACGGAGTAACTGAGAAACGGAGAAACGGAGAAACGGAGAAACGGAGAAACGGAGAAACGGAGAAACAGAGAAACGGAGAAACGGAGAAACGGAGAAACGGAGAAACGGAGAAACGGCGAAAGGGAGAAACGGAGAAACGGAGAAACGGAGAAACGGAGAAACCGAGAAACGGAGAAACGGAGAAACGGAGAAACGGAGAAACGGAGAAACGGAGAAACGGAGAAACGAAGGAAGAAACGGAGAAGCGAAGAACGACACGAAGAAACGAAGAAAGAAACGGAGAAACGAAGAAAGAAACGGAGAAACGAACAAAGAAACGGAGAAACGAACAAAGAAACGGAGAAACGAACAAAGAAACGGAGAAACGAACAAAGAAACGGAGAAACGGAGAAATAAATGGAGAAACGAAGAAATAAACGGAGAAACGGAGAAAGAAACGGAGGAACGAACAAAGAAACGGTGAAACGGAGAAACGGAGGAACGAACAAAGAAACTGTGAAACGGAGAAACGGAGAAACGGAGAAACTGAGAAACAGAGAAACCGAGAAACGGAGAAACAGAGAAACCGAGAAACAGAGAAACCGAGATACGGAGAACCGGAGAAACGGAGAAACGGAGGAACGGAGAAACGGCGAAACGGAGAAACGGAGAAACGGAGAAACGGAGGAACGGAGAAACGGAGAAACGGAGAAACGGAGAAACGGAGAAACGGAGAAACGGAGAAACGGAGAAACGGAGAAACGGAGAAACGGAGAAACGAAGGAAGAAACGGAGAAACGAAGAAAGAAACGGAGAAACGAAGAAAGAAACGGAGAAGCTAAGAAAGACACGAAGAAACGAAGAAAGAAAGCGAGAAACGAAGAACGGAATGAAGAATAGAAGAAAGAAATGGAGAAACGAAGAAAGAAACGGAAAATCGAAGAAAGAAACGGAGAAACGAAGAAAGAAACGGAGAAACGAAGAAAGAAACGGAGAAACGAACAAAGAAACGGAGAAACGGAGAAATAAATGGAGAAACGAAGAAATAAACGGAGAAACGGAGAAAGAAACGGAGGAACGAACAAAGAAACGGTGAAACGGAGAAACGGCGAAACGGAGAAACTGAGAAACCGAGAAACGGAGAAACGGAGAAACAGAGAAACCGAGAAACGGAGAAACCGAGAAACGGAGCACCGGAGAAACGGAGGAACGGCGAAACGGAGGAACGGAGAAACGGAGAAACGGAGAAACGGAGAAACGGAGAAACGGAGAAACGGAGAAACGGAGAAACGGAGAAACGGAGAAACGGAGAAACGGAGAAACGAAGGAAGAAACGGAGAACCGAAGAACGACACGAAGAAACGAAGAAAGAAACCGAGACACGAAGAACGGAATGAAGAATAGAAGAAAGAAATGGAGAAACGAAGAAAGAAACGGAAAATCGAAGAGAGAAACGGAGAAACGAAGAAAGAAACGGAGAAACGAAGAAAGAAACGGAGAAACGAACAAAGAAACGGAGAGACGAACAAAGAAACGGAGAAACGGAGAAATAAATGGAGAAACGAAGAAATAAACGGAGAAACGGAGAAAGAAACGGAGGAACGAAGAAATAAACGGAGAAACGGAGAAAGAAACGGAGGAACGAACAAAGAAACGGTGAAACGCAGAAACGGAGAAACGGAGAAACTGAGAAACCGACAAACGGAGAAACGGAGAAACAGAGAAACCGAGAAACAGAGAAACCGAGATACGGAGAACCGGAGAAACGGAGGAACGGAGAAACGGAGAAACGGAGAAACGAAGAAACGGAGAAACGGAGAAACGGAGTAACTGAGAAACGGAGAAACGGAGAAACGGAGAAACGGAGAAACGGAGAAACGGAGAAACGGAGAAACGGAGAAACAGAGAAACGGAGAAACGGAGAAACGGAGAAACGGAGAAACGGAGAAACGGCGAAAGGGAGAAACGGAGAAACGGAGAAACGGAGAAACGGAGAAACGGAGAAACGGAGAAACGGAGAAACGGAGAAGCGGAGAAACGGAGAAACGAAGGAAGAAACGGAGAAACGAAGGAAGAAACGGAGAAACGAAGAAAGAAACGGAGAAACGAAGAAAGAAACGGAGAAGCGAAGAAAGAAACGGAGAAGCGAAGAAAGACACGAAGAAACGAAGAAAGAAAGCGAGAAACGAAGAACGGAATGAAGAGTAGAAGAAAGAAATGGAGAAACGAAGAAAGAAACGGAAAATCGAAGAAAGAAACGGAGAAACGAAGAAAGAAACGGAGAAACGAAGAAAGAAACGGAGAAACGAACAAAGAAACGGAGAAACGGAGAAATAAATGGAGAAACGAAGAAATAAACGGAGAAACGGAGAAAGAAACGGAGGAACGAACAAAGAAACGGTGAAACGGAGAAACGGCGAAACGGAGAAACTGAGAAACCGAGAAACGGAGAAACGGAGAAACAGAGAAACCGAGAAACGGAGGAACGGAGAAACGGAGAAACGGAGAAACGAAGAAACGGAGCACCGGAGAAACGGAGGAACGGCGAAACGGAGGAACGGAGAAACGGAGAAACGGAGAAACGGAGAAACGGAGAAACGGAGAAACGGAGAAACGGAGAAACGGAGAAACGGCGAAACGGAGAAACGGAGAAACGGAGAAACGGAGAAACGGAGAAACGGAGAAACGGAGAAACGGAGAAACTGAGAAACCGACAAACGGAGAAACGGAGAAACAGAGAAACCGAGAAACAGAGAAACCGAGATACGGAGAACCGGAGAAACGGAGGAACGGAGAAACGGAGAAACGGAGAAACGAAGAAACGGAGCACCGGAGAAACGGAGGAACGGCGAAACGGAGGAACGGAGAAACGGAGAAACGGAGAAACGGAGAAACGGAGAAACGGAGAAACGGAGAAACGGAGAAACGGAGAAACGGAGAAACGGAGAAACGGAGAAACGGAGAAACGGAGAAACGGCGAAACGGAGAAACGGAGAAACGGAGAAACGGAGAAACGGAGAAACGGAGAAACGGAGAAACGGAGAAACGGAGAAACGGAGAAACGGCGAAACGGAGAAACGGAGAAACGGAGAAACGGAGAAACGGAGAAACGGAGAAACGGAGAAACGGAGAAACGGAGAAACGGCGAAAGGGAGAAACGGAGAAACGGAGAAACGGAGAAACGGAGAAACGGAGAAACGGAGAAACGGAGAAACGGAGAGACGGAGAGACGGAGAAACGGAGAAACGGAGAAACGGAGAAACGAAGGAAGAAACGGAGAAGCGAAGAACGACACGAAGAAACGAAGAAAGAAACGGAGAAACGAAGAAAGAAACGGAGAAACGAACAAAGAAACGGAGAAACGAACAAAGAAACGGAGAAACGAACAAAGAAACGGAGAAACGAACAAAGAAACGGAGAAACGAACAAAGAAACGGAGAAACGGAGAAATAAATGGAGAAACGAAGAAATAAACGGAGAAACGGAGAAAGAAACGGAGGAACGAACAAAGAAACGGTGAAACGGAGAAACGGAGGAACGAACAAAGAAACTGTGAAACGGAGAAACGGAGAAACGGAGAAACTGAGAAACAGAGAAACCGAGAAACGGAGAAACAGAGAAACCGAGAAACAGAGAAACCGAGATACGGAGAACCGGAGAAACGGAGGAACGGAGAAACGGCGAAACGGAGAAACGGAGAAACGGAGAAACGGAGGAACGGAGAAACGGAGAAACGGAGAAACGGAGAAACGGAGAAACGGAGAAACGGAGAAACGGAGAAACGGAGAAACGGAGAAACGGAGAAACGGAGAAACGGAGAAACGGAGAAACGGAGAAACGGAGAAACGAAGGAAGAAACGGAGAAACGAAGAAAGAAACGGAGAAACGAAGAAAGAAACGGAGAAGCTAAGAAAGACACGAAGAAACGAAGAAAGAAAGCGAGAAACGAAGAACGGAATGAAGAATAGAAGAAGGAAATGGAGAAACGAAGAAAGAAACGGAAAATCGAAGAAAGAAACGGAGAAACGAAGAAAGAAACGGAGAAACGAACAAAGAAACGGAGAAACGAACAAAGAAACGGAGAAACGAACAAAGAAACGGAGAAACGAACAAAGAAACGGAGAAACGGAGAAATAAATGGAGAAACGAAGAAATAAACGGAGAAACGGAGAAAGAAACGGGGGAACGAACAAAGAAACGGTGAAACGGAGAAACGGAGAAACGGGGAAACTGAGAAACGGAGAAACGGAGATACGGAGAAACGGAGAAACGGAGAAACGGAGAAACGGAGAAACGGAGAAACGGAGAAACGGAGAAACGGAGAAACGGAGAAACGGAGAAACGGAGAAACGGAGAAACGGAGAAACGGAGAAACGGAGAAACGGAGAAACGGAGAAACGGAGAAACGGAGAAACGGAGAAACGGAGAAACGGAGAAACGGAGAAGCGGAGAAACGGAGAAACGAAGGAAGAAACGGAGAAACGAAGGAAGAAACGGAGAAACGAAGAAAGAAACGGAGAAACGAAGAAAGAAACGGAGAAGCGAAGAAAGAAACGGAGAAGCGAAGAAAGACACGAAGAAACGAAGAAAGAAAGCGAGAAACGAAGAACGGAATGAAGAGTAGAAGAAAGAAATGGAGAAACGAAGAAAGAAACGGAAAATCGAAGAAAGAAACGGAGAAACGAAGAAAGAAACGGAGAAACGAAGAAAGAAACGGAGAAACGAACAAAGAAACGGAGAAACGGAGAAATAAATGGAGAAACGAAGAAATAAACGGAGAAACGGAGAAAGAAACGGAGGAACGAACAAAGAAACGGTGAAACGGAGAAACGGCGAAACGGAGAAACTGAGAAACCGAGAAACGGAGAAACGGAGAAACAGAGAAACCGAGAAACAGAGAAACCGAGATACGGAGAACCGGAGAAACGGAGGAACGGAGAAACGGAGAAACGGAGAAACGGAGAAACGGAGAAACGGAGAAACGGAGAAACGGAGAAACGGAGAAACGGAGAAACGAAGGAAGAAACGGAGAACCGAAGAACGACACGAAGAAACGAAGAAAGAAACCGAGACACGAAGAACGGAATGAAGAATAGAAGAAAGAAATGGAGAAACGAAGAAAGAAACGGAAAATCGAAGAGAGAAACGGAGAAACGAAGAAAGAAACGGAGAAACGAAGAAAGAAACGGAGAAACGAACAAAGAAACGGAGAAACGAACAAAGAAACGGAGAAACGGAGAAATAAATGGAGAAACGAAGAAATAAACGGAGAAACGGAGAAAGAAACGGAGGAACGAAGAAATAAACGGAGAAACGGAGAAAGAAACGGAGGAACGAACAAAGAAACGGTGAAACGCAGAAACGGAGAAACGGAGAAACTGAGAAACCGACAAACGGAGAAACGGAGAAACAGAGAAACCGAGAAACAGAGAAACCGAGATACGGAGAACCGGAGAAACGGAGGAACGGAGAAACGGAGAAACGGAGAAACGAAGAAACGGAGAAACGGAGAAACGGAGTAACTGAGAAACGGAGAAACGGAGAAACGGAGAAACGGAGAAACGGAGAAACGGAGAAACGGAGAAACAGAGAAACGGAGAAACGGAGAAACGGAGAAACGGAGAAACGGCGAAAGGGAGAAACGGAGAAACGGAGAAACGGAGAAACGGAGAAACGGAGAAACGGAGAAACGGAGAAACGGAGAGACGGAGAGACGGAGAAACGGAGAAACGGAGAAACGGAGAAACGAAGGAAGAAACGGAGAAGCGAAGAACGACACGAAGAAACGAAGAAAGAAACGGAGAAACGAAGAAAGAAACGGAGAAACGAACAAAGAAACGGAGAAACGAACAAAGAAACGGAGAAACGAACAAAGAAACGGAGAAACGAACAAAGAAACGGAGAAACGGAGAAATAAATGGAGAAACGAAGAAATAAACGGAGAAACGGAGAAAGAAACGGAGGAACGAACAAAGAAACGGTGAAACGGTGAAACGGAGAAACGGAGGAACGAACAAAGAAACTGTGAAACGGAGAAACGGAGAAACGGAGAAACTGAGAAACAGAGAAACCGAGAAACGGAGAAACAGAGAAACCGAGAAACAGAGAAACCGAGATACGGAGAACCGGAGAAACGGAGGAACGGAGAAACGGCGAAACGGAGAAACGGAGAAACGGAGAAACGGAGGAACGGAGAAACGGAGAAACGGAGAAACGGAGAAACGGAGAAACGGAGAAACGGTGAAACGGAGAAACGGAGAAACGGAGAAACGGAGAAACGAAGGAAGAAACGGAGAAACGGAGAAACGGAGAAACGGAGAAACGGAGAAACGAAGGAAGAAACGGAGAAACGAAGAAAGAAACGGAGAAACGAAGAAAGAAACGGAGAAGCTAAGAAAGACACGAAGAAACGAAGAAAGAAAGCGAGAAACGAAGAACGGAATGAAGAATAGAAGAAAGAAATGGAGAAACGAAGAAAGAAACGGAAAATCGAAGAAAGAAACGGAGAAACGAAGAAAGAAACGGAGAAACGAACAAAGAAACGGAGAAACGAACAAAGAAACGGAGAAACGGAGAAATAAATGGAGAAACGAAGAAATAAACGGAGAAACGGAGAAAGAAACGGGGGAACGAACAAAGAAACGGTGAAACGGAGAAACGGAGAAACGGGGAAACTGAGAAACGGAGAAACGGAGATACGGAGAAACGGAGAAACGGAGAAACGGAGAAACGGAGAAACGGAGAAACGGAGAAACGGAGAAACGGAGAAACGGAGAATCGGAGAAACGGAGAAACGGAGAAACGGAGAAACGGAGAAACGGAGAAACGGAGAAACGGAGAAACGGAGAAACGGAGAAACGGAGAAACGGAGAAGCGGAGAAACGGAGAAACGAAGGAAGAAACGGAGAAACGAAGGAAGAAACGGAGAAACGAAGAAAGAAACAGAGAAACGAAGAAAGAAACGGAGAAGCGAAGAAAGAAACGGAGAAGCGAAGAAAGACACGAAGAAACGAAGAAAGAAAGCGAGAAACGAAGAACGGAATGAAGAGTAGAAGAAAGAAATGGAGAAACGAAGAAAGAAACGGAAAATCGAAGAAAGAAACGGAGAAACGAAGAAAGAAACGGAGAAACGAAGAAAGAAACGGAGAAACGAACAAAGAAACGGAGAAACGGAGAAATAAATGGAGAAACGAAGAAATAAACGGAGAAACGGAGAAAGAAACGGAGGAACGAACAAAGAAACGGTGAAACGGAGAAACGGCGAAACGGAGAAACTGAGAAATCGAGAAACGGAGAAACGGAGAAACAGAGAAACCGAGAAACGGAGAAACCGAGAAACGGAGCACCGGAGAAACGGAGGAACGGCGAAACGGAGGAACGGAGAAACGGAGAAACGGAGAAACGGAGAAACGGAGAAACGGAGAAACGGAGAAACGGAGAAACGGAGAAACGGAGAAACGGCGAAACGGAGAAACGGAGAAACGGAGAAACGGAGAAACGGAGAAACGGAGAAACGGAGAAACGGAGAAACGGAGAAACGGAGAAACGAAGGAAGAAACGGAGAACCGAAGAACGACACGAAGAAACGAAGAAAGAAACCGAGACACGAAGAACGGAATGAAGAATAGAAGAAAGAAATGGAGAAACGAAGAAAGAAACGGAAAATCGAAGAGAGAAACGGAGAAACGAAGAAAGAAACGGAGAAACGAAGAAAGAAACGGAGAAACGAACAAAGAAACGGAGAAACGAACAAAGAAACGGAGAAACGGAGAAATAAATGGAGAAACGAAGAAATAAACGGAGAAACGGAGAAAGAAACGGAGGAACGAAGAAATAAACGGAGAAACGGAGAAAGAAACGGAGGAACGAACAAAGAAACGGTGAAACGGAGAAACGGAGAAACGGATAAACTGAGAAACCGACAAACGGAGAAACGGAGAAACAGAGAAACCGAGAAACAGAGAAACCGAGATACGGAGAACCGGAGAAACGGAGGAACGGAGAAACGGAGAAACGGAGAGACGAAGAAACGGAGAAACGGAGAAACGGAGTAACTGAGAAACGGAGAAACGGAGAAACGGAGAAACGGAGAAACGGAGAAACGGAGAAACGGAGAAACGGAGAAACGGAGAAACGGAGAAACAGAGAAACGGAGAAACGGAGAAACGGAGAAACGGAGAAACGGAGAAACGGCGAAACGGAGAAACGGAGAAACGGAGAAACGGAGAAACGGAGAAACGGAGAAACGGATGAACGGAGAAACGGAGAAACGGAGAAACGGAGAAACGGAGAAACGAAGGAAGAAACGGAGAAGCGAAGAACGACACGAAGAAACGAAGAAAGAAACCGAGAAACGAAGAACGGAATGAAGAATAGAAGAAAGAAACGGAGAAACGAAGAAAGAAACGGAGAAACGAACAAAGAAACGGAGAAACGAACAAAGAAACGGAGAAACGGAGAAATAAATGGAGAAACGAAGAAATAAACGGAGAAACGGAGAAAGAAACGGAGGAACGAAGAAATAAACGGAGAAACGGAGAAAGAAACGGAGGAACGAACAAAGAAACTGTGAAACGGAGAAACGGAGAAACGGAGAAACGGAGAAACGGAGAAACGGAGAAACGGAGAAACGGAGAAAGGGAGAAACGGAGAAACGGAGAAACGGAGAAACGGAGAAACGGAGAAACGAAGGAAGAAACGGAGAAGCGAAGAACGACACGAAGAAACGAAGAAAGAAACCGAGAAACGAAGAAATAAACGGAGAAACGGAGGAACGAACAAAGAAACGGAGAAACGGAGAAACGGAGAAACGGAGAAACGGAGAAACGGAGAAACGGAGAAACGGAGAAACGGAGAAACGAAGAAACGGAGAAACGGAGAAACGGAGTAACGGAGAAACGGAGAAACGGAGAAACGGAGAAACGGAGAAACGGCGAAACGGAGAAACGGAGAATCGGAGAAACGGAGAAATGGAGAAACGGAGAAACGGAGAAACGGAGAAACGGAGAAACGGCGAAAGGGAGAAACGGAGAAACGGAGACACGGAGAAACGGAGAAACGGAGAAACGGAGAAACGGAGAAACGGAGAGACGGAGAGACGGAGAAACGGAGAAACGGAGAAACGGAGAAACGAAGGAAGAAACGGAGAAGCGAAGAACGACACGAAGAAACGAAGAAAGAAACGGAGAAACGAAGAAAGAAACGGAGAAACGAACAAAGAAACGGAGAAACGAACAAAGAAACGGAGAAACGAACAAAGAAACGGAGAAACGAACAAAGAAACGGAGAAACGGAGAAATAAATGGAGAAACGAAGAAATAAACGGAGAAACGGAGAAAGAAACGGAGGAACGAACAAAGAAACGGTGAAACGGAGAAACGGAGGAACGAACAAAGAAACTGTGAAACGGAGAAACGGAGAAACGGAGAAACTGAGAAACAGAGAAACCGAGAAACGGAGAAACAGAGAAACCGAGAAACAGAGAAACCGAGATACGGAGAACCGGAGAAACGGAGGAACGGAGAAACGGCGAAACGGAGAAACGGAGAAACGGAGAAACGGAGGAACGGAGAAACGGAGAAACGGAGAAACGGAGAAACGGAGAAACGGAGAAACGGAGAAACGGAGAAACGGAGAAACGGAGAAACGAAGGAAGAAACGGAGAAACGAAGAAAGAAACGGAGAAACGAAGAAAGAAACGGAGAAGCTAAGAAAGACACGAAGAAACGAAGAAAGAAAGCGAGAAACGAAGAACGGAATGAAGAATAGAAGAAAGAAATGGAGAAACGAAGAAAGAAACGGAAAATCGAAGAAAGAAACGGAGAAACGAAGAAAGAAACGGAGAAACGAACAAAGAAACGGAGAAACGAACAAAGAAACGGAGAAACGAACAAAGAAACGGAGAAACGAACAATGAAACGGAGAAACGGAGAAATAAATGGAGAAACGAATAAATAAACGGAGAAACGGAGAAAGAAACGGGGGAACGAACAAAGAAACGGTGAAACGGAGAAACGGAGAAACGGGGAAACTGAGAAACGGAGAAACGGAGATACGGAGAAACGGAGAAACGGAGAAACGGAGAAACGGAGAAACGGAGAAACGGAGAAACGGAGAAACGGAGAAACGGAGAAACGGAGAAACGGAGAAACGGAGAAACGGAGAAGCGGAGAAACGGAGAAACGAAGGAAGAAACGGAGAAACGAAGAAAGAAACGGAGAAACGAAGAAAGAAACGGAGAAGCGAAGAAAGAAACGGAGAAGCGAAGAAAGACACGAAGAAACGAAGAAAGAAAGCGAGAAACGAAGAACGGAATGAAGAGTAGAAGAAAGAAATGGAGAAACGAAGAAAGAAACGGAAAATCGAAGAAAGAAACGGAGAAACGAAGAAAGAAACGGAGAAACGAAGAAAGAAACGGAGAAACGAACAAAGAAACGGAGAAACGGAGAAATAAATGGAGAAACGAAGAAATAAACGGAGAAACGGAGAAAGAAACGGAGAAGCGAAGAAAGACACGAAGAAACGAAGAAAGAAAGCGAGAAACGAAGAACGGAATGAAGAGTAGAAGAAAGAAATGGAGAAACGAAGAAAGAAACGGAAAATCGAAGAAAGAAACGGAGAAACGAAGAAAGAAACGGAGAAACGAAGAAAGAAACGGAGAAACGAACAAAGAAACGGAGAAACGGAGAAATAAATGGAGAAACGAAGAAATAAACGGAGAAACGGAGAAAGAAACGGGGGAACGAACAAAGAAACGGTGAAACGGAGAAACGGAGAAACGGGGAAACTGAGAAACGGAGAAACGGAGATACGGAGAAACGGAGAAACGGAGAAACGGAGAAACGGAGAAACGGAGAAACGGAGAAACGGAGAAACGGAGAAACGGAGAAACGGAGAAACGGAGAAACGGAGAAACGGAGAAACGGAGAAACGGAGAAACGGAGAAACGGAGAAACGGAGAAACGGAGAAACGGAGAAGCGGAGAAACGGAGAAACGAAGGAAGAAACGGAGAAGCGAAGGAAGAAACGGAGAAACGAAGAAAGAAACGGAGAAACGAAGAAAGAAACGGAGAAGCGAAGAAAGAAACGGAGAAGCGAAGAAAGACACGAAGAAACGAAGAAAGAAAGCGAGAAACGAAGAACGGAATGAAGAGTAGAAGAAAGAAATGGAGAAACGAAGAAAGAAACGGAAAATCGAAGAAAGAAACGGAGAAACGAAGAAAGAAACGGAGAAACGAAGAAAGAAACGGAGAAACGAACAAAGAAACGGAGAAACGGAGAAATAAATGGAGAAACGAAGAAATAAACGGAGAAACGGAGAAAGAAACGGAGGAACGAACAAAGAAACGGTGAAACGGAGAAACGGCGAAACGGAGAAACTGAGAAACCGAGAAACGGAGAAACGGAGAAACAGAGAAACCGAGAAACGGAGGAACGGAGAAACGGAGAAACGGAGAAACGAAGAAACGGAGCACCGGAGAAACGGAGGAACGGCGAAACGGAGGAACGGAGAAACGGAGAAACGGAGAAACGGAGAAACGGAGAAACGGAGAAACGGAGAAACGGAGAAACGGAGAAACGGAGAAACGGAGAAACGGAGAAACGGCGAAACGGAGAAACGGAGAAACGGAGAAACGGAGAAACGGAGAAACGGAGAAACGGAGAAACGGAGAAACTGAGAAACCGACAAACGGAGAAACGGAGAAACAGAGAAACCGAGAAACAGAGAAACCGAGATACGGAGAACCGGAGAAACGGAGGAACGGAGAAACGGAGAAACGGAGAAACGGAGAAACGAAGAAACGGAGCACCGGAGAAACGGAGGAACGGCGAAACGGAGGAACGGAGAAACGGAGAAACGGAGAAACGGAGAAACGGAGAAACGGAGAAACGGAGAAACGGAGAAACGGAGAAACGGAGAAACGGAGAAACGGAGAAACGGCGAAACGGAGAAACGGAGAAACGGAGAAACGGAGAAACGGAGAAACGGAGAAACGGAGAAACGGAGAAACGGAGAAACGGAGAAACGGAGAAACGGCGAAACGGAGAAACGGAGAAACGGAGAAACGGAGAAACGGAGAAACGGAGAATCGGAGAAACGGAGAAACGGAGAAACGGAGAAACGGCGAAAGGGAGAAACGGAGAAACGGAGAAACGGAGAAACGGAGAAACGGAGAAACGGAGAAACGGAGAAACGGAGAGACGGAGAGACGGAGAAACGGAGAAACGGAGAAACGGAGAAACGAAGGAAGAAACGGAGAAGCGAAGAACGACACGAAGAAACGAAGAAAGAAACGGAGAAACGAAGAAAGAAACGGAGAAACGAACAAAGAAACGGAGAAACGAACAAAGAAACGGAGAAACGAACAAAGAAACGGAGAAACGAACAAAGAAACGGAGAAACGGAGAAATAAATGGAGAAACGAAGAAATAAACGGAGAAACGGAGAAAGAAACGGAGGAACGAACAAAGAAACGGTGAAACGGAGAAACGGAGGAACGAACAAAGAAACTGTGAAACGGAGAAACGGAGAAACGGAGAAACTGAGAAACAGAGAAACCGAGAAACGGAGAAACAGAGAAACCGAGAAACAGAGAAACCGAGATACGGAGAACCGGAGAAACGGAGGAACGGAGAAACGGCGAAACGGAGAAACGGAGAAACGGAGAAACGGAGGAACGGAGAAACGGAGAAACGGAGAAACGGAGAAACGGAGAAACGGAGAAACGGAGAAACGGAGAAACGGAGAAACGGAGAAACGGAGAAACGAAGGAAGAAACGGAGAAACGAAGAAAGAAACGGAGAAACGAAGAAAGAAACGGAGAAGCTAAGAAAGACACGAAGAAACGAAGAAAGAAAGCGAGAAACGAAGAACGGAATGAAGAATAGAAGAAAGAAATGGAGAAACGAAGAAAGAAACGGAAAATCGAAGAAAGAAACGGAGAAACGAAGAAAGAAACGGAGAAACGAACAAAGAAACGGAGAAACGAACAAAGAAACGGAGAAACGAACAAAGAAACGGAGAAACGAACAAAGAAACGGAGAAACGGAGAAATAAATGGAGAAACGAAGAAATAAACGGAGAAACGGAGAAAGAAACGGGGGAACGAACAAAGAAACGGTGAAACGGAGAAACGGAGAAACGGGGAAACTGAGAAACGGAGAAACGGAGATACGGAGAAACGGAGAAACGGAGAAACGGAGAAACGGAGAAACGGAGAAACGGAGAAACGGAGAAACGGAGAAACGGAGAAACGGAGAAACGGAGAAACGGAGAAACGGAGAAACGGAGAAACGGAGAAACGGAGAAACGGAGAAACGGAGAAACGGAGAAACGGAGAAACGGAGAAACGGAGAAGCGGAGACACGAAGAAACGAAGAAAGAAAGCGAGAAACGAAGAACGGAATGAAGAGTAGAAGAAAGAAATGGAGAAACGAAGAAAGAAACGGAAAATCGAAGAAAGAAACGGAGAAACGAAGAAAGAAACGGAGAAACGAAGAAAGAAACGGAGAAACGAACAAAGAAACGGAGAAACGGAGAAATAAATGGAGAAACGAAGAAATAAACGGAGAAACGGAGAAAGAAACGGAGGAACGAACAAAGAAACGGTGAAACGGAGAAACGGCGAAACGGAGAAACTGAGAAACCGAGAAACGGAGAAACGGAGAAACAGAGAAACCGAGAAACGGAGGAACGGAGAAACGGAGAAACGGAGAAACGAAGAAACGGAGCACCGGAGAAACGGAGGAACGGCGAAACGGAGGAACGGAGAAACGGAGAAACGGAGAAACGGAGAAACGGAGAAACGGAGAAACGGAGAAACGGAGAAACGGAGAAACGGAGAAACGGAGAAACGGAGAAACGGCGAAACGGAGAAACGGAGAAACGGAGAAACGGAGAAACGGAGAAACGGAGAAACTGAGAAACCGACAAACGGAGAAACGGAGAAACAGAGAAACCGAGAAACAGAGAAACCGAGATACGGAGAACCGGAGAAACGGAGGAACGGAGAAACGGAGAAACGGAGAAACGGAGAAACGAAGAAACGGAGCACCGGAGAAACGGAGGAACGGCGAAACGGAGGAACGGAGAAACGGAGAAACGGAGAAACGGAGAAACGGAGAAACGGAGAAACGGAGAAACGGAGAAACGGAGAAACGGAGAAACGGAGAAACGGCGAAACGGAGAAACGGAGAAACGGAGAAACGGAGAAACGGAGAAACGGAGAAACGGAGAAACGGAGAAACGGAGAAACGGAGAAACGGAGAAACGGCGAAACGGAGAAACGGAGAAACGGAGAAACGGAGAAACGGAGAATCGGAGAAACGGAGAAACGGAGAAACGGAGAAACGGCGAAAGGGAGAAACGGAGAAACGGAGAAACGGAGAAACGGAGAAACGGAGAAACGGAGAAACGGAGAAACGGAGAGACGGAGAGACGGAGAAACGGAGAAACGGAGAAACGGAGAAACGAAGGAAGAAACGGAGAAGCGAAGAACGACACGAAGAAACGAAGAAAGAAACGGAGAAACGAAGAAAGAAACGGAGAAACGAACAAAGAAACGGAGAAACGAACAAAGAAACGGAGAAACGAACAAAGAAACGGAGAAACGAACAAAGAAACGGAGAAACGGAGAAATAAATGGAGAAACGAAGAAATAAACGGAGAAACGGAGAAAGAAACGGAGGAACGAACAAAGAAACGGTGAAACGGAGAAACGGAGGAACGAACAAAGAAACTGTGAAACGGAGAAACGGAGAAACGGAGAAACTGAGAAACAGAGAAACCGAGAAACGGAGAAACAGAGAAACCGAGAAACAGAGAAACCGAGATACGGAGAACCGGAGAAACGGAGGAACGGAGAAACGGCGAAACGGAGAAACGGAGAAACGGAGAAACGGAGGAACGGAGAAACGGAGAAACGGAGAAACGGAGAAACGGTGAAACGGAGAAACGGAGAAACGGAGAAACGGAGAACCGGAGAAACGGAGAAACGGAGAAACGAAGGAAGAAACGGAGAAACGAAGAAAGAAACGGAGAAGCTAAGAAAGACACGAAGAAACGAAGAAAGAAAGCGAGAAACGAAGAACGGAATGAAGAATAGAAGAAAGAAATGGAGAAACGAAGAAAGAAACGGAAAATCGAAGAAAGAAACGGAGAAACGAAGAAAGAAACGGAGAAACGAACAAAGAAACGGAGAAACGAACAAAGAAACGGAGAAACGAACAAAGAAACGGAGAAACGAACAAAGAAACGGAGAAACGGAGAAATAAATGGAGAAACGAAGAAATAAACGGAGAAACGGAGAAAGAAACGGGGGAACGAACAAAGAAACGGTGAAACGGAGAAACGGAGAAACGGGGAAACTGAGAAACGGAGAAACGGAGATACGGAGAAACGGAGAAACGGAGAAACGGAGAAACGGAGAAACGGAGAAACGGAGAAACGGAGAAACGGAGAAACGGAGAAACGGAGAAACGGAGAAACGGAGAAACGGAGAAACGGAGAAACGGAGAAACGGAGAAACGGAGAAACGGAGAAACGGAGAAACGGAGAAACGGAGAAGCGGAGAAACGGAGAAACGAAGGAAGAAACGGAGAAACGAAGGAAGAAACGGAGAAACGAAGAAAGAAACGGAGAAACGAAGAAAGAAACGGAGAAGCGAAGAAAGAAACGGAGAAGCGAAGAAAGACACGAAGAAACGAAGAAAGAAAGCGAGAAACGAAGAACGGAATGAAGAGTAGAAGAAAGAAATGGAGAAACGAAGAAAGAAACGGAAAATCGAAGAAAGAAACGGAGAAACGAAGAAAGAAACGGAGAAACGAAGAAAGAAACGGAGAAACGAACAAAGAAACGGAGAAACGGAGAAATAAATGGAGAAACGAAGAAACAAACGGAGAAACGGAGAAAGAAACGGGGGAACGAACAAAGAAACGGTGAAACGGAGAAACGGAGAAACGGGGAAACTGAGAAACGGAGAAACGGAGATACGGAGAAACGGAGAAACGGAGAAACGGAGAAACGGAGAAACGGAGAAACGGAGAAACGGAGAAACGGAGAAACGGAGAAACGGAGAAACGGAGAAACGGAGAAACGGAGAAACGGAGAAACGGAGAAACGGAGAAACGGAGAAACGGAGAAACGGAGAAGCGGAGAAACGGAGAAACGAAGGAAGAAACGGAGAAACGAAGGAAGAAACGGAGAAACGAAGAAAGAAACGGAGAAACGAAGAAAGAAACGGAGAAGCGAAGAAAGAAACGGAGAAGCGAAGAAAGACACGAAGAAACGAAGAAAGAAAGCGAGAAACGAAGAACGGAATGAAGAGTAGAAGAAAGAAATGGAGAAACGAAGAAAGAAACGGAAAATCGAAGAAAGAAACGGAGAAACGAAGAAAGAAACGGAGAAACGAAGAAAGAAACGGAGAAACGAACAAAGAAACGGAGAAACGGAGAAATAAATGGAGAAACGAAGAAATAAACGGAGAAACGGAGAAAGAAACGGAGGAACGAACAAAGAAACGGTGAAACGGAGAAACGGCGAAACGGAGAAACTGAGAAACCGAGAAACGGAGAAACGGAGAAACAGAGAAACCGAGAAACGGAGGAACGGAGAAACGGAGAAACGGAGAAACGAAGAAACGGAGCACCGGAGAAACGGAGGAACGGCGAAACGGAGGAACGGAGAAACGGAGAAACGGAGAAACGGAGAAACGGAGAAACGGAGAAACTGAGAAACCGACAAACGGAGAAACGGAGAAACAGAGAAACCGAGAAACAGAGAAACCGAGATACGGAGAACCGGAGAAACGGAGGAACGGAGAAACGGAGAAACGGAGAAACGAAGAAACGGAGCACCGGAGAAACGGAGGAACGGCGAAACGGAGGAACGGAGAAACGGAGAAACGGAGAAACGGAGAAACGGAGAAACGGAGAAACGGAGAAACGGAGAAACGGAGAAACGGAGAAACGGCGAAACGGAGAAACGGAGAAACGGAGAAACGGAGAAACGGAGAAACGGAGAAACGGAGAAACGGAGAAACGGAGAAACGGCGAAAGGGAGAAACGGAGAAACGGAGAAACGGAGAAACGGAGAAACGGAGAAACGGAGAAACGGAGAAACGGAGAGACGGAGAGACGGAGAAACGGAGAAACGGAGAAACGGAGAAACGAAGGAAGAAACGGAGAAGCGAAGAACGACACGAAGAAACGAAGAAAGAAACGGAGAAACGAAGAAAGAAACGGAGAAACGAACAAAGAAACGGAGAAACGAACAAAGAAACGGAGAAACGAACAAAGAAACGGAGAAACGAACAAAGAAACGGAGAAACGGAGAAATAAATGGAGAAACGAAGAAATAAACGGAGAAACGGAGAAAGAAACGGAGGAACGAACAAAGAAACGGTGAAACGGAGAAACGGAGGAACGAACAAAGAAACTGTGAAACGGAGAAACGGAGAAACGGAGAAACTGAGAAACAGAGAAACCGAGAAACGGAGAAACAGAGAAACCGAGAAACAGAGAAACCGAGATACGGAGAACCGGAGAAACGGAGGAACGGAGAAACGGCGAAACGGAGAAACGGAGAAACGGAGAAACGGAGGAACGGAGAAACGGAGAAACGGAGAAACGGAGAAACGGAGAAACGGAGAAACGGAGAAACGGAGAAACGGAGAAACGGAGAAACGGAGAAACGAAGGAAGAAACGGAGAAACGAAGAAAGAAACGGAGAAACGAAGAAAGAAACGGAGAAGCTAAGAAAGACACGAAGAAACGAAGAAAGAAAGCGAGAAACGAAGAACGGAATGAAGAATAGAAGAAAGAAATGGAGAAACGAAGAAAGAAACGGAAAATCGAAGAAAGAAACGGAGAAACGAAGAAAGAAACGGAGAAACGAACAAAGAAACGGAGAAACGAACAAAGAAACGGAGAAACGAACAAAGAAACGGAGAAACGAACAAAGAAACGGAGAAACGGAGAAATAAATGGAGAAACGAAGAAATAAACGGAGAAACGGAGAAAGAAACGGGGGAACGAACAAAGAAACAGTGAAACGGAGAAACGGAGAAACGGGGAAACTGAGAAACGGAGAAACGGAGATACGGAGAAACGGAGAAACGGAGAAACGGAGAAACGGAGAAACGGAGAAACGGAGAAACGGAGAAACGGAGAAACGGAGAAACGGAGAAACGGAGAAACGGAGAAACGGAGAAACGGAGAAACGGAGAAACGGCGAAACGGAGAAACGGAGAAACGGAGAAACGGAGAAACGGAGAAACGGAGAAACGGAGAAACTGAGAAACCGACAGACGGAGAAACGGAGAAACAGAGAAACCGAGAAACAGAGAAACCGAGATACGGAGAACCGGAGAAACGGAGGAACGGAGAAACGGAGAAACGAAGAAACGGAGCACCGGAGAAACGGAGGAACGGCGAAACGGAGGAACGGAGAAACGGAGAAACGGAGAAACGGAGAAACGGAGAAACGGAGAAACGGAGAAACGGAGAAACGGAGAAACGGAGAAACGGAGAAACGGAGAAACGGAGAAACGGAGAAACGGAGAAACGGAGAAACGGAGAAACGGAGAAACGGAGAAACGGAGAAACGGAGAAGCGGAGAAACGGAGAAACGAAGGAAGAAACGGAGAAACGAAGGAAGAAACGGAGAAACGAAGAAAGAAACGGAGAAACGAAGAAAGAAACGGAGAAGCGAAGAAAGAAACGGAGAAGCGAAGAAAGACACGAAGAAACGAAGAAAGAAAGCGAGAAACGAAGAACGGAATGAAGAGTAGAAGAAAGAAATGGAGAAACGAAGAAAGAAACGGAAAATCGAAGAAAGAAACGGAGAAACGAAGAAAGAAACGGAGAAACGAAGAAAGAAACGGAGAAACGAACAAAGAAACGGAGAAACGGAGAAATAAATGGAGAAACGAAGAAATAAACGGAGAAACGGAGAAAGAAACGGGGGAACGAACAAAGAAACGGTGAAACGGAGAAACGGAGAAACGGGGAAACTGAGAAACGGAGAAACGGAGATACGGAGAAACGGAGAAACGGAGAAACGGAGAAACGGAGAAACGGAGAAACGGAGAAACGGAGAAACGGAGAAACGGAGAAACGGAGAAACGGAGAAACGGAGAACCGGAGAAACGGAGAAACGGAGAAACGGAGAAACGGAGAAACGGAGAAACGGAGAAACGGAGAAACGGAGAAACGGAGAAACGGAGAAACGGAGAAGCGGAGAAACGGAGAAACGAAGGAAGAAACGGAGAAACGAAGGAAGAAACGGAGAAACGAAGAAAGAAACGGAGAAACGAAGAAAGAAACGGAGAAGCGAAGGAAGAAACGGAGAAGCGAAGAAAGACACGAAGAAACGCAGAAAGAAAGCGAGAAACGAAGAACGGAATGAAGAGTAGAAGAAAGAAATGGAGAAACGAAGAAAGAAACGGAAAATCGAAGAAAGAAACGGAGAAACGAAGAAATAAACGGAGAAACGGAGAAAGAAACGGAGGAACGAACAAAGAAACGGTGAAACGGAGAAACGGCGAAACGGAGAAACTGAGAAACCGAGAAACGGAGAAACGGAGAAACAGAGAAACCGAGAAACGGAGGAACGGAGAAACGGAGAAACGGAGAAACGAAGAAACGGAGCACCGGAGAAACGGAGGAACGGCGAAACGGAGGAACGGAGAAACGGAGAAACGGAGAAACGGAGAAACGGAGAAACGGAGAAACGGAGAAACGGAGAAACGGAGAAACGGAGAAACGGAGAAACGGAGAAACGGAGAAACGGAGAAACGGCGAAACGGAGAAACGGAGAAACGGAGAAACGGAGAAACGGAGAAACGGAGAAACGGAGAAACGGAGAAACTGAGAAACCGACAAACGGAGAAACGGAGAAACAGAGAAACCGAGAAACAGAGAAACCGAGATACGGAGAACCGGAGAAACGGAGGAACGGAGAAACGGAGAAACGGAGAAACGAAGAAACGGAGCACCGGAGAAACGGAGGAACGGCGAAACGGAGGAACGGAGAAACGGAGAAACGGAGAAACGGAGAAACGGAGAAACGGAGAAACGGAGAAACGGAGAAACGGAGAAACGGAGAAACGGAGAAACGGAGAAACGGAGAAACGGAGAAACGGCGAAACGGCGAAACGGAGAAACGGAGAAACGGAGAAACGGAGAAACGGAGAAACGGAGAAACGGAGAAACGGAGAAACGGAGAAACGGCGAAACGGAGAAACGGAGAAACGGAGAAACGGAGAAACGGAGAAACGGAGAAACGGAGAAACGGAGAAACGGAGAAACGGAGAAACGGCGAAAGGGAGAAACGGAGAAACGGAGAAACGGAGAAACGGAGAAACGGAGAAACGGAGAAACGGAGAGACGGAGAGACGGAGAAACGGAGAAACGGAGAAACGGAGAAACGAAGGAAGAAACGGAGAAGCGAAGAACGACACGAAGAAACGAAGAAAGAAACGGAGAAACGAAGAAAGAAACGGAGAAACGAACAAAGAAACGGAGAAACGAACAAAGAAACGGAGAAACGAACAAAGAAACGGAGAAACGGAGAAATAAATGGAGAAACGAAGAAATAAACGGAGAAACGGAGAAAGAAACGGAGGAACGAACAAAGAAACGGTGAAACGGAGAAACGGAGGAACGAACAAAGAAACTGTGAAACGGAGAAACGGAGAAACGGAGAAACTGAGAAACAGAGAAACCGAGAAACGGAGAAACAGAGAAACCGAGAAACAGAGAAACCGAGATACGGAGAACCGGAGAAACGGAGGAACGGAGAAACGGCGAAACGGAGAAACGGAGAAACGGAGAAACGGAGGAACGGAGAAACGGAGAAACGGAGAAACGGAGAAACGGAGAAACGGAGAAACGGAGAAACGGAGAAACGGAGAAACGGAGAAACGGAGAAGCGGAGAAACGGAGAAACGAAGGAAGAAACGGAGAAACGAAGGAAGAAACGGAGAAACGAAGAAAGAAACGGAGAAACGAAGAAAGAAACGGAGAAGCGAAGAAAGAAACGGAGAAGCGAAGAAAGACACGAAGAAACGAAGAAAGAAAGCGAGAAACGAAGAACGGAATGAAGAGTAGAAGAAAGAAATGGAGAAACGAAGAAAGAAACGGAAAATCGAAGAAAGAAACGGAGAAACGAAGAAAGAAACGGAGAAACGAAGAAAGAAACGGAGAAACGAACAAAGAAACGGAGAAACGGAGAAATAAATGGAGAAACGAAGAAATAAACGGAGAAACGGAGAAAGAAACGGGGGAACGAACAAAGAAACGGTGAAACGGAGAAACGGAGAAACGGAGAAACGAAGGAAGAAACGGAGAAACGAAGAAAGAAACGGAGAAACGAAGAAAGAAACGGAGAAGCTAAGAAAGACACGAAGAAACGAAGAAAGAAAGCGAGAAACGAAGAACGGAATGAAGAATAGAAGAAAGAAATGGAGAAACGAAGAAAGAAACGGAAAATCGAAGAAAGAAACGGAGAAACGAAGAAAGAAACGGAGAAACGAACAAAGAAACGGAGAAACGAACAAAGAAACGGAGAAACGAACAAAGAAACGGAGAAACGAACAAAGAAACGGAGAAACGGAGAAATAAATGGAGAAACGAAGAAATAAACGGAGAAACGGAGAAAGAAACGGGGGAACGAACAAAGAAACGGTGAAACGGAGAAACGGAGAAACGGGGAAACTGAGAAACGGAGAAACGGAGATACGGAGAAACGGAGAAACGGAGAAACGGAGAAACGGAGAAACGGAGAAACAGAGAAACGGAGAAACGGAGAAACGGAGAAACGGAGAAACGGAAAAACGGAGAAACGGAGAAACGGAGAAACGGAGAAACGGAGAAACGGAGAAACGGAGAAACGGAGAAACGGAGAAACGGAGAAGCGGAGAAACGGAGAAACGAAGGAAGAAACGGAGAAACGAAGGAAGAAACGGAGAAACGAAGAAAGAAACGGAGAAACGAAGAAAGAAACGGAGAAGCGAAGAAAGAAACGGAGAAGCGAAGAAAGACACGAAGAAACGAAGAAAGAAAGCGAGAAACGAAGAACGGAATGAAGAGTAGAAGAAAGAAATGGAGAAACGAAGAAAGAAACGGAAAATCGAAGAAAGAAACGGAGAAACGAAGAAAGAAACGGAGAAACGAAGAAAGAAACGGAGAAACGAACAAAGAAACGGAGAAACGGAGAAATAAATGGAGAAACGAAGAAATAAACGGAGAAACGGAGAAAGGAACGGGGGAACGAACAAAGAAACGGTGAAACGGAGAAACGGAGAAACGGGGAAACTGAGAAACGGAGAAACGGAGATACGGAGAAACGGAGAAACGGAGAAACGGAGAAACGGAGAAACGGAGAAACGGAGAAACGGAGAAACGGAGAAACGGAGAAACGGAGAAACGGAGAAACGGAGAAACGGAGAAACGGAGAAACGGAGAAACGGAGAAACGGAGAAACGGAGAAACGGAGAAACGGAGAAGCGGAGAAACGGAGAAACGAAGGAAGAAACGGAGAAACGAAGGAAGAAACGGAGAAACGAAGAAAGAAACGGAGAAACGAAGAAAGAAACGGAGAAGCGAAGAAAGAAACGGAGAAGCGAAGAAAGACACGAAGAAACGAAGAAAGAAAGCGAGAAACGAAGAACGGAATGAAGAGTAGAAGAAAGAAATGGAGAAACGAAGAAAGAAACGGAAAATCGAAGAAAGAAACGGAGAAACGAAGAAAGAAACGGAGAAACGAAGAAAGAAACGGAGAAACGAACAAAGAAACGGAGAAACGGAGAAATAAATGGAGAAACGAAGAAATAAACGGAGAAACGGAGAAAGAAACGGAGGAACGAACAAAGAAACGGTGAAACGGAGAAACGGCGAAACGGAGAAACTGAGAAACCGAGAAACGGAGAAACGGAGAAACAGAGAAACCGAGAAACGGAGGAACGGAGAAACGGAGAAACGGAGAAACGAAGAAACGGAGCACCGGAGAAACGGAGGAACGGCGAAACGGAGGAACGGAGAAACGGAGAAACGGAGAAACGGAGAAACGGAGAAACGGAGAAACGGAGAAACGGAGAAACGGAGAAACGGAGAAACGGAGAAACGGAGAAACGGAGAAACGGAGAAACGGAGAAACGGAGAAACGGAGAAACGGAGAAACTGAGAAACCGACAAACGGAGAAACGGAGAAACAGAGAAACCGAGAAACAGAGAAACCGAGATACGGAGAACCGGAGAAACGGAGGAACGGAGAAACGGAGAAACGGAGAAACGAAGAAACGGAGCACCGGAGAAACGGAGGAACGGCGAAACGGAGGAACGGAGAAACGGAGAAACGGAGAAACGGAGAAACGGAGAAACGGAGAAACGGAGAAACGGAGAAACGGAGAAACGGAGAAACGGAGAAACGGCGAAACGGAGAAACGGAGAAACGGAGAAACGGAGAAACGGAGAAACGGAGAAACGGAGAAACGGAGAAACGGCGAAACGGAGAAACGGAGAAACGGAGAAACGGAGAAACGGAGAAACGGAAAAACGGAGAAACGGAGAAACGGAGAAACGGCGAAAGGGAGAAACGGAGAAACGGAGAAACGGAGAAACGGAGAAACGGAGAAACGGAGAAACGGAGAAACGGAGAGACGGAGAGACGGAGAAACGGAGAAACGGAGAAACGGAGAAACGAAGGAAGAAACGGAGAAGCGAAGAACGACACGAAGAAACGAAGAAAGAAACGGGGAAACGAAGAAAGAAACGGAGAAACGAACAAAGAAACGGAGAAACGAACAAAGAAACGGAGAAACGAACAAAGAAACGGAGAAACGAACAAAGAAACGGAGAAACGGAGAAATAAATGGAGAAACGAAGAAATAAACGGAGAAACGGAGAAAGAAACGGAGGAACGAACAAAGAAACGGTGAAACGGAGAAACGGAGGAACGAACAAAGAAACTGTGAAACGGAGAAACGGAGAAACGGAGAAACTGAGAAACAGAGAAACCGAGAAACGGAGAAACAGAGAAACCGAGAAACAGAGAAACCGAGATACGGAGAACCGGAGAAACGGAGGAACGGAGAAACGGCGAAACGGTGAAACGGAAAAACGGAGAAACGGAGGAACGGAGAAACGGAGAAACGGAGAAACGGAGAAACGGAGAAACGGAGAAACGGAGAAACGGAGAAACGGAGAAACGGAGAAACGGAGAAACGGAGAAACGAAGGAAGAAACGGAGAAACGAAGAAAGAAACGGAGAAACGAAGAAAGAAACGGAGAAGCTAAGAAAGACACGAAGAAACGAAGAAAGAAAGCGAGAAACAAAGAACGGAATGAAGAATAGAAGAAAGAAATGGAGAAACGAAGAAAGAAACGGAAAATCGAAGAAAGAAACAGAGAAACGAAGAAAGAAACGGAGAAACGAACAAAGAAACGGAGAAACGAACAAAGAAACGGAGAAACGAACAAAGAAACGGAGAAACGAACAAAGAAACGGAGAAACGGAGAAATAAATGGAGAAACGAAGAAATAAACGGAGAAACGGAGAAAGAAACGGGGGAACGAACAAGGAAACGGTGAAACGGAGAAACGGAGAAACGGGGAAACTGAGAAACGGAGAAACGGAGATACGGAGAAACGGAGAAACGGAGAAACGGAGAAACGGAGAAACGGAGTAACGGAGAAACGGAGAAACGGAGAAACGGAGAAACGGAGAAACGGAGAAACGGAGAAACGGAGAAACGGAGAAACGGAGAAACGGAGAAACGGAGAAACGGAGAAACGGAGAAGCGGAGAAACGGAGAAACGAAGGAAGAAACGGAGAAACGAAGGAAGAAACGGAGAAACGAAGAGAGAAACGGAGAAACGAAGAAAGAAACGGAGAAGCGAAGAAAGAAACGGAGAAGCGAAGAAAGACACGAAGAAACGAAGAAAGAAAGCGAGAAACGAAGAACGGAATGAAGAGTAGAAGAAAGAAATGGAGAAACGAAGAAAGAAACGGAAAATCGAAGAAAGAAACGGAGAAACGAAGAAAGAAACGGAGAAACGAAGAAAGAAACGGAGAAACGAACAAAGAAACGGAGAAACGGAGAAATAAATGGAGAAACGAAGAAATAAACGGAGAAACGGAGAAAGAAACGGAGGAACGAACAAAGAAACGGTGAAACGGAGAAACGGCGAAACGGAGAAACTGAGAAACCGAGAAACGGAGAAACGGAGAAACAGAGAAACCGAGAAACGGAGGAACGGAGAAACGGAGAAACGGAGAAACGAAGAAACGGAGCACCGGAGAAACGGAGAAACGGAGAAACGAAGAAACGGAGCACCGGAGAAACGGAGGAACGGCGAAACGGAGGAACGGAGAAACGGAGAAACGGAGAAACGGAGAAACGGAGAAACGGAGAAACGGAGAAACGGAGAAACGGAGAAACGGAGAAACGGAGAAACGGAGAAACGGAGAAACGGAGAAACGGAGAAACGGCGAAACGGCGAAACGGAGAAACGGAGAAACGGAGAAACGGAGAAACGGAGAAACGGAGAAACGGAGAAACGGAGAAACGGAGAAACGGCGAAACGGAGAAACGGAGAAACGGAGAAACGGAGAAACGGAGAAACGGAGAAACGGAGAAACGGAGAAACGGAGAAACGGAGAAACGGCGAAAGGGAGAAACGGAGAAACGGAGAAACGGAGAAACGGAGAAACGGAGAAACGGAGAAACGGAGAGACGGAGAGACGGAGAAACGGAGAAACGGAGAAACGGAGAAACGAAGGAAGAAACGGAGAAGCGAAGAACGACACGAAGAAACGAAGAAAGAAACGGAGAAACGAAGAAAGAAACGGAGAAACGAACAAAGAAACGGAGAAACGAACAAAGAAACGGAGAAACGAACAAAGAAACGGAGAAACGGAGAAATAAATGGAGAAACGAAGAAATAAACGGAGAAACGGAGAAAGAAACGGAGGAACGAACAAAGAAACGGTGAAACGGAGAAACGGAGGAACGAACAAAGAAACTGTGAAACGGAGAAACGGAGAAACGGAGAAACTGAGAAACAGAGAAACCGAGAAACGGAGAAACAGAGAAACCGAGAAACAGAGAAACCGAGATACGGAGAACCGGAGAAACGGAGGAACGGAGAAACGGCGAAACGGAGAAACGGAGAAACGGAGAAACGGAGGAACGGAGAAACGGAGAAACGGAGAAACGGAGAAACGGAGAAACGGAGAAACGGAGAAACGGAGAAACGGAGAAACGGAGAAACGGAGAAGCGGAGAAACGGAGAAACGAAGGAAGAAACGGAGAAACGAAGGAAGAAACGGAGAAACGAAGAAAGAAACGGAGAAACGAAGAAAGAAACGGAGAAGCGAAGAAAGAAACGGAGAAGCGAAGAAAGACACGAAGAAACGAAGAAAGAAAGCGAGAAACGAAGAACGGAATGAAGAGTAGAAGAAAGAAATGGAGAAACGAAGAAAGAAACGGAAAATCGAAGAAAGAAACGGAGAAACGAAGAAAGAAACGGAGAAACGAAGAAAGAAACGGAGAAACGAACAAAGAAACGGAGAAACGGAGAAATAAATGGAGAAACGAAGAAATAAACGGAGAAACGGAGAAAGGAACGGGGGAACGAACAAAGAAACGGTGAAACGGAGAAACGGAGAAACGGGGAAACTGAGAAACGGAGAAACGGAGATACGGAGAAACGGAGAAACGGAGAAACGGAGAAACGGAGAAACGGAGAAACGGAGAAACGGAGAAACGGAGAAACGGAGAAACGGAGAAACGGAGAAACGGAGAAACGGAGAAACGGAGAAACGGAGAAACGGAGAAACGGAGAAACGGAGAAACGGAGAAGCGGAGAAACGGAGAAACGAAGGAAGAAACGGAGAAACGAAGGAAGAAACGGAGAAACGAAGAAAGAAACGGAGAAACGAAGAAAGAAACGGAGAAGCGAAGAAAGAAACGGAGAAGCGAAGAAAGACACGAAGAAACGAAGAAAGAAAGCGAGAAACGAAGAACGGAATGAAGAGTAGAAGAAAGAAATGGAGAAACGAAGAAAGAAACGGAAAATCGAAGAAAGAAACGGAGAAACGAAGAAAGAAACGGAGAAACGAAGAAAGAAACGGAGAAACGAACAAAGAAACGGAGAAACGGAGAAATAAATGGAGAAACGAAGAAATAAACGGAGAAACGGAGAAAGAAACGGAGGAACGAACAAAGAAACGGTGAAACGGAGAAACGGCGAAACGGAGAAACTGAGAAACCGAGAAACGGAGAAACGGAGAAACAGAGAAACCGAGAAACGGAGGAACGGAGAAACGGAGAAACGGAGAAACGAAGAAACGGAGCACCGGAGAAACGGAGGAACGGCGAAACGGAGGAACGGAGAAACGGAGAAACGGAGAAACGGAGAAACGGAGAAACGGAGAAACGGAGAAACGGAGAAACGGAGAAACGGAGAAACGGAGAAACGGAGAAACGGAGAAACGGAGAAACGGAGAAACGGAGAAACGGAGAAACGGAGAAACGGAGAAACGGAGAAACTGAGAAACCGACAAACGGAGAAACGGAGAAACAGAGAAACCGAGAAACAGAGAAACCGAGATACGGAGAACCGGAGAAACGGAGGAACGGAGAAACGGAGAAACGGAGAAACGAAGAAACGGAGCACCGGAGAAACGGAGGAACGGCGAAACGGAGGAACGGAGAAACGGAGAAACGGAGAAACGGAGAAACGGAGAAACGGAGAAACGGAGAAACGGAGAAACGGAGAAACGGAGAAACGGAGAAACGGAGAAACGGAGAAACGGAGAAACGGCGAAACGGAGAAACGGAGAAACGGAGAAACGGAGAAACGGAGAAACGGAGAAACGGAGAAACGGAGAAACGGCGAAACGGAGAAACGGAGAAACGGAGAAACGGAGAAACGGAGAAACGGAGAAACGGAGAAACGGAGAAACGGAGAAACGGCGAAAGGGAGAAACGGAGAAACGGAGAAACGGAGAAACGGAGAAACGGAGAAACGGAGAAACGGAGAAACGGAGAGACGGAGAGACGGAGAAACGGAGAAACGGAGAAACGGAGAAACGAAGGAAGAAACGGAGAAGCGAAGAACGACACGAAGAAACGAAGAAAGAAACGGGGAAACGAAGAAAGAAACGGAGAAACGAACAAAGAAACGGAGAAACGAACAAAGAAACGGAGAAACGAACAAAGAAACGGAGAAACGAACAAAGAAACGGAGAAACGGAGAAATAAATGGAGAAACGAAGAAATAAACGGAGAAACGGAGAAAGAAACGGAGGAACGAACAAAGAAACGGTGAAACGGAGAAACGGAGGAACGAACAAAGAAACTGTGAAACGGAGAAACGGAGAAACGGAGAAACTGAGAAACAGAGAAACCGAGAAACGGAGAAACAGAGAAACCGAGAAACAGAGAAACCGAGATACGGAGAACCGGAGAAACGGAGGAACGGAGAAACGGCGAAACGGTGAAACGGAAAAACGGAGAAACGGAGGAACGGAGAAACGGAGAAACGGAGAAACGGAGAAACGGAGAAACGGAGAAACGGAGAAACGGAGAAACGGAGAAACGGAGAAACGGAGAAACGGAGAAACGAAGGAAGAAACGGAGAAACGAAGAAAGAAACGGAGAAACGAAGAAAGAAACGGAGAAGCTAAGAAAGACACGAAGAAACGAAGAAAGAAAGCGAGAAACAAAGAACGGAATGAAGAATAGAAGAAAGAAATGGAGAAACGAAGAAAGAAACGGAAAATCGAAGAAAGAAACAGAGAAACGAAGAAAGAAACGGAGAAACGAACAAAGAAACGGAGAAACGAACAAAGAAACGGAGAAACGAACAAAGAAACGGAGAAACGAACAAAGAAACGGAGAAACGGAGAAATAAATGGAGAAACGAAGAAATAAACGGAGAAACGGAGAAAGAAACGGGGGAACGAACAAGGAAACGGTGAAACGGAGAAACGGAGAAACGGGGAAACTGAGAAACGGAGAAACGGAGATACGGAGAAACGGAGAAACGGAGAAACGGAGAAACGGAGAAACGGAGTAACGGAGAAACGGAGAAACGGAGAAACGGAGAAACGGAGAAACGGAGAAACGGAGAAACGGAGAAACGGAGAAACGGAGAAACGGAGAAACGGAGAAACGGAGAAACGGAGAAGCGGAGAAACGGAGAAACGAAGGAAGAAACGGAGAAACGAAGGAAGAAACGGAGAAACGAAGAGAGAAACGGAGAAACGAAGAAAGAAACGGAGAAGCGAAGAAAGAAACGGAGAAGCGAAGAAAGACACGAAGAAACGAAGAAAGAAAGCGAGAAACGAAGAACGGAATGAAGAGTAGAAGAAAGAAATGGAGAAACGAAGAAAGAAACGGAAAATCGAAGAAAGAAACGGAGAAACGAAGAAAGAAACGGAGAAACGAAGAAAGAAACGGAGAAACGAACAAAGAAACGGAGAAACGGAGAAATAAATGGAGAAACGAAGAAATAAACGGAGAAACGGAGAAAGAAACGGAGGAACGAACAAAGAAACGGTGAAACGGAGAAACGGAGGAACGAACAAAGAAACTGTGAAACGGAGAAACGGAGAAACGGAGAAACTGAGAAACAGAGAAACCGAGAAACGGAGAAACAGAGAAACCGAGAAACAGAGAAACCGAGATACGGAGAACCGGAGAAACGGAGGAACGGAGAAACGGCGAAACGGAGAAACGGAGAAACGGAGAAACGGAGGAACGGAGAAACGGAGAAACGGAGAAACGGAGAAACGGAGAAACGGAGAAACGGAGAAACGGAGAAACGGAGAAACGGAGAAACGAAGGAAGAAACGGAGAAACGAAGAAAGAAACGGAGAAACGAAGAAAGAAACGGAGAAGCTAAGAAAGACACGAAGAAACGAAGAAAGAAAGCGAGAAACGAAGAACGGAATGAAGAATAGAAGAAAGAAATGGAGAAACGAAGAAAGAAACGGAAAATCGAAGAAAGAAACGGAGAAACGAAGAAAGAAACGGAGAAACGAACAAAGAAACGGAGAAACGAACAAAGAAACGGAGAAACGAACAAAGAAACGGAGAAACGAACAAAGAAACGGAGAAACGGAGAAATAAATGGAGAAACGAAGAAATAAACGGAGAAACGGAGAAAGAAACGGGGGAACGAACAAAGAAACGGTGAAACGGAGAAACGGAGAAACGGGGAAACTGAGAAACGGAGAAACGGAGATACGGAGAAACGGAGAAACGGAGAAACGGAGAAACGGAGAAACGGAGAAACGGAGAAACGGAGAAACGGAGAAACGGAGAAACGGAGAAACGGAGAAACGGAGAAACGGAGAAACGGAGAAACGGAGAAACGGAGAAACGGAGAAACGGAGAAACGGAGAAACGGAGAAACGGAGAAACGGAGAAACGGAGAAGCGGAGAAACGGAGAAACGAAGGAAGAAACGGAGAAACGAAGGAAGAAACGGAGAAACGAAGAAAGAAACGGAGAAACGAAGAAAGAAACGGAGAAGCGAAGAAAGAAACGGAGAAGCGAAGAAAGACACGAAGAAACGAAGAAAGAAAGCGAGAAACGAAGAACGGAATGAAGAGTAGAAGAAAGAAATGGAGAAACGAAGAAAGAAACGGAAAATCGAAGAAAGAAACGGAGAAACGAAGAAAGAAACGGAGAAACGAAGAAAGAAACGGAGAAACGAACAAAGAAACGGAGAAACGGAGAAATAAATGGAGAAACGAAGAAATAAACGGAGAAACGGAGAAAGAAACGGAGGAACGAACAATGAAACGGTGAAACGGAGAAACGGCGAAACGGAGAAACTGAGAAACCGAGAAACGGAGAAACGGAGAAACAGAGAAACCGAGAAACGGAGGAACGGAGAAACGGAGAAACGGAGAAACGAAGAAACGGAGCACCGGAGAAACGGAGGAACGGCGAAACGGAGGAACGGAGAAACGGAGAAACGGAGAAACGGAGAAACGGAGAAACGGAGAAACGGAGAAACGGAGAAACGGAGAAACGGAGAAACGGAGAAACGGAGAAACGGAGAAACGGAGAAACGGCGAAACGGAGAAACGGAGAAACGGAGAAACGGAGAAACGGAGAAACGGAGAAACGGAGAAACGGAGAAACTGAGAAACCGACAAACGGAGAAACGGAGAAACAGAGAAACCGAGAAACAGAGAAACCGAGATACGGAGAACCGGAGAAACGGAGGAACGGAGAAACGGAGAAACGGAGAAACGAAGAAACGGAGCACCGGAGAAACGGAGGAACGGCGAAACGGAGGAACGGAGAAACGGAGAAACGGAGAAACGGAGAAACGGAGAAACGGAGAAACGGAGAAACGGAGAAACGGAGAAACGGAGAAACGGAGAAACGGAGAAACGGAGAAACGGCGAAACGGAGAAACGGAGAAACGGAGAAACGGAGAAACGGAGAAACGGAGAAACGGAGAAACGGAGAAACGGAGAAACGGAGAAACGGAGAAACGGAGAAACGGCGAAACGGAGAAACGGAGAAACGGAGAAACGGAGAAACGGAGAAACGGAGAAACGGAGAAACGGAGAAACGGAGAAACGGCGAAAGGGAGAAACGGAGAAACGGAGAAACGGAGAAACGGAGAAACGGAGAAACGGAGAAACGGAGAAACGGAGAGACGGAGAGACGGAGAAACGGAGAAACGGAGAAACGGAGAAACGAAGGAAGAAACGGAGAAGCGAAGAACGACACGAAGAAACGAAGAAAGAAACGGAGAAACGAAGAAAGAAACGGAGAAACGAACAAAGAAACGGAGAAACGAACAAAGAAACGGAGAAACGGAGAAATAAATGGAGAAACGAAGAAATAAACGGAGAAACGGAGAAAGAAACGGAGGAACGAACAAAGAAACGGTGAAACGGAGAAACGGAGGAACGAACAAAGAAACTGTGAAACGGAGAAACGGAGAAACGGAGAAACTGAGAAACAGAGAAACCGAGAAACGGAGAAACAGAGAAACCGAGAAACAGAGAAACCGAGATACGGAGAACCGGAGAAACGGAGGAACGGAGAAACGGCGAAACGGAGAAACGGAGAAACGGAGAAACGGAGGAACGGAGAAACGGAGAAACGGAGAAACGGAGAAACGGAGAAACGGAGAAACGGAGAAACGGAGAAACGAAGGAAGAAACGGAGAAACGAAGAAAGAAACGGAGAAACGAAGAAAGAAACGGAGAAGCTAAGAAAGACACGAAGAAACGAAGAAAGAAAGCGAGAAACGAAGAACGGAATGAAGAATAGAAGAAAGAAATGGAGAAACGAAGAAAGAAACGGAAAATCGAAGAAAGAAACGGAGAAACGAAGAAAGAAACGGAGAAACGAACAAAGAAACGGAGAAACGAACAAAGAAACGGAGAAACGAACAAAGAAACGGAGAAACGAACAAAGAAACGGAGAAACGGAGAAATAAATGGAGAAACGAAGAAATAAACGGAGAAACGGAGAAAGAAACGGGGGAACGAACAAAGAAACGGTGAAACGGAGAAACGGAGAAACGGGGAAACTGAGAAACGGAGAAACGGAGATACGGAGAAACGGAGAAACGGAGAAACGGAGAAACGGAGAAACGGAGAAACGGAGAAACGGAGAAACGGAGAAACGGAGAAACGGAGAAACGGAGAAACGGAGAAACGGAGAAACGGAGAAACGGAGAAACGGAGAAACGGAGAAACGGAGAAACGGAGAAACGGAGAAACGGAGAAACGGAGAAACGGAGAAACGGAGAAACGGAGAAACGGAGAAGCGGAGAAACGGAGAAACGAAGGAAGAAACGGAGAAACGAAGGAAGAAACGGAGAAACGAAGAAAGAAACGGAGAAACGAAGAAAGAAACGGAAAAAGCGAAGAAAGAAACGGAGAAGCGAAGAAAGACACGAAGAAACGAAGAAAGAAAGCGAGAAATGAAGAACGGAATGAAGAGTAGAAGAAAGAAATGGAGAAACGAAGAAAGAAACGGAAAATCGAAGAAAGAAACGGAGAAACGAAGAAAGAAACGGAGAAACGAAGAAAGAAACGGAGAAACGAACAAAGAAACGGAGAAACGGAGAAATAAATGGAGAAACGAAGAAATAAACGGAGAAACGGAGAAAGAAACGGAGGAACGAACAAAGAAACGGTGAAACGGAGAAACGGAGAAACGGATAAACTGAGAAACCGAGAAACGGAGAAACGGAGAAGCAGAGAAACCGAGAAACGGAGAAACCGAGAAACGGAGCACCGGAGAAACGGAGGAACGGCGAAACGGAGGAACGGAGAAACGGAGAAACGGAGAAACGGAGAAACGGAGAAACGGAGAAACGGAGAAACGGAGAAACGGAGAAACGGAGAAACGGAGAAACGGCGAAACGGAGAAACGGAGAAACGGAGAAACGGAGAAACGGAGAAACGGAGAAACGGAGAGACGGAGAGACGGAGAAACGGAGAAACGGAGAAACGGAGAAACGAAGGAAGAAACGGAGAAGCGAAGAACGACACGAAGAAACGAAGAAAGAAACGGAGAAACGAAGAAAGAAACGGAGAAACGAACAAAGAAACGGAGAAACGAACAAAGAAACGGAGAAACGAACAAAGAAACGGAGAAACGGAGAAATAAATGGAGAAACGAAGAAATAAACGGAGAAACGGAGAAAGAAACGGAGGAACGAACAAAGAAACGGTGAAACGGAGAAACGGAGGAACGAACAAAGAAACTGTGAAACGGAGAAACGGAGAAACGGAGAAACTGAGAAACAGAGAAACCGAGAAACGGAGAAACAGAGAAACCGAGAAACAGAGAAACCGAGATACGGAGAACCGGAGAAACGGAGGAACGGAGAAACGGCGAAACGGAGAAACGGAGAAACGGAGAAACGGAGGAACGGAGAAACGGAGAAACGGAGAAACGGAGAAACGGCGAAACGGAGAAACGGAGAAACGGAGAAACGGAGAAACGGAGAAACGGAGAAACGGAGAAACGGAGAAACTGAGAAACCGACAAACGGAGAAACGGAGAAACAGAGAAACCGAGAAACAGAGAAACCGAGATACGGAGAACCGGAGAAACGGAGGAACGGAGAAACGGAGAAACGGAGAAACGAAGAAACGGAGCACCGGAGAAACGGAGGAACGGCGAAACGGAGGAACGGAGAAACGGAGAAACGGAGAAACGGAGAAACGGAGAAACGGAGAAACGGAGAAACGGAGAAACGGAGAAACGGAGAAACGGAGAAACGGAGAAACGGAGAAACGGCGAAACGGAGAAACGGAGAAACGGAGAAACGGAGAAACGGAGAAACGGAGAAACGGAGAAACGGAGAAACGGAGAAACGGAGAAACGGAGAAACGGAGAAACGGAGAAACGGAGAAACGGCGAAACGGAGAAACGGAGAAACGGAGAAACGGAGAAACGGAGAAACGGAGAAACGGAGAAACGGAGAAACGGAGAAACGGCGAAAGGGAGAAACGGAGAAACGGAGAAACGGAGAAACGGAGAAACGGAGAAACGGAGAAACGGAGAAACGGAGAGACGGAGAGACGGAGAAACGGAGAAACGGAGAAACGGAGAAACGAAGGAAGAAACGGAGAAGCGAAGAACGACACGAAGAAACGAAGAAAGAAACGGAGAAACGAAGAAAGAAACGGAGAAACGAACAAAGAAACGGAGAAACGAACAAAGAAACGGAGAAACGGAGAAATAAATGGAGAAACGAAGAAATAAACGGAGAAACGGAGAAAGAAACGGAGGAACGAACAAAGAAACGGTGAAACGGAGAAACGGAGGAACGAACAAAGAAACTGTGAAACGGAGAAACGGAGAAACGGAGAAACTGAGAAACAGAGAAACCGAGAAACGGAGAAACAGAGAAACCGAGAAACAGAGAAACCGAGATACGGAGAACCGGAGAAACGGAGGAACGGAGAAACGGCGAAACGGAGAAACGGAGAAACGGAGAAACGGAGGAACGGAGAAACGGAGAAACGGAGAAACGGAGAAACGGAGAAACGGAGAAACGGAGAAACGGAGAAACGGAGAAACGAAGGAAGAAACGGAGAAACGAAGAAAGAAACGGAGAAACGAAGAAAGAAACGGAGAAGCTAAGAAAGACACGAAGAAACGAAGAAAGAAAGCGAGAAACGAAGAACGGAATGAAGAATAGAAGAAAGAAATGGAGAAACGAAGAAAGAAACGGAAAATCGAAGAAAGAAACGGAGAAACGAAGAAAGAAACGGAGAAACGAACAAAGAAACGGAGAAACGAACAAAGAAACGGAGAAACGAACAAAGAAACGGAGAAACGAACAAAGAAACGGAGAAACGGAGAAATAAATGGAGAAACGAAGAAATAAACGGAGAAACGGAGAAAGAAACGGGGGAACGAACAAAGAAACGGTGAAACGGAGAAACGGAGAAACGGGGAAACTGAGAAACGGAGAAACGGAGATACGGAGAAACGGAGAAACGGAGAAACGGAGAAACGGAGAAACGGAGAAACGGAGAAACGGAGAAACGGAGAAACGGAGAAACGGAGAAACGGAGAAACGGAGAAACGGAGAAACGGAGAAACGGAGAAACGGAGAAACGGAGAAACGGAGAAACGGAGAAACGGAGAAACGGAGAAACGGCGAAACGGAGAAACGGAGAAACGGAGAAACGGAGAAACGGAGAAACGGAGAAACGGAGAAACGGAGAAACTGAGAAACCGACAAACGGAGAAACGGAGAAACAGAGAAACCGAGAAACAGAGAAACCGAGATACGGAGAACCGGAGAAACGGAGGAACGGAGAAACGGAGAAACGGAGAAACGAAGAAACGGAGCACCGGAGAAACGGAGGAACGGCGAAACGGAGGAACGGAGAAACGGAGAAACGGAGAAACGGAGAAACGGAGAAACGGAGAAACGGAGAAACGGAGAAACGGAGAAACGGAGAAACGGAGAAACGGAGAAACGGAGAAACGGCGAAACGGAGAAACGGAGAAACGGAGAAACGGAGAAACGGAGAAACGGAGAAACGGAGAAACGGAGAAACGGAGAAACGGAGAAACGAAGGAAGAAACGGAGAAACGAAGAAAGAAACGGAGAAACGAACAAAGAAACGGAGAAACGAACAAAGAAACGGAGAAACGGAGAAATAAATGGAGAAACGAAGAAATAAACGGAGAAACGGAGAAAGAAACGGAGGAACGAACAAAGAAACGGTGAAACGGAGAAACGGAGGAACGAACAAAGAAACTGTGAAACGGAGAAACGGAGAAACGGAGAAACTGAGAAACAGAGAAACCGAGAAACGGAGAAACAGAGAAACCGAGAAACAGAGAAACCGAGATACGGAGAACCGGAGAAACGGAGGAACGGAGAAACGGCGAAACGGAGAAACGGAGAAACGGAGAAACGGAGGAACGGAGAAACGGAGAAACGGAGAAACGGAGAAACGGAGAAACGGAGAAACGGAGAAACGGAGAAACGAAGGAAGAAACGGAGAAACGAAGAAAGAAACGGAGAAACGAAGAAAGAAACGGAGAAGCTAAGAAAGACACGAAGAAACGAAGAAAGAAAGCGAGAAACGAAGAACGGAATGAAGAATAGAAGAAAGAAATGGAGAAACGAAGAAAGAAACGGAAAATCGAAGAAAGAAACGGAGAAACGAAGAAAGAAACGGAGAAACGAACAAAGAAACGGAGAAACGAACAAAGAAACGGAGAAACGAACAAAGAAACGGAGAAACGAACAAAGAAACGGAGAAACGGAGAAATAAATGGAGAAACGAAGAAATAAACGGAGAAACGGAGAAAGAAACGGGGGAACGAACAAAGAAACGGTGAAACGGAGAAACGGAGAAACGGGGAAACTGAGAAACGGAGAAACGGAGATACGGAGAAACGGAGAAACGGAGAAACGGAGAAACGGAGAAACGGAGAAACGGAGAAACGGAGAAACGGAGAAACGGAGAAACGGAGAAACGGAGAAACGGAGAAACGGAGAAACGGAGAAACGGAGAAACGGAGAAACGGAGAAACGGAGAAACGGAGAAACGGAGAAACGGAGAAACGGAGAAACGGAGAAACGGAGAAGCGGAGAAACGGAGAAACGAAGGAAGAAACGGAGAAACGAAGGAAGAAACGGAGAAACGAAGAAAGAAACGGAGAAACGAAGAAAGAAACGGAAAAAGCGAAGAAAGAAACGGAGAAGCGAAGAAAGACACGAAGAAACGAAGAAAGAAAGCGAGAAACGAAGAACGGAATGAAGAGTAGAAGAAAGAAATGGAGAAACGAAGAAAGAAACGGAAAATCGAAGAAAGAAACGGAGAAACGAAGAAAGAAACGGAGAAACGAAGAAAGAAACGGAGAAACGAACAAAGAAACGGAGAAACGGAGAAATAAATGGAGAAACGAAGAAATAAACGGAGAAACGGAGAAAGAAACGGAGGAACGAACAAAGAAACGGTGAAACGGAGAAACGGAGAAACGGATAAACTGAGAAACCGAGAAACGGAGAAACGGAGAAGCAGAGAAACCGAGAAACGGAGAAACCGAGAAACGGAGCACCGGAGAAACGGAGGAACGGCGAAACGGAGGAACGGAGAAACGGAGAAACGGAGAAACGGAGAAACGGAGAAACGGAGAAACGGAGAAACGGAGAAACGGAGAAACGGAGAAACGGAGAAACGGCGAAACGGAGAAACGGAGAAACGGAGAAACGGAGAAACGGAGAAACGGAGAAACGGAGAGACGGAGAGACGGAGAAACGGAGAAACGGAGAAACGGAGAAACGAAGGAAGAAACGGAGAAGCGAAGAACGACACGAAGAAACGAAGAAAGAAACGGAGAAACGAAGAAAGAAACGGAGAAACGAACAAAGAAACGGAGAAACGAACAAAGAAACGGAGAAACGAACAAAGAAACGGAGAAACGAACAAAGAAACGGAGAAACGGAGAAATAAATGGAGAAACGAAGAAATAAACGGAGAAACGGAGAAAGAAACGGAGGAACGAACAAAGAAACGGTGAAACGGAGAAACGGAGGAACGAACAAAGAAACTGTGAAACGGAGAAACGGAGAAACGGAGAAACTGAGAAACAGAGAAACCGAGAAACGGAGAAACAGAGAAACCGAGAAACAGAGAAACCGAGATACGGAGAACCGGAGAAACGGAGGAACGGAGAAACGGCGAAACGGAGAAACGGAGAAACGGAGAAACGGAGGAACGGAGAAACGGAGAAACGGAGAAACGGAGAAACGGCGAAACGGAGAAACGGAGAAACGGAGAAACGGAGAAACGGAGAAACGGAGAAACGGAGAAACGGAGAAACTGAGAAACCGACAAACGGAGAAACGGAGAAACAGAGAAACCGAGAAACAGAGAAACCGAGATACGGAGAACCGGAGAAACGGAGGAACGGAGAAACGGAGAAACGGAGAAACGAAGAAACGGAGCACCGGAGAAACGGAGGAACGGCGAAACGGAGGAACGGAGAAACGGAGAAACGGAGAAACGGAGAAACGGAGAAACGGAGAAACGGAGAAACGGAGAAACGGAGAAACGGAGAAACGGAGAAACGGAGAAACGGAGAAACGGCGAAACGGAGAAACGGAGAAACGGAGAAACGGAGAAACGGAGAAACGGAGAAACGGAGAAACGGAGAAACGGAGAAACGGAGAAACGGAGAAACGGAGAAACGGAGAAACGGAGAAACGGCGAAACGGAGAAACGGAGAAACGGAGAAACGGAGAAACGGAGAAACGGAGAAACGGAGAAACGGAGAAACGGAGAAACGGCGAAAGGGAGAAACGGAGAAACGGAGAAACGGAGAAACGGAGAAACGGAGAAACGGAGAAACGGAGAAACGGAGAGACGGAGAGACGGAGAAACGGAGAAACGGAGAAACGGAGAAACGAAGGAAGAAACGGAGAAGCGAAGAACGACACGAAGAAACGAAGAAAGAAACGGAGAAACGAAGAAAGAAACGGAGAAACGAACAAAGAAACGGAGAAACGAACAAAGAAACGGAGAAACGGAGAAATAAATGGAGAAACGAAGAAATAAACGGAGAAACGGAGAAAGAAACGGAGGAACGAACAAAGAAACGGTGAAACGGAGAAACGGAGGAACGAACAAAGAAACTGTGAAACGGAGAAACGGAGAAACGGAGAAACTGAGAAACAGAGAAACCGAGAAACGGAGAAACAGAGAAACCGAGAAACAGAGAAACCGAGATACGGAGAACCGGAGAAACGGAGGAACGGAGAAACGGCGAAACGGAGAAACGGAGAAACGGAGAAACGGAGGAACGGAGAAACGGAGAAACGGAGAAACGGAGAAACGGAGAAACGGAGAAACGGAGAAACGGAGAAACGGAGAAACGAAGGAAGAAACGGAGAAACGAAGAAAGAAACGGAGAAACGAAGAAAGAAACGGAGAAGCTAAGAAAGACACGAAGAAACGAAGAAAGAAAGCGAGAAACGAAGAACGGAATGAAGAATAGAAGAAAGAAATGGAGAAACGAAGAAAGAAACGGAAAATCGAAGAAAGAAACGGAGAAACGAAGAAAGAAACGGAGAAACGAACAAAGAAACGGAGAAACGAACAAAGAAACGGAGAAACGAACAAAGAAACGGAGAAACGAACAAAGAAACGGAGAAACGGAGAAATAAATGGAGAAACGAAGAAATAAACGGAGAAACGGAGAAAGAAACGGGGGAACGAACAAAGAAACGGTGAAACGGAGAAACGGAGAAACGGGGAAACTGAGAAACGGAGAAACGGAGATACGGAGAAACGGAGAAACGGAGAAACGGAGAAACGGAGAAACGGAGAAACGGAGAAACGGAGAAACGGAGAAACGGAGAAACGGAGAAACGGAGAAACGGAGAAACGGAGAAACGGAGAAACGGAGAAACGGAGAAACGGAGAAACGGAGAAACGGAGAAACGGAGAAACGGAGAAACGGAGAAGCGGAGAAACGGAGAAACGAAGGAAGAAACGGAGAAACGAAGGAAGAAACGGAGAAACGAAGAAAGAAACGGAGAAACGAAGAAAGAAACGGAGAAGCGAAGAAAGAAACGGAGAAGCGAAGAAAGACACGAAGAAACGAAGAAAGAAAGCGAGAAACGAAGAACGGAATGAAGAGTAGAAGAAAGAAATGGAGAAACGAAGAAAGAAACGGAAAATCGAAGAAAGAAACGGAGAAACGAAGAAAGAAACGGAGAAACGAAGAAAGAAACGGAGAAACGAACAAAGAAACGGAGAAACGGAGAAATAAATGGAGAAACGAAGAAATAAACGGAGAAACGGAGAAAGAAACGGAGGAACGAACAAAGAAACGGTGAAACGGAGAAACGGAGAAACGGATAAACTGAGAAACCGACAAACGGAGAAACGGAGAAGCAGAGAAACCGAGAAACGGAGAAACCGAGAAACGGAGCACCGGAGAAACGGAGGAACGGCGAAACGGAGGAACGGAGAAACGGAGAAACGGAGAAACGGAGAAACGGAGAAACGGAGAAACGGAGAAACGGAGAAACGGAGAAACGGAGAAACGGAGAGACGGCGAAACGGAGAAACGGAGAAACGGAGAAACGGAGAAACGGAGAAACGGAGAAACGGAGAAACGGAGAAACGGAGAAACGGAGAAACGGAGAAACGGAGAAACGGAGAAACGAAGGAAGAAACGGAGAACCGAAGAACGACACGAAGAAACGAAGAAAGAAACCGAGACACGAAGAACGGAATGAAGAATAGAAGAAAGAAATGGAGAAACGAAGAAAGAAACGGAAAATCGAAGAGAGAAACGGAGAAACGAAGAAAGAAACTGAGAAACGAAGAAAGAAACGGAGAAACGAACAAAGAAACGGAGAAACGAACAAAGAAATGGAGAAACGGAGAAATAAATGGAGAAACGAAGAAATAAACGGAGAAACGGAGAAAGAAACGGAGGAACGAAGAAATAAACGGAGAAACGGAGAAAGAAACGGAGGAACGAACAAAGAAACGGTGAAACGGAGAAACGGAGAAACGGATAAACTGAGAAACCGACAAACGGAGAAACGGAGAAACAGAGAAACCGAGAAACAGAGAAACCGAGATACGGAGAACCGGAGAAACGGAGGAACGGAGAAACGGAGAAACGGAGAAACGAAGAAACGGAGAAACGGAGAAACGGAGTAACTGAGAAACGGAGAAACGGAGAAACGGAGAAACGGAGAAACGGAGAAACGGAGAAACGGAGAAACGGAGAAACGGAGAAACAGAGAAACGGAGAAACGGAGAAACGGAGAAACGGAGAAACGGAGAAACGGCGAAACGGAGAAACGGAGAAACGGAGAAACGGAGAAACGGAGAAACGGATGAACGGAGAAACGGAGAAACGGAGAAACGGAGAAACGGAGAAACGAAGGAAGAAACGGAGAAGCGAAGAACGACACGAAGAAACGAAGAAAGAAACCGAGAAACGAAGAACGGAATGAAGAATAGAAGAAAGAAACGGAGAAACGAAGAAAGAAACGGAGAAACGAACAAAGAAACGGAGAAACGATCAAAGAAACGGAGAAACGGAGAAATAAATGGAGAAACGAAGAAATAAACGGAGAAACGGAGAAAGAAACGGAGGAACGAAGAAATAAACGGAGAAACGGAAAAAGAAACGGAGGAACGAACAAAGAAACTGTGAAACGGAGAAACGGAGAAACGGAGAAACGGAGAAACGGAGAAACGGAGAAACGGAGAAAGGGAGAAACCGAGAAACGGAGCACCGGAGAAACGGAGGAACGGCGAAACGGAGGAACGGAGAAACGGAGAAACGGAGAAACGGAGAAACGGAGAAACGGAGAAACGGAGAAACGGAGAAACGGAGAAACGGAGAAACGGAGAAACGGCGAAACGGAGAAACGGAGAAACGGAGAAACGGAGAAACGGAGAAACGGAGAAACGGAGAAACGGAGAAACGGAGAAACGGAGAAACGGAGAAACGGAGAAACGGAGAAACGGAGAAACGAAGGAAGAAACGGAGAACCGAAGAACGACACGAAGAAACGAAGAAAGAAACCGAGACACGAAGAACGGAATGAAGAATAGAAGAAAGAAATGGAGAAACGAAGAAAGAAACGGAAAATCGAAGAGAGAAACGGAGAAACGAAGAAAGAAACTGAGAAACGAAGAAAGAAACGGAGAAACGAACAAAGAAACGGAGAAACGAACAAAGAAATGGAGAAACGGAGAAATAAATGGAGAAACGAAGAAATAAACGGAGAAACGGAGAAAGAAACGGAGGAACGAAAAAATAAACGGAGAAACGGAGAAAGAAACGGAGGAACGAACAAAGAAACGGTGAAACGGAGAAACGGAGAAACGGATAAACTGAGAAACCGACAAACGGAGAAACGGAGAAACAGAGAAACCGAGAAACAGAGAAACCGAGATACGGAGAACCGGAGAAACGGAGGAACGGAGAAACGGAGAAACGGAGAAACGAAGAAACGGAGAAACGGAGAAACGGAGTAACTGAGAAACGGAGAAACGGAGAAACGGAGAAACGGAGAAACGGAGAAACGGAGAAACGGAGAAACGGAGAAACAGAGAAACGGAGAAACGGAGAAACGGAGAAACGGAGAAACGGAGAAACGGCGAAACGGAGAAACGGAGAAACGGAGAAACGGAGAAACGGAGAAACGGATGAACGGAGAAACGGAGAAACGGAGAAACGGAGAAACGGAGAAACGAAGGAAGAAACGGAGAAGCGAAGAACGACACGAAGAAACGAAGAAAGAAACCGAGAAACGAAGAACGGAATGAAGAATAGAAGAAAGAAACGGAGAAACGAAGAAAGAAACGGAGAAACGAACAAAGAAACGGAGAAACGATCAAAGAAACGGAGAAACGGAGAAATAAATGGAGAAACGAAGAAATAAACGGAGAAACGGAGAAAGAAACGGAGGAACGAAGAAATAAACGGAGAAACGGAGAAAGAAACGGAGGAACGAACAAAGAAACTGTGAAACGGAGAAACGGAGAAACGGAGAAACGGAGAAACGGAGAAACGGAGAAACGGAGAAAGGGAGAAACGGAGAAACGGAGAAACGGAGAAACGGAGAAACGGAGAAACGGAGAAACGAAGGAAGAAACGGAGAAGCGAAGAACGACACGAAGAAACGAAGAAAGAAACCGAGAAACGAAGAAATAAACGGAGAAACGGAGGAACGAACAAAGAAACGGTGAAACGGAGAAACGGAGAAACGGAGAAACGGAGAAACGGAGAAACGGAGAAACGGAGAAACGGAGAAACGAAGAAACGGAGAAACGGAGAAACGGAGTAACGGAGAAACGGAGAAACGGAGAAACGGAGAAACGGAGAAACGGAGAAACGGAGAAACGAAGGAAGAAACGGAGAAGCGAAGAAAGACACGAAGAAACGAAGAAAGAAACCGAGAAAAAAAGAACGGAATGAAGAATAGAAGAAAGAAATGGAGAAACGTAGAAAGAAACGGAAAATCGAAGAAAGAAACGGAGAAACGAAGAAAGAAACGGAGAAACGAAGAAAGAAACGGAGAAACGAACAAAGAAACGGAGAAACGGAGAAATAAATGGAGAAACGAAGAAATAAACGGAGAAACGCAGAAGGAAACGGAGGAACGAAGAAATAAACGGAGAAACGGAGAAAGAAACGGAGGAACGAACAAAGAAACGGTGAAACGGAGAAACGGAGAAACGGAGAAACTGAGAAACCGAGAAACGGAGAAACGGAGAAACAGAGAAACCGAGAAACGGAGAAACCGAGAAACGGAGCACCGGAGAAACGGAGGAACGGCGAAACGGAGGAACGGCGAAACGGAGGAACGGAGAAACGGAGAAACGGAGAAACGGAGAAACGGAGAAACGGAGAAACGGAGAAACGGAGAAACGGAGAAACGGAGAAACGAAGAAACGGAGAAACGGAGAAACGGAGTAACGGAGAAACGGAGAAACGGAGAAACGGAGAAACGGAGAAACGGAGAAACGGAGAAACGGAGAAACAGAGAAACGGAGAAACGGAGAAACGGAGAAACGGAGAAACGGAGAAACGGAGAAACGGCGGAACGGAGAAACGGAGAAACGGAGAAACGGAGAAACGGAGAAACGGAGAAACGGAGAAACGGAGAAACGGAGAAACGGAGAAACGAAGGAAGAAACGGAGAAGCGAAGAAAGAAACGGAGAAACGAAGAAAGAAACGGAGAAGCGAAGAACGACACGAAGAAACGAAGAAAGAAACCGAGAAACGAAGAACGGAATGAAGAATAGAGGAAAGAAATGGAGACACGAAGAAAGAAACGGAAAATCGAAGAAAGAAACGGAGGAACGAAGAAATAAACGGAGAAACGGAGAAAGAAACGGAGGAACGAACAAAGAAACGGTGAAACGGAGAAACGGAGTAACGGAGAAACGGAGAAACGGAGAAACGGAGAAACGGAGAAACGGAGAAACGGAGAAACGGAGAAACGGAGAAACGGAGAAACGGAGAAACGGAGAAGCGGAGTAACGGAATAACGGAGAAACGGAGAAACGGAGAAACGGAGAAACGGAGAAACGGAGAAACGGAGAAACGGAGAAACGGAGAAACGGAGAAACGGAGAAACAGAGAAACGGAGTAACGGAGAAACGGAGAAACGGAGAAACGGAGAAACGGAGAAACGGAGAAACGGAGAAACGGAGAAACGGAGAAACGGAGAAACGGAGAAACGGAGAAACGGAGGAACGGAGAAACGGAGAAACGGAGAAACGGAGAAACGGAGAAACGGAGAAACGGAGAAACGGAGAAACTGAGAAACGGAGAAACGAAGGAAGAAACAGAGAAGCGAAGAAAGAAACGGAGAAACGAAGAAAGAAACGGAGAAGCGAAGAACGACACGAAGAAACGAAGAAAGAAACCGAGAAACGAAGAACGGAATGAAGAATAGAAGAAAGAAATGGAGAAACGTAGAAAGAAACGGAAAATCGAAGAAAGAAACGGAGAAACGAAGATAGAAACGGAGAAACGAAGAAAGAAACGGAGAAACGAACAAAGAAACGGAGAAACGAACAAAGAAACGGAGAAACGGAGAAATAAATGGAGAAACGAAGAAATAAACGGAGAAACGGAGAAAGAAACGGAGGAACGAAGAAGTAAACGGAGAAACGTAGAAAGAAACGGAAAATCGAAGAAAGAAACGGAGAAACGAAGATAGAAACGGAGAAACGAAGAAAGAAACGGAGAAACGAACAAAGAAACGGAGAAACGGAGAAATAAATGGAGAAACGAAGAAATAAACGGAGAAACGGAGAAAGAAACGGAGGAACGAAGAAGTAAACGGAGAAACGGAGAAAGAATCGGAGGAACGAAAAAAGAAACGGTGAAACGGAGAAACGGAGAAACGGAGAAACTGAGAAACCGAGAAACGGGGAAACGGAGAAACAGAGAAACCGAGAAACAGAGAAACAGAGAAACGGAGCACCGGAGAAACGGAGGAACGCAGAAACGGAGAAACGGAGAAACGGAGAAACGGAGAAACGGAGAAACGGAGAAACGGGGAATCGGAGAAACGGAGAAACGAACAAAGAAACGGAGAAACGGAGAAACGGAGAAACGGAGAAACGGAGAAACGGCGAAACGGAGGAACGAACAAAGAAACGGTCAAACGGAGAAACGGAGAAACGGAGAAACGGAGAAACGGAGAAACGGAGAAACGGAGAAACGGAGAAACGGAGAAACGGAGAAACGGAGAAACGGAGTAACGGAGAAACGGAGAAACGGAGAAACGGAGAAACGAAGGAAGAAACGGAGAAGCGAAGAAAGACACGAAGAAACGAAGAAAGAAACCGAGAAAAAAAGAACGGAATGAAGAATAGCAGAAAGAAATGGAGAAACGTAGAAAGAAACGGAAAATCGAAGAAAGAAACGGAGAAACGAAGAAAGAAACGGAGAAACGAAGAAAGAAACGGAGAAACGAACAAAGAAACGGAGAAACGGAGAAATAAATGGAGAAACGAAGAAATAAACGGAGAAACGCAGAAAGAAACGGAGGAACGAAGAAATAAACGGAGAAACGGAGAAAGAAACGGAGGAACGAACAAAGAAACGGTGAAACGGAGAAACGGAGAAACGGAGAAACTGAGAAACCGAGAAACGGAGAAACGGAGAAACAGAGAAACCGAGAAACGGAGAAACCGAGAAACGGAGCACCGGAGAAACGGAGGAACGGCGAAACGGAGGAACGGAGAAACGGAGAAACGGAGAAACGGAGAAACGGAGAAACGGAGAAACGGAGAAACGGAGAAAGAAACGGAGAAGCGAAGAAAGAAACGGAGAAGCGAAGAAAGACACGAAGAAACGAAGAAAGAAAGCGAGAAACGAAGAACGGAATGAAGAGTAGAAGAAAGAAATGGAGAAACGAAGAAAGAAACGGAAAATCGAAGAAAGAAACGGAGAAACGAAGAAAGAAACGGAGAAACGAAGAAAGAAACGGAGAAACGAACAAAGAAACGGAGAAACGGAGAAATAAATGGAGAAACGAAGAAATAAACGGAGAAACGGAGAAAGAAACGGAGGAACGAACAAAGAAACGGTGAAACGGAGAAACGGCGAAACGGAGAAACTGAGAAACCGAGAAACGGAGAAACGGAGAAACAGAGAAACCGAGAAACGGAGGAACGGAGAAACGGAGAAACGGAGAAACGAAGAAACGGAGCACCGGAGAAACGGAGGAACGGCGAAACGGAGGAACGGAGAAACGGAGAAACGGAGAAACGGAGAAACGGAGAAACGGAGAAACGGAGAAACGGAGAAACGGAGAAACGGAGAAACGGAGAAACGGAGAAACGGAGAAACGGCGAAACGGAGAAACGGAGAAACGGAGAAACGGAGAAACGGAGAAACGGAGAAACGGAGAAACGGAGAAACTGAGAAACCGACAAACGGAGAAACGGAGAAACAGAGAAACCGAGAAACAGAGAAACCGAGATACGGAGAACCGGAGAAACGGAGAAACGGAGAAACGGAGAAACGGAGAAACGGAGAAACGGAGAAACGGAGAAGCGGAGAAACGGAGAAACGAAGGAAGAAACGGAGAAACGAAGGAAGAAACGGAGAAACGAAGAAAGAAACGGAGAAACGAAGAAAGAAACGGAGAAGCGAAGAAAGAAACGGAGAAGCGAAGAAAGACACGAAGAAACGAAGAAAGAAAGCGAGAAACGCAGAACGGAATGAAGAGTAGAAGAAAGAAATGGAGAAACGAAGAAAGAAACGGAAAATCGAAGAAAGAAACGGAGAAACGAAGAAAGAAACGGAGAAACGAAGAAAGAAACGGAGAAACGAACAAAGAAACGGAGAAACGGAGAAATAAATGGAGAAACGAAGAAATAAACGGAGAAACGGAGAAAGAAACGGAGGAACGAACAAAGAAACGGTGAAACGGAGAAACGGAGAAACGGAGAAACTGAGAAACCGAGAAACGGAGAAGCGGAGAAACAGAGAAACCGAGGAACGGAGAAACCGAGAAACGGAGCACCGGAGAAACGGAGGAACGGAGAAACGGAGAAACGGAGAAACGGAGAAACGGAGAAACGGAGAAACGGAGAAACGGAGAAACGGAGAAACGGAGAAACGAAGAAACGAAGGAAGAAACGGAGAAACGGAGAAACGAAGATAGAAACGGAGAAACGAAGAAAGAAACGGAGAAACGGAGAAATAAATGGAGAAACGAAGAAATAAACGGAGAAACGAAGAAAGAAACGGAGGAACGGACAAAGAAACGGTGAAACGGTGAAACGGAGAAACGGAAAAACGGAGAAATCGAAAACGGAGAAACGGAAAAACGGAGAAACGGAGAAACTGAGAAACGGAGAAACGGAGAAACGGAGAAACGGAGAAACGGAGGAACGGAGAAACGGAGAAACGGAGAAACGGAGAAACGAAGATAGAAACGGAGAAACGAAGAAAGAAACGGAGAAACGGAGAAATAAATGGAGAAACGAAGAAATAAACGGAGAAACGAAGAAAGAAACGGAGGAACGGACAAAGAAACGGTGAAACGGTGAAACGGAGAAACGGAAAAACGGAGAAATCGAAAACGGAGAAACGAAAAAACGGAGAAACGGAGAAACCGAGAAACGGAGAAACGGAGAAACGGAGAAACGGAGAAACGGAGGAACGGAGAAACGGAGAAACGGAGAAACGGAGAAACGATGGAAGAAACGGAGAAACGAAGAAAGAAACGGAGAAACGAAGAAAGAAACGGAGAAGCGAAGAAAGACACGAAGAAACGAAGAAAGAAACCGAGAAACGAAGATCGGAATGAAGAATAGAAGAAAGAAATGGAGAAACGAAGAAAGAAACGGAAAATCGAAGAAAGAAACGGAGAAACGAAGAAAGAAACGGAGAAACGAAGAAAGAAACGGAGAAACGATCAAAGAAACGGAGAAACGAACAAAGAAACGGTGAAACGGAGAAACGGAGAAACGGAGAAACGGAGAAACGGAGAAACTGAGAAACCGAGAAACGGAGAAACGGAGAAACAGAGAAACCGAGAAACGGAGAAACCGAGAAACGGAGCACCGGAGAAACGGAGGAACGGAGAAACGGAGAAACGGAGAAACGGAGAAACGGAGAAACGGAGAAACGGAGAAACGGAGAAACGGAGAAACGGAGAAACGGAGAAACGGAGAAACGGAGAAACGGAGAAACGGAGAAACGGAGAAACGGAGAAACGGAGAAACGGAGAAACGGAGAAACGGAGTAACGGAGAAACGGAGAAACGGAGAAACGGAGAAACGGAGAAACGGAGAAACGGAGAAACGGAGAAACGGAGAAACGGAGTAACGGAGAAACGGAGAAACGGAGAAACGGAGAAACGGAGAAACGGAGAAACGGAGAAACGGAGAAACGGAGAAACGAAGGAAGAAACGGAGAAGCGAAGAAAGACACGAAGAAACGAAGAAAGAAACCGAGAAAAAAAGAACGGAATGAAGAATAGAAGAAAGAAATGGAGAAACGAAGGAAGAAACGGAAAATCGAAGAAAGAAACAGAGAAACGAAGAAAGAAACGGAGGAACGAAGAAATAAACGGAGAAACGGAGAAAGAAACAGAGGAACGAACAAAGAAACGGTGAAACGGAGAAACGGAGAAACGGAGAAACTGAGAAACCGAGAAACGGAGAAACGGAGAAACAGAGAAACCGAGAAACAGAGAAACCGAGAAACGGAGAACCGGAGAAAAGGAGGAACGGAGAAACGGAGAAACGGAGAAACGGAGAAACGGAGAAACGGAGAAACGGAGAAACGGAGAAACGGAGAAACGGCGAAACGGAGAAACGGAGAAACGGAGAAACGGAGAAACGGAGAAACGAAGGAAGAAACGGAGAAGCGAAGAACGACACGAAGAAACGAAGAAAGAAACCGAGAAACGAAGAACGGAATGAAGAATAGAAGAAAGAAATGGAGAAACGAAGAAAGAAACGGAAAATCGAAGAGAGAAACGGAGAAACGAAGAAAGAAACGGAGAAACGAAGAAAGAAACGGAGAAACGAACAAAGAAACGGAGAAACGAACAAAGAAACGGAGAAACGGAGAAATAAATGGAGAAACGAAGAAATAAACGGAGAAACGGAGAAAGAATCGGAGGAACGAAGAAATAAACGGAGAAACGGAAAAAGAAACGGAGGAACGAACAAAGAAACGGTGAAACGGAGAAACGGAGAAACTGAGAAACCGACAAACGGAGAAACGGAGAAACGGCGAAACGGAGATACGGAGAAACGGAGAAACGGAGAAACGGAGAAACAGAGAAACGGAGAAACGGAGAAACGAAGGAAGAAACGGAGAAGCGAAGAACGACACGAAGAAACGAAGAAAGAAACCGAGAAACGAAGAACGGAATGAAGAATAGAAGAAAGAAATGGAGAAACGAAGAAAGAAACGGAAAATCGAAGAGAGAAACGGAGAAACGAAGAAAGAAACGGAGAAACGAAGAAAGAAACGGAGAAACGAACAAAGAAACGGAGAAACGAACAAAGAAACGAAGAAACGGAGAAATAAATGGAGAAACGAAGAAATAAACGGAGAAACGGAGAAAGAAACGGAGGAACGAAGAAATAAACGGAGAAACGGAGAAAGAAACGGAGGAACGAACGGTGAAACGGAGAAACGGAGAAACGGAGAAACGGAGAAACTGAGAAACCGACAAACGGAGAAACGGAGAAACAGAGAAACCGAGATATGGAGAACCGGAGAAACGGAGGAACGGAGAAACGGAGAAACGGAGAAACGGAGAAACGAGAAACGGAGAAACGGAGAAACGGAGAAACGAAGGAAGAAACGGAGAAGCGAAGAACGACACGAAGAAACGAAGAAAGAAACCGAGAAACGAAGAACGGAATGAAGAATAGAAGAAAGAAACGGAGAAACGAAGAAAGAAACGGAAAATCGAAGAGAGAAACGGAGAAACGAAGAAAGAAACGGAGAAACGAAGAAAGAAACGGAGAAACGAACAAAGAAACGGAGAAACGAACAAAGAAACGGAGAAACGGAGAAATAAATGGAGAAACGAGGAAATAAACGGAGAAACGGAGAAAGAATCGGAGGAACGAAGAAATAAACGGAGAAACGGAGAAAGAAACGGAGGAACGAACAAAGAAACGGTGAAACGGAGAAACGGAGAAACGGAGAAACTGAGAAACCGACAAACGGAGAAACGGAGAAACAGAGAAACCGAGAAACAGAGAAACCGAGATACGGAGAACCGGAGAAACGGAGGAACGGAGAAACGGAGAAACGGAGAAACGGAGAAACGGAGAAACGGAGAAACGGAGAAACGGAGAAACGGAGAAACGGAGAAACAGAGAAACGGAGAAACGGAGAAACGGAGAAACGGAGAAACGGAGAAACGGAGAAACGGAGAAGCGGAGAAACGGAGAAACGAAGGAAGAAACGGAGAAACGAAGGAAGAAACGGAGAAACGAAGAAAGAAACGGAGAAACGAACAAAGAAACGGAGAAACGAACAAAGAAACGGAGAAACGGAGAAATAAATGGAGAAACGAAGAAATAAACGGAGAAACGCAGAAAGAAACGGAGGAACGAAGAAATAAACGGAGAAACGGAGAAAGAAACGGAGGAACGAACAAAGAAACGGTGAAACGGAGAAACGGCGAAACGGAGAACCTGAGAAACCGAGAAACGGAGAAACGGAGAAACAGAGAAACCGAGAAACGGAGAAACCGAGAAACGGAGCACCGGAGAAACGGAGGAACGGCGAAACGGAGGAACGGAGAAACGGAGAAACGGAGAAACGGAGAAACGGAGAAACGGAGAAACGGAGAAACGAAGAAACGGAGAAACGGAGAAACGGAGAAACGGAGAAACGGAGAAACGGAGAAACGGAGAAACGGAGAAACGGAGAAACGGAGAAACGGAGTAACGGAGAAACGGAGAAACGGAGAAACGGAGAAACGGAGAAACGGAGAAACGGAGAAACGGAGAAACGGAGAAACGGAGTAACGGAGTAACGGAGAAACGGAGAAACGGAGAAACGGAGAAACGGAGAAACGGAGAAACGGAGAAACGGAGAAACGGAGAAACGGAGAAACGGAGAAACGGAGAAACGAAGGAAGAAACGGAGAAGCGAAGAAACACAAGAAGAAACGAAGAAAGAAACCGAGAAAAAAAGAACGGAATGAAGAATAGAAGAAAGAAATGGAGAAACGAAGGAAGAAACGGAAAATCGAAGAAAGAAACAGAGAAACGAAGAAAGAAACGGAGGAACGAAGAAATAAACGGAGAAACGGAGAAAGAAACGGAGGAACGAACAAAGAAACGGTGAAACGGAGAAACGGAGAAATGGAGAAACTGAGAAACCGAGAAACGGAGAAACGAAGAAACAGAGAAACCGAGAAACAGAGAAACCGAGAAACAGAGAAACCGAGAAACGGAGAAACGGAGAAACGGAGGAACGGAGAAACGGAGAAACGGAGAAACGGAGAAACGGAGAAACGGAGAAACGGAGAAACGGAGAAACGGAGAAACGGAGAAACGGAGAAACGGAGAAACGGAGAAACGGAGTAACGGAGAAACGGAGAAACGGAGAAACGAAGAAACAGAGAAACCGAGAAACAGAGAAACCGAGAAACGGAGAACCGGAGAAACGGAGGAACGGAGAAACGGAGAAACGGAGAAACGGAGAAACGGAGAAACGGAGAAACGGAGAAACGGAGAAACGGAGAAACGGAGAAACGGAGAAACGGAGAAACGGAGAAACGGAGAAACGGAGAAACGGAGAAACGGAGAAACGGAGAAACGGAGAAACGGAGAAACGGAGAAACGGAGAAACGGCGAAACGGAGAAACGGAGAAACGGAGAAACGGAGAAACGGAGAAACGGAGAAACGGAGAAACGAAGGAAGAAACGGAGAAGCGAAGAACGACACGAAGAAACGAAGAAAGAAACCGAGAAACGAAGAACGGAATGAAGAATAGAAGAAAGAAATGGAGAAACGAAGAAAGAAACGGAAAATCGAAGAGAGAAACGGAGAAACGAAGAAAGAAACGGAGAAACGAAGAAAGAAACGGAGAAACGAACAAAGAAACGGAGAAACGAACAAAGAAACGGAGAAACGGAGAAATAAATGGAGAAACGAAGAAATAAACGGAGAAACGGAGAAAGAAACGGAGGAACGAAGAAATAAACGGAGAAACGGAAAAAGAAACGGAGGAACGAACAAAGAAACGGTGAAAGGGAGAAACGGAGAAACGGAGAAACTGAGAAACAGAGAAACCGAGAAACAGAGAAACCGAGAAACGGAGAACCGGAGAAACGGAGGAACGGAGAAACGGAGAAACGGAGAAACGGAGGAACGGAGTAACGGAGAAACGGAGAAACGGAGAAACAGGGAAACGGAGAAACGGAGAAACGGAGAAACGGAGAAACGGAGAAACGGCGAAACGGAGAAACGGAGAAACGGAGAAACGGAGAAACGGAGAAACGGAGAAACAGAGAAACGGAGAAACGGAGAAACGAAGGAAGAAACGGAGAAGCGAAGAACGACACGAAGAAACGAAGAAAGAAACCGAGAAACGAAGAACGGAATGAAGAATAGAAGAAAGAAATGGAGAAACGAAGAAAGAAACGGAAAATCGAAGAGAGAAACGGAGAAACGAAGAAAGAAACGGAGAAACGAAGAAAGAAACGGAGAAACGAACAAAGAAACGGAGAAACGAACAAAGAAACGAAGAAACGGAGAAATAAATGGAGAAACGAAGAAATAAACGGAGAAACGGAGAAAGAAACGGAGGAACGAAGAAATAAACGGAGAAACGGAGAAAGAAACGGAGGAACGAACAAAGAAACGGTGAAACGGAGAAACGGAGAAACGGAGAAACGGAGAAACTGAGAAACCGACAAACGGAGAAACGGAGAAACAGAGAAACCGAGATACGGAGAACCGGAGAAACGGAGGAACGGAGAAACGGAGAAACGGAGAAACGGAGAAACGGAGAAACGGAGAAACGAAGGAAGAAACGGAGAAGCGAAGAACGACACGAAGAAACGAAGATAGAAACCGAGAAACGAAGAACGGAATGAAGAATAGAAGAAAGAAATGGAGAAACGAAGAAAGAAACGGAAAATCGAAGAGAGAAACGGAGAAACGAAGAAAGAAACGGAGAAACGAACAAAGAAACGGAGAAACGGAGAAATAAATGGAGAAACGAAGAAATAAACGGAGAAACGGAGAAAGAAACGGAGGAACGAACAAAGAAACGGTGAAACGGAGAAACGGAGAAACGGAGAAACTGAGAAACCGAGAAACGGAGAAACGGAGAAACAGAGAAACCGAGAAACGGAGAAACCGAGAAACGGAGCACCGGAGAAACGGAGGAACGGAGAAACGGAGGAACGGAGAAACGGAGAAACGGAGAAACGGAGAAACGGAGAAACGGAGAAACGGAGAAACGGAGAAACGGAGAAACGGAGAAACGGAGAAACGGAGTAACGGAGAAACGGAGAAACGGAGAAACGGAGAAACGGAGAAACGGAGAAACGGAGGAACGGAGAAACGGAGAAGCGGAGAAACGGAGGAACGGAGAAACGGAGAAACGGAGAAACGGAGAAACGGAGAAACGGAGAAACGGAGAAACCGAGAAACGGAGAAACTGAGAAACCGAGAAACGGAGAAACGAAGAAACAGAGAAACCGAGAAACAGAGAAACCGAGAAACGGAGAACCGGAGAAACGGAGGAACGGAGAAACGGAGAAACGGAGAAACGGAGAAACGGAGAAACGGAGAAACGGAGAAACTGAGAAACCGAGAAACAGAGAAACGAAGAAACAGAGAAACCGAGAAACAGAGAAACCGAGAAACGGAGAACCGGAGAAACGGAGGAACGGAGAAACGGAGAAACGGAGAAACGGAGAAACGGAGAAACGGAGAAACGGAGAAACGGAGAAACGGAAAAACGGAGAAACGGAGAAACGGAGAAACGGGGAAACGGAGAAACGGAGAAACGGAGAAACGGAGAAACGGAGAAACGGAGAAACGGAGAAACGGAGAAACGGAGAAACGGAGAAACGGAGAAACGGAGAAACTGAGAAACCGACAAACGGAGAAACGGAGAAACAGAGAAACCGAGATACGGAGTACCGGAGAAACGGAGAAACGGAGAAACGGAGAAACGGAGAAACGGAGAAACGGAGAAACGGAGAAACGGAGAAACGGAGAAACGGAGAAACGGAGAAACGGAGAAACGGAGAAACGGAGAAACGGAGAAACGGAGAAACGGAGAAACGGAGAAACGAAGGAAGAAACTGAGAAGCGAAGAACGACACGAAGAAACGAAGAAAGAAACCGAGAAACGAAGAACGGAATGAAGAATAGAACACAGAAATGGAGAAACGAAGAAAGAAACGGAAAATCGAAGAGAGAAACGGAGAAACGAAGAAAGAAACGGAGAAACGAACAAAGAAACGGAGAAACGAACAAAGAAACGAAGAAACGGAGAAATAAATGGAGAAACGAAGAAATAAACGGAGAAACGGAGAAAGAAACGGAGGAACGAAGAAATAAACGGAGAAACGGAGAAAGAAACGGAGGATCGAACAAAGAAACGGTGAAACGGAGAAACGGTGAAACGGAGAAACTGAGAAACCGACAAACGGAGAAACGGAGAAACAGAGAAACCGAGATACGGAGAACCGGAGAAACGGAGGAACGGAGAAACGGAGAAACGGAGAAACGGAGAAACGGAGAAACGGAGAAACGGAGAAACGGAGAAACGGAGAAACGGAGAAACGGAGAAACGGAGAAACGGAGAAACGGAGAAACGGAGAAACGGAGAAACGGAGAAACGGAGAAACGGAGAAACGGAGAAACGGAGAAACGGAGAAACGGAGAAACGGAGAAACGGAGAAACGGAGAAACGGAGAAACGGAGAAACGGAGAAACGGAGAAACGGAGAAACGGAGAAACGGGAAACGGAGAAACGGAGTAACGGAGAAACGGAGAAACGGAGAAACGGAGAAACGGAGAAACGGAGAAACGGAGGAACGGAGAAACGGAGAAGCGGAGAAACGGAGAAACGAAGGAAGAAACGGAGAAACGAAGGAAGAAACGGAGAAACGAAGAAAGAAACGGAGAAACGAAGAAAGAAACGGAGAAGCGAAGAAAGAAACGGAGAAGCGAAGAAAGACACGAAGAAACGAAGAAAGAAAGCGAGAAACGAAGAACGGAATGAAGAGTAGAAGAAAGAAATGGAGAAACGAAGAAAGAAACGGAAAATCGAAGAAAGAAACGGAGAAACGAAGAAAGAAACGGAGAAACGAAGAAAGAAACGGAGAAGCGAAGAAAGAAACGGAGAAGCGAAGAAAGACACGAAGAAACGAAGAAAGAAAGCGAGAAACGAAGAACGGAATGAAGAGTAGAAGAAAGAAATGGAGAAACGAAGAAAGAAACGGAAAATCGAAGAAAGAAACGGAGAAACGAAGAAAGAAACGGAGAAACGAAGAAAGAAACGGAGAAACGAACAAAGAAACGGAGAAACGGAGAAATAAATGGAGAAACGAAGAAATAAACGGAGAGACGGAGAAAGAAACGGAGGAACGAACAAAGAAACGGTGAAACGGAGAAACGGAGAAACGGAGAAACTGAGAAACCGAGAAACGGAGTTACGGAGAAACGGAGAAACGGAGAAACGGAGAAACGGAGAAACGGAGAAACGGAGAAACGGAGAAACGGAGAAACGGAGAAACGGAGAAACGGAGAAACGGAGAAACGGAGAAACGGAGAAACGGAGAAGCGGAGAAACGGAGAAACGAAGGAAGAAACGGAGAAACGAAGGAAGAAACGGAGAAACGAAGAAAGAAACGGAGAAGCGAAGAAAGAAACGGAGAAACGAAGAAAGAAACGGAGAAGCGAAGAAAGAAACGGAGAAGCGAAGAAAGACACGAAGAAACGAAGAAAGAAAGCGAGAAACGAAGAACGGAATGAAGAGTAGAAGAAAGAAATGGAGAAACGAAGAAAGAAACGGAAAATCGAAGAAAGAAACGGAGAAACGAAGAAAGAAACGGAGAAACGAAGAAAGAAACGGAGAAGCGAAGAAAGAAACGGAGAAGCGAAGAAAGACACGAAGAAACGAAGAAAGAAAGCGAGAAACGAAGAACGGAATGAAGAGTAGAAGAAAGAAATGGAGAAACGAAGAAAGAAACGGAAAATCGAAGAAAGAAACGGAGAAACGAAGAAAGAAACGGAGAAACGAAGAAAGAAACGGAGAAACGAACAAAGAAACGGAGAAACGGAGAAATAAATGGAGAAACGAAGAAATAAACGGAGAAACGGAGAAAGAAACGGAGGAACGAACAAAGAAACGGTGAAACGGAGAAACGGAGAAACGGAGAAACTGAGAAACCGAGAAACGGAGAAACGGAGAAGCGGAGAAACGGAGAAACGAAGGAAGAAACGGAGAAACGAAGGAAGAAACGGAGAAACGAAGAAAGAAACGGAGAAACGAAGAAAGAAACGGAGAAGCGAAGAAAGAAACGGAGAAGCGAAGAAAGACACGAAGAAACGAAGAAAGAAAGCGATAAACGAAGAACGGAATAAAGAGTAGAAGAAAGAAATGGAGAAACGAAGAAAGAAACGGAAAATCGAAGAAAGAAACGGAGAAACGAAGAAAGAAACGGAGAAACGAAGAAAGAAACGGAGAAACGAACAAAGAAACGGAGAAACGGAGAAATAAATGGAGAAACGAAGAAATAAACGGAGAAACGGAGAAAGAAACGGAGGAACGAACAAAGAAACGGTGAAACGGAGAAACGGAGAAACGGAGAAACTGAGAAACCGAGAAACCGAGAAACGGAGAAACGGAGAAACGGAGGAACGGAGAAACGGAGAAACGGAGAAACGGAGAAACGGAGAAACGAAGAAACGGAGAAACGGAGAAGCGGAGAAACGGAGAAACGAAGGAAGAAACGGAGAAACGAAGGAAGAAACGGAGAAACGAAGAAAGAAACGGAGAAACGAAGAAAGAAACGGAGAAGCGAAGAAAGAAACGGAGAAGCGAAGAAAGACACGAAGAAACGAAGAAAGAAAGCGAGAAACGAAGAACGGAATGAAGAGTAGAAGAAAGAAATGGAGAAACGAAGAAAGAAACGGAAAATCGAAGAAAGAAACGGAGAAACGAAGAAAGAAACGGAGAAACGAAGAAAGAAACGGAGAAGCGAAGAAAGAAACGGAGAAGCGAAGAAAGACACGAAGAAACGAAGAAAGAAAGCGAGAAACGAAGAACGGAATGAAGAGTAGAAGAAAGAAATGGAGAAACGAAGAAAGAAACGGAAAATCGAAGAAAGAAACGGAGAAACGAAGAAAGAAACGGAGAAACGAAGAAAGAAACGGAGAAACGAACAAAGAAACGGAGAAACGGAGAAATAAATGGAGAAACGAAGAAATAAACGGAGAAACGGAGAAAGAAACGGAGGAACGAACAAAGAAACGGTGAAACGGAGAAACGGAGAAACGGAGAAACGGAGAAACTGAGAAACCGAGAAACGGAGTTACGGAGAAACGGAGAAACGGAGAAACGGAGAAACGGAGAAACGGAGAAACGGAGAAACGGAGAAACGGAGAAACGGAGAAACGGAGAAACGGAGAAACGGAGAAACGGAGAAACGGAGAAACGGAGAAGCGGAGAAACGGAGAAACGAAGGAAGAAACGGAGAAACGAAGGAAGAAACGGAGAAACGAAGAAAGAAACGGAGAAACGAAGAAAGAAACGGAGAAGCGAAGAAAGAAACGGAGAAGCGAAGAAAGACACGAAGAAACGAAGAAAGAAAGCGAGAAACGAAGAACGGAATGAAGAGTAGAAGAAAGAAATGGAGAAACGAAGAAAGAAACGGAAAATCGAAGAAAGAAACGGAGAAACGAAGAAAGAAACGGAGAAACGAAGAAAGAAACGGAGAAGCGAAGAAAGAAACGGAGAAGCGAAGAAAGACACGAAGAAACGAAGAAAGAAAGCGAGAAACGAAGAACGGAATGAAGAGTAGAAGAAAGAAATGGAGAAACGAAGAAAGAAACGGAAAATCGAAGAAAGAAACGGAGAAACGAAGAAAGAAACGGAGAAACGAAGAAAGAAACGGAGAAACGAACAAAGAAACGGAGAAACGGAGAAATAAATGGAGAAACGAAGAAATAAACGGAGAAACGGAGAAAGAAACGGAGGAACGAACAAAGAAACGGTGAAACGGAGAAACGGAGAAACGGAGAAACTGAGAAACCGAGAAACGGAGAAACGGAGAAGCGGAGAAACGGAGAAACGAAGGAAGAAACGGAGAAACGAAGGAAGAAACGGAGAAACGAAGAAAGAAACGGAGAAACGAAGAAAGAAACGGAGAAGCGAAGAAAGAAACGGAGAAGCGAAGAAAGACACGAAGAAACGAAGAAAGAAAGCGATAAACGAAGAACGGAATAAAGAGTAGAAGAAAGAAATGGAGAAACGAAGAAAGAAACGGAAAATCGAAGAAAGAAACGGAGAAACGAAGAAAGAAACGGAGAAACGAAGAAAGAAACGGAGAAACGAACAAAGAAACGGAGAAACGGAGAAATAAATGGAGAAACGAAGAAATAAACGGAGAAACGGAGAAAGAAACGGAGGAACGAACAAAGAAACGGTGAAACGGAGAAACGGAGAAACGGAGAAACTGAGAAACCGAGAAACCGAGAAACGGAGAAACGGAGAAACGGAGGAACGGAGAAACGGAGAAACGGAGAAACGGAGAAACGGAGAAACGAAGAAACGGAGAAACGGAGTAACGGAGAAACGGAGAAACGGAGAAACGGAGAAACGGGGAAACGGAGAAACGGAGAAACGGAGAAACGGAGAAACGGAGAAACGGAGAAACGGAGAAACGGAGAAACGGAGAAACGGAGAAACGGAGAAACGGAGAAACGGAGAAACGGCGAAACGGAGAAACGGAGAAACGGAGAAACGGAGAAACGGAGAAACGGAGAAACGGAGGAACGGCGAAACGGAGAAACGGAGAAACGGAGAAACGGAGAAACGGAGAAACGGAGAAACGGAGAAACGGAGAAACGGAGAAACGGAGAAACGGAGAAACGGAGAAACGGAGAAACGGAGAAACGGAGAAACGGAGAAACGGAGAAACGGAGAAACGGAGAAACGGAGAAACGGAGAAACGGAGAAACGGAGAAACGGAGAAACGGAGAAACGGAGAAACGGAGAATCGGAGAAACCGAGAATCGGAGAAACCAAGAAACGGAGAAACCGAGAAACGGAGAAACGGAGAAACCGAGAAACGGAGAAACCGAGAAACGGAGAAACCGAGAAACGGAAAAACGTTTCTTTGTTCGTTTCTCCGTTTCTTTGTTCGTTTCTCCGTTTCTTTGTTCGTTTCTCCGTTTCTTTGTTCGTTTCTCCGTTTCTTTGTTCGTTTCTCCGTTTCTTTGTTCGTTTCTCCGTTTCTTTCTTCGTATCTCCGTTTCTTTGTTCGTTTCTCCGTTTCTTTGTTCGTTTCTCCATTTATTTCTCCGTTTCTCCGTTTCTTTCATCGTTTCTTCGTTTCTCCGTTTCTTTCTTCGTTTCTCCGTTTATATCTTCGTTTCCCCATTTATTTCTCCGTTTCTGTCTTCGTTTCTCCGTTTCATTCTTCGTTTCTCCGTTTCTTTCTTCGTTTCTCCGGTTCGTTGTTCGTTTCTCCGTTTCTTTGTTCGTCTCTCCATTTCTTTCTTCGTTTCCCGTTTCATTCTTCGTTTCTCCGTTTCATTCTTCGTTTCTGCGTTTCTTCCTTCGTTTCTCCGTTTCTTTGTTCGTTTCTCCGTTTCTTTGTTCGTTTCTCCGTTTCTTTCTTCGTTTCTCCATTTATTTCTCCGTTTCTCCATTTCTTTCTTCGTTTCTCCGTTTCTTTCTTCGTTTCTCCGTTTCTTTCTCCGTTTCTCGGTTTATTTCTTCGTTTCTCCATTTATTTCTCCGATTCTCCGTTTCTTTCTTCGTTTCTCCGTTTCTTTCTTCGTTTCTCCGTTTCTTTCTTCGGTTCTCCGTTTATTTCTTCGTTCCTCCGTTTATTTCTCCGTTTCTCTGTTTCTTTCTTCGTTTCTTCGTTTCTTTTTTCGTTACTCCGTTTCTTTCTTCGTTTCTCCGTTTCTCTCTTCGTTTCTCCGTTTCTTTCATTGTTTCTCCGTTTATTTCTTCGTTTCTCCATTTATTTCTCCGTTTCTCCGTTTCGATTAAATGATTATAATATTTATAATTTCTATTATAAATCATTTGATCTATAGTTAATTTAGACACTAATACTCTAAATACATATTTAATATATTTTTTAATCTCTTTAGCCTCCAGAAGAATTTTATTTATACTATTTACTGTATATAATAATTTACACAGGATCGATAATAAATCTAATTATTTATTTATAATAATTATTTTTTATTCACTTAGTTTACCAAAAATTTCGATTCTTCGTGTATTAATCAAATGTTAAATTGATATATCTCATAGACAATTATTACTTTCCATGTTTTAAAACTTTAAGAAACATCTCTTTACTTTGTAGTTCGATCAAAATCAATTGCTAGAGGCGAATCAATCATTTTTGATGCATAAATAAGATGCACATTGTTCGATGAATATAGGGAACATGCGTAAATGTTAATAACAACCGCTGCAATGAACAAACATTCACCGAAACCATTCGCCCTCGAAGATTTCGCAATATCTTGATGTTTGTTTATCATAATTATTGACAACCGTCGTAGGATCATACATTAGACAAGTATTAACAATGTCCTAGTATTAATAATGGCTTAAAATATCATTTCGTTGAAATATTCCTTGTTCGCGAAGGAAATTTTCTTTGAGATCCAACTGACATTCTCAAGGCTACACGTATCGATTATCGATTAACAAGTATCTATCGCTGTGATTTTTCTATCTAAAAAAGCGATTAATTGAATTTTGGCCCTTTTGTGTAAAAAATACCACTTCTACGCGTATTGTGTAAAATATAAGAATTAAACAAATGTTAAATTAATGTATCTAATGAAAAATTGTTACTTTCCGTGCTTTAAAACTTTACGAAACACGTTTTAACGTGGAGTCTCGATCAAAATCAATTTCGCGAAGACTCTTAATTAATTGCAATACATAAATAAGATGCACATTGTTCGATCAATATAGGGAACATGCGAAAATGTTAATAACAATCGCTGAAATGAACAAACATTCACTGAAACCGTTCGCCTTCGCAGACATCGCAATATCTTGACATTTATTTATCATAATTATTAACAACCGTCGTTGGACCGTAGATTAAACAATTTTTGACAATGTTTCGGTATAAAAAGCCATCAATTTCTTGAAATATTTGGTTAGATCGAACAAATACGATCCAAGAAGCCGTGGGATAAAGTAAATGAATATTTCTCTACATATCGGAATTATAGTTTGTATGTATGCAAATATATTCTGAACCCGCAATTACAAATCCCTGTAACGTGGTAATTACATGGGTTGCCATCTTTTGGAGAAAGGGTTAAAATACACTTAAGGGGTGAAAACACCAGGCGGAGAAACGCTCAAGTTTGTCGAGGAATTGTTCTAATTTCCACAAATAGATGGCGCGACAAGTACAATTTACCGACATTAGAGATAAGTATTTCCATTTGTATGATATTCCCTACCGTGCGATAAAATAAATAAATACTTTTGTACAAACTTTTGTATGTTTCATCTTTCGAATAAATGTAAAATTAAACCTTCCACAGTAAATTTTATTCTTGAATTTATTAATGTTTCTAGGAAGATTTATTTCAGTATAAAGAGTGCTATAGGTGGGAAATTTGTGTACATAATAATTATTGAGTATAAAATAATTTTTCTTTTATTAGAGGTTAATATATTAAATAAGGAAGAAGAGTTAATCTTCATTATTTTAAATATAAAAATTAAAATTAAGGAAATTATTGAATATAAAATGAAATATGTTAAAAATGTATTTTTGTTAATTATTAATAAAATAACCATAATAGATGTTTGTATAACAGATGACTATCCTATAATAATTATGATTGATTTTTTTGTTTAAGCAAATGATAGGGGCAATAATTACATTAATTAGGCAAATAAAATAAACTTTATTATTAAATTTTAATATGAGTTCTATAATAATTACAGGGATTAATTTTACTAAAGTTATTATAAAGAATAGATTAATTCAATTTAATGAATAAATTAAAGAAATGAATCGAACATTTAAAGAGTACATCCCAACTTTTAAGATAAGTGAAAAAAAAAAAATTATTATGAATAAATAATTAGATTTATTTCCGATTCTGTGTAAATTATTATATATAGTAAATAGTATAAATAAAATTCTTCTGGAGACTAAAGAGATTAAAAAATATATTAAATATGTATTTAGAGTATCGGTGTCTAATTTAACTACAGATCAAACGATTTATAATAGAAATTATAAATATTATAATCATATAATCGAAACGGAGAAACGGAGAAACGGAGAAACGATGAAACGAAGGAAGAAACGGAGAAACGAAGAAAGAAACGGAGAAATGAAGAAAGAAACGAAGAAACGAAGAAAGAAACGGAGAAACGAAGAAAGAAACTGAGAAACGAAGAAAGAAACGGAGAATCGGAGAAAGAAACGGAGAAACGAACAAAGAAACGGAGAAACGAAGAAAGAAACGGAGAAACGAAGAAAGAAACGGAGAAACGAAGAAAGAAACGGAGAATCGGAGAAATAAATGGAGGATCGAAGGAATAAACCGGGAAACGGAGAAAGAAACGCAGAAACGAAGAAAGAAACGGAGAAACGAAAAAAGAAACGGAGAAAGGAAGAAAGAAAGGCAGAAACGGAGAAATAAATGGAGAAACGAAGAAATAAACGGAGAAACGAAGAAAGAAACTGAGAGACGAAGAAAGAAACGGAGAATCGGAGAAATAAATGGAGAAACGAAGTGATAGACCGAGAAACGGAGAAAGAAACGCAGAAACGAAGAAAGAAACGGAGAAACGAAAAAAGAAACGGAGAAAGGAAGAAAGAAAGGCAGAAACGGAGAAATAAATGGAGAAACGAAGAAATAAACGGAGAAACGAAGAAAGAAACTGAGAGACGAAGAAAGAAACGGAGAATCGGAGAAATAAATGGAGAAACGAAGTGATAGACCGAGAAACGGAGAAAGAAACGGAGAAACGAACAAAGAAACGGAGAAACGAAGAAAGAAACGGAGAAACGAACAAAGAAACGGAGAAACGAACAAAGAAACGGAGCAACGAAGAAAGAAACGGAGAATCGGAGAAATAAATGGAGAAACGAACAAAGAAACGGAGCAACGAAGAAAGAAACGGAGAATCGGAGAAATAAATGGAGAAACGAAGAAAGAAACGGAGAAACGAAGAAAGAAACGGAGATACGAAGAAAGAAACGGAGAAACGAAGAAAGAAACGGAGAAACGAAGAAAGAAACGGAGAAACGAAGAAAGAAACGGAGAAACGAAGAAAGAAGCGGAAAAACGAAGAAAGAAACGGAGAAACGAACAAAGAAACGGAGAAACGAAGAAAGAAACGGAGAAACGGAGAAATAAATGGAGAAACGAAGAAATAAACGGAGAAACAAAGAAAGAAACGGAGAAACGAAGAAAGAAACGGAGAAACGAAGAAAGAAACGGAGATACGAAGAAAGAAACGGAGAAAGGAACAAAGAAACGGAGAAACGAAGAAAGAAACGGAGAAACGGAGAAATAAATGGAGAAACGAAGAAATAGACGGAGAAACGAAGAAAGAAACGGAGAAACGAAAAAAGAAACGGAGAAAGGAAGAAAGAAAGGCAGAAACGGAGAAATAAATGGAGAAACGAAGAAATAAACGGAGAAACGAAGAAAGAAACTGAGAGACGAAGAAAGAAACGGAGAATCGGAGAAATAAATGGAGAAACGAAGTGATAGACCGAGAAACGGAGAAAGAAACGGAGAAACGAACAAAGAAACGGAGAAACGAAGAAAGAAACGGAGAAACGAACAAAGAAACGGAGAAACGAACAAAGAAACGGAGCAACGAAGAAAGAAACGGAGAATCGGAGAAATAAATGGAGAAACGAACAAAGAAACGGAGCAACGAAGAAAGAAACGGAGAATCGGAGAAATAAATGGAGAAACGAAGAAAGAAACGGAGAAACGAAGAAAGAAACGGAGATACGAAGAAAGAAACGGAGAAACGAAGAAAGAAACGGAGAAACGAAGAAAGAAACGGAGAAACGAAGAAAGAAACGGAGAAACGAAGAAAGAAGCGGAAAAACGAAGAAAGAAACGGAGAAACGAACAAAGAAACGGAGAAACGAAGAAAGAAACGGAGAAACGGAGAAATAAATGGAGAAACGAAGAAATAAACGGAGAAACAAAGAAAGAAACGGAGAAACGAAGAAAGAAACGGAGAAACGAAGAAAGAAACGGAGATACGAAGAAAGAAACGGAGAAAGGAACAAAGAAACGGAGAAACGAAGAAAGAAACGGAGAAACGGAGAAATAAATGGAGAAACGAAGAAATAGACGGAGAAACGAAGAAAGAAACGGAGAAACAAAGAAAGAAACGGAGAAACGAACAAAGAAACGGAGAAACGAAGAAAGAAACGGAGAAACGAACAAAGAAACGGAGAAAAGTTTCTCCGTTTCTCCGTTTCTCGGTTTCCCCGTTTCTCCGTTTCTCGGTTTCTCCGAGTCTCGGTTTCTCCGAGTCTCGGTTTCTCCGTTTCTCCGTTTCACGGTTTTTCCGTTTCTCCGTTTCTCCGTTTCACCGTTTTTTGTTCGTTTCTCCATTTATTTCTCCGAATCTCCGTTTCATTCTTCGTTTCTCCGTTTCTTCCTTCGTTTCTTTCTTTGTTTCTCCGTTTCTTTAATCGTTTCTCCGTTTCTTTCTTCGTTCCACCGTTTCTTTCTTCTATTCTCCGTTTATTTCTTCGTTTCTCCATTTATTTCTCCGTATCTCCGTTTCTTTGTTCGTTTCTCCGTTTCTTTGTTAGTTTCTCCGTTTCTTCGTTTCTTTCTTGTTTTCTCCGTTTCTTTTTTCGTTTCTCCATTTATTTCTCCGCTTCTCCGTTTCTTTGTTCGTTTCTCCGTTTCTCCGTTCGTTTCTCCATTTATTTCTCCGTGTCTTCGTTTCTTTGTTCGTTTCTCCGTTTCTTTGTCCGTTTCTCCGTTTCTTTGTTCGTTTCTCCGTTCATTTGTTCGTTTCTCCGTTTTTTGGTCGTTTCCCCGTTTTTTTCTCCGTTTCTCCGTTTATTTCTTCGTTTCTCCATTTATTTCTCCGATTCTCCGTTTCTTTCTTCGTTTCTCCGTTTCTTTCTTCGTTTCTCCGTTTCTTTCTTCATTTCTCCGTTTCATTCTGCGTTTCATCGCTTCTTTCTTCGTTACTCCGTTTCTTTCTTCGTTACACCGGTTCTTTCTTCGCTTCTCCGTTTCTTTCTTCGTTTCTCCGTTTCTTTCTTCGTATCTCCGTTTCTTTCTTCGTTTCTCCGTTTCTTTCTTCGTTTCTCCATTTATTTCTCCGATTCTCCGTTTCTTTCTTCGTTTCTCCGTTTCTTTCTTCGTTTCCCGTTTCTTTGTTCGTTTCTCCGTTTCTTTGTTCGTTTCTCCGTTTCTTTGTTCGTTTCTCCGTTTCATTGTTCGTTTCTCCGTTTCTTTCTTCGTTTCTGCGTTTCCTTTTTCGTTTCTCCGTTTCTTTCTTCGTTTCCCGTTTCTTTGTTCGTTTCTCCGTTTTTTCGTTTCTCCGTTTCTTTCTTCGTTTCTCCGTTTCTTTCTTCGTTTCTCCGTTTCTTTCTTCGTTTCTCCGTTTCTTTGTTCGTTTATCCATTTATTTCTCCGCTACTTTCTTCGTTTCTCGGTTTATTTCTTCGTTTCTCCACTTATTTCGCCGTTTCTCCGTTTCTTTGTTCGTTTCTCCGTTTCTTTCTTCGTATCTCTGTTTCTTTCTTCGTTTCTCCGTTTCTTTCTTCGTTTCTCCGATTCTTTCGTCGTTTCTCCGTTTCTATCTTCGTTTCTCCGTTTCCTTGTTCGTTTCTCCGTTTCCTTCTTCGTTTCTCCGTTTCTTACTTCGCTTCTCCGTTTCTTTCTTCGTTTCTCCGTTTATTTCTTCGTTTCTCCATTTATTTCTCCGTTTCTCCGTTTCTTTCTTCGTTTCTCCGTTTCTTTGATCGTTTCTCCGTTTCTTTCTTCGTTTCTCCGTTTCTTTCTTCGTTCCTCCGTTTATTTGTTCGTTTCTCCGTTTCTTTGTTCGTTTCTCCGTTCCTTTGTTCGTTTCTCCGTTTCTTTCTTCGTATCTCCGTTTCTTTGTTCGTTTCTCCGTTTCTTTGTTCGTTTCTCCGTTTCTTTCTTCGTTTCTCAGTTTCTTTCTTCGTTTCTCAGTTTCTTTGATCGTTTCTCCGTTTCTTTCTTCGTTTCTCCGTTTCTTTCTTCGTTCCTCCGTTTATTTGTTCGTTTCTCCGTTTCTTTGTTCGTTTCTCCGTTTCTTTGTTCGTTTCTCCGTTTCTTTCTTCGTATCTCCGTTTCTTTGTTCGTTTCTCCGTTTCTTTGTTCGTTTCTCCGTTTCTTTCTTCGTTTCTCAGTTTCTTTCTTCGTTTCTCAGTTTCTTTCTTCGTTTCTCCATTTCTTTCTTCGTTTCTCCGTTTCTTTCTTCGTTTCTCCGTTTCTTTCTTCGTTTCTCCGTTTCTTTCTTCGTTTCTCCGTTTCTTTCTTCGTTTCTCCGTTTATTTGTTCGTTTCTCCGTTTCTTTGTTCGTTTCTCCGTTTCTTTGTTCGTTTCTCCGTTTCTTTCTTCATTTCTCCGTTTCTTTGTTCGTTTCTCCGTTTCTTTTTTCGTTTCTCCGTTTCTTTCTTCGTTTCTCCGTTTCTTTGTTCGTTTCTCCATTTATTTCTCTGTTTCTTTCTTCGTTTCTCCGTTTCTTACTTCGTTTCTCCGTTTCTTTCTTCGTTTCTCCGTTTATTTCTTCGTTTCTCCATTTATTTCTCCGTTTCTCCGTTTCTTTCTTCGTTTCTCCGTTTTTTCTTCGTTTCTCCACTTATGTCTCCTTTTCTCCGTTTCTTTCTCCGATTCTCCGTTTCTTTCTTCGTTTCTCAGTTTCTTTCTTCGTTTCTTTCTTCGTTTCTCCGTTTCTTTCTTCGTTTCTCCGTTTCTTTCCTCGTTTCTCCGTTTCTCTCTTCGTTTCTCCGTTTCTTTGTTCGTTTCTCCGTTTATTTCTTCGTTTCTCCAATTATTTCTCCGTTTCTCCGTTTCTTTGTTCGTTTCTCCGTTTCTTTCTTCGTATCTCCGTTTCTTTCTTCGTTTCTCCGTTTCTTTCTTCGTTTCTCCGTTTCTTTCTTCGTTTCTCCGTCTCTTTGTTCGTTTCTCCGTTTCTTTCTCCGTTTCTCGGTCTATTTCATCGTTTCTCCATTTATTTCTCCGATTCTCCGTTTCTGTCTTCGTTTCTCAGTTTCTTTCTTCGTTTCTCCGTTTCTTTCTTCGTTTCTCCGTTTCTTTCTTCGTTTCTCCGTTTCTTTCTTCGTTTCTCCGTTTCTTCCTTCGTTTCTCCGTTTCTCTCTTCGTTTCTCCGTTTCTTTCTTCGTTTCTCCGTTTATTTCTTCGTTTCTCCATTTATTTCTTCGTTTCTCCATTTATTTCTCCGTTTCTCCGTTTCTATGTTCGTTTCTCCGTTTCTTTCTTCGTATCTCCGTTTCTTTCTTCGTTTCTCCGTTTCTTTCTTCGTTTCTCCGTTTCTTTCTTCGTTTCTCCGTTTCTTTCTTCGTTTCTCCGTTTCTTTATCCGTTTCTCCGTTTATTTCTTCGTTTCTCCGTTAATTTCTTCGTTTCTCCATTTATTTCTCCGTTCCTCCGTGTCTTTCTTCGTTTCTCCGTTTCTTTGATCGTTTCTCCGTTTCTTTCTACGTTTCTCCGTTTCTTTCTTCGTTACTCTGTTTCTTTGTCCGTTTCTCCGTTTCTTTTTCCGTTTCTCGGTTTATTTCTTCGTTTCTCCATTTATTTCTTCGTTTCTTTCTTCGTTTCTTCGTTTCTTTCTTCGTTTCTCCGTTTCTTTCTCCGTTTCTCCGGTTCTTTCTTCGTTTCTCCATTTATTTCTCCGTTTCTCCGTTTCTTTCTCCGTTTTTCCGTTTCTTTCTTCGTTTCTCCGTTTCTTTGTTTGTTTCTCCGTTTTTTTCTTCGTTTCTCCGTTTATTTCTCCGTTTCTCCATTTATTTCTCCTTTTCTCCGTTTCTTTCTTCGTTTCTCCGTTTCCTTCTTCGTTTCTCCGTTTGTTTCTTCGATTCTCCGTTTATTTCTTCGTTTCTCCGTTTCTTTCTTCGTTTCGCCATTTATTTCTTCGTTTCTCCATTTATTTGTCCGTTTCTCCGTTTCTTTCTTCGATTCTCCGTTTCTTTCTTCATTTCTCCGTTTCTTTCTTCGCTTCTCCGTTTCTTTCTTCGTTTCGCCGTTTCGTTCTTCGTTTCTCCGTTTATTTCTTCGTTTCTCCATTTATTTCTCCGTTTCTCCGTTTGTTTCTTCGTTTCTCCGATTCTTTGTTCGTTTCTCAGTTTCTTTCTTCGTTTCTCCGTTTCTTTCTTCGTTTCTCCGTTTCTTTCTTCGTTTCTCCGTTTCTTTCTTCGTTTCTCCGTTTCTTCCTTCGTTTCTCCGTTTCTCTCTTCGTTTCTCCGTTTCTTTCTTCGTTTCTCCGTTTATTTCTTCGTTTCTCCATTTATTTCTTCGTTTCTCCATTTATTTCTCCGTTTCTCCGTTTCTTTGTTCGTTTCTCCGTTTCTTTCTTCGTATCTCCGTTTCATTCTTCGTTTCTCCGTTTCTTTCTTCGTTTCTCCGTTTCTTTCTTCGTTTCTCCGTTTCTTTCTTCGTTTCTCCGTTTCTTTATCCGTTTCTCCGTTTATTTCTTCGTTTCTCCGTTAATTTCTTCGTTTCTCCATTTATTTCTCCGTTCCTCCGTGTCTTTCTTCGTTTCTCCTTTTCTTTGATCGTTTCTCCGTATCTTTCTACGTTTCTCCGTTTCTTTTTCGTTACTCTATTTCTTTGTCCGTTTCTCCGTTTCTTTTCCCATTTCTCGGTTTATTTCTTCGTTTCTCCATTCATTTCTTCGTTTCTTTCTTCGTTTCTTCGTTTCTTTCTTCGTTTCTCCGTTTCTTTCTCCGTTTCTCCGGTTCTTCCTTCGTTTCTCCATTTATTTCTCCGTTTCTCCGTTTGTTTCTTCGTTTCTCCGATTCTTTGTTCGTTTCTCAGTTTCTTTCTTCGTTTCTCCGTTTCTTTCTTCGTTTCTCCGTTTCTTTCTTCGTTTCTCCGTTTCTTTCTTCGTTTCTCCGTTTCTTCCTTCGGTTCTCCGTTTCTCTCTTCGTTTCTCCGTTTCTTTCTCCGTTTTTCCGTTTCTTTCTTCGTTTCTCCGTTTCTTTGTTTGTTTCTCCGTTTTTTTCTTCGTTTCTCCGTTTATTTCTTCGTTTCTCCGTTTCTTTCTTCGTTTCTCCGTTTCTTTCTTCGTTTCTCCGTTTCTTCCTTCGTTTCTCCGTTTCTTTCTTCGTTTCTCCGTTTCTTTCTTCGTTTCTCCGTTTATTTCTTCGTTTCTCCATTTATTTCTTCGTTTCTCCATTTATTTCTCCGTTTCTCCGTTTCTTTGTTCGTTTCTCCGTTTCTTTCTTCGTATCTCCGTTTCATTCTTCGTTTCTCCGTTTCTTTCTTCGTTTCTCCGTTTCTTTCTTCGTTTCTCCGTTTCTTTCTTCGTTTCTCCGTTTCTTTATCCGTTTCTCCGTTTATTTCTTCGTTTCTCCGTTAATTTCTTCGTTTCTCCATTTATTTCTCCGTTCCTCCGTGTCTTTCTTCGTTTCTCCTTTTCTTTGATCGTTTCTCCGTATCTTTCTACGTTTCTCCGTTTCTTTTTCGTTACTCTGTTTCTTTGTCCGTTTCTCCGTTTCTTTTCCCATTTCTCGGTTTATTTCTTCGTTTCTCCATTCATTTCTTCGTTTCTTTCTTCGTTTCTTCGTTTCTTTCTTCGTTTCTCCGTTTCTTTCTCCGTTTCTCCGGTTCTTCCTTCGTTTCTCCATTTATTTCTCCGTTTCTCCGTTTGTTTCTTCGTTTCTCCGATTCTTTGTTCGTTTCTCAGTTTCTTTCTTCGTTTCTCCGTTTCTTTCTTCGTTTCTCCGTTTCTTTCTTCGTTTCTCCGTTTCTTTCTTCGTTTCTCCGTTTCTTCCTTCGTTTCTCCGTTTCTCTCTTCGTTTCTCCGTTTCTTTCTCCGTTTTTCCGTTTCTTTCTTCGTTTCTCCGTTTCTTTGTTTGTTTCTCCGTTTTTTTCTTCGTTTCTCCGTTTATTTCTTCGTTTCTCCATTTATTTCCTCGTTTCTCCGTTTCTTTCTTCGTTTCTCCGTTTCTTTCTTCGTTTCTCCGTTTATTTCTTCGTTTCTCCATTTCTTTCTCCGTTTCTTCGTTTCTTTCTTCGTTTCTCCGTTTCTTTCTTCGTTTCTCAGTTTGTTTCTTCGATTCTCCCTTTATTTCTTCGTTTCTCCGTTTCTTTCTTCGTTTCTTCGTTTCTTTCTTCGTTTCTACGTTTCTTCCTTCGTTTCTCCGATTCTTTGTTCGTTTCTCCGTTTCTATCTTCGTTTCTCCGTTTATTTCTTCGTTTCTCCATTTATTTCTCCGTTTCTCCGTTTCTTTCTTCGTTTCTCCGTTTCTTTGTTTGTTTCTGCGTTTCTTTCTTCGTTTCTACGTTTATTTCTTCGTTTCTCCATTTATTTCCTCGTTTCTCCGTTTCTTTCTTCGTTTCTCCGTTTCTTTCTTCGTTTCTCCGTTTATTTCTTCGTTTCTCCATTTCTTTCTCCGTTTCTTCGTTTCTTTCTTCGTTTCTCCGTTTCTTTCTTCGTTTCTCAGTTTGTTTCTTCGATTCTCCCTTTATATCTTCGTTTCTCCGTTTCTTTCTTCGTTTCTTCATTTCTTTCTTCGTTACTCCGTTTCTTCCTTCGTTTCTCCGTTTCTCTCTTCGTTTCTCCGTTTCTTTCTTCGTTTCTCCGTTTATTTCTTCGTTTCTCCATTTATTTCTTCGTTTCTCCATTTATTTCTCCGTTTCTCCGTTTCTTTCTTCGTTACTCCGGTTCTTTCTTCGTTTCTCCGTTTCTTTCTTCGTTTCTCCGTTTCTTTCTTCGTCTCCCCGTTTCTTCCTTCGTTTCTCCGATTCTTTGTTCGTTTCTCCGATTCTTTCTTCGTTTCTTCGTTTCTTTCTTCGTTTCTTCATTTCTTTCTTCGTTTCTCCGTTTCTTTCTTCGTTTCTCCGTTTGCTTGTTCGTTTCTCCATTTATTTCTTCGTTTCTCCATTTATTTCACCGTTTCTCCGTATCTTTCTTCGTTTCTCCATTTCTTTGTTCGTTTCTCCGTTTCTTTCTCCGTTTCTCCGTTTCTTTCTTCGTTTTTCCGTTTCTTTCTTCGTTTCCCCGTTTCTTTGTTCGTTTCTCCGTTTCTTTCTTCGTTTCATCGTTTCATTCTTCGATACTCCGTTTCTTTCTTCGTTTCTCCGTTTCTTTCCTCGTTTCACCGTCTATTTCTTCGTTTCTCCATTTATTTCTCCGTTTCTCCGTTTGTTTCTTCGTTTCTCCGTTTCTTTGTTCATTTCTCCGTTTCATTGTTCGTTTCTCCATTTCTTTCTTCGTTTCTCCGTTTCTTTGTACGTTTCTCCATTTCTTTCTTCGTATCTCCGTTTCTTTGTTCGCTTCTCCGTTTCTTTCTCCGTTTCTCGGTTTACTTCTTCGTTTCTCCGTTTCTCCGTTTCTTTCTTCGATTCTCCGTTTCTTTCTTCATTTCTCCGTTTCTTTCTTCGTTTCTCCGTTTCTTTCTTCGTTTCACCGTTTCGTTCCTCGTTTCTCCGTTTATTTCTTCGTATCTCCATTTATTTCTCCGTTTCTCCGTTTCTTTCTTCGTTTCTCCGTTTCTTTGTTCGTTTCTCCGTTTCATTGTTCGTTTCTTCTTTTCTTTCTTCGTTTCTCCGTTTCTTTGTTCGTTTCTCCCTTTCTATGATCGTTTCTCCGTTTCTTTCTTCGTTTCTCTGTTTCTTTGTTCGTTTCTCCGTTTCTTTCTTCGTTTCTCCGTTTCTTTGTTCGTTTCTCCGTTTCTTTCTTCGTTTCTCCGTTTCTTTGTTCGTTTCTCCGTTTCTTTGTTCGTTTCTCCGTTTCTTTGTTCGTTTCTCCGTTTCTTTGTTCGTTTCTCCGTTTCTTTCTCCGTTTCTCCGTTTCTGTCTTCGTTTCTCCGTTTCTTTCTTTGTTTCTCCGTTTATCTCTTCGTTTCTCCATTTATTTCTCCGTTCCTCCGTTTCTTTCTTCGTTTCTCCGTTTCTTTCTTCGTTTCTCCGTTTCTTTCCTCGTTTCTCCGTTTCTCTCTTCGTTTCTCCGTTTATCTCTTCGTTTCTCCATTTATTTCTCCGTTCCTCCGTTTCTTTCTTCGTTTCTCCGTTTCTTTGTTCGTTTTTCCGTTTCTTTCTTCGTTTCTCCGTTTCTTTATTCGATTCTCCGTTTCTTTCTCCGTTTCTCGGTTTACTTCTTCGTTTCTCCGTTTCTCCGTTTCTTTCTTCGTTTCTCCGTTTCTTTCTTCATTTCTCCGTTTCTTTCTTCGTTTCTCCGTTTCTTTCTTCGTTTCTCCGTTTCGTTCTTCGTTTCTCCGTTTCTTTCTTCGTTTCTGCGTTTCTTTCTTCGTTTCTCCGATCCTTCATTCGTTTCTCCGTTCCTTTGTTCGTTTCTCCGTTTCTTTGTTCGTTTCTCCGTTTCTTTGTTCGTTTCTCCGTTTCTTTGTTCGTTTCTCCGTTTCTTTGTTCGTTTCTCCGTTTCTTTCTTCGTTTCTCCGTTTATTTCTTCGTTTCTCCATTTATTTCTCCGTTTCTCCGTTTCTTTGTTCGTTTCTCCGTTTCTTTGTTCGTTTCTCCGTTTCTTTCTTCGTTTCTTCGTTTCTTTCATCGTTTCTTCATTTCCTTCTTCGTTTCTCCGTTTCTTTCTTCGTTTCTCCGTTTGCTTGTTCGTTTCTCCATTTACTTCTTCGTTTCTCCATTTATTTCACCGTTTCTGCGTATCTTTCTTCGTTTCTCCGTTTCTTTCTTCGTTTCTCCGTTTCTTTCTTCGTTTCTCCGTTTCTTTCTTCGTTTCTCCGTTTCTTTCTTCGTTTCCCCGTTTCTTTGTTCGTTTCTCCGTTTCTTTCTACGTTTCTCCGTTTCTTTCTTCGTTACTCCGTTTCATTGTCCGTTTCTCCGTTTCTTTTTCCGTTTCTCGGTTTATTTCTTCGTTTCTCCATTTATTTCTCCGTTTCTCCGTTTCTTTCTTCGTTTCTCCGTTTCTTTGTTCGTTTCTCCGTTTCATTGTTCGTTTCTTCTTTTCTTTCTTCGTTTCTCCGTTTCTTTGTTCGTTTCTCCCTTTCTTTGTTCGTTTCTCCGTTTCTTTCTTCGTTTGTCCGTTTCTTGGTTCGTTTCTCCGTTTCTCTCTTCGTTTCTCGGTTTATTCCTTCGTTTCTCCATTTATTTCTCCGATTCTCCGTTTCTTTCTTCGTTTCTCAGTTTCTTTCTTCGTTTCTCCGTTTCTTTCTTCGTTTCTCCATTTATTTCTCCGTTTCTCCGTTTCTTTCTTCGTTACTCAGGTTCTTTCTTCGTTTCTCCGTGTCTTTCTTCGTTTCTCCGTTTCTTTCTTCGTTTCTCCGTTTCTTCCTTCGTTTCTCCGATTCTTTGTTCGTTTCTCCGTTTCTTTCTTCGTTTCTCCATTTATTTCTTCGTTTCTCCATTTATTTCTCCGTTTCTCAGTTTCTTTCTTCGCTTCTCCGTTTCTTTCTTCGTTTCTCCGTTTCTTTCTTCGTTTCTCCGTTTCTTTCTTCGTTTCTGCGTTTCTTTCTTCGTCTCTCCGATTCTTTCTTCGTTTCTCCGTTTCTTCCTTCGTTTCTGCGTTTCTTTCTTCGTTTTTCCGATTCTTCGTTCGTTTCTCCGTTTCTTTGTTCGTTTCTGCGTTTCATTGTTCGTTTCTCCGTTTCTTTGTACGTTTCTCCGTTTCTTTCTTTGTTTCTCCGTTTCTTTCTTCGTTTCTCCGTTTATTTCTTCGTTTCTCCATTTATTTCTCCGTTTCTCCGTTTCTTTGTTCGCTTCTCCGTTTCTTTCTTCGTTTCTCCGTTTCTTTCTTCGTTTCTCCGTTTCTTTCTTCGTTTCTCCGTTTATTTCTTCGCTTGTACATTTATTTCTCCGTTTCTCCGTTTCTTTCTTCGTTTCTCCGTTTCTTTGTTCGTTTCTCCGTTTCTTTTTCCGTTTGTCGGTTTATTTCTTCGCTTCTCCATTTATTTCTCCGTTTCTTTCTTCGTTTCTCCGTTTCTTTCTTCGTTTCTCCGTTTCTTTCTTCGTTTCTCCGTTTATTTCTTCGTTTCTCCATTTATATCGCCGTTCCTCCGTTTCATTGTTCGTTTCTCCGTTTCTTTGTTCGTTTCTCCGTTTCTTTGTTCGTATCTCCGTTTCTTTCTACGTTTCTCCGTTTCTTTCTTCGTATCTCCGTTTCTTTCTTCGTTTCTCCGTTTCCTCATTCGTTTCTCCGTTTATTTCACCGTTTCTCGGTCTATTTCTTCGTTTCTCCATTTATTTCTCCGCTTCTCCGTTTCTTTCTTCGTTTCTCAGTTCCTTTCTACGTTTCTCCGTTTCTTTCTTCGTTTCTCCGTTTCTTTCTTCGTTTCTTCGTTTCTTTCTTCGTTTCTCCGTTTCTTTCTTCGTTTCTACGTTTCTTTCTTCGTTTCTCCGTTTCTTTCATCGCTTCTCCGTTTCCTTCTTCGTTTCTCCGTTTCTTTCTTCGTTTCTACGTTTCTTTGTTCGTTTCTCCGTTTCTCTCTCCGTTTTTCGGTTTATTCCTTCGTTTCTCCATTTATTTCTCCGACTCTCCGTTTCTTTCTTCGTTTCTCCATTTATTTCTCCGTTTCTCCATTTATTTCTCCGTTTCTCCGTTTCTTTGTTCGTTTCTCCGTTTCTTTCTCCGTTTCTCCGTTTCTTACTTCGTTTCTCCGTTTCTTTCTTCGTTTCTCCGTTTATTTCTACGATTCTCCATTTATTTCTCCGATTCCCTGTTTCTTTCTACGTTTCTCCGTTTATTTCTTCGTTTCTCCATTTATTTCTCCGTTTCTCCGTTTCTTTCTTCGTTTCTCCGTTTCTTTGTCCGTTTCTCCGTTTCTTTGCTCGTTTCTCCGTTTCTTTCTTCGTTTCTCCGTTTCTTTGTTCGTTTCTCCGTTTCTTTGTTCGTATCTCCGTTTCTTTCTACGTTTCTCCGTTTCTTTCTTCGTATCTCCGTTTCTTTCTTCGTTTCTCCGTTTCCTCATTCGTTTCTCCGTTTATTTCACCGTTTCTCGGTCTATTTCTTCGTTTCTCCATTTATTTCTCCGCTTCTCCGTTTCTTTCTTCGTTTCTCAGTTCCTTTCTACGTTTCTCCGTTTCTTTCTTCGTTTCTCCGTTTCTTTCTTCGTTTCTTCGTTTCTTTCTTCGTTTCTCCGTTTCTTTGTCCGTTTCTCCGTTTCTTTGCTCGTTTCTCCGTTTCTTTCTTCGTTTCTCCGTTTCTTTGTTCGTTTCTCCGTTTCTTTCTTCGTTTCTCAGTTTCTTTGTTCGTTTCTCCGTTTCTTTTTCCGTTTCTCGGTTTATTTCTTCGTTTCTCCATTTATTCCTCCGTTTCTTTCTTCGTTTCTTCGTTTCTTTCTTCGTTACTCCGTTTCTTTCTTCGTTTCTCCGTTTCCTTCTTCGTTTCTCCGTTTGTTTCTTCGATTCTCCGTTTATTTCTTCGTTTCTCCGTTTCTTTCTTCGTTTCGCCATTTATTTCTTCGTTTCTCCATTTATTTGTCCGTTTCTCCGTTTCTTTCTTCGATTCTCCGTTTCTTTCTTCATTTCTCCGTTTCTTTCTTCGCTTCTCCGTTTCTTTCTTCGTTTCGCCGTTTCGTTCTTCGTTTCTCCGTTTATTTCTTCGTTTCTCCATTTATTTCTCCGTTTCTCCGTTTGTTTCTTCGTTTCTCCGATTCTTTGTTCGTTTCTCAGTTTCTTTCTTCGTTTCTCCGTTTCTTTCTTCGTTTCTCCGTTTCTTTCTCCGTTTCCCGGTTTATTCCTTCGTTCCTCCATTTACTTCTCCGATTCTCCGTTTCTTTCTTCGTTTCTCCGTTTCTTTCTTCGTTTCTCCGTTTCTTTCTTCGTTTCTCCGTTTCTTTGTTCGTTTCTCCGTTTCTTTCTCCGATTCTCCGTTTCTTTCTTCGTTTCTCAGTTTCTTTCTTCGTTTCTCCGTTTCTTTCTTCGTTTCTTCGTTTCTTTCTTCATTTCTCCGTTTCTTTCTTCGTTTCTCCGTTTCTTCCTTCGTTTCATCGTTTCTCCGTTTCTCCGTTTCTCCGTTTCGATTATATGATTATAATATTTATAATTTCTATTATAAATCGTTTGATCTGTAGTTAAATTAGACACCGATACTCTAAATACATATTTAATATATTTTTTAATCTCTTTAGTCTCCAGAAGAATTTTATTTATACTATTTACTATATATAATAATTTACACAGAATCGGAAATAAATCTAATTATTTATTTATAATAATTTTTTTTTTTTCACTTATCTTAAACGTTGGGATGTACTCTTTAAATGTTCGATTCATTTCTTTAATTTATTCATTAAATTGAATTAATCTATTCTTTATAATAACTTTAGTAAAATTAATCCCTATAATTATTATAGAACTCATATTAAAATTTAATAATAAAGTTTATTTTATTTGCCTAATTAATGTAATTATTGCTCCTATCATTTGCTTAAACAAAAAAATCAATCATAATTATTATAGGATAGTCATCTGTTATACAAACATCTATTATAGTTATTTTATTAATAATTAACAAAAATACATTTTTAACATATTTCATTTTATATTCAATAATTTCCTTAATTTTAATTTTTATATTTAAAATAATGAAGATTAACTCTTCTTCCTTATTTAATATATTAACCTCTAATAAGAGAAAAATTATTTTACACTCAATAATTATTATGTACACAAATTTCCCACCTATAGCACTCTTTATACTGAAATAAATCTTCCTAGAAACATTAATAAATTCAAGAATAAAATTTACTGTGGAAGGTTTAATTTTACATTTATTCGAAAGATGAAACATACAAAAGTTTGTACAAAAGTATTTATTTATTTTATCGCACGGTAGGGAATATCATACAAATGGAAATACTTATCTCTAATGTCGGTAAATTGTACTTGTCGCGCCATCTATTTGTGGAAATTAGAACAATTCCTCGACAAACTTGAGCGTTTCACCGCCAGGTGTTTTCACCCCTTAAGTGTAGTTTAACCCTTTCTCCAATAGATGGCAACCCATGTAATTACCACGTTACAGGGATTTGTAATTGCGGGTTCAGAATATATTTGCATACATACAAACTATAATTCCGATATGTAGCGAAATATTCATTTATTTTATCGCACGGTTTCTTCGATTGTATTTGTTCGATCTAACCAAATACTTCAAGACATTGTTGGCTTTATAGCCATTATTTATACCGGAACATTGTGAAAAATGGTTTAATCTACGGTCCAACGACGGTTGTTAATTATTATGATAAATAAACGTCAAGATATTGCGAAATCTGCGAAGGCGAACGGTTTCGGTGAATGTTTGTTCATTTCCGCCATTGTTACTAACATTTATGTATGTTCCCAATATTAATCGAACAATGTGCATCCTATTTATGCATTGAAAATGATTAAGTACCTCACCGAAATTAATTTGGATCGAGATTCAAAGTAAAACGTGTTTCGTAAAGTTTTATGGCAGGGAAAGTAACAATTGTTTATTAAATACATCAATTTAACATTTGCTTAATTCTTATAATTTACACAATACGCGTAGTGGTTGCATTTTTTATTTAAAAGCGCTGAAATTCAATTAATCGCTTTTCTAGATACAACAATCATAGCGATGAACGCTTGTGAATCGATCATCGATACGTGTAACCTTGAGAATGTCAGTTTGATCTCAACGAAAAATTCCATCGCGAGCAATGAATATTTCGATGAAATGATATTTTAAGCCTTTATTTATACTAGGGCATTGTTAATAATTATTTAAACTATGGTACTACGACAATTGTTAATAATTATGATAAATAAACATCAAGATATTGCAAAATCTGCGAAGGCGAATAGTTTCGGTGAATGTTTATTCATTTCCGCGAGTTTTACTAACATTCATGCATGTTCCCAATATTAATCGAACAATGTTCATCTTATTGATGCATTACAAATGATTAAGAACTTATAGAAATTAATTTTGATCGAGCTTCGATGTAAAGAGATGATTCTTAAAGTTTTAAAATGAAAAGTGAAGTAATTTATTACTATAATTTGATTTAAAAAATCAATTCTTTTGTCAGACATCTAATGATTTGATTTAATTAAATATTATATGAGTAGGTTAAAATTTAATTTTGGTTGTTAATTCAATTAATAAAGTTTGAATAATTAGTTATTTCCACAACAATTGGCATAAATCTGTGATTAGCTCCGCAGATTTCAGAACATTGTCCGAAAAATACTCCAGGTCGATTAGTAATTAAATTTATTTGGTTAATTCGCCCTGGTACTGAGTCTATTTTTAAGCCTAAAGACGGAACAGTTCAAGAGTGAATTACGTCGTTTGATGTTGTTAATATTCGAATTAGTGTATTAGATGGAATAATTATTCGATTATCTACGTCTAGGAGACGAAAAATGTAAATATTATTTAAATCTTTATCTATATAGGAGTCAAAATTTAAATTATTAAATTCTGGGTATTCATAGGATCAATATCATTGGTGCCCAATTGATTTGATTGTTAAGTATACGGGTATTCATAGTTCATCAATAAAATATAGGGTTTTTAAAGAAGGAAGTGCAATTACTCCTAAAATTATTATTGGGAGTAAAGTTCATACAATTTCAATATGATGATTTTTAAGTAAAAATCGATTGATAAATTTATTGGTAAAAATATCTAATATAATTATTAGAGTTAATGAAGAGATTATAATTATTATAATTATTGTGAAGTTGTGAAAAAGATTTAAATTATCGGCATATGGCGAATTGGGGTCTTGGAAATTAATTATTTTTCAATGGGACATTTTTAATAAAAATATTAAATTTTATAAATGAATCTTAAATTCATGTACTAATCTGCCATATTAAGATTTGTTTTTAATAATTAGAGGAATAGAGAGGAATGAGTGGTCTTTTGGGGAAAAGTTTTGGGGTCATTCTAGTGATGATTGATTAAATTTAAATATAGCTAGACGTTTAGTTATAAATCTCTCCAATATAATAAACAAGAGTAAAATTATTCTTTTGAATGAAATTATTGAGCCAATAGATGATAATAAATTTTCACAGTAGTAGGAATCCGGGTAATCTGAATAACGTCGAGGTATTCCTATCATTCCTAAAAAATGCTGAAGGAAAAAAGTTATATTTACCCCAATAAATATTATATAAAATTGAGTTTTAAGATAAAATTGATTTAGGGTAAATCCTGTGAATAAAGGGAATCAATGAATTAATGAAGCAATAATAGAAAATACTGCTCCTATTGACAGTACATAGTGGAAATGAGAGACAACATAGTATGTATCATGTAGTATAATATCAATAGATGAGTTTGATAATATAATTCCTGTTAATCCTCCTATTGTAAATAAAAAAATAAAGCCAAATTATCAAATAATAGAAGGATTAATAATAAGTTTTGACCCGTAGTACGTAGCTAGTCATCTAAATACTTTGATTCCTGTGGGAATTGCAATGATTATAGTTGCCGAAGTGAAATAAGCTCGTGTGTCTACATCTAAGCCTACTGTGAATATGTGATGTGCTCACACAATAAATCCTAGAAATCCAATTCCGAGTATTGCATAAACTATCCCTAGGTTCCCAAAAGTTTCCTTTTTCCCTCTTTCATTGAAAATGACATGGGAGATTAATCCAAACCCGGGTAAAATTAAAATATAGACTTCAGGATGCTCAAAAAATCAAAATAAATGTTGAAATAAAATTGGGTCCCCTCCCCCAGTAGGATCAAAGAAGGAAGTATTTAAATTTCGGTCTGTTAATAACATAGTAATAGCTCCGGCTAATACAGGTAGTGAGAGAAGAAGCAAAATTGTAGTAATTAATACTGACCAAGCAAATAAGGATATTTGATCGAATTTTAAAGCATTATTTTTTATTTTAAGAATTGTAACAATAAAATTAATTGATCCCATAATTGAAGAGATACTTGCAATATGCAAAGAAATAATTGTTAAGTCTATAGATGAAGATGGGTGATAAAGATTTGATGACAAAGGAGGGTAGATTGTTCATCCAGTTCCCGAGCCTGGGAATAATAGTGTTGTAAGAATTAAAAGTAATAATGAAGGGGGGATTAGTCACAATCTTATATTATTTATTCGGGGAAATGCTGTATCAGGGGATCCAATTATTAAGGGAATTATTCAGTTTCCGAATCCTCCGATTATAAATGGTAAAACTATAAAAAAAATTATTACAAAAGCATGTGATGTTACAATTGAGTTATAAATTTGGTCGATATTAATTCAAGTTCCTGGCCTATTTAATTCTATTCGAATTAGTATCCTTAAAGAAGAATCAATTATACCAGATCATATAGCTGATATGAAATATAATATCCCAATATTTTTGTGATTTGTTGAATACATATATTAATTATGCTAAAAATTAATATAACCAGTAGATCATAAATATAAATATAAATATTAAAAAAGTTATAAATAGATAATAGTTTAGAAAATTAAGGTTAATTTAGTTATATATTTTTTATTTAATTGAAGGGAAAAAATATAAGAAGGATATATTTAAATAATTTCATGATGTAATTAATCTTATAAAAAGATGTACAATTATTAAAGGTATAAATTTTATTCTTGAATTTATTAATGTTTCTAGGACGATTCATTTCAGTATAAAGAGTGCTATAGGTGGGAAATTTGTGTACATAATAATTATTGAGTATAAAATAATTTTTCTTTTATTAGAGGTTAATATATTAAATAAGGAAGAAGAATTAATCTTTATTATTTTAAATATACAAATTAAAATTGAAGAAATTATTGAATATAAAATGAAATATGTTAAAAATGTATTTTTGATAATTATTAATAAAATAACTATAACAGATGTTTGTATAACAGATGAATATCCTATAATTATTTCGATTGATTTTTTATTTAAGCAAATGATAGGGGCAATAATTACATTAATTAGGCAAATAAAATAAATTTCATTATTAAATTTTAATACGAGTTCTATAATAATTATAGGGATTAATTTTATTAAAGTTATTATAAAGAATAGATTAATTCAATTTAATGAATAAATTAAAGAAATGAATCGACCAATTAAAGAGTACATCCCAATTTTTAAAATAAATGATTAAAAAATAATTATTATAAATAAATAATTAGATTTATTTCCGATTCTGTGTAAATTATTATATACAGTAAATATGATAAAGAAAATTCTTCTGGAGGCTAAAGAGATTAAAAAATATATTAAATATGTATTTAGAGTATTAGTGTATAATTTAACTATAGCTCAAATGATTTATAATAGAAATTATAACTATTACAATCATTTAATCGAAACGGAGAAACGGAGAAACGGAGAAACGGAGAAACGAAGGAACGAAGGAAGAAACGGAGAAACGAAGAGAGAAACGGAGAAACGAAGAAAGAAACGGAGAAACGAAGAAAGAAACGGAGAAACGAAGAAATAAATGGAGAAACGAAGAAACAAACGGAGAAACGAAGAAAGAAACGGAGAAACGAAGAAAGAAACGAAGAAACGAAGAATGAAACGGAGAATCGGAGAAATAAATGGAAAAACGAACAGAAAACGGTGAAACGGAGAAACGGAGAAATGGAAAAACCGAGAAACGGAGAAACGGAGAAACCGAGAAACGCAGAAACCGAGAGACGGAGAAACGGAGAAACCGAGAATCGGAGAAACGAAGATACGAAGAAACGGCGAAACGGAGAAACGGAGAAACCGAGAAACGCAGAAACCGAGAGACGGAGAAACGGAGAAACCGAGAATCGGAGAAACGAAGATACGAAGAAACGGCGAAACGGAGAAACGGATAAACCGAGAAACGGCGAAACGGAGAAACAGAGAAACCGAGAAACGGAGAAACGGAGAAACCGAGAAACGGAGAAACGAAGAATCGGAGAAACCGAGAATCGGAGAAACCAAGAAACGGAGAAACCGAGAAACGGAGAAACGGAGAAACCGAGAAACGGAGAAACCGAGAAACGGAGAAACCGAGAAACGGAAAAACGTTTCTTTGTTCGTTTCTCCGTTTCTTTGTTCGTTTCTCCGTTTCTTTGTTCGTTTCTCCGTTTCTTTGTTCGTTTCTCCGTTTCTTTGTTCGTTTCTCCGTTTCTTTGTTCGTTTCTCCGTTTCTTTGTTCGTTTCTCCGTTTCTTTGTTCGTTTCTCCGTTTCTTTCTTCGTATCTCCGTTTCTTTGTTCGTTTCTCCGTTTCTTTGTTCGTTTCTCCATTTATTTCTCCGTTTCTCCGTTTCTTTCATCGTTTCTTCGTTTCTCCGTTTCTTTCTTCGTTTCTCCGTTTATATCTTCGTTTCCCCATTTATTTCTCCGTTTCTGTCTTCGTTTCTCCGTTTCATTCTTCGTTTCTCCGTTTCCTTCTTCGTTTCTCCGGTTCGTTGTTCGTTTCTCCGTTTCTTTGTTCGTCTCTCCATTTCTTTCTTCGTTTCCCGTTTCATTCTTCGTTTCTCCGTTTCATTCTTCGTTTCTGCGTTTCTTCCTTCGTTTCTCCGTTTCTTTGTTCGTTTCTCCGTTTCTTTGTTCGTTTCTCCGTTTCTTTCTTCGTTTCTCCATTTATTTCTCCGTTTCTCCATTTCTTTCTTCGTTTCTCCGTTTCTTTCTTCGTTTCTCCGTTTCTTTCTCCGTTTCTCGGTTTATTTCTTCGTTTCTCCATTTATTTCTCCGATTCTCCGTTTCTTTCTTCGTTTCTCCGTTTCTTTCTTCGTTTCTCCGTTTCTTTCTTCGGTTCTCCGTTTATTTCTTCGTTCCTCCGTTTATTTCTCCGTTTCTCTGTTTCTTTCTTCGTTTCTTCGTTTCTTTTTTCGTTACTCCGTTTCTTTCTTCGTTTCTCCGTTTCTCTCTTCGTTTCTCCGTTTCTTTCATTGTTTCTCCGTTTATTTCTTCGTTTCTCCATTTATTTCTCCGTTTCTCCGTTTCGATTAAATGATTATAATATTTATAATTTCTATTATAAATCATTTGATCTATAGTTAATTTAGACACTAATACTCTAAATACATATTTAATAAATTTTTTAATCTCTTTAGCCTCCAGAAGAATTTTATTTATACTATTTACTGTATATAATAATTTACACAGGATCGATAATAAATCTAATTATTTATTTATAATAATTATTTTTTATTCACTTAGTTTACCAAAAATTTCGATTCTTCGTGTATTAATCAAATGTTAAATTGATATATCTCATAGACAATTATTACTTTCCATGTTTTAAAACTTTAAGAAACATCTCTTTACTTTGTAGTTCGATCAAAATCAATTGCTAGAGGCGAATCAATCATTTTTGATGCATAAATAAGATGCACATTGTTCGATGAATATAGGGAACATGCGTAAATGTTAATAACAACCGCTGAAATGAACAAACATTCACCGAAACCATTCGCCCTCGAAGATTTCGCAATATCTTTATGTTTGTTTATCATAATTATTGACAACCGTCGTAGGATCATACATTAGACAAGTATTAACAATGTCCTAGTATTAATAATGGCTTAAAATATCATTTCGTTGAAATATTCCTAGTTCGCGAAGGAAATTTTCTTTGAGATCCAACTGACATTCTCAAGGCTACACGTATCGATTATCGATTCACAAGTATCTATCGCTGTGATTTTTCTATCTAAAAAAGCCATTAATTGAATTTTGGCCCTTTTGTGTAAAAAATACCACTTCTACGCGTATTGTGTAAAATATAAGAATTAAACAAATGTTAAATTAATGTATCTAATGAAAAATTGTTACTTTCCGTGCTTTAAAACTTTACGAAACACGTTTTAACGTGGAGTCTCGATCAAAATCAATTTCGCGAAGACTCTTAATTAATTGCAATACATAAATAAGATGCACATTGTTCGATCAATATAGGGAACATGCGAAAATGTTAATAACAATCGCTGAAATGAACAAACATTCACTGAAACCGTTCGCCTTCGCAGACATCGCAATATCTTGACATTTATTTATCATAATTATTAACAACCGTCGTTGGACCGTAGATTAAACAATTTTTGACAATGTTTCGGTATAAAAAGCCATCAATTTCTTGAAATATTTGGTTAGATCGAACAAATACGATCCAAGAAGCCGTGGGATAAAGTAAATGAATATTTCTCTACATATCGGAATTATAGTTTGTATGTATGCAAATATATTCTGAACCCGCAATTACAAATCCCTGTAACGTGGTAATTACATGGGTTGCCATCTATTGGAGAAAGGGTTAAAATACACTTAAGGGGTGAAAACACCAGGCGGAGAAACGCTCAAGTTTGTCGAGGAATTGTTCTAATTTCCACAAATAGATGGCGCGACAAGTACAATTTACCGACATTAGAGATAAGTATTTCCATTTGTATGATATTCCCTACCGTGCGATAAAATAAATAAATACTTTTGTACAAACTTTTGTATGTTTCATCTTTCGAATGAATGTAAAATTAAACCTTCCACAGTAAATTTTATTCTTGAATTTATTAATGTTTCTAGGAAGATTTATTTCAGTATAAAGAGTGCTATAGGTGGGAAATTTGTGTACATAATAATTATTGAGTGTAAAATAATTTTTCTCTTATTAGAGGTTAATATATTAAATAAGGAAGAAGAGTTAATCTTCATTATTTTAAATATAAAAATTAAAATTAAGGAAACTATTGAATATAAAATGAAATATGTTAAAAATGTATTTTTGTTAATTATTAATAAAATAAACATAATAGATGTTTGTATAACAGATGACTATCCTATAATAATTATGATTGATTTTTTTGTTTAAGCAAATGATAGGGGCAATAATTACATTAATTAGGCAAATAAAATAAAATTTATTATTAAATTTTAATATGAGTTCTATAATAATTACAGGGATTAATTTTACTAAAGTTATTATAAAGAATAGATTAATTCAATTTAATGAATAAATTAAAGAAATGAATCGAATATTTAAAGAGTACATCCCAACTTTTAAGATAAGTGAAAAAAAAAAAATTATTATAAATAAATAATTAGACTTATTTCCGATTGTGTGTAAATTATTATATATAGTAAATAGTATAAATAAAATTCTTCTGGAGACTAAAGAGATTAAAAAATATATTAAATATGTATTTAGAGTATCGGTGTCTAATTTAACTACAGATCAAACGATTTATAATAGAAATTATAAATATTATAATCATATAATCGAAACGGAGAAACGGAGAAACGGAGAAACGATGAAACGAAGGAAGAAACGGAGAAACGAAGAAAGAAACGGAGAAATGAAGAAAGAAACGAAGAAACGAAGAAAGAAACGGAGAAACGAAGAAAGAAACTGAGAAACGAAGAAAGAAACGGAGAATCGGAGAAAGAAACGGAGAAACGAACAAAGAAACGGAGAAACGAAGAAAGAAACGGAGAAACGAAGAAAGAAACGGAGAAACGAAGAAAGAAACGGAGAATCGGAGAAATAAATGGAGGATCGAAGGAATAAACCGGGAAACGGAGAAAGAAACGCAGAAACGAAGAAAGAAACGGAGAAACGAAAAAAGAAACGGAGAAATGAAGAAAGAAAGGCAGAAACGGAGAAATAAATGGAGAAACGAAGAAATAAACGGAGAAACGAAGAAAGAAACTGAGAGACGAAGAAAGAAACGGAGAATCGGAGAAATAAATGGAGAAACGAAGTGATAGACCGAGAAACGGAGAAAGAAACGGAGAAACGAACAAAGAAACGGAGAAACGAAAAAAGAAACGGAGAAACGAACAAAGAAACGGAGAAACGAACAAAGAAACGGAGCAACGAAGAAAGAAACGGAGAATCGGAGAAATAAATGGAGAAACGAACAAAGAAACGGAGCAACGAAGAAAGAAACGGAGAATCGGAGAAATAAATGGAGAAACGAAGAAAGAAACGGAGAAACGAAGAAAGAAACGGAGATACGAAGAAAGAAACGGAGAAACGAAGAAAGAAACGGAGAAACGAAGAAAGAAACGGAGAAACGAAGAAAGAAACGGAGAAACGAAGAAAGAAGCGGAGAAACGAAGAAAGAAACGGAGAAACGAACAAAGAAACGGAGAAACGAAGAAAGAAACGGAGAAACGGAGAAATAAATGGAGAAACGAAGAAATAAACGGAGAAACAAAGAAAGAAACGGAGAAACGAAGAAAGAAACGGAGAAACGAAGAAAGAAACGGAGAAACGAAGAAAGAAACGGAGAAACGGAGAAATAAATGGAGAAACGAAGAAATGAACGGAGAAACAAAGAAAGAAACGGAGAAACGAAGAAAGAAACGGAGAAACGAAGAAAGAAACGGAGATACGAAGAAAGAAACGGAGAAAGGAACAAAGAAACGGAGAAACGAAGAAAGAAACGGAGAAACGAAGAAAGAAGCGGAGAAACGAAGAAAGAAACGGAGAAACGAACAAAGAAACGGAGAAACGAAGAAAGAAACGGAGAAACGGAGAAATAAATGGAGAAACGAAGAAAGAAACGGAGAAACGAACAAAGAAACGGAGAAAAGTTTCTCCGTTTCTCCGTTTCTCCGTTTCTCGGTTTCCCCGTTTCTCCGTTTCTCGGTTTCTCCGATTCTCGGTTTCTCCGTTTCTCCGTTTCACGGTTTTTCCGTTTCTCCGTTTCTCCGTTTCACCGTTTTTTGTTCGTTTCTCCATTTATTTCTCCGAATCTCCGTTTCATTCTTCGTTTCTCCGTTTCTTCCTTCGTTTCTTTCTTTGTTTCTCCGTTTCTTTCATCGTTTCTCCGTTTCTTTCTTCGTTCCACCGTTTCTTTCTTCTATTCTCCGTTTATTTCTTCGTTTCTCCATTTATTTCTCCGTATCTCCGTTTCTTTGTTCGTTTCTCCGTTTCTTTGTTAGTTTCTCCGTTTCTTTCTTGTTTTCTCCGTTTCTTTTTTCGTTTCTCCATTTATTTCTCCGCTTCTCCGTTTCTTTGTTCGTTTCTCCGTTTCTTCGTTCGTTTCTCCATTTATTTCTCCGTGTCTTCGTTTCTTTGTTCGTTTCTCCGTTTCTTTGTCCGTTTCTCCGTTTCTTTGTTCGTTTCTCCGTTCATTTGTTCGTTTCTCCGTTTTTTGGTCGTTTCCCCGTTTTTTTCTCCGTTTCTCCGTTTATTTCTTCGTTTCTCCATTTATTTCTCCGATTCTCCGTTTCTTTCTTCGTTTCTCCGTTTCTTTCTTCGTTTCTCCGTTTCTTTCTTCGTTTCTCCGTTTCCTTGTTCGCTTCTCCGTTTATTTCTTCGTTTCTTCATTTATTTCTCCGTTTCTTTCTTCGTGTCTCCGTTTCTTTGTTCCTTTCTCCGTTTCTTTCTTCATTTCTCCGTTTCTTTGTTCGTTTCTCCGTTTCTTTGTTCGTTTCTCCGTTTCTTTGTTCGTTTCTCCGTTTCTTTGTTCGTTTCTCCGATTCTTTCTTCGTTTCTGCGTTTCTTTCTTCGTTTCTCCGTTTCTTTCTTCGTTTCTCCGTTTCTTTGTTCGTTTCTCGGTTTCTTTCTTCGTTTCTCCCTTTCTTTCTTCATTTCTCCGTTTCATTCTGCGTTTCATCGCTTCTTTCTTCGTTACTCCGTTTCTTTCTTCGTTACACCGGTTCTTTCTTCGCTTCTCCGTTTCTTTCTTCGTTTCTCCGTTTCTTTCTTCGTTCCACCGTTTCTTTCTTCTATTCTCCGTTTATTTCTTCGTTTCTCCATTTATTTCTCCGTATCTCCGTTTCTTTGTTCGTTTCTCCGTTTCTTTGTTAGTTTCTCCGTTTCTTTCTTGTTTTCTCCGTTTCTTTTTTCGTTTCTCCATTTATTTCTCCGCTTCTCCGTTTCTTTGTTCGTTTCTCCGTTTCTTCGTTCGTTTCTCCATTTATTTCTCCGTGTCTTCGTTTCTTTGTTCGTTTCTCCGTTTCTTTGTCCGTTTCTCCGTTTCTTTGTTCGTTTCTCCGTTCATTTGTTCGTTTCTCCGTTTTTTGGTCGTTTCCCCGTTTTTTTCTCCGTTTCTCCGTTTATTTCTTCGTTTCTCCATTTATTTCTCCGATTCTCCGTTTCTTTCTTCGTTTCTCCGTTTCTTTCTTCGTTTCTCCGTTTCTTTCTTCGTTTCTCCGTTTCTTTCTTCGTTTCTCCGTTTCCTTGTTCGCTTCTCCGTTTATTTCTTCGTTTCTTCATTTATTTCTCCGTTTCTTTCTTCGTGTCTCCGTTTCTTTATTCCTTTCTCCGTTTCTTTCTTCATTTCTCCGTTTCTTTGTTCGTTTCTCCGTTTCTTTGTTCGCTTCTCCGTTTCTTTGTTCGTTTCTCCGTTTCTTTGTTCGTTTCTCCGATTCTTTCTTCGTTTCTGCGTTTCTTTCTTCGTTTCTCCGTTTCTTTCTTCGTTTCTCCGTTTCTTTCTTCGTTTCTCCGTTTCTTTCTTCGTTTCTCCGTTTCTTTCTTCATTTCTCCGTTTCATTCTGCGTTTCATCGCTTCTTTCTTCGTTACTCCGTTTCTTTCTTCGTTACACCGGTTCTTTCTTCGCTTCTCCGTTTCTTTCTTCGTTTCTCCGTTTCTTTCTTCGTTTCCCGTTTCTTTGTTCGTTTCTCCGTTTCTTTGTTCGTTTCTCCGTTTCTTTGTTCGTTTCTCCGTTTCATTGTTCGTTTCTCCGTTTCTTTCTTCGTTTCTGCGTTTCCTTTTTCGTTTCTCCGTTTCTTTCTTCGTTTCCCGTTTCTTTGTTCGTTTCTCCGTTTGTTCGTTTCTCCGTTTCTTTCTTCGTTTCTCCGTTTCTTTGTTCGTTTCTCCGTTTCTTTCTTCGTATCTCTGTTTCTTTCTTCGTTTCTCCGTTTCTTTCTTCGTTTCTCCGATTCTTTCGTCGTTTCTCCGTTTCTATCTTCGTTTCTCCGTTTCCTTGTTCGTTTCTCCGTTTCCTTCTTCGTTCCTCCGTTTCTTACTTCGCTTCTCCGTTTCTTTCTTCGTTTCTCCGTTTATTTCTTCGTTTCTCCATTTATTTCTCCGTTTCTCCGTTTCTTTCTTCGTTTCTCCGTTTCTTTCTTCGTTCCTCCGTTTATTTGTTCGTTTCTCCGTTTCTTTGTTCGTTTCTCCGTTTCTTTGTTCGTTTCTCCGTTTCTTTCTTCGTATCTCCGTTTCTTTGTTCGTTTCTCCGTTTCTTTGTTCGTTTCTCCGTTTCTTTCTTCGTTTCTCAGTTTCTTTCTTCGTTTCTCAGTTTCTTTGATCGTTTCTCCGTTTCTTTCTTCGTTTCTCCGTTTCTTTCTTCGTTCCTCCGTTTATTTGTTCGTTTCTCCGTTTCTTTGTTCGTTTCTCCGTTTCTTTGTTCGTTTCTCCGTTTCTTTCTTCGTATCTCCGTTTCTTTGTTCGTTTCTCCGTTTCTTTGTTCGTTTCTCCGTTTCTTTCTTCGTTTCTCAGTTTCTTTCTTCGTTTCTCAGTTTCTTTCTTCGTTTCTCCATTTCTTTCTTCGTTTCTCCGTTTCTTTCTTCGTTTCTCCGTTTCTTTCTTCGTTTCTCCGTTTCTTTCTTCGTTTCTCCGTTTCTTTCTTCGTTTCTCCGTTTATTTGTTCGTTTCTCCGTTTCTTTGTTCGTTTCTCCGTTTCTTTGTTCGTTTCTCCGTTTCTTTCTTCATTTCTCCGTTTCTTTGTTCGTTTCTCCGTTTCTTTTTTCGTTTCTCCGTTTCTTTCTTCGTTTCTCCGTTTCTTTGTTCGTTTCTCCATTTATTTCTCTGTTTCTTTCTTCGTTTCTCCGTTTCTTACTTCGTTTCTCCGTTTCTTTCTTCGTTTCTCCGTTTATTTCTTCGTTTCTCCATTTATTTCTCCGTTCCTCCGTTTCTTTCTTCGTTTCTCCGTTTTTTCATCGTTTCTCCACTTATGTCTCCTTTTCTCCGTTTCTTTCTCCGATTCTCCGTTTCTTTCTTCGTTTCTCAGTTTCTTTCTTCGTTTCTTTCTTCGTTTCTCCGTTTCTTTCTTCGTTTCTCCGTTTCTTTCCTCGTTTCTCCGTTTCTCTCTTCGTTTCTCCGTTTCTTTGTTCGTTTCTCCGTTTATTTCTTCGTTTCTCCAATTATTTCTCCGTTTCTCCGTTTCTTTGTTCGTTTCTCCGTTTCTTTCTTCGTATCTCCGTTTCTTTCTTCGTTTCTCCGTTTCTTTCTTCGTTTCTCCGTTTCTTTCTTCGTTTCTCCGTCTCTTTGTTCGTTTCTCCGTTTCTTTCTCCGTTTCTCGGTCTATTTCTTCGTTTCTCCATTTATTTCTCCGATTCTCCGTTTCTGTCTTCGTTTCTCAGTTTCTTTCTTCGTTTCTCCGTTTCTTTCTTCGTTTCTCCGTTTCTTTCTTCGTTTCTCCGTTTCTTTCTTCGTTTCTCCGTTTCTTCCTTCGTTTCTCCGTTTCTCTCTTCGTTTCTCCGTTTCTTTCTTCGTTTCTCCGTTTATTTCTTCGTTTCTCCATTTATTTCTTCGTTTCTCCATTTATTTCTCCGTTTCTCCGTTTCTTTGTTCGTTTCACCGTTTCTTTCTTCGTATCTCCGTTTCTTTCTTCGTTTCTCCGTTTCTTTCTTCGTTTCTCCGTTTCTTTCTTCGTTTCTCCGTTTCTTTCTTCGTTTCTCCGTTTCTTTATCCGTTTCTCCGTTTATTTCTTCGTTTCTCCGTTAATTTCTTCGTTTCTCCATTTATTTCTCCGTTCCTCCGTGTCTTTCTTCGTTTCTCCGTTTCTTTGATCGTTTCTCCGTTTCTTTGATCGTTTCTCCGTTTCTTTCTACGTTTCTCCGTTTCTTTCTTCGTTACTCTGTTTCTTTGTCCGTTTCTCCGTTTCTTTTTCCGTTTCTCGGTTTATTTCTTCGTTTCTCCATTTATTTCTTCGTTTCTTTCTTCGTTTCTTCGTTTCTTTCTTCGTTTCTCCGTTTCTTTCTCCGTTTCTCCGGTTCTTTCTTCGTTTCTCCATTTATTTCTCCGTTTCTCCGTTTCTTTCTCCGTTTTTCCGTTTCCTTCTTCGTTTCTCCGTTTCTTTGTTTGTTTCTCCGTTTTTTTCTTCGTTTCTCCGTTTATTTCTTCGTTTCTCCATTTATTTCTCCTTTTCTCCGTTTCTTTCTTCGTTTCTCCGTTTCCTTCTTCGTTTCTCCGTTTGTTTCTTCGATTCTTCGTTTATTTCTTCGTTTCTCCGTTTCTTTCTTCGTTTCGCCATTTATTTCTTCGTTTCTCCATTTATTTGTCCGTTTCTCCGTTTCTTTCTTCGATTCTCCGTTTCTTTCTTCATTTCTCCGTTTCTTTCTTCGCTTCTCCGTTTCTTTCTTCGTTTCGCCGTTTCGTTCTTCGTTTCTCCGTTTATTTCTTCGTTTCTCCATTTATTTCTCCGTTTCTCCGTTTGTTTCTTCGTTTCTCCGATTCTTTGTTCGTTTCTCAGTTTCTTTCTTCGTTTCTCCGTTTCTTTCTTCGTTTCTCCGTTTCTTTCTTCGTTTCTCCGTTTCTTTCTTCGTTTCTCCGTTTCTTCCTTCGTTTCTCCGTTTCTCTCTTCGTTTCTCCGTTTCTTTCTTCGTTTCTCCGTTTATTTCTTCGTTTCTCCATTTATTTCTTCGTTTCTCCATTTATTTCTCCGTTTCTCCGTTTCTTTGTTCGTTTCTCCGTTTCTTTCTTCGTATCTCCGTTTCATTCTTCGTTTCTCCGTTTCTTTCTTCGTTTCTCCGTTTCCTTCTTCGTTTCTCCGTTTCTTTCTTCGTTTCTCCGTTTCTTTATCCGTTTCTCCGTTTATTTCTTCGTTTCTCCGTTAATTTCTTCGTTTCTCCATTTATTTCTCCGTTCCTCCGTGTCTTTCTTCGTTTCTCCTTTTCTTTGATCGTTTCTCCGTATCTTTCTACGTTTCTCCGTTTCTTTTTCGTTACTCTGTTTCTTTGTCCGTTTCTCCGTTTCTTTTCCCATTTCTCGGTTTATTTCTTCGTTTCTCCATTCATTTCTTCGTTTATTTCTTCGTTTCTTCGTTTCTTTCTTCGTTTCTCCGTTTCTTTCTCCGTTTCTCCGGTTCTTCCTTCGTTTCTCCATTTATTTCTCCGTTTCTCCGTTTCTTTCTCCGTTTTTCCGTTTCTTTCTTCGTTTCTCCGTTTCTTTGTTTGTTTCTCCGTTTTTTTCTTCGTTTCTCCGTTTATTTCTTCGTTTCTCCATTTATTTCTCCTTTTCTCCGTTTCTTTCTTCGTTTAACCGTTTCCTTCTTCGTTTCTCCGTTTGTTTCTTCGATTCTCCGTTCATTTCTTCGTTTCTCCGTTTCTTTCTTCGTTTCGCCGTTTATTTCTTCGTTTCTCCATTTATTTGTCCGTTTCTCCGTTTCTTTCTTCGTTTCTCCGTTTCTTTCTTCGTTTCTTCGTTTCTTTCTTCATTTCTCCGTTTCCTTCTTCGTTTCTCCGTTTCTTCCTTCGTTTCATCGTTTCTCCGTTTCTCCGTTTCTCGGTTTATTCCTTCGTTTCTCCATTTATTTCTCCGATTCTCCGTTTCTTTCTTCGTTTCTTCGTCTTTCATCGTTACTCCACTTCTTCCTCCGATTCTCCGTTTCTTTCTTCGTTTCTTCGTTTCTTTCTTCGTTTCTACGTTTCTTCCTTCGTTTCTCCGATTCTTTGTTCGTTTCTCCGTTTCTATCTTCGTTTCTCCGTTTATTTCTTCGTTTCTCCATTTATTTCTCCGTTTCTCCGTTTCTTTCTTCGTTTCTCCGTTTCTTTGTTTGTTTCTGCGTTTCTTTCTTCGTTTCTACCTTTATTTCTTCGTTTCTCCATTTATTTCCTCGTTTCTCCGTTTCTTTCTTCGTTTCTCCGTTTCTTTCTTCGTCTCTCCGTTTATTTCTTCGTTTCTCCATTTCTTTCTCCGTTTCTCCGTTTCTTTCTTCGTTTCTCCGTTTCTTTCTTCGTTTCTCAGTTTGTTTCTTCGATTCTCCCTTTATTTCTTCGTTTCTCCGTTTCTTTCTTCGTTTTTCGGTTTATTCCTTCGTTTCTCCATTTATTTCTCCGACTCTCCGTTTCTTTCTTCGTTTCTCCATTTATTTCTCCGTTTCTCCATTTATTTCTCCGTTTCTCCGTTTCTTTGTTCGTTTCTCCGTTTCTTTCTCCGTTTCTCCGTTTCTTACTTCGTTTCTCCGTTTCTTTCTTCGTTTCTCCGTTTATTTCTACGATTCTCCATTTATTTCTCCGATTCCCTGTTTCTTTCTTCGTTTCTCCGTTTATTTCTTCGTTTCTCCATTTATTTCTCCGTTTCTCCGTTTCTTTCTTCGTTTCTCCGTTTCTTTGTCCGTTTCTCCGTTTCTTTGCTCGTTTCTCCGTTTCTTTCTTCGTTTCTCCGTTTCTTTGTTCGTTTCTCCGTTTCTTTGTTCGTATCTCCGTTTCTTTCTACGTTTCTCCGTTTCTTTCTTCGTATCTCCGTTTCTTTCTTCGTTTCTCCGTTTCCTCATTCGTTTCTCCGTTTATTTCACCGTTTCTCGGTCTATTTCTTCGTTTCTCCATTTATTTCTCCGCTTCTCCGTTTCTTTCTTCGTTTCTCAGTTCCTTTCTACGTTTCTCCGTTTCTTTCTTCGTTTCTCCGTTTCTTTCTTCGTTTCTTCGCTTCTTTCTTCGTTTCTCCGTTTCTTTGTCCGTTTCTCCGTTTCTTTGCTCGTTTCTCCGTTTCTTTGCTCGTTTCTCCGTTTCTTTCTTCGTTTCTCCGTTTCTTTCTTCGTTTCTCCGTTTCTTTCTTCGTTTCTCCGTTTCTTTCTTCGTTTCACCATTTATTTCTTCGTTTCTCCATTTATTTCTCCGTTTCTACGTTTATTTCTCCGTTTCTGCATTTATTTCTCCGATTCTCCGTTTCTTTCTTCGTTTCTTCGTTTCTTTCTTCGTTTCTCCGTTTCTTTCTTCGTTTCTCCGTTTCTCCGTTTCTTTCTTCGTTTCTCCGTCTCTTTCTTCGTTTCTCCGTTTCTTTCTTCGTTTCTCCGTTTCTTTGTTCGTTTCTCCGTTTCTTTTTCCGTTTCTCGGTTTATTTCTTCGTTTCTCCATTTATTCCTCCGTTTCTTTCTTCGTTTCTCCGTTTCTTTCATCGTTTCTTCGTTTCTCCATTTCTTTCTTCTTATCTCCGTTTCTTTCTTCATTTCTCCGTTTCTTTCTTCGTTTCTCCGTTTCTTTCTCCGTTTCTCCGTTTCTTACTTCGTTTCTCCGTTTCTTTGTCCGTTTCTCCGTTTCTTTGCTCGTTTCTCCGTTTCTTTCTTCGTTTCTCCGTTTCTTTCTTCGTTTCTCCGTTTCTTTTTCCGTTTCTCGGTTTATTTCTTCGTTTCTCCATTTATTCCTCCGTTTCTTTCTTCGTTTCTCCGTTTCTTTCTTCGTTTCTCCGTTTCTTTCTTCGTTTCACCATTTATTTCTTCGTTTCTCTATTTATTTCACCGTTTCTCCGTTTATTTCTCCGTTTCTCCATTTATTTCTCCGATTCTCCGTTTCTTTCTTCGTTTCTCCGTTTCTTTCTTCGTTTCTACGTTTCTTTGTTCGTTTCTCCGTTTCTCTCTCCGTTTCTCGGTTTATTCCTTCGTTTCTCCATTTATTTCTCCGATTCTCCGTTTCTTTCTTCGTTTCTCCGTTTCTTTCTTCGTTTCTCCATTTATTTCTCCGTTTCTCCATTTATTTCTCCGTTTCTCCATTTATTTCTCCGTTTCTCCATTTATTTCTCCGTTTCTCCGTTTCTTTCTTCGTTTCTCCGTTTCTTTCTCCGTTTCTCCGTTTCTTACTTCGTTTCTCCGTTTCTTTCTTCGTTTCTCCGTTTATTTCTTCGTTTCTCCATTTATTTCTCCGATTCTCCGTTTCTTTCTTCGTTTCTCCGTTTATTTCTTCGTTTCTCCATTTATTTCTCCGATTCTCCGTTTCTTTCTTCGTTGCTCCGTTTCTTTCTTCGTTTCTCCATTTATTTCTCCGATTCTCCGTTTCTTTCTTCGTTTCTCCGTTTCTTACTTCGTTTCTCCGTTTCTTTCTTCGTTTCTCCGTTTATTTCTACGATTCTCCATTTATTTCTCCGATTCCCTGTTTCTTTCTTCGTTTCTCCGTTTATTTCTTCGTTTCTCCATTTATTTCTCCGTTTCTCCGTTTCTTTCTTCGTTTCTCCGTTTCTTTGTCCGTTTCTCCGTTTCTTTGCTCGTTTCTCCGTTTCTTTCTTCGTTTCTCCGTTTCTTTGTTCGTTTCTCCGTTTCTTTGTTCGTATCTCCGTTTCTTTCTACGTTTCTCCGTTTCTTTCTTCGTATCTCCGTTTCTTTCTACGTTTCTCCGTTTCTTTCTTCGTATCTCCGTTTCTTTCTTCGTTTCTCCGTTTCCTCATTCGTTTCTCCGTTTATTTCACCGTTTCTCGGTCTATTTCTTCGTTTCTCCATTTATTTCTCCGCTTCTCCGTTTCTTTCTTCGTTTCTCAGTTCCTTTCTACGTTTCTCCGTTTCTTTCTTCGTTTCTCCGTTTCTTTGACCGTTTCTCCGTTTCTTTGCTCGTTTCTCCGTTTATTTCTTCGTTTCTCCATTTATTTCTCCGTTTCTCCGTTTCTTTCTTCGTTTCTCCGTTTCTTTGTCCGTTTCTCCGTTTCTTTGCTCGTTTCTCCGTTTCTTTCTTCGTTTCTCCGTTTCTTTCTCCGTTTCTCCGTTTCTTACTTCGTTTCTCCGTTTCTTTCTTAGTTTCTACGTTTATTTCTTCGTTTCTCCATTTATTTCTCCATTTCTCAGTTTCTTTCTTCGTTTCTCCGTTTCTTTCTCCGTTTCTCCGTTTCTTACTTCGTTTCTCCGTTTCTTTCTTCGTTTCTCCGTTTATTTCTTCGTTTCTCCATTTATTTCTCCGATTCTCCGTTTCTTTCTTCGTTTCTCCGTTTATTTCATCGTTTCTCCATTTATTTCTCCGTTTCTCCGTTTCTTTCTTCGTTTCTCCGTTTCTTTGTCCGTTTCCCCGTTTCTTTGCTCGTTTCTCCGTTTCTTTCTTCGTTTCTCCGTTTCTTTGTTCGTTACTCCGTTTCTTTCTTCGTTTCTCCGTTTCTTTGTTCGTTTCTCCGTTTCTTTTTCCGTTTCTCGGTTTATTTCTTCGTTTCTCCATTTATTCCTGCGTTTCTTTCTTCGTTTCTTCGTTTCTTTCTTCGTTACTCCGTTTCTTTCTTCGTTTCTCCGTTTCTTTCTTCGTTTCTTCGTTTCTTTCTTCGTTTCACCATTTATTTCTTCGTTTCTCCATTTATTTCTCCGTTTCTCCGTTTTTCTCTTCGTTTCTCCGTTTCTTTCTCCGTTTCTCCGTTTCTTACTTCGTTTCTCCGTTTCTTTCTTCGTTTCTCCGTTTATTTCTTCGTTTCTCCATTTATTTCTTCGATTCTCCGTTTCTTTCTTCGTTTCTCCGTTTATTTCTTCGTTTCTCCATTTATTTCTCCGTTTCTCCGTTTCTTTCTTCGTTTCTCCGTTTCTTTGTCCGTTTCTCCGTTTCTTTGCTCGTTTCTCCGTTTCTTTCGTCGTTTCTCCGTTTCTTTCTTCGTTTCTCCGTTTCTTTGTTCGTTTCTCCGTTTCTATTTCCGTTTCTCGGTTTATTTCTTCGTTTCTCCATTTATTCCTCCGTTTCTTTCTTCGTTTCTGCGTTTCTTTCTTCGTTTCTCCGTTTCTTTCTTCGTTTCTCCATTTATTTCTCCGTTCTCCGTTTCATTCTTCGTTACTCCGTTTCTTTCATCGTTTCTCCGTTTTTCTCTTCGTTTCTACGTTTCTTTCTTCGTTAAACGGAGAAACGAAGAAAGAAACGGAGAAACGGAGAAATAAATGGAGAAGCGACGAAATAAACGGAGAAACGAAGAAAGGAACGGAGAAACGAACGAAGAAACGGAGAAACGAACAAAGAAACGGAGAAACGAACAAAGAATCGGAGCAACGGACAAAGAAATAGAGAAACGAACAAAGAAACGGAGAATCGAACAAAGAGACGGAGAAACGAACAAAGAAACGGAGAATCGACCAAAAAACGGAGAAACGAACAAAGAAAGGGAGAAACGAACAAAGAAACGGAGAAACGAACAAAGAAACGAAGACACGGAGAAATAAACGGAGCAACGAAGAAATAAACGGAGAATCGAAGAAAGAAACGGAGAAACGAGCAAAGAAACGGAGAAACGGACAAAGAAACGGAGAAACGAAGAAAGAAACGGAGAAACGGAGAAATAAATGGAGAAACGAAGAAATAAACGGAGAAACGAACAAAGAAACGGAGAAACGAACAAAGAAACGGAGAAACGAACAAAGAAACGGAGAAACGAAGAAAGATACGGAGAAACGGTGAAATAAATGGAGAAACGAAGAAATAAATGGAGAAACGAACAAGCAAGCGGAGAAACGAAGAAAGAAACGAAGATACGAAGAAAGAAATGAAGAAACGAAGAAAGAAACGGAGAAACGAATAAAGAAACGGAGAAACGAAGAAAGAAACGGAGAATCGGAGAAAGAAATGGAGAAACGAAGAAATAAACGGAGAAACGGAGAAACGATGAAAGAAATGGAGAAACGAAGAAAGAAACGGAGAATCGGAGAAATAAATGGAGAAACGAAGAAATAAACCGAGAAATGGAGAAAGAAACGGAGAAACGAACAAAGAAACGGAGAATCGACCAAAAAACGGAGAAACGAACAAAGAAAGGGAGAAACGAACAAAGAAACGGAGAAACGAACAAAGAAACGAAGACACGGAGAAATAAACGGAGCAACGAAGAAATAAAAGGAGAATCGAAGAAAGAAACGGAGGAACGGAGAAAGAAACGGAGTAACGAAGAAAGAAACGGAGTAACGAAGAAAGAAGCGATGAAACGCAGAAACAAACGGAGAAACGAACAAAGAAACGGAGAAACGAACAAAGAAACGGAGAAACGAAGAAAGAAACGGAGAAACGAACAAAGAAACGGAGAAACGAAGAAAGAAACGGAGAAACGAAGAAAGAAACGGAGAAACGAAGAAAGAAACGGAGAAACGAACAAAGAAACGGAGAAACGAAGAAAGAAACGGAGAAACGAAGAAAGAAACGGAGAAGCGAAGAAAGAACCGGTGTAACGAAGAAAGAAACGGAGTAACGAAGAAAGAAGCGATGAAACGCAGAAAGAAACGGAGAAACGAAGAAAGAAACGGAGAAACGAAGAAAGAAACGGAGAAACGAACAAAGAAACGGAGAAACGAAGAAAGAAACGGAGAAACGAAGAAAGAAACGGAGAAACGAACAAAGAAACGGAGAAACGAAGAAAGAAACGGAGAAACGAAGAAAGAAACGCAGAAACGAAGAAAGAAACGGAGAAACGAACAAAGAAACGGAGAAACGAACAAAGAAACGGAGAAACGAACAAAGAAACGGAGAAACGAAGAAAGAAACGGAGAAAGGAACAAAGAAACGGAGACACGAAGAAAGAAACGGAGAAATAAATGAAGAAACGAAGAAATAAACGGAGAAGCGAACAAGGAAACGGAGAAACGAAGAAAGAAACGGAGAAACGAAGAAAGAAACGGAGAAACGAAGAAAGAAACGGAGAAACGAAGAAAGAAACGGAGAATCGGAGAAATAAATGGAGAAACGAAGAAATAAACGGAGAAACGGAGAAAAAAATGGGGAAACGACCAAAAAATGGAGAAACGAACAAAGGAACGGAGAAACGAACAAAGAAACGGAGAAACGGAGAAAGAAACGGAGAATCGGAGAAATAAATGGAGAAATGAAGAAATAAACGCAGAAACGAAGAAAGAAACGGAGAATCGGAGAAATAAATGGAGAAACGAAGAAATAAACGGAGAAACGGAGAAAAAAATGGGGAAACGACCAAAAAATGGAGAAACGAACAAAGGAACGGAGAAACGAACAAAGAAACGAAGAAACGGAGAAACGAACAAAGAAACGGAGAAACGAACAAAGAAACGAAGACACGGAGAAATAAATGGAGAAAGGACCGAAGAAACGGAGAAACGAACAAAGAAACGGAGAAAACAAGAAAGAAACGAAGAAACGGAGAAACTAACAAAGAAACGGAGAAACGAACAAAGAAACGGAGATACGGAGAAATAAATGGAGAAACGAAGAAATAAACGGAGAATAGAAGAAAGAAACGGTGGAACGAAGAAAGAAACGGAGAAACGTTGAAAGAAACGGAGAAACAAAGAAAGAAACGAAGGAAGAAACGGAGAAACGAAAAATGAAACGGAGATTCGGAGAAATAAATGGAGAAACGAACAAAAAACGGTGAAACGGAGAAACGGAGAAACGGAAAAACCGTGAAACGGAGAAACGGAGAAACCGAGAATCGGAGAAACCGAGAAACGGAGAAACGGGGAAACCGAGAAACGGAGAAACGGAGAAACGTTTCTCCGTTTCTTTGTTCGTTTCTCCGTTTCTTTCTTCGTTTCTCCGTTTCTTTGTTCGTTTCTCCGTTTCTTTCTTTGTTTCTCCGTTTCTTTCTTCGTTTCTCCGTCTATTTCTTCGTTTCTCCATTTATTTCTCCGTTTCTCCGTTTCTTTCTTCGTTTCTCCGTTTCTTTGTTCCTTTCTCCGTTTCTTTCTTCGTATCTCCGTTTCTTTCTTCGTTTCTCCGTTTCTTTCTTCGTTTCTCCGTTTCTTTCTTCGTTTCTCCGTTTCTTTCTTCGTTTCTCCGTTTCCTTGTTCGTTTCTCCGTTTATTTCTTCGTTTCTCCATTTATTTCTCCGTTTCTCCGTTTCTTTCTTCGTTTCTCCGTTTCTTTGTTCGTTTCTCCGTTTCTTTCTTCGTTTCTCCGCTTCTTTCTTCGTTTCTCCGTTTCTTTCTTCGTTTCTCCGTTTCTTTCTTCGTTTCTCCGTTTCTTTCTTCGTTTCTCCGTTTCTTTCTTCGTATCTCCGTTTCTTTCTTCGTTTCTCCGTTTCTTTCTTCGTTTCTCCATTTATTTCTCCGATTCTCCGTTTCTTTCTTCGTTGCTCCGTTTCTTTCTTCGTTTCTCCATTTATTTCTCCGATTCTCCGTTTCTTTCTTCGTTGCTCCGTTTCTTTGTTCGTTTCTCCGTTTCTTTCTTCGTTTCTCCGTTTCTTTGTTCGTTTCTCCGTTTCTTTCTCCGTTTCTCGGTCTATCTCTTCGTTTCTCCATTTATTTCTCCGATTCTCCGTTTCTTTCTTCGTCTCTCAGTTTCTTTCTTCGTTTCTACGTTTATTTCTTCGTTTCTCCATTTATTTCTCCGTTTCTGCCTTTCTTTCTTCCTTTCTCCGTTTCTTTTTTCGTTTCTCCGTTTCTTTCTTCGTTTCTGCGTTTCTTTCTCCGTTTCCCGGTTTATTCCTTCGTTCCTCCATTTACTTCTCCGATTCTCCGTTTCTTTCTTCGTTTCTCCGTTTGTTTCTTCGTTTCTCCGTTTCTTTCTTCGTTTCTCCGTTTCTTTGTTCGTTTCTCCGTTTCTTTCTCCGATTCTCCGTTTCTTTCTTCGTTTCTCAGTTTCTTTCTTCGTTTCTCCGTTTCTTTCTTCGTTTCTTCGTTTCTTTCTTCATTTCTCCGTTTCTTTCTTCGTTTCTCCGTTTCTTCCTTCGTTTCATCGTTTCTCCGTTTCTCCGTTTCTCCGTTTCGATTATATGATTATAATATTTATAATTTCTATTATAAATCGTTTGATCTGTAGTTAAATTAGACACCGATACTCTAAATACATATTTAATATATTTTTTAATCTCTTTAGTCTCCAGAAGAATTTTATTTATACTATTTACTATATATAATAATTTACACAGAATCGGAAATAAATCTAATTATTTATTTATAATAATTTTTTTTTTTTCACTTATCTTAAAAGTTGGGATGTACTCTTTAAATGTTCGATTCATTTCTTTAATTTATTCATTAAATTGAATTAATCTATTCTTTATAATAACTTTAGTAAAATTAATCCCTATAATTATTATAGAACTCATATTAAAATTTAATAATAAAGTTTATTTTATTTGCCTAATTAATGTAATTATTGCTCCTATCATTTGCTTAAACAAAAAAATCAATCATAATTATTATAGGATAGTCATCTGTTATACAAACATCTATTATAGTTATTTTATTAATAATTAACAAAAATACATTTTTAACATATTTCATTTTATATTCAATAATTTCCTTAATTTTAATTTTTATATTTAAAATAATGAAGATTAACTCTTCTTCCTTATTTAATATATTAACCTCTAATAAGAGAAAAATTATTTTACACTCAATAATTATTATGTACACAAATTTCCCACCTATAGCACTCTTTATACTGAAATAAATCTTCCTAGAAACATCAATAAATTCAAGAATAAAATTTACTGTGGAAGGTTTAATTTTACATTTATTCGAAAGATGAAACATACAAAAGTTTGTACAAAAGTATTTATTTATTTTATCGCACGGTAGGGAATATCATACAAATGGAAATACTTATCTCTAATGTCGGTAAATTGTACTTGTCGCGCCATCTATTTGTGGAAATTAGAACAATTCCTCGACAAACTTGAGCGTTTCACCGCCAGGTGTTTTCACCCCTTAAGTGTAGTTTAACCCTTTCTCCAATAGATGGCAACCCATGTAATTACCACGTTACAGGGATTTGTAATTGCGGGTTCAGAATATATTTGCATACATACAAACTATAATTCCGATATGTAGCGAAATATTCATTTATTTTATCGCACGGTTTCTTCGATTGTATTTGTTCGATCTAACCAAATACTTCAAGACATTGTTGGCTTTATAGCCATTATTTATACCGGAACATTGTGAAAAATGGTTTAATCTACGGTCCAACGACGGTTGTTAATTATTATGATAAATAAACGTCAAGATATTGCGAAATCTGCGAAGGCGAACGGTTTCGGTGAATGTTTGTTCATTTCCGCCATTGTTACTAACATTTATGTATGTTCCCAATATTAATCGAACAATGTGCATCCTATTTATGCATTGAAAATGATTAAGTACCTCACCGAAATTAATTTGGATCGAGATTCAAAGTAAAACGTGTTTCGTAAAGTTTTATGGCAGGGAAAGTAACAATTGTTTATTAAATACATCAATTTAACATTTGCTTAATTCTTATAATTTACACAATACGCGTAGTGGTTGCATTTTTTATTTAAAAGCGCTGAAATTCAATTAATCGCTTTTCTAGATACAACAATCATAGCGATGAACGCTTGTGAATCGATCATCGATACGTGTAACCTTGAGAATGTCAGTTTGATCTCAACGAAAAATTCCATCGCGAGCAATGAATATTTCGATGAAATGATATTTTAAGCCTTTATTTATACTAGGGCATTGTTAATAATTATTTAAACTATGGTACTACGACAATTGTTAATAATTATGATAAATAAACATCAAGATATTGCAAAATCTGCGAAGGCGAATAGTTTCGGTGAATGTTTATTCATTTCCGCGAGTTTTACTAACATTCATGCATGTTCCCAATATTAATCGAACAATGTTCATCTTATTGATGCATTACAAATGATTAAGAACTTATAGAAATTAATTTTGATCGAGCTTCGATGTAAAGAGATGATTCTTAAAGTTTTAAAATGAAAAGTGAAGTAATTTATTACTATAATTTGATTTAAAAAATCAATTCTTTTGTCAGACATCTAATGATTTGATTTAATTAAATATTATATGAGTAGGTTAAAATTTAATTTTGGTTGTTAATTCAATTAATAAAGTTTGAATAATTAGTTATTTCCACAACAATTGGCATAAATCTGTGATTAGCTCCGCAGATTTCAGAACATTGTCCGAAAAATACTCCAGGTCGATTAGTAATTAAATTTATTTGGTTAATTCGCCCTGGTACTGAGTCTATTTTTAAGCCTAAAGACGGAACAGTTCAAGAGTGAATTACGTCGTTTGATGTTGTTAATATTCGAATTAGTGTATTAGATGGAATAATTATTCGATTATCTACGTCTAGGAGACGAAAAATGTAAATATTATTTAAATCTTTATCTATATAGGAGTCAAAATTTAAATTATTAAATTCTGGGTATTCATAGGATCAATATCATTGGTGCCCAATTGATTTGATTGTTAAGTATACGGGTATTCATAGTTCATCAATAAAATATAGGGTTTTTAAAGAAGGAAGTGCAATTACTCCTAAAATTATTATTGGGAGTAAAGTTCATACAATTTCAATATGATGATTTTTAAGTAAAAATCGATTGATAAATTTATTGGTAAAAATATCTAATATAATTATTAGAGTTAATGAAGAGATTATAATTATTATAATTATTGTGAAGTTGTGAAAAAGATTTAAATTATCGGCATATGGCGAATTGGGGTCTTGGAAATTAATTATTTTTCAATGGGACATTTTTAATAAAAATATTAAATTTTATAAATGAATCTTAAATTCATGTACTAATCTGCCATATTAAGATTTGTTTTTAATAATTAGAGGAATAGAGAGGAATGAGTGGTCTTTTGGGGAAAAGTTTTGGGGTCATTCTAGTGATGATTGATTAAATTTAAATATAGCTAGACGTTTAGTTATAAATCTCTCCAATATAATAAACAAGAGTAAAATTATTCTTTTGAATGAAATTATTGAGCCAATAGATGATAATAAATTTTCACAGTAGTAGGAATCCGGGTAATCTGAATAACGTCGAGGTATTCCTATCATTCCTAAAAAATGCTGAAGGAAAAAAGTTATATTTACCCCAATAAATATTATATAAAATTGAGTTTTAAGATAAAATTGATTTAGGGTAAATCCTGTGAATAAAGGGAATCAATGAATTAATGAAGCAATAATAGAAAATACTGCTCCTATTGACAGTACATAGTGGAAATGAGAGACAACATAGTATGTATCATGTAGTATAATATCAATAGATGAGTTTGATAATATAATTCCTGTTAATCCTCCTATTGTAAATAAAAAAATAAAGCCAAATTATCAAATAATAGAAGGATTAATAATAAGTTTTGACCCGTAGTACGTAGCTAGTCATCTAAATACTTTGATTCCTGTGGGAATTGCAATGATTATAGTTGCCGAAGTGAAATAAGCTCGTGTGTCTACATCTAAGCCTACTGTGAATATGTGATGTGCTCACACAATAAATCCTAGAAATCCAATTCCGAGTATTGCATAAACTATCCCTAGGTTCCCAAAAGTTTCCTTTTTCCCTCTTTCATTGAAAATGACATGGGAGATTAATCCAAACCCGGGTAAAATTAAAATATAGACTTCAGGATGCTCAAAAAATCAAAATAAATGTTGAAATAAAATTGGGTCCCCTCCCCCAGTAGGATCAAAGAAGGAAGTATTTAAATTTCGGTCTGTTAATAACATAGTAATAGCTCCGGCTAATACAGGTAGTGAGAGAAGAAGCAAAATTGTAGTAATTAATACTGACCAAGCAAATAAGGATATTTGATCGAATTTTAAAGCATTATTTTTTATTTTAAGAATTGTAACAATAAAATTAATTGATCCCATAATTGAAGAGATACTTGCAATATGCAAAGAAATAATTGTTAAGTCTATAGATGAAGATGGGTGATAAAGATTTGATGACAAAGGAGGGTAGATTGTTCATCCAGTTCCCGAGCCTGGGAATAATAGTGTTGTAAGAATTAAAAGTAATAATGAAGGGGGGATTAGTCACAATCTTATATTATTTATTCGGGGAAATGCTGTATCAGGGGATCCAATTATTAAGGGAATTATTCAGTTTCCGAATCCTCCGATTATAAATGGTAAAACTATAAAAAAAATTATTACAAAAGCATGTGATGTTACAATTGAGTTATAAATTTGGTCGATATTAATTCAAGTTCCTGGCCTATTTAATTCTATTCGAATTAGTATCCTTAAAGAAGAATCAATTATACCAGATCATATAGCTGATATGAAATATAATATCCCAATATTTTTGTGATTTGTTGAATACATATATTAATTATGCTAAAAATTAATATAACCAGTAGATCATAAATATAAATATAAATATTAAAAAAGTTATAAATAGATAATAGTTTAGAAAATTAAGGTTAATTTAGTTATATATTTTTTATTTAATTGAAGGGAAAAAATATAAGAAGGATATATTTAAATAATTTCATGATGTAATTAATCTTATAAAAAGATGTACAATTATTAAAGGTATAAATTTTATTCTTGAATTTATTAATGTTTCTAGGACGATTCATTTCAGTATAAAGAGTGCTATAGGTGGGAAATTTGTGTACATAATAATTATTGAGTATAAAATAATTTTTCTTTTATTAGAGGTTAATATATTAAATAAGGAAGAAGAATTAATCTTTATTATTTTAAATATACAAATTAAAATTGAAGAAATTATTGAATATAAAATGAAATATGTTAAAAATGTATTTTTGATAATTATTAATAAAATAACTATAACAGATGTTTGTATAACAGATGAATATCCTATAATTATTTCGATTGATTTTTTATTTAAGCAAATGATAGGGGCAATAATTACATTAATTAGGCAAATAAAATAAATTTCATTATTAAATTTTAATACGAGTTCTATAATAATTATAGGGATTAATTTTATTAAAGTTATTATAAAGAATAGATTAATTCAATTTAATGAATAAATTAAAGAAATGAATCGACCAATTAAAGAGTACATCCCAATTTTTAAAATAAATGATTAAAAAATAATTATTATAAATAAATAATTAGATTTATTTCCGATTCTGTGTAAATTATTATATACAGTAAATATGATAAAGAAAATTCTTCTGGAGGCTAAAGAGATTAAAAAATATATTAAATATGTATTTAGAGTATTAGTGTATAATTTAACTATAGCTCAAATGATTTATAATAGAAATTATAACTATTACAATCATTTAATCGAAACGGAGAAACGGAGAAACGGAGAAACGGAGAAACGAAGGAACGAAGGAAGAAACGGAGAAACGAAGAGAGAAACGGAGAAACGAAGAAAGAAACGGAGAAACGAAGAAAGAAACGGAGAAACGAAGAAATAAATGGAGAAACGAAGAAACAAACGGAGAAACGAAGAAAGAAACGGAGAAACGAAGAAAGAAACGAAGAAACGAAGAATGAAACGGAGAATCGGAGAAATAAATGGAAAAACGAACAGAAAACGGTGAAACGGAGAAACGGAGAAATGGAAAAACCGAGAAACGGAGAAACGGAGAAACCGAGAAACGCAGAAACCGAGAGACGGAGAAACGGAGAAACCGAGAAACGGAGAAACGAAGATACGAAGAAACGGCGAAACGGAGAAACGGATAAACCGAGAAACGGAGAAACGGAGAAACCGAGAAACGGAGAAACCGAGAAACGGAGAAACCGAGAAAGGGAGAAACGTTTCTTTGTTCGTTTCTCCGTTTCTTTGTTCGTTTCTCCGTTTCTTTGTTCGTTTCTCCGTTTCTTTGTTCGTTTCTCCGTTTCTTTGTTCGTTTCTCCGTTTCTTTGTTCGTTTCTCCGTTTCTTTCTTCGTATCTCCGTTTCTTTGTTCGTTTCTCCGTTTCTTTGTTCGTTTCTCCATTTATTTCTCCGTTTCTCCGTTTCTTTCATCGTTTCTTCGTTTCTCCGTTTCTTTCTTCGTTTCTCCGTTTATATCTTCGTTTCCCCATTTATTTCTCCGTTTCTGTCTTCGTTTCTCCGTTTCATTCTTCGTTTCTCCGTTTCCTTCTTCGTTTCTCCGGTTCGTTGTTCGTTTCTCCGTTTCTTTGTTCGTCTCTCCATTTCTTTCTTCGTTTCCCGTTTCATTCTTCGTTTCTCCGTTTCATTCTTCGTTTCTGCGTTTCTTCCTTCGTTTCTCCGTTTCTTTGTTCGTTTCTCCGTTTCTTTGTTCGTTTCTCCGTTTCTTTCTTCGTTTCTCCATTTATTTCTCCGTTTCTCCATTTCTTTCTTCGTTTCTCCGTTTCTTTCTTCGTTTCTCCGTTTCTTTCTCCGTTTCTCGGTTTATTTCTTCGTTTCTCCATTTATTTCTCCGATTCTCCGTTTCTTTCTTCGTTTCTCCGTTTCTTTCTTCGTTTCTCCGTTTCTTTCTTCGGTTCTCCGTTTATTTCTTCGTTCCTCCGTTTATTTCTCCGTTTCTCTGTTTCTTTCTTCGTTTCTTCGTTTCTTTTTTCGTTACTCCGTTTCTTTCTTCGTTTCTCCGTTTCTCTCTTCGTTTCTCCGTTTCTTTCATTGTTTCTCCGTTTATTTCTTCGTTTCTCCATTTATTTCTCCGTTTCTCCGTTTCGATTAAATGATTATAATATTTATAATTTCTATTATAAATCATTTGATCTATAGTTAATTTAGACACTAATACTCTAAATACATATTTAATATATTTTTTAATCTCTTTAGCCTCCAGAAGAATTTTATTTATACTATTTACTGTATATAATAATTTACACAGGATCGATAATAAATCTAATTATTTATTTATAATAATTATTTTTTATTCACTTAGTTTACCAAAAATTTCGATTCTTCGTGTATTAATCAAATGTTAAATTGATATATCTCATAGACAATTATTACTTTCCATGTTTTAAAACTTTAAGAAACATCTCTTTACTTTGTAGTTCGATCAAAATCAATTGCTAGAGGCGAATCAATCATTTTTGATGCATAAATAAGATGCACATTGTTCGATGAATATAGGGAACATGCGTAAATGTTAATAACAACCGCTGAAATGAACAAACATTCACCGAAACCATTCGCCCTCGAAGATTTCGCAATATCTTTATGTTTGTTTATCATAATTATTGACAACCGTCGTAGGATCATACATTAGACAAGTATTAACAATGTCCTAGTATTAATAATGGCTTAAAATATCATTTCGTTGAAATATTCCTTGTTCGCGAAGGAAATTTTCTTTGAGATCCAACTGACATTCTCAAGGCTACACGTATCGATTATCGATTCACAAGTATCTATCGCTGTGATTTTTCTATCTAAAAAAGCGATTAATTGAATTTTGGCCCTTTTGTGTAAAAAATACCACTTCTACGCGTATTGTGTAAAATATAAGAATTAAACAAATGTTAAATTAATGTATCTAATGAAAAATTGTTACTTTCCGTGCTTTAAAACTTTACGAAACACGTTTTAACGTGGAGTCTCGATCAAAATCAATTTCGCGAAGACTCTTAATTAATTGCAATACATAAATAAGATGCACATTGTTCGATCAATATAGGGAACATGCGAAAATGTTAATAACAATCGCTGAAATGAACAAACATTCACTGAAACCGTTCGCCTTCGCAGACATCGCAATATCTTGACATTTATTTATCATAATTATTAACAACCGTCGTTGGACCGTAGATTAAACAATTTTTGACAATGTTTCGGTATAAAAAGCCATCAATTTCTTGAAATATTTGGTTAGATCGAACAAATACGATCCAAGAAGCCGTGGGATAAAGTAAATGAATATTTCTCTACATATCGGAATTATAGTTTGTATGTATGCAAATATATTCTGAACCCGCAATTACAAATCCCTGTAACGTGGTAATTACATGGGTTGCCATCTATTGGAGAAAGGGTTAAAATACACTTAAGGGGTGAAAATACCAGGCGGAGAAACGCTCAAGTTTGTCGAGGAATTGTTCTAATTTCCACAAATAGATGGCGCGACAAGTACAATTTACCGACATTAGAGATAAGTATTTCCATTTGTATGATATTCCCTACCGTGCGATAAAATAAATAAATACTTTTGTACAAACTTTTGTATGTTTCATCTTTCGAATAAATGTAAAATTAAACCTTCCACAGTAAATTTTATTCTTGAATTTATTAATGTTTCTAGGAAGATTTATTTCAGTATAAAGAGTGCTATAGGTGGGAAATTTGTGTACATAATAATTATTGAGTATAAAATAATTTTTCTTTTATTAGAGGTTAATATATTAAATAAGGAAGAAGAGTTAATCTTCATTATTTTAAATATAAAAATTAAAATTAAGGAAATTATTGAATATAAAATGAAATATGTTAAAAATGTATTTTTGTTAATTATTAATAAAATAACCATAATAGATGTTTGTATAACAGATGACTATCCTATAATAATTATGATTGATTTTTTTGTTTAAGCAAATGATAGGGGCAATAATTACATTAATTAGGCAAATAAAATAAACTTTATTATTAAATTTTAATATGAGTTCTATAATAATTACAGGGATTAATTTTACTAAAGTTATTATAAAGAATAGATTAATTCAATTTAATGAATAAATTAAAGAAATGAATCGAACATTTAAAGAGTACATCCCAACTTTTAAGATAAGTGAAAAAAAAAAATTATTATAAATAAATAATTAGATTTATTTCCGATTGTGTGTAAATTATTATATATAGTAAATAGTATAAATAAAATTCTTCTGGAGACTAAAGAGATTAAAAAATATATTAAATATGTATTTAGAGTATCGGTGTCTAATTTAACTACAGATCAAACGATTTATAATAGAAATTATAAATATTATAATCATATAATCGAAACGGAGAAACGGAGAAACGGAGAAACGATGAAACGAAGGAAGAAACGGAGAAACGAAGAAAGAAACGGAGAAATGAAGAAAGAAACGAAGAAACGAAGAAAGAAACGGAGAAACGAAGAAAGAAACTGAGAAACGAAGAAAGAAACGGAGAATCGGAGAAAGAAACGGAGAAACGAACAATGAAACGGAGAAACGAAGAAAGAAACGGAGAAACGAAGAAAGAAACGGAGAAACGAAGAAAGAAACGGAGAATCGGAGAAATAAATGGATTATCGAAGGAATAAACCGGGAAACGGAGAAAGAAACGCAGAAACGAAGAAAGAAACGGAGCAACGAAGAAAGAAACGGAGAATCGGAGAAATAAATGGAGAAACGAACAAAGAAACGGAGCAACGAAGAAAGAAACGGAGAATCGGAGAAATAAATGGAGAAACGAAGAAAGAAACGGAGAAACGAAGAAAGAAACGGAGATACGAAGAAAGAAACGGAGAAACGAAGAAAGAAACGGAGAAACGAAGAAAGAAACGGAGAAACGAAGAAAGAAACGGAGAAACGAAGAAAGAAGCGGAAAAACGAAGAAAGAAACGGAGAAACGAACAAAGAAACGGAGAAACGAAGAAAGAAACGGAGAAACGGAGAAATAAATGGAGAAACGAAGAAATAAACGGAGAAACAAAGAAAGAAACGGAGAAACGAAGAAAGAAACGGAGAAAAGTTTCTCCGTTTCTCGGTTTCCCCGTTTCTCCGTTTCTCGGTTTCTCCGATTCTCGGTTTCTCCGTTTCTCCGTTTCACAGTTTTTCCGTTTCTCCGTTTCTCCGTTTCACCGTTTTTTGTTCGTTTCTCCGTTTCTTTGTTCGTTTCTCCGATTCTTTCTTCGTTTCTGCGTTTCTTTCTTCGTTTCTCCGTTTCTTTCTTCGTTTCTCCGTTTCTTTGTTCGTTTCTCCGTTTCTTTCTTCGTTTCTCCGTTTCTTTCTTCATTTCTCCGTTTCATTCTGCGTTTCATCGCTTCTTTCTTCGTTACTCCGTTTCTTTCTTCGTTACACCGGTTCTTTCTTCGCTTCTCCGTTTCTTTCTTCGTTTCTCCGTTTCTTTCTTCGTTTCCCGTTTCTTTGTTCGTTTCTCCGTTTCTTTGTTCGTTTCTCCGTTTCTTTGTTCGTTTCTCCGTTTCATTGTTCGTTTCTCCGTTTCTTTCTTCGTTTCTGCGTTTCCTTTTTCGTTTCTCCGTTTCTTTCTTCGTTTCCCGTTTCTTTGTTCGTTTCTCCGTTTGTTCGTTTCTCCGTTTCTTTCTTCGTTTCTCCGTTTCTTTCATCGTTTCTCCGTTTCTTTCTTCGTTCCACCGTTTCTTTCTTCTATTCTCCGTTTATTTCTTCGTTTCTCCATTTATTTCTCCGTATCTCCGTTTCTTTGTTCGTTTCTCCGTTTCTTTGTTAGTTTCTCCGTTTCTTCGTTTCTTTCTTGTTTTCTCCGTTTCTTTTTTCGTTTCTCCATTTATTTCTCCGCTTCTCCGTTTCTTTGTTCGTTTCTCCGTTTCTTCGTTCGTTTCTCCATTTATTTCTCCGTGTCTTCGTTTCTTTGTTCGTTTCTCCGTTTCTTTGTCCGTTTCTCCGTTTCTTTGTTCGTTTCTCCGTTCATTTGTTCGTTTCTCCGTTTTTTGGTCGTTTCCCCGTTTTTTTCTCCGTTTCTCCGTTTATTTCTTCGTTTCTCCATTTATTTCTCCGATTCTCCGTTTCTTTCTTCGTTTCTCCGTTTCTTTCTTCGTTTCTCCGTTTCTTTCTTCGTTTCTCCATTTCTTTCTTCGTTTCTCCGTTTCCTTGTTCGCTTCTCCGTTTATTTCTTCGTTTCTTCATTTATTTCTCCGTTTCTTTCTTCGTGTCTCCGTTTCTTTGTTCCTTTCTCCGTTTCTTTCTTCATTTCTCCGTTTCTTTGTTCGTTTCTCCGTTTCTTTGTTCGTTTCTCCGTTTCTTTGTTCGTTTCTCCGTTTCTTTGTTCGTTTCTCCGATTCTTTCTTCGTTTCTGCGTTTCTTTCTTCGTTTCTCCGTTTCTTTCTTCGTTTCTCCGTTTCTTTGTTCGTTTCTCCGTTTCTTTCTTCGTTTCTCCGTTTCTTTCTTCATTTCTCCGTTTCATTCTGCGTTTCATCGCTTCTTTCTTCGTTACTCCGTTTCTTTCTTCGTTACACCGGTTCTTTCTTCGCTTCTCCGTTTCTTTCTTCGTTTCTCCGTTTCTTTCTTCGTTTCCCGTTTCTTTGTTCGTTTCTCCGTTTCTTTGTTCGTTTCTCCGTTTCTTTGTTCGTTTCTCCGTTTCATTGTTCGTTTCTCCGTTCCTTTCTTCGTTTCTGCGTTTCCTTTTTCGTTTCTCCGTTTCTTTCTTCGTTTCCCGTTTCTTTGTTCGTTTCTCCGTTTGTTCGTTTCTCCGTTTCTTTCTTCGTTTCTCCGTTTCTTTCTTCGTTTCTCCGTTTCTTTCTTCGTTTCTCCGTTTCTTTGTTCGTTTATCCATTTATTTCTCCGTTTCTTTCTTCGTTTCTCGGTTTATTTCTTCGTTTCTCCACTTATTTCGCCGTTTCTCCGTTTCTTTGTTCGTTTCTCCGTTTCTTTCTTCGTATCTCTGTTTCTTTCTTCGTTTCTCCGTTTCTTTCTTCGTTTCTCCGATTCTTTCGTCGTTTCTCCGTTTCTATCTTCGTTTCTCCGTTTCCTTGTTCGTTTCTCCGTTTCCTTCTTCGTTTCTCCGTTTCTTACTTCGCTTCTCCGTTTCTTTCTTCGTTTCTCCGTTTATTTCTTCGTTTCTCCATTTATTTCTCCGTTTCTCCGTTTCTTTCTTCGTTTCTCCGTTTCTTTGATCCTTTCTCCGTTTCTTTCTTCGTTTCTCCGTTTCTTTCTTCGTTCCTCCGTTTATTTGTTCGTTTCTCCGTTTCTTTGTTCGTTTCTCCGTTTCCTTGTTCGTTTCTCCGTTTCTTTCTTCGTATCTCCGTTTCTTTGTTCGTTTCTCCGTTTCTTTGTTCGTTTCTCCGTTTCTTTCTTCGTTTCTCAGTTTCTTTCTTCGCTTCTCAGTTTCTTTGATCGTTTCTCCGTTTCTTTCTTCGTTTCTCCGTTTCTTTCTTCGTTCCTCCGTTTATTTGTTCGTTTCTCCGTTTCTTTGTTCGTTTCTCCGTTTCTTTGTTCGTTTCTCCGTTTCTTTCTTCGTTTCTCCGTTTCCTTGTTCGCTTCTCCGTTTATTTCTTCGTTTCTTCATTTATTTCTCCGTTTCTTTCTTCGTGTCTCCGTTTCTTTGTTCCTTTCTCCGTTTCTTTCTTCATTTCTCCGTTTCTTTGTTCGTTTCTCCGTTTCTTTGTTCGTTTCTCCGTTTCTTTGTTCGTTTCTCCGTTTCTTTGTTCGTTTCTCCGATTCTTTCTTCGTTTCTGCGTTTCTTTCTTCGTTTCTCCGTTTCTTTCTTCGTTTCTCCGTTTCTTTGTTCGTTTCTCCGTTTCTTTCTTCGTTTCTCCGTTTCTTTCTTCATTTCTCCGTTTCATTCTGCGTTTCATCGCTTCTTTCTTCGTTACTCCGTTTCTTTCTTCGTTACACCGGTTCTTTCTTCGCTTCTCCGTTTCTTTCTTCGTTTCTCCGTTTCTTTCTTCGTTTCCCGTTTCTTTGTTCGTTTCTCCGTTTCTTTGTTCGTTTCTCCGTTTCTTTGTTCGTTTCTCCGTTTCATTGTTCGTTTCTCCGTTCCTTTCTTCGTTTCTGCGTTTCCTTTTTCGTTTCTCCGTTTCTTTCTTCGTTTCCCGTTTCTTTGTTCGTTTCTCCGTTTGTTCGTTTCTCCGTTTCTTTCTTCGTTTCTCCGTTTCTTTCTTCGTTTCTCCGTTTCTTTCTTTGTTTCTCCGTTTCTTTGTTCGTTTATCCATTTATTTCTCCGTTTCTTTCTTCGTTTCTCGGTTTATTTCTTCGTTTCTCCACTTATTTCGCCGTTTCTCCGTTTCTTTGTTCGTTTCTCCGTTTCTTTCTTCGTATCTCTGTTTCTTTCTTCGTTTCTCCGTTTCTTTCTTCGTTTCTCCGATTCTTTCGTCGTTTCTCCGTTTCTATCTTCGTTTCTCCGTTTCCTTGTTCGTTTCTCCGTTTCCTTCTTCGTTTCTCCGTTTCTTACTTCGCTTCTCCGTTTCTTTCTTCGTTTCTCCGTTTATTTCTTCGTTTCTCCATTTATTTCTCCGTTTCTCCGTTTCTTTCTTCGTTTCTCCGTTTCTTTGATCCTTTCTCCGTTTCTTTCTTCGTTTCTCCGTTTCTTTCTTCGTTCCTCCGTTTATTTGTTCGTTTCTCCGTTTCTTTGTTCGTTTCTCCGTTTCTTTGTTCGTTTCTCCGTTTCTTTCTTCGTATCTCCGTTTCTTTGTTCGTTTCTCCGTTTCTTTGTTCGTTTCTCCGTTTCTTTCTTCGTTTCTCAGTTTCTTTCTTCGCTTCTCAGTTTCTTTGATCGTTTCTCCGTTTCTTTCTTCGTTTCTCCGTTTCTTTCTTCGTTCCTCCGTTTATTTGTTCGTTTCTCCGTTTCTTTGTTCGTTTCTCCGTTTCTTTGTTCGTTTCTCCGTTTCTTTCTTCGTATCTCCGTTTCTTTGTTCGTTTCTCCGTTTCTTTGTTCGTTTCTCCGTTTCTTTCTTCGTTTCTCAGTTTCTTTCTTCGTTTCTCAGTTTCTTTCTTCGTTTCTCCATTTCTTTCTTCGTTTCTCCGTTTCTTTCTCCGTTTCTCCGTTTCTTTCTTCGTTTCTCCGTTTCTTTCTTCGTTCCTCCGTTTATTTGTTCGTTTCTCCGTTTCTTTGTTCGTTTCTCCGTTTCTTTGTTCGTTTCTCCGTTTCTTTCTTCGTATCTCCGTTTCTTTGTTCGTTTCTCCGTTTCTTTGTTCGTTTCTCCGTTTCTTTCTTCGTTTCTCAGTTTCTTTCTTCGTTTCTCAGTTTCTTTCTTCGTTTCTCCATTTCTTTCTTCGTTTCTCCGTTTCTTTCTCCGTTTCTCCGTTTCTTTCTTCGTTTCTCCGTTTCTTTCTTCATTTCTCCGTTTCTTTGTTCGTTTCTCCGTTTCTTTTTTCGTTTCTCCGTTTCTTTCTTCGTTTCTCCGTTTCTTTGTTCGTTTCTCCATTTATTTCTCTGTTTCTTTCTTCGTTTTTCCGTTTCTTACTTCGTTTCTCCGTTTCTTTCTTCGTTTCTCCGTTTATTTCTTCGTTTCTCCATCTATTTCTCCGTTTCTCCGTTTCTTTCTTCGTTTCTCCGTTTTTTCTTCGTTTCTCCACTTATGTCTCCTTTTCTCCGTTTCTTTCTCCGATTCTCCGTTTCTTTCTTCGTTTCTCAGTTTCATTCTTCGTTTCTTTCTTCGTTTCTCCGTTTCTTTCTTCGTTTCTCCGTTTCTTTCCTCGTTTCTCCGTTTCTCTCTTCGTTTCTCCGTTTCTTTGTTCGTTTCTCCGTTTATTTCTTCGTTTCTCCAATTATTTCTCCGTTTCTCCGTTTCTTTGTTCGTTTCTCCGTTTCTTTCTTCGTATCTCCGTTTCTTTCTTCGTTTCTCCGTTTCTTTCTTCGTTTCTCCGTTTCTTTCTTCGTTTCTCCGTCTCTTTGTTCGTTTCTCCGTTTCTTTCTCCGTTTCTCGGTCTATTTCTTCGTTTCTCCATTTATTTCTCCGATTCTCCGTTTCTGTCTTCGTTTCTCAGTTTCTTTCTTCGTTTCTCCGTTTCTTTCTTCGTTTCTCCGTTTCTTTCTTCGTTTCTCCGTTTCTTTCTTCGTTTCTCCGTTTCTTCCTTCGTTTCTCCGTTTCTCTCTTCGTTTCTCCGTTTCTTTCTTCGTTTCTCCGTTTATTTCTTCGTTTCCCCATTTATTTCTTCGTTTCTCCATTTATTTCTCCGTTTCTCCGTTTCTTTGTTCGTTTCTCCGTTTCTTTCTTCGTATCTCCGTTTCTTTCTTCGTTTCTCCGTTTCTTTCTTCGTTTCTCCGTTTCTTTCTTCGTTTCTCCGTTTCTTTCTTCGTTTCTCCGTTTCTTTATCCGTTTCTCCGTTTATTTCTTCGTTTCTCCGTTAATTTCTTCGTTTCTCCATTTATTTCTCCGTTCCTCCGTGTCTTTCATCGTTTCTCCGTTTCTTTGATCGTTTCTCCGTTTCTTTCTACGTTTCTCCGTTTCTTTCTTCGTTACTCTGTTTCTTTGTCCGTTTCTCCGTTTCTTTTTCCGTTTCTCGGTTTATTTCTTCGTTTCTCCATTTATTTCTTCGTTTCTTTCTTCGTTTCTTCGTTTCTTTCTTCGTTTCTCCGTTTCTTTCTCCGTTTCTCCGGTTCTTTCTTCGTTTCTCCATTTATTTCTCCGTTTCTCCGTTTCTTTCTCCGTTTTTCCGTTTCTTTCTTCGTTTCTCCGTTTCTTTGTTTGTTTCTCCGTTTTTTTCTTCGTTTCTCCGTTTATTTCTTCGTTTCTCCGTTTATTTCTTCGTTTCTCCGTTTCTTTCTTCGTTTCGCCATTTATTTCTTCGTTTCTCCATTTATTTGTCCGTTTCTCCGTTTCTTTCTTCGATTCTCCGTTTCTTTCTTCATTTCTCCGTTTCTTTCTTCGCTTCTCCGTTTCTTTCTTCGTTTCGCCGTTTCGTTCTTCGTTTCTCCGTTTATTTCTTCGTTTCTCCATTTATTTCTCCGTTTCTCCGTTTGTTTCTTCGTTTCTCCGATTCTTTGTTCGTTTCTCAGTTTCTTTCTTCGTTTCTCCGTTTCATTCTTCGTTTCTCCGTTTCTTTCTTCGTTTCTCCGTTTCTTTCTTCGTTTCTCCGTTTCTTCCTTCGTTTCTCCGTTTCTCTCTTCGTTTCTCCGTTTCTTTCTTCGTTTCTCCGTTTATTTCTTCGTTTCTCCATTTATTTCTTCGTTTCTCCATTTATTTCTCCGTTTCTCCGTTTCTTTGTTCGTTTCTCTGTTTCTTTCTTCGTATCTCCGTTTCATTCTTCGTTTCTCCGTTTCTTTCTTCGTTTCTCCGTTTCTTTCTTCGTTTCTCCGTTTCTTTCTTCGTTTCTCCGTTTCTTTATCCGTTTCTCCGTTTATTTCTTCGTTTCTCCGTTAGTTTCTTCGTTTCTCCATTTAGTTCTCCGTTCCTCCGTGTCTTTCTTCGTTTCTCCTTTTCTTTGATCGTTTCTCCGTATCTTTCTACGTTTCTCCGTTTCTTTTTCGTTACTCTGTTTCTTTGTCCGTTTCTCCGTTTCTTTTCCCATTTCTCGGTTTATTTCTTCGTTTCTCCATTCATTTCTTCGTTTCTCCATTCATTTCTTCGTTTCTTTCTTCGTTTCTTCGTTTCTTTCTTCGTTTCTCCGTTTCTTTCTCCGTTTCTCCGGTTCTTCCTTCGTTTCTCCATTTATTTCTCCGTTTCTCCGTTTCTTTCTCCGTTTTTCCGTTTCTTTCTTCGTTTCTCCGTTTCTTTGTTTGTTTCTCCGTTTTTTTCTTGTTTCTCCGTTTATTTCTTCGTTTCTCCATTTATTTCTCCTTTTCTCCGTTTCTTTCTTCGTTTCTCCGTTTCCTTCTTCGTTTCTCCGTTTGTTTCTTCGATTCTCCGTTCATTTCTTCGTTTCTCCGTTTCTTTCTTCGTTTCGCCGTTTATTTCTTCGTTTCTCCATTTATTTGTCCGTTTCTCCGTTTCTTTCTTCGTTTCTCCGTTTCTTTCTTCGTTTGTTCGTTTCTTTCTTCATTTCTCCGTTTCCTTCTTCGTTTCTCCGTTTCTTCCTTCGTTTCATCGTTTCTCCGTTTCTCCGTTTCTCGGTTTATTCCTTCGTTTCTCCATTTATTTCTCCGATTCTCCGTTTCTTTCTTCGTTTCTTCGTCTTTCATCGTTACTCCACTTCTTCCTCCGATTCTCCGTTTCTTTCTTCGTTTCTTCGTTTCTTTCTTCGTTTCTACGTTTCTTCCTTCGTTTCTCCGATTCTTTGTTCGTTTCTCCGTTTCTATCTTCGTTTCTCCGTTTATTTCTTCGTTTCTCCATTTATTTCTCCGTTTCTCCGTTTCTTTCTTCGTTTCTCCGTTTCTTTGTTTGTTTCTGCGTTTCTTTCTTCGTTTCTACGTTTATTTCTTCGTTTCTCCATTTATTTCCTCGTTTCTCCGTTTCTTTCTTCGTTTCTCCGTTTCTTTCTTCGTTTCTCCGTTTATTTCTTCGTTTCTCCATTTCTTTCTCCGTTTCTTCGTTTCTTTCTTCGTTTCTCCGTTTCTTTCTTCGTTTCTCAGTTTGTTTCTTCGATTCTCCCTTTATTTCTTCGTTTCTCCGTTTCTTTCTTCGTTTCTTCATTTCTTTCTTCGTTACTCCGTTTCTTCCTTCGTTTCTCCGTTTCTCTCTTCGTTTCTCCGTTTCTTTCTTCGTTTCTCCGTTTATTTCTTCGTTTCTCCATTTATTTCTTCGTTTCTCCATTTATTTCTCCGTTTCTCCGTTTCTTTCTTCGTTACTCCGGTTCTTTCTTCGTTTCTCCGTTTCTTTCTTCGTTTCTCCGTTTCTTTCTTCGTCTCTCCGTTTCTTCCTTCGTTTCTCCGATTCTTTGTTCGTTTCTCCGATTCTTTCTTCGTTTCTTCGTTTCTTTCTTCGTTTCTTCATTTCTTTCTTCGTTTCTCCGTTTCTTTCTTCGTTTCTCCGTTTGCTTGTTCGTTTCTCCATTTATTTCTTCGTTTCTCCATTTATTTCACCGTCTCTCCGTTTCTTCCTTCGTTTCTCCGATTCTTTGTTCGTTTCTCCGATTCTTTCTTCGTTTCTTCGTTTCTTTCTTCGTTTCTTCATTTCTTTCTTCGTTTCTCCGTTTCTTTCTTCGTTTCTCCGTTTGCTTGTTCGTTTCTCCATTTATTTCTTCGTTTCTCCATTTATTTCACCGTTTCTCCGTATCTTTCTTCGTTTCTCCATTTCTTTGTTCGTTTCTCCGTTTCTTTCTCCGTTTCTCCGTTTCTTTCTTCGTTTCTCCGTTTCTTTCTGCGTTTCCCCGTTTCTTTCTTCGTTTCTCCGTTTCCTTCTTCGTTTCTCCGTTTGTTTCTTCGATTCTCCGTTCATTTCTTCGTTTCTCCGTTTCTTTCTTCGTTTCGCCGTTTATTTCTTCGTTTCTCCATTTATTTGTCCGTTTCTCCGTTTCTTTCTTCGTTTCTCCGTTTCTTTCTTCGTTTGTTCGTTTCTTTCTTCATTTCTCCGTTTCCTTCTTCGTTTCTCCGTTTCTTCCTTCGTTTCATCGTTTCTCCGTTTCTCCGTTTCTCGGTTTATTCCTTCGTTTCTCCATTTATTTCTCCGATTCTCCGTTTCTTTCTTCGTTTCTTCGTCTTTCATCGTTACTCCACTTCTTCCTCCGATTCTCCGTTTCTTTCTTCGTTTCTTCGTTTCTTTCTTCGTTTCTACGTTTCTTCCTTCGTTTCTCCGATTCTTTGTTCGTTTCTCCGTTTCTATCTTCGTTTCTCCGTTTATTTCTTCGTTTCTCCATTTATTTCTCCGTTTCTCCGTTTCTTTCTTCGTTTCTCCGTTTCTTTGTTTGTTTCTGCGTTTCTTTCTTCGTTTCTACGTTTATTTCTTCGTTTCTCCATTTATTTCCTCGTTTCTCCGTTTCTTTCTTCGTTTCTCCGTTTCTTTCTTCGTTTCTCCGTTTATTTCTTCGTTTCTCCATTTCTTTCTCCGTTTCTTCGTTTGTTTCTTCGTTTCTCCGTTTCTTTCTTCGTTTCTCAGATTGTTTCTTCGATTCTCCCTTTATTTCTTCGTTTCTCCGTTTCTTTCTTCGTTTCTTCATTTCTTTCTTCGTTACTCCGTTTCTTCCTTCGTTTCTCCGTTTCTCTCTTCGTTTCTCCGTTTCTTTCTTCGTTTCTCCGTTTATTTCTTCGTTTCTCCATTTATTTCTTCGTTTCTCCATTTATTTCTCCGTTTCTCCGTTTCTTTCTTCGTTACTCCGGTTCTTTCTTCGTTTCTCCGTTTCTTTCTTCGTTTCTCCGTTTCTTTCTTCGTCTCTCCGTTTCTTCCTTCGTTTCTCCGATTCTTTCTTCGATTCTCCGTTTCTTTCTTCATTTCTCCGTTTCTTTCTTCGTTTCTCCGTTTCTTTCTTCGTTTCACCGTTTCGTTCTTCGTTTCTCCGTTTATTTCTTCGTATCTCCATTTATTTCTCCGTTTCTCCGTTTCTTTCTTCGTTTCTCCGTTTCTTTGTTCGTTTCTCCGTTTCATTGTTCGTTTCTTCTTTTCTTTCTTCGTTTCTCCGTTTCTTTGTTCATTTCTCCCTTTCTATGTTCGTTTCTCCGTTTCTTTCTTCGTTTCTCTGTTTCTTTGTTCGTTTCTCCGTTTCTCACATCGTTTCTCGGTTTATTCCTTCGTTTCTCCATTTATTTCTCCGATTCTCCGTTTCTTTCTTCGTTTCTTTCTCCGTTTCTCCGTTTCTTTCTTCGTTTCTCCGTATCTTTCATCGTTTCTCCGTTTCTTTCTTCGTTTCTCCGTTTCTTTCTTCGTTTCTCCGTTTCCTTCACCGTTTCTCCGTTTCTCCGTTTCTTTCTTCGTTACTCCGTTTATTTCTTCGTTTCTCCATTTATTTCTCCGTTTCTCGGTTTACTTCTTCGTTTCTCCGTTTCTCCGTTTCTTTCTTCGTTTCTCCGTTTCTTTCTTTGTTTCTCCGTTTCTTTCTTCGTTTCTCCGTTTCTTTGTTCGCTTCTCCATTTCGTTCTTCGTTTCTCCGTTTCGTTCTTCGTTTCTCCGTTTCTTTCCTCGTTTCTCCGTTTCTTTCTTCGTTTCTCCATTTATCTCTTCGTTTCTCCATTTATTTCTCCGTTCCTCCGTTTCTTTCTTCGTTTCTCCGTTTCTTTGTTCGTTTTTCCGTTTCTTTCTTCGTTTCTCCGTTTCTTTATTCGATTCTCCGTTTCTTTCTCCGTTTCTCGGTTTACTTCTTCGTTTCTCCGTTTCTCCGTTTCTTTCTTCGTTTCTCCGTTTTTTTCTTCATTTCTCCGTTTCTTTCTTCGTTTCTCCGTTTCTTTCTTCGTTTCTCCGTTTCGTTCTTCGTTTCTCCGTTTCTTTCTTCGTTTCTGCGTTTCTTTCTTCGTCTCTCCGTTTCTTTCTTCGTTTCTCCGTTTCTTTCTTCGTTTCTGCGTTTCTTTCTTCGTTTCTCCGATCCTTCATTCGTTTCTCCGTTCCTTTGTTCGTTTCTCCGTTCCTTTGTTCGTTTCTCCGTTTCTTTGTTCGTTTCTCCGTTTCTTTGTTCGTTTCTCCGTTTCTTTCTTTGTTTCTCCGTTTCTTTCTTCGTTTCTCCGTTTATTTCTTCGTTTCTCCATTTATTTCTCCGTTTCTCCGTTTCTTTGTTCGTTTCTCCGTTTCTTTGTTCGTTTCTCCGTTTCTTTCTTCGTTTCTTCGTTTCTTTCATCGTTTCTTCATTTCCTTCTTCGTTTCTCCGTTTCTTTCTTCGTTTCTCCGTTTGCTTGTTCGTTTCTCCATTTACTTCTTCGTTTCTCCATTTATTTCACCGTTTCTGCGTATCTTTCTTCGTTTCTCCGTTTCTTTCTTCGTTTCTCCGTTTCTTTCTTCGTTTCTCCGTTTCTTTCTTCGTTTCTCCGTTTCTTTCTTCGTTTTCCCGTTTCTTTGTTCGTTTCTCCGTTTCTTTCTACGTTTCTCCGTTTCTTTCTTCGTTACTCCGTTTCTTTGTCCGTTTCTCCGTTTCTTTTTCCGTTTCTCGGTTTATTTCTTCGTTTCTCCATTTATTTCTCCGTTTCTCCGTTTCTTTCTTCGTTTCTCCGTTTCTTTGTTCGTTTCTCCGTTTCATTGTTCGTTTCTTCTTTTCTTTCTTCGTTTCTCCGTTTCTTTGTTCGTTTCCCCTTTCTTTGTTCGTTTCTCCGTTTCTTTCTTCGTTTGTCCGTTTCTTGGTTCGTTTCTCCGTTTCTCTCTTCGTTTCTCGGTTTATTCCTTCGTTTCTCCATTTATTTCTCCGATTCTCCGTTTCTTTCTTCGTTTCTCAGTTTCTTTCTTCGTTTCTCCGTTTCTTTCTTCGTTTCTCCATTTATTTCTCCGTTTCTCCGTTTCTTTCTTCGTTACTCAGGTTCTTTCTTCGTTTCTCCGTGTCTTTCTTCGTTTCTCCGTTTCTTTCTTCGTTTCTCCGTTTCTTCCTTCGTTTCTCCGATTCTTTGTTCGTTTCTCCGTTTCTTTCTTCGTTTCTCCATTTATTTCTTCGTTTCTCCATTTATTTCTCCGTTTCTCAGTTTCTTTCTTCGCTTCTCCGTTTCTTTCTTCGTTTCTCCGTTTCTTTCTTCGTTTCTCCGTTTCTTTCTTTGTTTCTGCGTTTCTTTCTTCGTCTCTCCGATTCTTTCTTCGTTTCTCCGTTTCTTCCTTCGTTTCTGCGTTTCTTTCTTCGTTTTTCCGATTCTTCGTTCGTTTCTCCGTTTCTTTGTTCGTTTCTGCGTTTCATTGTTCGTTTCTCCGTTTCTTTGTACGTTTCTCCGTTTCTTTCTTTGTTTCTCCGTTTCTTTCTTCGTTTCTCCGTTTATTTCTTCGTTTCTCCATTTATTTCTCCGTTTCTCCGTTTCTTTGTTCGCTTCTCCGTTTCTTTCTTCGTTTCTCCGTTTCTTTCTTCGTTTCTCCGTTTCTTTCTTCGTTTCTCCGTTTCTTTCTTCGTTTCTCCGTTTATTTCTTCGTTTCTCCGTTTCTTTCTTCATTTCTCCGTTTCTTTCTTCGCTTCTCCGTTTCTTTCTTCGTTTTTCCGTTTCGTTCTTCGTTTCTCCGTTTATTTCTTCGTTTCTCCATTTATTTCTCAGTTTCTCCGTTTCTTTCTTCGTTTCTCCGTTTATTTCTTCGCTTGTACATTTATTTCTCCGTTTCTCCGTTTCTTTCTTCGTTTCTCCGTTTCTTTGTTCGTTTCTCCGTTTCTTTTTCCGTTTGTCGGTTTATTTCTTCGCTTCTCCATTTATTTCTCCGTTTCTTTCTTCGTTTCTCCGTTTCTTTCTTCGTTTCTCCGTTTCTTTCTTCGTTTCACCGTTTCGTTCTTCGTTTCTCCGTTTATTTCTTCGTATCTCCATTTATTTCTCCGTTTCTCCGTTTCTTTCTTCGTTTCTCCGTTTCTTTGTTCGTTTCTCCGTTTCATTGTTCGTTTCTTCTTTTCTTTCTTCGTTTCTCCGTTTCTTTGTTCGTTTCTCCCTTTCTATGTTCGTTTCTCCGTTTCTTTCTTCGTTTCTCTGTTTCTTTGTTCGTTTCTCCGTTTCTCACATCGTTTCTCGGTTTATTCCTTCGTTTCTCCATTTATTTCTCCGATTCTCCGTTTCTTTCTTCGTTTCTTTCTCCGTTTCTCCGTTTCTTTCTTCGTTTCTCCGTATCTTTCTTCGTTTCTCCGTTTCTTTCTTCGTTTCTCCGTTTCTTTCTTCGTTTCTCCGTTTCCTTCACCGTTTCTCCGTTTCTCCGTTTCTTTCTTCATTACTCCGTTTATTTCTTCGTTTCGCCATTTATTTCTCCGTTTCTCGGTTTACTTCTTCGTTTCTCCGTTTCTCCGTTTCTTTCTTCGATTCTCCGTTTCTTTCTTCATTTCTCCGTTTCTTTCTTCGCTTCTCCGTTTCTTTCTTCGTTTCTCCGTTTCGTTCTTCGTCTCTCCGTTTATTTCTTCGTCTCTCCATTTATTTCTCCGTTTCTCCGTTTCTTTCTTCGTTTCTCCGTTTCTTTGTTCGTTTCTCCGTTTCATTGTTCGTTTCTCCGTTTCTTTCTTCGTTTCTCCGTTTCTATGTTCGTTTCTCCATTTCTTTCTTCGTATCTCCGTTTCTTTCTCCGTTTCTCCGTTTCTTTCTTCGTTTCTCCGTTTCTTTGTTCGTTTCTCCGTTTCTTTCTTCGTTTCTCCGTTTCTTTGTTCGTTTCTCCGTTTCTTTGTTCGTTTCTCCGTTTCTTTCTTCGTTTCTCCGTTTCTTTCTCCGTTTCTCCGTTTCTGTCTTCGTTTCTCCGTTTCTTTCTTTGTTTCTCCGTTTCTTTCTTCGTTTCTCCGTTTCTTTGTTCGCTTCTCCGTTTCTTTCTTCGTTTCTCCGTCTCTTTCTTCGTTTCTCCGTTTCTTTCCTCGTTTCTCCGTTTCTTTCTTCGTTTCTCCGTTTATCTCTTCGCTTCTCCATTTATTTCTCCGTTCCTCCGTTTCTTTCTTCGTTTCTCCGTTTCTTTGTTCGTTTTTCCGTTTCTTTCTTCGTTTCTCCGTTTCTTTATTCGATTCTCCGTTTCTTTCTCCGTTTCTCGGTTTACTTCTTCGTTTCTCCGTTTCTCCGTTTCTTTCTTCGTTTCTCCGTTTCTTTCTTCATTTCTCCGTTTCTTTCTTCGTTTCTCCGTTTCTTTCTTCGTTTCTCCGTTTCGTTCTTCGTTTCTCCGTTTCTTTCCTCGTTTCTGCGTTTCTTTCTTCGTCTCTCCGTTTCTTTCTTCGTTTCTCCGTTTCTTTCTTCGTTTCTGCGTTTCTTTCTTCGTTTCTCCGATCCTTCATTCGTTTCTCCGTTCCTTTGTTCGTTTCTCCGTTTCTTTGTTCGTTTCTCCGTTTCTTTGTTCGTTTCTCCGTTTCTTTCTTTGTTTCTCCGTTTCTTTCTTCGTTTCTCCGTTTATTTCTTCGTTTCTCCATTTATTTCTCCGTTTCTCCGTTTCTTTGTTCGTTTCTCCGTTTCTTTGTTCGTTTCTCCGTTTCTTTCTTCGTTTCTTCGTTTCTTTCATCGTTTCTTCATTTCCTTCTTCGTTTCTCCGTTTCTTTCTTCGTTTCTCCGTTTGCTTGTTCGTTTCTCCATTTACTTCTTCGTTTCTCCATTTATTTCACCGTTTCTGCGTTTCTTTGTTCGTTTCTCCGTTTCTTTCTACGTTTCTCCGTTTCTTTCTTCGTTACTCCGTTTCTTTGTCCGTTTCTCCGTTTCTTTTTCCGTTTCTCGGTTTATTTCTTCGTTTCTCCATTTATTTCTCCGTTTCTCCGTTTCTTTCTTCGTTTCTCCGTTTCTTTGTTCGTTTCTCCGTTTCATTGATCGTTTCTTCTTTTCTTTCTTCGTTTCTCCGTTTCTTTGTTCGTTTCTCCCTTTCTTTGTTCGTTTCTCCGTTTCTTTCTTCGTTTGTCCGTTTCTTGGTTCGTTTCTCCGTTTCTCTCTTCGTTTCTCGGTTTATTCCTTCGTTTCTCCATTTATTTCTCCGATTCTCTGTTTCTTTCTTCGTTTCTCAGTTTCTTTCTTCGTTTCTCCGTTTCTTTCTTCGTTTCTCCATTTATTTCTCCGTTTCTCCGTTTCTTTCTTCGTTACTCAGGTTCTTTCTTCGTTTCTCCGTGTCTTTCTTCGTTTCTCCGTTTCTTTCTTCGTTTCTCCGTTTCTTCCTTCGTTTCTCCGATTCTTTGTTCGTTTCTCCGTTTCTTTCTTCGTTTCTCCATTTATTTCTTCGTTTCTCCATTTATTTCTCCGTTTCTCAGTTTCTTTCTTCGCTTCTCCGTTTCTTTCTTCGTTTCTCCGTTTCTTTCTTCGTTTCTCCGTTTCTTTCTTCGTTTCTGCGTTTCTTTCTTCGTCTCTCCGATTCTTTCTTCGTTTCTCCGTTTCTTCCTTCGTTTCTGCGTTTCTTTCTTCGTTTTTCCGATTCTTCGTTCGTTTCTCCGTTTCTTTGTTCGTTTCTCCGTTTCATTGTTCGTTTCTCCGTTTCTTTGTACGTTTCTCCGTTTCTTTCTTTGTTTCTCCGTTTCTTTCTTCGTTTCTCCGTTTATTTCTTCGTTTCTCCATTTATTTCTCCGTTTCTCCGTTTCTTTGTTCGCTTCTCCGTTTCTTTCTTCGTTTCTCCGTTTCTTTCTTCGTTTCTCCGTTTATTTCTTCGTTTCTCTGTTTCTTTCTTCGTTTCTCCGTTTATTTCTTCGTTTCTCCGTTTCTTTCTTCATTTCTCCGTTTCTTTCTTCGCTTCTCCGTTTCTTTCTTCGTTTTTCCGTTTCGTTCTTCGTTTCTCCGTTTATTTCTTCGTTTCTCCATTTATTTCTCAGTTTCTCCGTTTCTTTCTTCGTTTCTCCGTTTCTTTGTTCGTTTCTCCGTTTCTTTTTCCGTTTGTCGGTTTATTTCTTCGCTTCTCCATTTATTTCTCCGTTTCTTTCTTCGTTTCTCCGTTTCTTTCTTCGTTTCTCCGTTTCTTTCTTCGTTTCTCCGTTTATTTCTTCGTTTCTCCATTTATATCGCCGTTCCTCCGTTTCATTGTTCGTTTCTCCGTTTCTTTGTTCGTTTCTCCGTTTCTTTGTTCGTATCTCCGTTTCTTTCTACGTTTCTCCGTTTCCTTCTTCGTATCTCCGTTTCTTTCTTCGTTTCTCCGTTTCCTCATTCGTTTCTCCGTTTATTTCACCGTTTCTCGGTCTATTTCTTCGTTTCTCCATTTATTTCTCCGCTTCTCCGTTTCTTTCTTCGTTTCTCAGTTCCTTTCTACGTTTCTCCGTTTCTTTCTTCGTTTCTCCGTTTCTTTCTTCGTTTCTTCGTTTCTTTCTTCGTTTCTCCGTTTCTTTCTTCGTTTCTACGTTTCTTTGTTCGTTTCTACGTTTCTCTCTCCGTTTTTCGGTTTATTCCTTCGTTTCTCCATTTATTTCTCCGACTCTCCGTTTCTTTCTTCGTTTCTCCATTTATTTCTCCGTTTCTCCATTTATTTCTCCGTTTCTCCGTTTCTTTGTTCGTTTCTCCGTTTCTCTCTCCGTTTCTCCGTTTCTTACTTCGTTTCTCCGTTTCTTTCTTCGTTTCTCCGTTTATTTCTACGATTCTCCATTTATTTCTCCGTTTCTCCGTTTCTTTCTTCGTTTCTCCGTTTCTTTGTCCGTTTCTCCGTTTCTTTGCTCGTTTCTCCGTTTCTTTCTTCGTTTCTCCGTTTCTTTGTTCGTTTCTCCGTTTCTTTGTTCGTATCTCCGTTTCTTTCTACGTTTCTCCGTTTCTTTCTTCGTATCTCCGTTTCTTTCTTCGTTTCTCCGTTTCCTCATACGTTTCTCCGTTTATTTCACCGTTTCTCGGTCTGTTTCTTCGTTTCTCCATTTATTTCTCCGCTTCTCCGTTTCTTTCTTCGTTTCTCAGTTCCTTTCTACGTTTCTCCGTTTCTTTCTTCGTTTCTCCGTTTGTTTCTTCGTTTCTTCGTTTCTTTCTTCGTTTCTCCGTTTCTTTCTTCGTTTCTTCGTTTCTTTCTTCGTTTCTCCGTTTCTTTCTTCGTTTCTCCGTTTCTTTCATCGCTTCTCCGTTTCCTTCTTCGTTTCTCCGTTTCTTTCTTCGTTTCTACGTTTCTTTGTTCGTTTCTACGTTTCTCTCTCCGTTTTTCGGTTTATTCCTTCGTTTCTCCATTTATTTCTCCGACTCTCCGTTTCTTTCTTCGTTTCTCCATTTATTTCTCCGTTTCTCCATTTATTTCTCCGTTTCTCCGTTTCTTTGTTCGTTTCTCCGTTTCTCTCTCCGTTTCTCCGTTTCTTACTTCGTTTCTCCGTTTCTTTCTTCGTTTCTCCGTTTATTTCTACGATTCTCCATTTATTTCTCCGATTCCCTGTTTCTTTCTTCGTTTCTCCGTTTATTTCTTCGTTTCTCCATTTATTTCTCCGTTTCTCCGTTTCTTTCTTCGTTTCTCCGTTTCTTTGTCCGTTTCTCCGTTTCTTTGCTCGTTTCTCCGTTTCTTTCTTCGTTTCTCCGTTTCTTTGTTCGTTTCTCCGTTTCTTTGTTCGTATCTCCGTTTCTTTCTACGTTTCTCCGTTTCTTTCTTCGTATCTCCGTTTCTTTCTTCGTTTCTCCGTTTCCTCATACGTTTCTCCGTTTATTTCACCGTTTCTCGGTCTATTTCTTCGTTTCTCCATTTATTTCTCCGCTTCTCCGTTTCTTTCTTCGTTTCTCAGTTCCTTTCTACGTTTCTCCGTTTCTTTCTTCGTTTCTCCGTTTGTTTCTTCGTTTCTTCGTTTCTTTCTTCGTTTCTCCGTTTCTTTGTCCGTTTCTCCGTTTCTTTGCTCGTTTCTCCGTTTCTTTCTTCGTTTCTCCGTTTCTTTGTTCGTTTCTCCGTTTCTTTCTTCGTTTCTCAGTTTCTTTGTTCGTTTCTCCGTTTCTTTTTCCGTTTCTCGGTTTATTTCTTCGTTTCTCCATTTATTCCTCCGTTTCTTTCTTCGTTTCTTCGTTTCTTTCTTCGTTACTCCGTTTCTTTCTTCGTTTCTCCGTTTCTTTCTTCGTTTCTCCGTTTCTTTCTTCGTTTCACCATTTATTTCTTCGTTTCTCCATTTATTTCTCCGTTTCTACGTTTATTTCTCCGTTTCTGCATTTATATCTCCGATTCTCCGTTTCTTTCTTCGTTTCTTCGTTTCTTTCTTCGTTTCTCCGTTTCTTTCTTCGTTTCTCCGTTTCTCCGTTTCTTTCTTCGTTTCTCCGTCTCTTTCTTCGTTTCTCCGTTTCTTTCTTCGTTTCTCCGTTTCTTTGTTCGTTTCTCCGTTTCTTTTTCCGTTTCTCGGTTTATTTCTTCGTTTCTCCATTTATTCCTCCGTTTCTTTCTTCGTTTCTCCGTTTCTTTCATCGTTTCTTCGTTTCTCCATTTCTTTCTTCTTATCTCCGTTTCTTTCTTCATTTCTCCGTTTCTTTCTTCGTTTCTCCATTTATTTCTCCGTTTCTCCATTTATTTCTCCGTTTCTCCATTTATTTCTCCGTTTCTCCATTTATTTCTCCATTTCTCCGTTTCTTTCTTCGTTTCTCCGTTTCTTTCTCCGTTTCTCCGTTTCTTACTTCGTTTCTCCGTTTCTTTGTCCGTTTCTCCGTTTCTTTGCTCGTTTCTCCGTTTCTTTCTTCGTTTCTCCGTTTCTTTCTTCGTTTCTCCGTTTCTTTTTCCGTTTCTCGGTTTATTTCTTCGTTTCTCCATTTATTCCTCCGTTTCTTTCTTCGTTTCTCCGTTTCTTTCTTCGTTTCTCCGTTTCTTTCTTCGTTTCACCATTTATTTCTTCGTTTCTCTATTTATTTCACCGTTTCTCCGTTTATTTCTCCGTTTCTCCATTTATTTCTCCGATTCTCCGTTTCTTTCTTCGTTTCTCCGTTTCTTTCTTCGTTTCTACGTTTCTTTCTTCGTTTCTCCGTTTCTCTCTCCGTTTCTCGGTTTATTCCTTCGTTTCTCCATTTATTTCTCCGATTCTCCGTTTCTTTCTTCGTTTCTTCGTTTCTTTCTTCGTTTCTCCGTTTCTTTCTACGTTTCTCCGTTTCTTTCTTCGTTTCTCCGTTTCTTTCTTCGTTTCTTCGTTTCTTTCTTCGTTTCTCCGTTTCTTTGTCCGTTTCTCCGTTTCTTTGCTCGTTTCTCCGTTTCTTTCTTCGTTTCTCCGTTTCTTTGTTCGTTTCTCCGTTTCTTTGTTCGTATCTCCGTTTCTTTCTACGTTTCTCCGTTTCTTTCTTCGTATCTCCGTTTCTTTCTTCGTTTCTCCGTTTCCTCATTCGTTTCTCCGTTTATTTCACCTTTTCTCGGTCTATTTCTTCGTTTCTCCATTTATTTCTCCGCTTCTCCGTTTCTTTCTTCGTTTCTCAGTTCCTTTCTACGTTTCTCCGTTTCTTTCTTCGTTTCTCCGTCTCTTTCTTCGTTTCTCCGTTTCTTTCTTCGTTTCTCCGTTTCTTTGTTCGTTTCTCCGTTTCTTTTTCCGTTTCTCGGTTTATTTCTTCGTTTCTCCATTTATTCCTCCGTTTCTTTCTTCGTTTCTCCGTTTCTTTCATCGTTTCTTCGTTTCTCCATTTCCTTCTTCTTATCTCCGTTTCTTTCTTCATTTCTCCGTTTCTTTCTTCGTTTCTCCATTTATTTCTCCGTTTCTCCATTTATTTCTCCGTTTCTCCATTTATTTCTCCGTTTCTCCATTTATTTCTCCATTTCTCCGTTTCTTTCTTCGTTTCTCCGTTTCTTTCTCCGTTTCTCCGTTTCTTACTTCGTTTCTCCGTTTCTTTCTTCGTTTCTCCGTTTATTTCTTCGTTTCTCCATTTATTTCTCCGATTCTCCGTTTCTTTCTTCGTTTCTCCGTTTATTTCTTCGTTTCTCCATTTATTTCTCCGTTTCTCCGTTTCTTTCTTCGTTTCTCCGTTTCTTTGTCCGTTTCTCCGTTTCTTTGCTCGTTTCTCCGTTTCTTTCTTCGTTTCTCCGTTTCTTTGTTCGTTTCTCCGTTTCTTTCTTCGTTTCTCCGTTTCTTTGTTCGTTTCACCATTTATTTCTTCGTTTCTCCATTTATTTCTCCGTTTCTCCGTTTATTTCTCCGTTTCTCCATTTATTTCTCCGATTCTCCGTTTCTTTCTTCGTTTCTCCGTTTCTTTCTTCGTTTCTCCGTTTCTTTCATCATTTCTTCGTTCCTCCATTTCTTTCTTCTTATCTCCGTTTCTTTCTTCGTTTCTCCGTTTCTTTCTTCGTTTCTCCATTTATTTCTCCGTTTCTCCATTTATTTCTCCGTTTCTCCATTTATTTCTCCGTTTCTCCATTTATTTCTCCGTTTCTCCGTTTCTTTCTTCGTTTCTCCGTTTCTTTCTCCGTTTCTCCGTTTCTTACTTCGTTTCTCCGTTTCTTTCTTCGTTTCTCCATTTATTTCTCCATTTCTCCGTTTCTTTCTTCGTTTCTCCGTTTCTTTCTTCGTTTCTCCGTTTCTTTGTTCGTTTCACCATTTATTTCTTCGTTTCTCCATTTATTTCTCCGTTTCTCCGTTTATTTCTCCGTTTCTCCATTTATTTCTCCGATTCTCCGTTTCTTTCTTCGTTTCTCCGTTTCTTTCTTCGTTTCTCCGTTTCTTTCATCATTTCTTCGTTTCTCCATTTCTTTCTTCTTATCTCCGTTTCTTTCTTCGTTTCTCCGTTTCTTTCTTCGTTTCTCCATTTATTTCTCCGTTTCTCCATTTATTTCTCCGTTTCTCCATTTATTTCTCCGTTTCTCCATTTATTTCTCCGTTTCTCCGTTTCTTTCTTCGTTTCTCCGTTTCTTTCTCCGTTTCTCCGTTTCTTACTTCGTTTCTCCGTTTCATTCTTCGTTTCTCCGTTTATTTCTTCGTTTCTCCATTTATTTCTCCGATTCTCCGTTTCTTTCTTCGTTTCTCCGTTTATTTCATCGTTTCTCCATTTATTTCTCCGTTTCTCCGTTTCTTTCTTCGTTTCTCCGTTTCTTTGTCCGTTTCCCCGTTTCTTTGCTCGTTTCTCCGTTTCCTTGTTCGTTTCTCCGTTTATTTCTTCGTTTCTCCATTTATTTCTCCGTTTCTCCGTTTCTTTGTTCGTTTCTCCGTTTCTTTGTTCGTTTCTCCGTTTCTTTCTTCGTTTCTCCGCTTCTTTCATCGTTTCTCCGTTTCTTTCTTCGTTTCTCCGTTTCTTTCTTCGTTTCTCCGTTTCTTTCTTCGTTTCTCCGTTTCTTTCTTCGTATCTCCGTTTCTTTCTTCGTTTCTCCGTTTCTTTCTTCGTTTCTCCATTTATTTCTCCGATTCTCCGTTTCTTTCTTCGTTGCTCCGTTTCTTTCTTCGTTTCTCCATTTATTTCTCCGATTCTCCGTTTCTTTCTTCGTTGCTCCGTTTCTTTGTTCGTTTCTCCGTTTCTTTGTTCGTTTCTCCGTTTCTTTCTTCGTTTCTCCGTTTCTTTGTTCGTTTCTCCGTTTCTTTCTCCGTTTCTCGGTCTATGTCTTCGTTTCTCCATTTATTTCTCCGATTCTCCGTTTCTTTCTTCGTCTCTCAGTTTCTTTCTTCGTTTCTACGTTTATTTCTTCGTTTCTCCATTTATTTCTCCGTTTCTGCCTTTCTTTCTTCCTTTCTCCGTTTCTTTTTTCGTTTCTCCGTTTCTTTCTTCGTTTCTGCGTTTCTTTCTCCGTTTCCCGGTTTATTCCTTCGTTCCTCCATTTACTTCTCCGATTCTCCGTTTCTTTCTTCGTTTCTCCGTTTCTTTCTTCGTTTCTCCGTTTCTTTCTTCGTTTCTCCGTTTCTTTGTTCGTTTCTCCGTTTCTTTCTCCGATTCTCCGTTTCTTTCTTCGTTTCTCAGTTTCTTTCTTCGTTTCTCCGTTTCTTTCTTCGTTTCTTCGTTTCTTTCTTCATTTCTTCGTTTCTTTCTTCGTTTCTCCGTTTCTTCCTTCGTTTCATCGTTTCTCCGTTTCTCCGTTTCTCCGTTTCGATTATATGATTATAATATTTATAATTTCTATTATAAATCGTTTGATCTGTAGTTAAATTAGACACCGATACTCTAAATACATATTTAATATATTTTTTAATCTCTTTAGTCTCCAGAAGAATTTTATTTATACTATTTACTATATATAATAATTTACACAGAATCGGAAATAAATCTAATTATTTATTTATAATAATTTTTTTTTTTTTCACTTATCTTAAAAGTTGGGATGTACTCTTTAAATGTTCGATTCATTTCTTTAATTTATTCATTAAATTGAATTAATCTATTCTTTATAATAACTTTAGTAAAATTAATCCCTATAATTATTATAGAACTCATATTAAAATTTAATAATAAAGTTTATTTTATTTGCCTAATTAATGTAATTATTGCTCCTATCATTTGCTTAAACAAAAAAATCAATCATAATTATTATAGGATAGTCATCTGTTATACAAACATCTATTATAGTTATTTTATTAATAATTAACAAAAATACATTTTTAACATATTTCATTTTATATTCAATAATTTCCTTAATTTTAATTTTTATATTTAAAATAATGAAGATTAACTCTTGTTCCTTATTTAATATATTAACCTCTAATAAGAGAAAAATTATTTTACACTCAATAATTATTATGTACACAAATTTCCCACCTATAGCACTCTTTATACTGAAATAAATCTTCCTAGAAACATTAATAAATTCAAGAATAAAATTTACTGTGGAAGGTTTAATTTTACATTCATTCGAAAGATGAAACATACAAAAGTTTGTACAAAAGTATTTATTTATTTTATCGCACGGTAGGGAATATCATACAAATGGAAATACTTATCTCTAATGTCGGTAAATTGTACTTGTCGCGCCATCTATTTGTGGAAATTAGAACAATTCCTCGACAAACTTGAGCGTTTCTCCGCCTGGTGTTTTCACCCCTTAAGTGTATTTTAACCCTTTCTCCAATAGATGGCAACCCATGTAATTACCACGTTACAGGGATTTGTAATTGCGGGTTCAGAATATATTTGCATACATACAAACTATAATTCCGATATGTAGAGAAATATTCATTTACTTTATCCCACGGCTTCTTGGATCGTATTTGTTCGATCTAACCAAATATTTCAAGAAATTGATGGCTTTTTATACCGAAACATTGTCAAAAATTGTTTAATCTACGGTCCAACGACGGTTGTTAATAATTATGATAAATAAATGTCAAGATATTGCGATGTCTGCGAAGGCGAACGGTTTCAGTGAATGTTTGTTCATTTCAGCGATTGTTATTAACATTTTCGCATGTTCCCTATATTGATCGAACAATGTGCATCTTATTTATGTATTGCAATTAATTAAGAGTCTTCGCGAAATTGATTTTGATCGAGACTCCACGTTAAAACGTGTTTCGTAAAGTTTTAAAGCACGGAAAGTAACAATTTTTCATTAGATACATTAATTTAACATTTGTTTAATTCTTATATTTTACACAATACGCGTAGAAGTGGTATTTTTTACACAAAAGGGCCAAAATTCAATTAATCGCTTTTTTAGATAGAAAAATCACAGCGATAGATACTTGTGAATCGATAATCGATACGTGTAGCCTTGAGAATGTCAGTTGGATCTCAAAGAAAATTTCCTTCGCGAACAAGGAATATTTCAACGAAATGATATTTTAAGCCATTATTAATACTAGGACATTGTTAATACTTGTCTAATGTATGATCCTACGACGGTTGTCAATAATTATGATAAACAAACATAAAGATATTGCGAAATCTTCGAGGGCGAATGGTTTCGGTGAATGTTTGTTCATTTCAGCGGTTGTTATTAACATTTACGCATGTTCCCTATATTCATCGAACAATGTGCATCTTATTTATGCATCAAAAATGATTGATTCGCCTCTAGCAATTGATTTTGATTGAACTACAAAGTAAAGAGATGTTTCTTAAAGTTTTAAAACATGGAAAGTAATAATTGTCTATGAGATATATCAATTTAACATTTGATTAATACACGAAGAATCGAAATTTTTGGTAAACTAAGTGAATAAAAAATAATTATTATAAATAAATAATTAGATTTATTATCGATCCTGTGTAAATTATTATATACAGTAAATAGTATAAATAAAATTCTTCTGGAGGCTAAAGAGATTAAAAAATTTATTAAATATGTATTTAGAGTATTAGTGTCTAAATTAACTATAGATCAAATGATTTATAATAGAAATTATAAATATTATAATCATTTAATCGAAACGGAGAAACGGAGAAATAAATGGAGAAACGAAGAAATAAACGGAGAAACAATGAAAGAAACGGAGAAACGAAGAGAGAAACGGAGAAACGAAGAAAGAAACGGAGTAACGAAAAAAGAAACGAAGAAACGAAGAAAGAAACAGAGAAACGGAGAAATAAACGGAGGAACGAAGAAATAAACGGAGAACCGAAGAAAGAAACGGAGAAACGAAGAAAGAAACGGAGAAACGAAGAAAGAAACGGAGAATCGGAGAAATAAATGGAGAAACGAAGAAATAAACCGAGAAACGGAGAAAGAAACGGAGAAACGAAGAAAGAAACGGAGAAACGAAGAAAGAAATGGAGAAACGGAGAAATAAATGGAGAAACGAAGAAAGAAACGGAGAAACGAACAAAGAAACGGAGAAACGAACAAAGAAACGGAGAAACGAAGGAAGAAACGCAGAAACGAAGAATGAAACGGAGAAACGAAGAATGAAACGGGAAACGAAGAAAGAAATGGAGAGACGAACAAAGAAACGGAGAAACGAACAACGAACCGGAGAAACGAAGAAGGAAACGGAGAAACGAAGAATGAAACGGAGAAACGAAGACAGAAACGGAGAAATAAATGGGGAAACGAAGATATAAACGGAGAAACGAAGAAAGAAACGGAGAAACGAAGAAACGATGAAAGAAACGGAGAAACGGAGAAATAAATGGAGAAACGAACAAAGAAACGGAGAAACGAACAAAGAAACGGAGATACGAAGAAAGAAACGGAGAAACGAACAAAGAAACGGAGAAACGAACAAAGAAACGGAGAAACGAACAAAGAAACGGAGAAACGAACAAAGAAACGGAGAAACGAACAAAGAAACGGAGAAACGAACAAAGAAACGGAGAAACGAACAAAGAAACGGAGAAACGAACAAAGAAACGTTTTTCCGTTTCTCGGTTTCTCCGTTTCTCGGTTTCTCCGTTTCTCGGTTTCTCCGTTTCTCCGTTTCTCGGTTTCTCCGTTTCTTGGTTTCTCCGATTCTCGGTTTCTCCGATTCTTCGTTTCTCCGTTTCTCGGTTTCTCCGTTTCTCCGTTTCTCGGTTTCTCTGTTTCTCCGTTTCTCCGTTTCTCGGTTTATCCGTTTCTCCGTTTCGCCGTTTCTTCGTATCTTCGTTTCTCCGATTCTCGGTTTCTCCGTTTCTCCGTCTCTCGGTTTCTGCGTTTCTCGGTTTCTCCGTTTCTCCGTTTCGCCGTTTCTTCGTATCTTCGTTTCTCCGATTCTCGGTTTCTCCGTTTCTCCGTCTCTCGGTTTCTGCGTTTCTCGGTTTCTCCGTTTCTCCGTTTCTCGGTTTTTCCATTTCTCCGTTTCTCCGTTTCACCGTTTTCTGTTCGTTTTTCCATTTATTTCTCCGATTCTCCGTTTCATTCTTCGTTTCTTCGTTTCTTTCTTCGTTTCTCCGTTTCTTTCTTCGTTTCTCCGTTTGTTTCTTCGTTTCTCCATTTATTTCTTCGTTTCTCCGTTTCTTTCTTCGTTTCTCCGTTTCTTTCTTCGTTTCTCCGTTTCTCTCTTCGTTTCTCCGTTTCTTCCTTCGTTCCTTCGTTTCTCCGTTTCTCCGTTTCTCCGTTTCTCCGTTTCGATTAAATGATTGTAATAGTTATAATTTCTATTATAAATCATTTGAGCTATAGTTAAATTATACACTAATACTCTAAATACATATTTAATATATTTTTTAATCTCTTTAGCCTCCAGAAGAATTTTCTTTATCATATTTACTGTATATAATAATTTACACAGAATCGGAAATAAATCTAATTATTTATTTATAATAATTATTTTTTAATCATTTATTTTAAAAATTGGGATGTACTCTTTAATTGGTCGATTCATTTCTTTAATTTATTCATTAAATTGAATTAATCTATTCTTTATAATAACTTTAATAAAATTAATCCCTATAATTATTATAGAACTCGTATTAAAATTTAATAATGAAATTTATTTTATTTGCCTAATTAATGTAATTATTGCCCCTATCATTTGCTTAAATAAAAAATCAATCGAAATAATTATAGGATATTCATCTGTTATACAAACATCTGTTATAGTTATTTTATTAATAATTATCAAAAATACATTTTTAACATATTTCATTTTATATTCAATAATTTCTTCAATTTTAATTTGTATATTTAAAATAATAAAGATTAATTCTTCTTCCTTATTTAATATATTAACCTCTAATAAAAGAAAAATTATTTTATACTCAATAATTATTATGTACACAAATTTCCCACCTATAGCACTCTTTATACTGAAATGAATCGTCCTAGAAACATTAATAAATTCAAGAATAAAATTTATACCTTTAATAATTGTACATCTTTTTATAAGATTAATTACATCATGAAATTATTTAAATATATCCTTCTTATATTTTTTCCCTTCAATTAAATAAAAAATATATAACTAAATTAACCTTAATTTTCTAAACTATTATCTATTTATAACTTTTTTAATATTTATATTTATATTTATGATCTACTGGTTATATTAATTTTTAGCATAATTAATATATGTATTCAACAAATCACAAAAATATTGGGATATTATATTTCATATCAGCTATATGATCTGGTATAATTGATTCTTCTTTAAGGATACTAATTCGAATAGAATTAAATAGGCCAGGAACTTGAATTAATATCGACCAAATTTATAACTCAATTGTAACATCACATGCTTTTGTAATAATTTTTTTTATAGTTTTACCATTTATAATCGGAGGATTCGGAAACTGAATAATTCCCTTAATAATTGGATCCCCTGATACAGCATTTCCCCGAATAAATAATATAAGATTGTGACTAATCCCCCCTTCATTATTACTTTTAATTCTTACAACACTATTATTCCCAGGCTCGGGAACTGGATGAACAATCTACCCTCCTTTGTCATCAAATCTTTATCACCCATCTTCATCTATAGACTTAACAATTATTTCTTTGCATATTGCAAGTATCTCTTCAATTATGGGATCAATTAATTTTATTGTTACAATTCTTAAAATAAAAAATAATGCTTTAAAATTCGATCAAATATCCTTATTTGCTTGGTCAGTATTAATTACTACAATTTTGCTTCTTCTCTCACTACCTGTATTAGCCGGAGCTATTACTATGTTATTAACAGACCGAAATTTAAATACTTCCTTCTTTGATCCTACTGGGGGAGGGGACCCAATTTTATTTCAACATTTATTTTGATTTTTTGAGCATCCTGAAGTCTATATTTTAATTTTACCCGGGTTTGGATTAATCTCCCATGTCATTTTCAATGAAAGAGGGAAAAAGGAAACTTTTGGGAACCTAGGGATAGTTTATGCAATACTCGGAATTGGATTTCTAGGATTTATTGTGTGAGCACATCACATATTCACAGTAGGCTTAGATGTAGACACACGAGCTTATTTCACTTCGGCAACTATAATCATTGCAATTCCCACAGGAATCAAAGTATTTAGATGACTAGCTACGTACTACGGGTCAAAACTTATTATTAATCCTTCTATTATTTGATAATTTGGCTTTATTTTTTTATTTACAATAGGAGGATTAACAGGAATTATATTATCAAACTCATCTATTGATATTATACTACATGATACATACTATGTTGTCTCTCATTTCCACTATGTACTGTCAATAGGAGCAGTATTTTCTATTATTGCTTCATTAATTCATTGATTCCCTTTATTCACAGGATTTACCCTAAATCAATTTTATCTTAAAACTCAATTTTATATAATATTTATTGGGGTAAATATAACTTTTTTCCTTCAGCATTTTTTAGGAATGATAGGAATACCTCGACGTTATTCAGATTACCCGGATTCCTACTACTGTGAAAATTTATTATCATCTATTGGCTCAATAATTTCATTCAAAAGAATAATTTTACTCTTGTTTATTATATTGGAGAGATTTATAACTAAACGTCTAGCTATATTTAAATTTAATCAATCATCACTAGAATGACCCCAAAACTTTTCCCCAAAAGACCACTCATTCCTCTCTATTCCTCTAATTATTAAAAACAAATCTTAATATGGCAGATTAGTACATGAATTTAAGATTCATTTATAAAATTTAATATTTTTATTAAAAATGTCCCATTGAAAAATAATTAATTTCCAAGACCCCAATTCGCCATATGCCGATAATTTAAATCTTTTTCACAACTTCACAATAATTATAATAATTATAATCTCTTCATTAACTCTAATAATTATATTAGATATTTTTACCAATAAATTTATCAATCGATTTTTACTTAAAAATCATCATATTGAAATTGTATGAACTTTACTCCCAATAATAATTTTAGGAGTAATTGCACTTCCTTCTTTAAAAACCCTATATTTTATTGATGAACTATGAATACCCGTATACTTAACAATCAAATCAATTGGGCACCAATGATATTGATCCTATGAATACCCAGAATTTAATAATTTAAATTTTGACTCCTATATAGATAAAGATTTAAATAATATTTACATTTTTCGTCTCCTAGACGTAGATAATCGAATAATTATTCCATCTAATACACTAATTCGAATATTAACAACATCAAACGACGTAATTCACTCTTGAACTGTTCCGTCTTTAGGCTTAAAAATAGACTCAGTACCAGGGCGAATTAACCAAATAAATTTAATTACTAATCGACCTGGAGTATTTTTCGGACAATGTTCTGAAATCTGCGGAGCTAATCACAGATTTATGCCAATTGTTGTGGAAATAACTAATTATTCAAACTTTATTAATTGAATTAACAACCAAAATTAAATTTTAACCTACTCATATAATATTTAATTAAATCAAATCATTAGATGTCTGACAAAAGAATTGATTTTTTAAATCAAATTATAGTAATAAATTACTTCACTTTTCATTTTAAAACTTTAAGAATCATCTCTTTACATCGAAGCTCGATCAAAATTAATTTCTATAAGTTCTTAATCATTTGTAATGCATCAATAAGATGAACATTGTTCGATTAATATTGGGAACATGCATGAATGTTAGTAAAACTCGCGGAAATGAATAAACATTCACCGAAACTATTCGCCTTCGCAGATTTTGCAATATCTTGATGTTTATTTATCATAATTATTAACAATTGTCGTAGTACCATAGTTTAAATAATTATTAACAATGCCCTAGTATAAATAAAGGCTTAAAATATCATTTCATCGAAATATTCATTGCTCGCGATGGAATTTTTCGTTGAGATCAAACTGACATTCTCAAGGTTACACGTATCGATGATCGATTCACAAGCGTTCATCGCTATGATTGTTGTATCTAGAAAAGCGATTAATTGAATTTCAGCGCTTTTAAATAAAAAATGCAACCACTACGCGTATTGTGTAAATTATAAGAATTAAGCAAATGTTAAATTGATGTATTTAATAAACAATTGTTACTTTCCCTGCCATAAAACTTTACGAAACACGTTTTACTTTGAATCTCGATCCAAATTAATTTCGGTGAGGTACTTAATCATTTTCAATGCATAAATAGGATGCACATTGTTCGATTAATATTGGGAACATACATAAATGTTAGTAACAATGGCGGAAATGAACAAACATTCACCGAAACCGTTCGCCTTCGCAGATTTCGCAATATCTTGACGTTTATTTATCATAATAATTAACAACCGTCGTTGGACCGTAGATTAAACCATTTTTCACAATGTTCCGGTATAAATAATGGCTATAAAGCCAACAATGTCTTGAAGTATTTGGTTAGATCGAACAAATACAATCGAAGAAACCGTGCGATAAAATAAATGAATATTTCGCTACATATCGGAATTATAGTTTGTATGTATGCAAATATATTCTGAACCCGCAATTACAAATCCCTGTAACGTGGTAATTACATGGGTTGCCATCTATTGGAGAAAGGGTTAAACTACACTTAAGGGGTGAAAACACCTGGCGGTGAAACGCTCAAGTTTGTCGAGGAATTGTTCTAATTTCCACAAATAGATGGCGCGACAAGTACAATTTACCGACATTAGAGATAAGTATTTCCATTTGTATGATATTCCCTACCGTGCGATAAAATAAATAAATACTTTTGTACAAACTTTTGTATGTTTCATCTTTCGAATAAATGTAAAATTAAACCTTCCACAGTAAATTTTATTCTTGAATTTATTGATGTTTCTAGGAAGATTTATTTCAGTATAAAGAGTGCTATAGGTGGGAAATTTGTGTACATAATAATTATTGAGTGTAAAATAATTTTTCTCTTATTAGAGGTTAATATATTAAATAAGGAAGAAGAGTTAATCTTCATTATTTTAAATATAAAAATTAAAATTAAGGAAATTATTGAATATAAAATGAAATATGTTAAAAATGTATTTTTGTTAATTATTAATAAAATAACTATAATAGATGTTTGTATAACAGATGACTATCCTATAATAATTATGATTGATTTTTTTGTTTAAGCAAATGATAGGAGCAATAATTACATTAATTAGGCAAATAAAATAAACTTTATTATTAAATTTTAATATGAGTTCTATAATAATTATAGGGATTAATTTTACTAAAGTTATTATAAAGAATAGATTAATTCAATTTAATGAATAAATTAAAGAAATGAATCGAACATTTAAAGAGTACATCCCAACTTTTAAGATAAGTGAAAAAAAAAAAATTATTATAAATAAATAATTAGATTTATTTCCGATTCTGTGTAAATTATTATATATAGTAAATAGTATAAATAAAATTCTTCTGGAGACTAAAGAGATTAAAAAATATATTAAATATGTATTTAGAGTATCGGTGTCTAATTTAACTACAGATCAAACGATTTATAATAGAAATTATAAATATTATAATCATATAATCGAAACGGAGAAACGGAGAAACGGAGAAACGATGAAACGAAGGAAGAAACGGAGAAACGAAGAAAGAAACGGAGAAATGAAGAAAGAAACGAAGAAACGAAGAAAGAAACGGAGAAACGAAGAAAGAAACTGAGAAACGAAGAAAGAAACGGAGAATCGGAGAAAGAAACGGAGAAACGAACAAAGAAACGGAGAAACGAAGAAAGAAACGGAGAAACGAAGAAACAAACGGAGAAACGAAGAAAGAAACGGAGAAACGAAGAAAGAAACGGAGAAAGGATCAAAGAAACGGAGAAGCGAAGAAAGAACCGGTGTAACGAAGAAAGAAACGGAGTAACGAAGAAAGAAGCGATGAAACGCAGAAAGAAACGGAGAAACGAAGAAAGAAACGGAGAAACGAAGAAAGAAACGGAGAAACGAACAAAGAAACGGAGAAACGAAGAAAGAAACGGAGAAACGAAGAAAGAAACGGAGAAACGAACAAAGAAACGGAGAAACGAAGAAAGAAACGGAGAAACGAAGAAAGAAACGCAGAAACGAAGAAAGAAACGGAGAAACGAACAAAGAAACGGAGAAACGAACAAAGAAACGGAGAAACGAACAAAGAAACGGAGAAACGAAGAAAGAAACGGAGAAAGGAACAAAGAAACGGAGACACGAAGAAAGAAACGGAGAAATAAATGAAGAAACGAAGAAATAAACGGAGAAGCGAACAAGGAAACGGAGAAACGAAGAAAGAAACGGAGAAACGAAGAAAGAAACGGAGAAACGAAGAAAGAAACGGAGAAACGAAGAAAGAAACGGAGAATCGGAGAAATAAATGGAGAAACGAAGAAATAAACGGAGAAACGGAGAAAAAAATGGGGAAACGACCAAAAAATGGAGAAACGAACAAAGGAACGGAGAAACGAACAAAGAAACGGAGAAACGGAGAAAGAAACGGAGAATCGGAGAAATAAATGGAGAAATGAAGAAATAAACGCAGAAACGAAGAAAGAAACGGAGAATCGGAGAAATAAATGGAGAAACGAAGAAATAAACGGAGAAACGGAGAAAAAAATGGGGAAACGACCAAAAAATGGAGAAACGAACAAAGGAACGGAGAAACGAACAAAGAAACGAAGAAACGGAGAAACGAACAAAGAAACGGAGAAACGAACAAAGAAACGAAGACACGGAGAAATAAATGGAGAAAGGACCGAAGAAACGGAGAAACGAACAAAGAAACGGAGAAAACAAGAAAGAAACGAAGAAACGGAGAAACTAACAAAGAAACGGAGAAACGAACAAAGAAACGGAGATACGGAGAAATAAATGGAGAAACGAAGAAATAAACGGAGAATAGAAGAAAGAAACGGTGGAACGAAGAAAGAAACGGAGAAACGTTGAAAGAAACGGAGAAACAAAGAAAGAAACGAAGGAAGAAACGGAGAAACGAAAAATGAAACGGAGATTCGGAGAAATAAATGGAGAAACGAACAAAAAACGGTGAAACGGAGAAACGGAGAAACGGAAAAACCGTGAAACGGAGAAACGGAGAAACCGAGAATCGGAGAAACCGAGAAACGGAGAAACGGGGAAACCGAGAAACGGAGAAACGGAGAAACGTTTCTCCGTTTCTTTGTTCGTTTCTCCGTTTCTTTCTTCGTTTCTCCGTTTCTTTGTTCGTTTCTCCGTTTCTTTCTTTGTTTCTCCGTTTCTTTCTTCGTTTCTCCGTCTATTTCTTCGTTTCTCCATTTATTTCTCCGTTTCTCCGTTTCTTTCTTCGTTTCTCCGTTTCTTTGTTCCTTTCTCCGTTTCTTTCTTCGTATCTCCGTTTCTTTCTTCGTTTCTCCGTTTCTTTCTTCGTTTCTCCGTTTCTTTCTTCGTTTCTCCGTTTCTTTCTTCGTTTCTCCGTTTCCTTGTTCGTTTCTCCGTTTATTTCTTCGTTTCTCCATTTATTTCTCCGTTTCTCCGTTTCTTTCTTCGTTTCTCCGTTTCTTTGTTCGTTTCTCCGTTTCTTTCTTCGTTTCTCCGCTTCTTTCTTCGTTTCTCCGTTTCTTTCTTCGTTTCTCCGTTTCTTTCTTCGTTTCTCCGTTTCTTTCTTCGTTTCTCCGTTTCTTTCTTCGTATCTCCGTTTCTTTCTTCGTTTCTCCGTTTCTTTCTTCGTTTCTCCATTTATTTCTCCGATTCTCCGTTTCTTTCTTCGTTGCTCCGTTTCTTTCTTCGTTTCTCCATTTATTTCTCCGATTCTCCGTTTCTTTCTTCGTTGCTCTGTTTCTTTGTTCGTTTCTCCGTTTCTTTCTTCGTTTCTCCGTTTCTTTGTTCGTTTCTCCGTTTCTTTCTCCGTTTCTCGGTCTATCTCTTCGTTTCTCCATTTATTTCTCCGATTCTCCGTTTCTTTCTTCGTCTCTCAGTTTCTTTCTTCGTTTCTACGTTTATTTCTTCGTTTCTCCATTTATTTCTCCGTTTCTGCCTTTCTTTCTTCCTTTCTCCGTTTCTTTTTTCGTTTCTCCGTTTCTTTCTTCGTTTCTGCGTTTCTTTCTCCGTTTCCCGGTTTATTCCTTCGTTCCTCCATTTACTTCTCCGATTCTCCGTTTCTTTCTTCGTTTCTCCGTTTGTTTCTTCGTTTCTCCGTTTCTTTCTTCGTTTCTCCGTTTCTTTGTTCGTTTCTCCGTTTCTTTCTCCGATTCTCCGTTTCTTTCTTCGTTTCTCAGTTTCTTTCTTCGTTTCTCCGTTTCTTTCTTCGTTTCTTCGTTTCTTTCTTCATTTCTCCGTTTCTTTCTTCGTTTCTCCGTTTCTTCCTTCGTTTCATCGTTTCTCCGTTTCTCCGTTTCTCCGTTTCGATTATATGATTATAATATTTATAATTTCTATTATAAATCGTTTGATCTGTAGTTAAATTAGACACCGATACTCTAAATACATATTTAATATATTTTTTAATCTCTTTAGTCTCCAGAAGAATTTTATTTATACTATTTACTATATATAATAATTTACACAGAATCGGAAATAAATCTAATTATTTATTTATAATAATTTTTTTTTTTTCACTTATCTTAAAAGTTGGGATGTACTCTTTAAATGTTCGATTCATTTCTTTAATTTATTCATTAAATTGAATTAATCTATTCTTTATAATAACTTTAGTAAAATTAATCCCTATAATTATTATAGAACTCATATTAAAATTTAATAATAAAGTTTATTTTATTTGCCTAATTAATGTAATTATTGCTCCTATCATTTGCTTAAACAAAAAAATCAATCATAATTATTATAGGATAGTCATCTGTTATACAAACATCTATTATAGTTATTTTATTAATAATTAACAAAAATACATTTTTAACATATTTCATTTTATATTCAATAATTTCCTTAATTTTAATTTTTATATTTAAAATAATGAAGATTAACTCTTCTTCCTTATTTAATATATTAACCTCTAATAAGAGAAAAATTATTTTACACTCAATAATTATTATGTACACAAATTTCCCACCTATAGCACTCTTTATACTGAAATAAATCTTCCTAGAAACATCAATAAATTCAAGAATAAAATTTACTGTGGAAGGTTTAATTTTACATTTATTCGAAAGATGAAACATACAAAAGTTTGTACAAAAGTATTTATTTATTTTATCGCACGGTAGGGAATATCATACAAATGGAAATACTTATCTCTAATGTCGGTAAATTGTACTTGTCGCGCCATCTATTTGTGGAAATTAGAACAATTCCTCGACAAACTTGAGCGTTTCACCGCCAGGTGTTTTCACCCCTTAAGTGTAGTTTAACCCTTTCTCCAATAGATGGCAACCCATGTAATTACCACGTTACAGGGATTTGTAATTGCGGGTTCAGAATATATTTGCATACATACAAACTATAATTCCGATATGTAGCGAAATATTCATTTATTTTATCGCACGGTTTCTTCGATTGTATTTGTTCGATCTAACCAAATACTTCAAGACATTGTTGGCTTTATAGCCATTATTTATACCGGAACATTGTGAAAAATGGTTTAATCTACGGTCCAACGACGGTTGTTAATTATTATGATAAATAAACGTCAAGATATTGCGAAATCTGCGAAGGCGAACGGTTTCGGTGAATGTTTGTTCATTTCCGCCATTGTTACTAACATTTATGTATGTTCCCAATATTAATCGAACAATGTGCATCCTATTTATGCATTGAAAATGATTAAGTACCTCACCGAAATTAATTTGGATCGAGATTCAAAGTAAAACGTGTTTCGTAAAGTTTTATGGCAGGGAAAGTAACAATTGTTTATTAAATACATCAATTTAACATTTGCTTAATTCTTATAATTTACACAATACGCGTAGTGGTTGCATTTTTTATTTAAAAGCGCTGAAATTCAATTAATCGCTTTTCTAGATACAACAATCATAGCGATGAACGCTTGTGAATCGATCATCGATACGTGTAACCTTGAGAATGTCAGTTTGATCTCAACGAAAAATTCCATCGCGAGCAATGAATATTTCGATGAAATGATATTTTAAGCCTTTATTTATACTAGGGCATTGTTAATAATTATTTAAACTATGGTACTACGACAATTGTTAATAATTATGATAAATAAACATCAAGATATTGCAAAATCTGCGAAGGCGAATAGTTTCGGTGAATGTTTATTCATTTCCGCGAGTTTTACTAACATTCATGCATGTTCCCAATATTAATCGAACAATGTTCATCTTATTGATGCATTACAAATGATTAAGAACTTATAGAAATTAATTTTGATCGAGCTTCGATGTAAAGAGATGATTCTTAAAGTTTTAAAATGAAAAGTGAAGTAATTTATTACTATAATTTGATTTAAAAAATCAATTCTTTTGTCAGACATCTAATGATTTGATTTAATTAAATATTATATGAGTAGGTTAAAATTTAATTTTGGTTGTTAATTCAATTAATAAAGTTTGAATAATTAGTTATTTCCACAACAATTGGCATAAATCTGTGATTAGCTCCGCAGATTTCAGAACATTGTCCGAAAAATACTCCAGGTCGATTAGTAATTAAATTTATTTGGTTAATTCGCCCTGGTACTGAGTCTATTTTTAAGCCTAAAGACGGAACAGTTCAAGAGTGAATTACGTCGTTTGATGTTGTTAATATTCGAATTAGTGTATTAGATGGAATAATTATTCGATTATCTACGTCTAGGAGACGAAAAATGTAAATATTATTTAAATCTTTATCTATATAGGAGTCAAAATTTAAATTATTAAATTCTGGGTATTCATAGGATCAATATCATTGGTGCCCAATTGATTTGATTGTTAAGTATACGGGTATTCATAGTTCATCAATAAAATATAGGGTTTTTAAAGAAGGAAGTGCAATTACTCCTAAAATTATTATTGGGAGTAAAGTTCATACAATTTCAATATGATGATTTTTAAGTAAAAATCGATTGATAAATTTATTGGTAAAAATATCTAATATAATTATTAGAGTTAATGAAGAGATTATAATTATTATAATTATTGTGAAGTTGTGAAAAAGATTTAAATTATCGGCATATGGCGAATTGGGGTCTTGGAAATTAATTATTTTTCAATGGGACATTTTTAATAAAAATATTAAATTTTATAAATGAATCTTAAATTCATGTACTAATCTGCCATATTAAGATTTGTTTTTAATAATTAGAGGAATAGAGAGGAATGAGTGGTCTTTTGGGGAAAAGTTTTGGGGTCATTCTAGTGATGATTGATTAAATTTAAATATAGCTAGACGTTTAGTTATAAATCTCTCCAATATAATAAACAAGAGTAAAATTATTCTTTTGAATGAAATTATTGAGCCAATAGATGATAATAAATTTTCACAGTAGTAGGAATCCGGGTAATCTGAATAACGTCGAGGTATTCCTATCATTCCTAAAAAATGCTGAAGGAAAAAAGTTATATTTACCCCAATAAATATTATATAAAATTGAGTTTTAAGATAAAATTGATTTAGGGTAAATCCTGTGAATAAAGGGAATCAATGAATTAATGAAGCAATAATAGAAAATACTGCTCCTATTGACAGTACATAGTGGAAATGAGAGACAACATAGTATGTATCATGTAGTATAATATCAATAGATGAGTTTGATAATATAATTCCTGTTAATCCTCCTATTGTAAATAAAAAAATAAAGCCAAATTATCAAATAATAGAAGGATTAATAATAAGTTTTGACCCGTAGTACGTAGCTAGTCATCTAAATACTTTGATTCCTGTGGGAATTGCAATGATTATAGTTGCCGAAGTGAAATAAGCTCGTGTGTCTACATCTAAGCCTACTGTGAATATGTGATGTGCTCACACAATAAATCCTAGAAATCCAATTCCGAGTATTGCATAAACTATCCCTAGGTTCCCAAAAGTTTCCTTTTTCCCTCTTTCATTGAAAATGACATGGGAGATTAATCCAAACCCGGGTAAAATTAAAATATAGACTTCAGGATGCTCAAAAAATCAAAATAAATGTTGAAATAAAATTGGGTCCCCTCCCCCAGTAGGATCAAAGAAGGAAGTATTTAAATTTCGGTCTGTTAATAACATAGTAATAGCTCCGGCTAATACAGGTAGTGAGAGAAGAAGCAAAATTGTAGTAATTAATACTGACCAAGCAAATAAGGATATTTGATCGAATTTTAAAGCATTATTTTTTATTTTAAGAATTGTAACAATAAAATTAATTGATCCCATAATTGAAGAGATACTTGCAATATGCAAAGAAATAATTGTTAAGTCTATAGATGAAGATGGGTGATAAAGATTTGATGACAAAGGAGGGTAGATTGTTCATCCAGTTCCCGAGCCTGGGAATAATAGTGTTGTAAGAATTAAAAGTAATAATGAAGGGGGGATTAGTCACAATCTTATATTATTTATTCGGGGAAATGCTGTATCAGGGGATCCAATTATTAAGGGAATTATTCAGTTTCCGAATCCTCCGATTATAAATGGTAAAACTATAAAAAAAATTATTACAAAAGCATGTGATGTTACAATTGAGTTATAAATTTGGTCGATATTAATTCAAGTTCCTGGCCTATTTAATTCTATTCGAATTAGTATCCTTAAAGAAGAATCAATTATACCAGATCATATAGCTGATATGAAATATAATATCCCAATATTTTTGTGATTTGTTGAATACATATATTAATTATGCTAAAAATTAATATAACCAGTAGATCATAAATATAAATATAAATATTAAAAAAGTTATAAATAGATAATAGTTTAGAAAATTAAGGTTAATTTAGTTATATATTTTTTATTTAATTGAAGGGAAAAAATATAAGAAGGATATATTTAAATAATTTCATGATGTAATTAATCTTATAAAAAGATGTACAATTATTAAAGGTATAAATTTTATTCTTGAATTTATTAATGTTTCTAGGACGATTCATTTCAGTATAAAGAGTGCTATAGGTGGGAAATTTGTGTACATAATAATTATTGAGTATAAAATAATTTTTCTTTTATTAGAGGTTAATATATTAAATAAGGAAGAAGAATTAATCTTTATTATTTTAAATATACAAATTAAAATTGAAGAAATTATTGAATATAAAATGAAATATGTTAAAAATGTATTTTTGATAATTATTAATAAAATAACTATAACAGATGTTTGTATAACAGATGAATATCCTATAATTATTTCGATTGATTTTTTATTTAAGCAAATGATAGGGGCAATAATTACATTAATTAGGCAAATAAAATAAATTTCATTATTAAATTTTAATACGAGTTCTATAATAATTATAGGGATTAATTTTATTAAAGTTATTATAAAGAATAGATTAATTCAATTTAATGAATAAATTAAAGAAATGAATCGACCAATTAAAGAGTACATCCCAATTTTTAAAATAAATGATTAAAAAATAATTATTATAAATAAATAATTAGATTTATTTCCGATTCTGTGTAAATTATTATATACAGTAAATATGATAAAGAAAATTCTTCTGGAGGCTAAAGAGATTAAAAAATATATTAAATATGTATTTAGAGTATTAGTGTATAATTTAACTATAGCTCAAATGATTTATAATAGAAATTATAACTATTACAATCATTTAATCGAAACGGAGAAACGGAGAAACGGAGAAACGGAGAAACGAAGGAACGAAGGAAGAAACGGAGAAACGAAGAGAGAAACGGAGAAACGAAGAAAGAAACGGAGAAACGAGGAAAGAAACGGAGAAACGAAGAAATAAATGGAGAAACGAAGAAACAAACGGAGAAACGAAGAAAGAAACGGAGAAACGAAGAAAGAAACGAAGAAACGAAGAATGAAACGGAGAATCGGAGAAATAAATGGAAAAACGAACAGAAAACGGTGAAACGGAGAAACGGAGAAATGGAAAAACCGAGAAACGGAGAAACGGAGAAACCGAGAAACGCAGAAACCGAGAGACGGAGAAACGGAGAAACCGAGAAACGGAGAAACGAAGATACGAAGAAACGGCGAAACGGAGAAACGGATAAACCGAGAAACGGAGAAACGGAGAAACCGAGAAACGGAGAAACCGAGAAACGGAGAAACCGAGAAAGGGAGAAACGTTTCTTTGTTCGTTTCTCCGTTTCTTTGTTCGTTTCTCCGTTTCTTTGTTCGTTTCTCCGTTTCTTTGTTCGTTTCTCCGTTTCTTTGTTCGTTTCTCCGTTTCTTTGTTCGTTTCTCCGTTTCTTTCTTCGTATCTCCGTTTCTTTGTTCGTTTCTCCGTTTCTTTGTTCGTTTCTCCATTTATTTCTCCGTTTCTCCGTTTCTTTCATCGTTTCTTCGTTTCTCCGTTTCTTTCTTCGTTTCTCCGTTTATATCTTCGTTTCCCCATTTATTTCTCCGTTTCTGTCTTCGTTTCTCCGTTTCATTCTTCGTTTCTCCGTTTCCTTCTTCGTTTCTCCGGTTCGTTGTTCGTTTCTCCGTTTCTTTGTTCGTCTCTCCATTTCTTTCTTCGTTTCCCGTTTCATTCTTCGTTTCTCCGTTTCATTCTTCGTTTCTGCGTTTCTTCCTTCGTTTCTCCGTTTCTTTGTTCGTTTCTCCGTTTCTTTGTTCGTTTCTCCGTTTCTTTCTTCGTTTCTCCATTTATTTCTCCGTTTCTCCATTTCTTTCTTCGTTTCTCCGTTTCTTTCTTCGTTTCTCCGTTTCTTTCTCCGTTTCTCGGTTTATTTCTTCGTTTCTCCATTTATTTCTCCGATTCTCCGTTTCTTTCTTCGTTTCTCCGTTTCTTTCTTCGTTTCTCCGTTTCTTTCTTCGGTTCTCCGTTTATTTCTTCGTTCCTCCGTTTATTTCTCCGTTTCTCTGTTTCTTTCTTCGTTTCTTCGTTTCTTTTTTCGTTACTCCGTTTCTTTCTTCGTTTCTCCGTTTCTCTCTTCGTTTCTCCGTTTCTTTCATTGTTTCTCCGTTTATTTCTTCGTTTCTCCATTTATTTCTCCGTTTCTCCGTTTCGATTAAATGATTATAATATTTATAATTTCTATTATAAATCATTTGATCTATAGTTAATTTAGACACTAATACTCTAAATACATATTTAATATATTTTTTAATCTCTTTAGCCTCCAGAAGAATTTTATTTATACTATTTACTGTATATAATAATTTACACAGGATCGATAATAAATCTAATTATTTATTTATAATAATTATTTTTTATTCACTTAGTTTACCAAAAATTTCGATTCTTCGTGTATTAATCAAATGTTAAATTGATATATCTCATAGACAATTATTACTTTCCATGTTTTAAAACTTTAAGAAACATCTCTTTACTTTGTAGTTCGATCAAAATCAATTGCTAGAGGCGAATCAATCATTTTTGATGCATAAATAAGATGCACATTGTTCGATGAATATAGGGAACATGCGTAAATGTTAATAACAACCGCTGAAATGAACAAACATTCACCGAAACCATTCGCCCTCGAAGATTTCGCAATATCTTTATGTTTGTTTATCATAATTATTGACAACCGTCGTAGGATCATACATTAGACAAGTATTAACAATGTCCTAGTATTAATAATGGCTTAAAATATCATTTCGTTGAAATATTCCTTGTTCGCGAAGGAAATTTTCTTTGAGATCCAACTGACATTCTCAAGGCTACACGTATCGATTATCGATTCACAAGTATCTATCGCTGTGATTTTTCTATCTAAAAAAGCGATTAATTGAATTTTGGCCCTTTTGTGTAAAAAATACCACTTCTACGCGTATTGTGTAAAATATAAGAATTAAACAAATGTTAAATTAATGTATCTAATGAAAAATTGTTACTTTCCGTGCTTTAAAACTTTACGAAACACGTTTTAACGTGGAGTCTCGATCAAAATCAATTTCGCGAAGACTCTTAATTAATTGCAATACATAAATAAGATGCACATTGTTCGATCAATATAGGGAACATGCGAAAATGTTAATAACAATCGCTGAAATGAACAAACATTCACTGAAACCGTTCGCCTTCGCAGACATCGCAATATCTTGACATTTATTTATCATAATTATTAACAACCGTCGTTGGACCGTAGATTAAACAATTTTTGACAATGTTTCGGTATAAAAAGCCATCAATTTCTTGAAATATTTGGTTAGATCGAACAAATACGATCCAAGAAGCCGTGGGATAAAGTAAATGAATATTTCTCTACATATCGGAATTATAGTTTGTATGTATGCAAATATATTCTGAACCCGCAATTACAAATCCCTGTAACGTGGTAATTACATGGGTTGCCATCTATTGGAGAAAGGGTTAAAATACACTTAAGGGGTGAAAATACCAGGCGGAGAAACGCTCAAGTTTGTCGAGGAATTGTTCTAATTTCCACAAATAGATGGCGCGACAAGTACAATTTACCGACATTAGAGATAAGTATTTCCATTTGTATGATATTCCCTACCGTGCGATAAAATAAATAAATACTTTTGTACAAACTTTTGTATGTTTCATCTTTCGAATAAATGTAAAATTAAACCTTCCACAGTAAATTTTATTCTTGAATTTATTAATGTTTCTAGGAAGATTTATTTCAGTATAAAGAGTGCTATAGGTGGGAAATTTGTGTACATAATAATTATTGAGTATAAAATAATTTTTCTTTTATTAGAGGTTAATATATTAAATAAGGAAGAAGAGTTAATCTTCATTATTTTAAATATAAAAATTAAAATTAAGGAAATTATTGAATATAAAATGAAATATGTTAAAAATGTATTTTTGTTAATTATTAATAAAATAACCATAATAGATGTTTGTATAACAGATGACTATCCTATAATAATTATGATTGATTTTTTTGTTTAAGCAAATGATAGGGGCAATAATTACATTAATTAGGCAAATAAAATAAACTTTATTATTAAATTTTAATATGAGTTCTATAATAATTACAGGGATTAATTTTACTAAAGTTATTATAAAGAATAGATTAATTCAATTTAATGAATAAATTAAAGAAATGAATCGAACATTTAAAGAGTACATCCCAACTTTTAAGATAAGTGAAAAAAAAAAAATTATTATAAATAAATAATTAGATTTATTTCCGATTGTGTGTAAATTATTATATATAGTAAATAGTATAAATAAAATTCTTCTGGAGACTAAAGAGATTAAAAAATATATTAAATATGTATTTAGAGTATCGGTGTCTAATTTAACTACAGATCAAACGATTTATAATAGAAATTATAAATATTATAATCATATAATCGAAACGGAGAAACGGAGAAACGGAGAAACGATGAAACGAAGGAAGAAACGGAGAAACGAAGAAAGAAACGGAGAAATGAAGAAAGAAACGAAGAAACGAAGAAAGAAACGGAGAAACGAAGAAAGAAACTGAGAAACGAAGAAAGAAACGGAGAATCGGAGAAAGAAACGGAGAAACGAACAATGAAACGGAGAAACGAAGAAAGAAACGGAGAAACGAAGAAAGAAACGGAGAAACGAAGAAAGAAACGGAGAATCGGAGAAATAAATGGATTATCGAAGGAATAAACCGGGAAACGGAGAAAGAAACGCAGAAACGAAGAAAGAAACGGAGCAACGAAGAAAGAAACGGAGAATCGGAGAAATAAATGGAGAAACGAACAAAGAAACGGAGCAACGAAGAAAGAAACGGAGAATCGGAGAAATAAATGGAGAAACGAAGAAAGAAACGGAGAAACGAAGAAAGAAACGGAGATACGAAGAAAGAAACGGAGAAACGAAGAAAGAAACGGAGAAACGAAGAAAGAAACGGAGAAACGAAGAAAGAAACGGAGAAACGAAGAAAGAAGCGGAAAAACGAAGAAAGAAACGGAGAAACGAACAAAGAAACGGAGAAACGAAGAAAGAAACGGAGAAACGGAGAAATAAATGGAGAAACGAAGAAATAAACGGAGAAACAAAGAAAGAAACGGAGAAACGAAGAAAGAAACGGAGAAACGAAGAAAGAAACGGAGATACGAAGAAAGAAACGGAGAAAGGAACAAAGAAACGGAGAAACGAAGAAAGAAACGGAGAAACGGAGAAATAAATGGAGAAACGAAGAAATAGACGGAGAAACGAAGAAAGAAACGGAGAAACAAAGAAAGAGACGGAGAAACGAACAAAGAAACGGAGATACGAAGAAAGAAACGGAGAAACGAACAAAGAAACGGAGAAAAGTTTCTCCGTTTCTCGGTTTCCCCGTTTCTCCGTTTCTCGGTTTCTCCGATTCTCGGTTTCTCCGTTTCTCCGTTTCACAGTTTTTCCGTTTCTCCGTTTCTCCGTTTCACCGTTTTTTGTTCGTTTCTCCATTTATTTCTCCGAATCTCCGTTTCATTCTTCGTTTCTCCGTTTTTTCCTTCGTTTCTTTCTTTGTTTCTCCGTTTCTTTCATCGTTTCTCCGTTTCTTTCTTCGTTCCACCGTTTCTTTCTTCTATTCTCCGTTTATTTCTTCGTTTCTCCATTTATTTCTCCGTATCTCCGTTTCTTTGTTCGTTTCTCCGTTTCTTTGTTAGTTTCTCCGTTTCTTCGTTTCTTTCTTGTTTTCTCCGTTTCTTTTTTCGTTTCTCCATTTATTTCTCCGCTTCTCCGTTTCTTTCTTCGTTTCTCCGTTTCTTTCTTCGTTTCTCCGTTTCTTTCTTCGTTTCTCCGTTTCTTTGTTCGTTTCTCCGTTTCTTTGTTCGTTTCTCCGTTTCTTTGTTCGTTTCTCCGATTCTTTCTTCGTTTCTGCGTTTCTTTCTTCGTTTCTCCGTTTCTTTCTTCGTTTCTCCGTTTCTTTGTTCGTTTCTCCGTTTCTTTCTTCGTTTCTCCGTTTCTTTCTTCATTTCTCCGTTTCATTCTGCGTTTCATCGCTTCTTTCTTCGTTACTCCGTTTCTTTCTTCGTTACACCGGTTCTTTCTTCGCTTCTCCGTTTCTTTCTTCGTTTCTCCGTTTCTTTCTTCGTTTCCCGTTTCTTTGTTCGTTTCTCCGTTTCTTTGTTCGTTTCTCCGTTTCTTTGTTCGTTTCTCCGTTTCATTGTTCGTTTCTCCGTTTCTTTCTTCGTTTCTGCGTTTCCTTTTTCGTTTCTCCGTTTCTTTCTTCGTTTCCCGTTTCTTTGTTCGTTTCTCCGTTTGTTCGTTTCTCCGTTTCTTTCTTCGTTTCTCCGTTTCTTTCATCGTTTCTCCGTTTCTTTCTTCGTTCCACCGTTTCTTTCTTCTATTCTCCGTTTATTTCTTCGTTTCTCCATTTATTTCTCCGTATCTCCGTTTCTTTGTTCGTTTCTCCGTTTCTTTGTTAGTTTCTCCGTTTCTTCGTTTCTTTCTTGTTTTCTCCGTTTCTTTTTTCGTTTCTCCATTTATTTCTCCGCTTCTCCGTTTCTTTGTTCGTTTCTCCGTTTCTTCGTTCGTTTCTCCATTTATTTCTCCGTGTCTTCGTTTCTTTGTTCGTTTCTCCGTTTCTTTGTCCGTTTCTCCGTTTCTTTGTTCGTTTCTCCGTTCATTTGTTCGTTTCTCCGTTTTTTGGTCGTTTCCCCGTTTTTTTCTCCGTTTCTCCGTTTATTTCTTCGTTTCTCCATTTATTTCTCCGATTCTCCGTTTCTTTCTTCGTTTCTCCGTTTCTTTCTTCGTTTCTCCGTTTCTTTCTTCGTTTCTCCATTTCTTTCTTCGTTTCTCCGTTTCCTTGTTCGCTTCTCCGTTTATTTCTTCGTTTCTTCATTTATTTCTCCGTTTCTTTCTTCGTGTCTCCGTTTCTTTGTTCCTTTCTCCGTTTCTTTCTTCATTTCTCCGTTTCTTTGTTCGTTTCTCCGTTTCTTTGTTCGTTTCTCCGTTTCTTTGTTCGTTTCTCCGTTTCTTTGTTCGTTTCTCCGATTCTTTCTTCGTTTCTGCGTTTCTTTCTTCGTTTCTCCGTTTCTTTCTTCGTTTCTCCGTTTCTTTGTTCGTTTCTCCGTTTCTTTCTTCGTTTCTCCGTTTCTTTCTTCATTTCTCCGTTTCATTCTGCGTTTCATCGCTTCTTTCTTCGTTACTCCGTTTCTTTCTTCGTTACACCGGTTCTTTCTTCGCTTCTCCGTTTCTTTCTTCGTTTCTCCGTTTCTTTCTTCGTTTCCCGTTTCTTTGTTCGTTTCTCCGTTTCTTTGTTCGTTTCTCCGTTTCTTTGTTCGTTTCTCCGTTTCATTGTTCGTTTCTCCGTTCCTTTCTTCGTTTCTGCGTTTCCTTTTTCGTTTCTCCGTTTCTTTCTTCGTTTCCCGTTTCTTTGTTCGTTTCTCCGTTTGTTCGTTTCTCCGTTTCTTTCTTCGTTTCTCCGTTTCTTTCTTCGTTTCTCCGTTTCTTTCTTCGTTTCTCCGTTTCTTTGTTCGTTTATCCATTTATTTCTCCGTTTCTTTCTTCGTTTCTCGGTTTATTTCTTCGTTTCTCCACTTATTTCGCCGTTTCTCCGTTTCTTTGTTCGTTTCTCCGTTTCTTTCTTCGTATCTCTGTTTCTTTCTTCGTTTCTCCGTTTCTTTCTTCGTTTCTCCGATTCTTTCGTCGTTTCTCCGTTTCTATCTTCGTTTCTCCGTTTCCTTGTTCGTTTCTCCGTTTCCTTCTTCGTTTCTCCGTTTCTTACTTCGCTTCTCCGTTTCTTTCTTCGTTTCTCCGTTTATTTCTTCGTTTCTCCATTTATTTCTCCGTTTCTCCGTTTCTTTCTTCGTTTCTCCGTTTCTTTGATCCTTTCTCCGTTTCTTTCTTCGTTTCTCCGTTTCTTTCTTCGTTCCTCCGTTTATTTGTTCGTTTCTCCGTTTCTTTGTTCGTTTCTCCGTTTCCTTGTTCGTTTCTCCGTTTCTTTCTTCGTATCTCCGTTTCTTTGTTCGTTTCTCCGTTTCTTTGTTCGTTTCTCCGTTTCTTTCTTCGTTTCTCAGTTTCTTTCTTCGCTTCTCAGTTTCTTTGATCGTTTCTCCGTTTCTTTCTTCGTTTCTCCGTTTCTTTCTTCGTTCCTCCGTTTATTTGTTCGTTTCTCCGTTTCTTTGTTCGTTTCTCCGTTTCTTTGTTCGTTTCTCCGTTTCTTTCTTCGTTTCTCCGTTTCCTTGTTCGCTTCTCCGTTTATTTCTTCGTTTCTTCATTTATTTCTCCGTTTCTTTCTTCGTGTCTCCGTTTCTTTGTTCCTTTCTCCGTTTCTTTCTTCATTTCTCCGTTTCTTTGTTCGTTTCTCCGTTTCTTTGTTCGTTTCTCCGTTTCTTTGTTCGTTTCTCCGTTTCTTTGTTCGTTTCTCCGATTCTTTCTTCGTTTCTGCGTTTCTTTCTTCGTTTCTCCGTTTCTTTCTTCGTTTCTCCGTTTCTTTGTTCGTTTCTCCGTTTCTTTCTTCGTTTCTCCGTTTCTTTCTTCATTTCTCCGTTTCATTCTGCGTTTCATCGCTTCTTTCTTCGTTACTCCGTTTCTTTCTTCGTTACACCGGTTCTTTCTTCGCTTCTCCGTTTCTTTCTTCGTTTCTCCGTTTCTTTCTTCGTTTCCCGTTTCTTTGTTCGTTTCTCCGTTTCTTTGTTCGTTTCTCCGTTTCTTTGTTCGTTTCTCCGTTTCATTGTTCGTTTCTCCGTTCCTTTCTTCGTTTCTGCGTTTCCTTTTTCGTTTCTCCGTTTCTTTCTTCGTTTCCCGTTTCTTTGTTCGTTTCTCCGTTTGTTCGTTTCTCCGTTTCTTTCTTCGTTTCTCCGTTTCTTTCTTCGTTTCTCCGTTTCTTTCTTCGTTTCTCCGTTTCTTTGTTCGTTTATCCATTTATTTCTCCGTTTCTTTCTTCGTTTCTCGGTTTATTTCTTCGTTTCTCCACTTATTTCGCCGTTTCTCCGTTTCTTTGTTCGTTTCTCCGTTTCTTTCTTCGTATCTCTGTTTCTTTCTTCGTTTCTCCGTTTCTTTCTTCGTTTCTCCGATTCTTTCGTCGTTTCTCCGTTTCTATCTTCGTTTCTCCGTTTCCTTGTTCGTTTCTCCGTTTCCTTCTTCGTTTCTCCGTTTCTTACTTCGCTTCTCCGTTTCTTTCTTCGTTTCTCCGTTTATTTCTTCGTTTCTCCATTTATTTCTCCGTTTCTCCGTTTCTTTCTTCGTTTCTCCGTTTCTTTGATCCTTTCTCCGTTTCTTTCTTCGTTTCTCCGTTTCTTTCTTCGTTCCTCCGTTTATTTGTTCGTTTCTCCGTTTCTTTGTTCGTTTCTCCGTTTCTTTGTTCGTTTCTCCGTTTCTTTCTTCGTATCTCCGTTTCTTTGTTCGTTTCTCCGTTTCTTTGTTCGTTTCTCCGTTTCTTTCTTCGTTTCTCAGTTTCTTTCTTCGCTTCTCAGTTTCTTTGATCGTTTCTCCGTTTCTTTCTTCGTTTCTCCGTTTCTTTCTTCGTTCCTCCGTTTATTTGTTCGTTTCTCCGTTTCTTTGTTCGTTTCTCCGTTTCTTTGTTCGTTTCTCCGTTTCTTTCTTCGTATCTCCGTTTCTTTGTTCGTTTCTCCGTTTCTTTGTTCGTTTCTCCGTTTCTTTCTTCGTTTCTCAGTTTCTTTCTTCGTTTCTCAGTTTCTTTCTTCGTTTCTCCATTTCTTTCTTCGTTTCTCCGTTTCTTTCTCCGTTTCTCCGTTTCTTTCTTCGTTTCTCCGTTTCTTTCTTCGTTCCTCCGTTTATTTGTTCGTTTCTCCGTTTCTTTGTTCGTTTCTCCGTTTCTTTGTTCGTTTCTCCGTTTCTTTCTTCGTATCTCCGTTTCTTTGTTCGTTTCTCCGTTTCTTTGTTCGTTTCTCCGTTTCTTTCTTCGTTTCTCAGTTTCTTTCTTCGTTTCTCAGTTTCTTTCTTCGTTTCTCCATTTCTTTCTTCGTTTCTCCGTTTCTTTCTCCGTTTCTCCGTTTCTTTCTTCGTTTCTCCGTTTCTTTCTTCATTTCTCCGTTTCTTTGTTCGTTTCTCCGTTTCTTTTTTCGTTTCTCCGTTTCTTTCTTCGTTTCTCCGTTTCTTTGTTCGTTTCTCCATTTATTTCTCTGTTTCTTTCTTCGTTTTTCCGTTTCTTACTTCGTTTCTCCGTTTCTTTCTTCGTTTCTCCGTTTATTTCTTCGTTTCTCCATCTATTTCTCCGTTTCTCCGTTTCTTTCTTCGTTTCTCCGTTTTTTCTTCGTTTCTCCACTTATGTCTCCTTTTCTCCGTTTCTTTCTCCGATTCTCCGTTTCTTTCTTCGTTTCTCAGTTTCATTCTTCGTTTCTTTCTTCGTTTCTCCGTTTCTTTCTTCGTTTCTCCGTTTCTTTCCTCGTTTCTCCGTTTCTCTCTTCGTTTCTCCGTTTCTTTGTTCGTTTCTCCGTTTATTTCTTCGTTTCTCCAATTATTTCTCCGTTTCTCCGTTTCTTTGTTCGTTTCTCCGTTTCTTTCTTCGTATCTCCGTTTCTTTCTTCGTTTCTCCGTTTCTTTCTTCGTTTCTCCGTTTCTTTCTTCGTTTCTCCGTCTCTTTGTTCGTTTCTCCGTTTCTTTCTCCGTTTCTCGGTCTATTTCTTCGTTTCTCCATTTATTTCTCCGATTCTCCGTTTCTGTCTTCGTTTCTCAGTTTCTTTCTTCGTTTCTCCGTTTCTTTCTTCGTTTCTCCGTTTCTTTCTTCGTTTCTCCGTTTCTTTCTTCGTTTCTCCGTTTCTTCCTTCGTTTCTCCGTTTCTCTCTTCGTTTCTCCGTTTCTTTCTTCGTTTCTCCGTTTATTTCTTCGTTTCCCCATTTATTTCTTCGTTTCTCCATTTATTTCTCCGTTTCTCCGTTTCTTTGTTCGTTTCTCCGTTTCTTTCTTCGTATCTCCGTTTCTTTCTTCGTTTCTCCGTTTCTTTCTTCGTTTCTCCGTTTCTTTCTTCGTTTCTCCGTTTCTTTCTTCGTTTCTCCGTTTCTTTATCCGTTTCTCCGTTTATTTCTTCGTTTCTCCGTTAATTTCTTCGTTTCTCCATTTATTTCTCCGTTCCTCCGTGTCTTTCATCGTTTCTCCGTTTCTTTGATCGTTTCTCCGTTTCTTTCTACGTTTCTCCGTTTCTTTCTTCGTTACTCTGTTTCTTTGTCCGTTTCTCCGTTTCTTTTTCCGTTTCTCGGTTTATTTCTTCGTTTCTCCATTTATTTCTTCGTTTCTTTCTTCGTTTCTTCGTTTCTTTCTTCGTTTCTCCGTTTCTTTCTCCGTTTCTCCGGTTCTTTCTTCGTTTCTCCATTTATTTCTCCGTTTCTCCGTTTCTTTCTCCGTTTTTCCGTTTCTTTCTTCGTTTCTCCGTTTCTTTGTTTGTTTCTCCGTTTTTTTCTTCGTTTCTCCGTTTATTTCTTCGTTTCTCCGTTTATTTCTTCGTTTCTCCGTTTCTTTCTTCGTTTCGCCATTTATTTCTTCGTTTCTCCATTTATTTGTCCGTTTCTCCGTTTCTTTCTTCGATTCTCCGTTTCTTTCTTCATTTCTCCGTTTCTTTCTTCGCTTCTCCGTTTCTTTCTTCGTTTCGCCGTTTCGTTCTTCGTTTCTCCGTTTATTTCTTCGTTTCTCCATTTATTTCTCCGTTTCTCCGTTTGTTTCTTCGTTTCTCCGATTCTTTGTTCGTTTCTCAGTTTCTTTCTTCGTTTCTCCGTTTCTTTCTTCGTTTCTCCGTTTCTTTCTTCGTTTCTCCGTTTCTTTCTTCGTTTCTCCGTTTCTTCCTTCGTTTCTCCGTTTCTCTCTTCGTTTCTCCGTTTCTTTCTTCGTTTCTCCGTTTATTTCTTCGTTTCTCCATTTATTTCTTCGTTTCTCCATTTATTTCTCCGTTTCTCCGTTTCTTTGTTCGTTTCTCCGTTTCTTTCTTCGTATCTCCGTTTCATTCTTCGTTTCTCCGTTTCTTTCTTCGTTTCTCCGTTTCTTTCTTCGTTTCTCCGTTTCTTTCTTCGTTTCTCCGTTTCTTTATCCGTTTCTCCGTTTATTTCTTCGTTTCTCCGTTAGTTTCTTCGTTTCTCCATTTATTTCTCCGTTCCTCCGTGTCTTTCTTCGTTTCTCCTTTTCTTTGATCGTTTCTCCGTATCTTTCTACGTTTCTCCGTTTCTTTTTCGTTACTCTGTTTCTTTGTCCGTTTCTCCGTTTCTTTTCCCATTTCTCGGTTTATTTCTTCGTTTCTCCATTCATTTCTTCGTTTCTCCATTCATTTCTTCGTTTCTTTCTTCGTTTCTTCGTTTCTTTCTTCGTTTCTCCGTTTCTTTCTCCGTTTCTCCGGTTCTTCCTTCGTTTCTCCATTTATTTCTCCGTTTCTCCGTTTCTTTCTCCGTTTTTCCGTTTCTTTCTTCGTTTCTCCGTTTCTTTGTTTGTTTCTCCGTTTTTTTCTTGTTTCTCCGTTTATTTCTTCGTTTCTCCATTTATTTCTCCTTTTCTCCGTTTCTTTCTTCGTTTCTCCGTTTCCTTCTTCGTTTCTCCGTTTGTTTCTTCGATTCTCCGTTCATTTCTTCGTTTCTCCGTTTCTTTCTTCGTTTCGCCGTTTATTTCTTCGTTTCTCCATTTATTTGTCCGTTTCTCCGTTTCTTTCTTCGTTTCTCCGTTTCTTTCTTCGTTTGTTCGTTTCTTTCTTCATTTCTCCGTTTCCTTCTTCGTTTCTCCGTTTCTTCCTTCGTTTCATCGTTTCTCCGTTTCTCCGTTTCTCGGTCTATTCCTTCGTTTCTCCATTTATTTCTCCGATTCTCCGTTTCTTTCTTCGTTTCTTCGTCTTTCATCGTTACTCCACTTCTTCCTCCGATTCTCCGTTTCTTTCTTCGTTTCTTCGTTTCTTTCTTCGTTTCTACGTTTCTTCCTTCGTTTCTCCGATTCTTTGTTCGTTTCTCCGTTTCTATCTTCGTTTCTCCGTTTATTTCTTCGTTTCTCCATTTATTTCTCCGTTTCTCCGTTTCTTTCTTCGTTTCTCCGTTTCTTTGTTTGTTTCTGCGTTTCTTTCTTCGTTTCTACGTTTATTTCTTCGTTTCTCCATTTATTTCCTCGTTTCTCCGTTTCTTTCTTCGTTTCTCCGTTTCTTTCTTCGTTTCTCCGTTTATTTCTTCGTTTCTCCATTTCTTTCTCCGTTTCTTCGTTTCTTTCTTCGTTTCTCCGTTTCTTTCTTCGTTTCTCAGTTTGTTTCTTCGATTCTCCCTTTATTTCTTCGTTTCTCCGTTTCTTTCTTCGTTTCTTCATTTCTTTCTTCGTTACTCCGTTTCTTCCTTCGTTTCTCCGTTTCTCTCTTCGTTTCTCCGTTTCTTTCTTCGTTTCTCCGTTTATTTCTTCGTTTCTCCATTTATTTCTTCGTTTCTCCATTTATTTCTCCGTTTCTCCGTTTCTTTCTTCGTTACTCCGGTTCTTTCTTCGTTTCTCCGTTTCTTTCTTCGTTTCTCCGTTTCTTTCTTCGTCTCTCCGTTTCTTCCTTCGTTTCTCCGATTCTTTGTTCGTTTCTCCGATTCTTTCTTCGTTTCTTCGTTTCTTTCTTCGTTTCTTCATTTCTTTCTTCGTTTCTCCGTTTCTTTCTTCGTTTCTCCGTTTGCTTGTTCGTTTCTCCATTTATTTCTTCGTTTCTCCATTTATTTCACCGTCTCTCCGTTTCTTCCTTCGTTTCTCCGATTCTTTGTTCGTTTCTCCGATTCTTTCTTCGTTTCTTCGTTTCTTTCTTCGTTTCTTCATTTCTTTCTTCGTTTCTCCGTTTCTTTCTTCGTTTCTCCGTTTGCTTGTTCGTTTCTCCATTTATTTCTTCGTTTCTCCATTTATTTCACCGTTTCTCCGTATCTTTCTTCGTTTCTCCATTTCTTTGTTCGTTTCTCCGTTTCTTTCTCCGTTTCTCCGTTTCTTTCTTCGTTTCTCCGTTTCTTTCTGCGTTTCCCCGTTTCTTTCTTCGTTTCTCCGTTTCCTTCTTCGTTTCTCCGTTTGTTTCTTCGATTCTCCGTTCATTTCTTCGTTTCTCCGTTTCTTTCTTCGTTTCGCCGTTTATTTCTTCGTTTCTCCATTTATTTGTCCGTTTCTCCGTTTCTTTCTTCGTTTCTCCGTTTCTTTCTTCGTTTGTTCGTTTCTTTCTTCATTTCTCCGTTTCCTTCTTCGTTTCTCCGTTTCTTCCTTCGTTTCATCGTTTCTCCGTTTCTCCGTTTCTCGGTTTATTCCTTCGTTTCTCCATTTATTTCTCCGATTCTCCGTTTCTTTCTTCGTTTCTTCGTCTTTCATCGTTACTCCACTTCTTCCTCCGATTCTCCGTTTCTTTCTTCGTTTCTTCGTTTCTTTCTTCGTTTCTACGTTTCTTCCTTCGTTTCTCCGATTCTTTGTTCGTTTCTCCGTTTCTATCTTCGTTTCTCCGTTTATTTCTTCGTTTCTCCATTTATTTCTCCGTTTCTCCGTTTCTTTCTTCGTTTCTCCGTTTCTTTGTTTGTTTCTGCGTTTCTTTCTTCGTTTCTACGTTTATTTCTTCGTTTCTCCATTTATTTCCTCGTTTCTCCATTTATTTCTCCGTTTCTCCGTTTCTTTCTTCGTTACTCCGGTTCTTTCTTCGTTTCTCCGTTTCTTTCTTCGTTTCTCCGTTTCTTTCTTCGTCTCTCCGTTTCTTCCTTCGTTTCTCCGATTCTTTCTTCGATTCTCCGTTTCTTTCTTCATTTCTCCGTTTCTTTCTTCGTTTCTCCGTTTCTTTCTTCGTTTCACCGTTTCGTTCTTCGTTTCTCCGTTTATTTCTTCGTATCTCCATTTATTTCTCCGTTTCTCCGTTTCTTTCTTCGTTTCTCCGTTTCTTTGTTCGTTTCTCCGTTTCATTGTTCGTTTCTTCTTTTCTTTCTTCGTTTCTCCGTTTCTTTGTTCATTTCTCCCTTTCTATGTTCGTTTCTCCGTTTCTTTCTTCGTTTCTCTGTTTCTTTGTTCGTTTCTCCGTTTCTCACATCGTTTCTCGGTTTATTCCTTCGTTTCTCCATTTATTTCTCCGATTCTCCGTTTCTTTCTTCGTTTCTTTCTCCGTTTCTCCGTTTCTTTCTTCGTTTCTCCGTATCTTTCATCGTTTCTCCGTTTCTTTCTTCGTTTCTCCGTTTCTTTCTTCGTTTCTCCGTTTCCTTCACCGTTTCTCCGTTTCTCCGTTTCTTTCTTCGTTACTCCGTTTATTTCTTCGTTTCTCCATTTATTTCTCCGTTTCTCGGTTTACTTCTTCGTTTCTCCGTTTCTCCGTTTCTTTCTTCGTTTCTCCGTTTCTTTCTTTGTTTCTCCGTTTCTTTCTTCGTTTCTCCGTTTCTTTGTTCGCTTCTCCATTTCGTTCTTCGTTTCTCCGTTTCTTTCTTCGTTTCTCCGTTTCTTTCCTCGTTTCTCCGTTTCTTTCTTCGTTTCTCCATTTATCTCTTCGTTTCTCCATTTATTTCTCCGTTCCTCCGTTTCTTTCTTCGTTTCTCCGTTTCTTTGTTCGTTTTTCCGTTTCTTTCTTCGTTTCTCCGTTTCTTTATTCGATTCTCCGTTTCTTTCTCCGTTTCTCGGTTTACTTCTTCGTTTCTCCGTTTCTCCGTTTCTTTCTTCGTTTCTCCGTTTTTTTCTTCATTTCTCCGTTTCTTTCTTCGTTTCTCCGTTTCTTTCTTCGTTTCTCCGTTTCGTTCTTCGTTTCTCCGTTTCTTTCTTCGTTTCTGCGTTTCTTTCTTCGTCTCTCCGTTTCTTTCTTCGTTTCTCCGTTTCTTTCTTCGTTTCTGCGTTTCTTTCTTCGTTTCTCCGATCCTTCATTCGTTTCTCCGTTCCTTTGTTCGTTTCTCCGTTCCTTTGTTCGTTTCTCCGTTTCTTTGTTCGTTTCTCCGTTTCTTTGTTCGTTTCTCCGTTTCTTTCTTTGTTTCTCCGTTTCTTTCTTCGTTTCTCCGTTTATTTCTTCGTTTCTCCATTTATTTCTCCGTTTCTCCGTTTCTTTGTTCGTTTCTCCGTTTCTTTGTTCGTTTCTCCGTTTCTTTCTTCGTTTCTTCGTTTCTTTCATCGTTTCTTCATTTCCTTCTTCGTTTCTCCGTTTCTTTCTTCGTTTCTCCGTTTGCTTGTTCGTTTCTCCATTTACTTCTTCGTTTCTCCATTTATTTCACCGTTTCTGCGTATCTTTCTTCGTTTCTCCGTTTCTTTCTTCGTTTCTCCGTTTCTTTCTTCGTTTCTCCGTTTCTTTCTTCGTTTCTCCGTTTCTTTCTTCGTTTTCCCGTTTCTTTGTTCGTTTCTCCGTTTCTTTCTACGTTTCTCCGTTTCTTTCTTCGTTACTCCGTTTCTTTGTCCGTTTCTCCGTTTCTTTTTCCGTTTCTCGGTTTATTTCTTCGTTTCTCCATTTATTTCTCCGTTTCTCCGTTTCTTTCTTCGTTTCTCCGTTTCTTTGTTCGTTTCTCCGTTTCATTGTTCGTTTCTTCTTTTCTTTCTTCGTTTCTCCGTTTCTTTGTTCGTTTCCCCTTTCTTTGTTCGTTTCTCCGTTTCTTTCTTCGTTTGTCCGTTTCTTGGTTCGTTTCTCCGTTTCTCTCTTCGTTTCTCGGTTTATTCCTTCGTTTCTCCATTTATTTCTCCGATTCTCCGTTTCTTTCTTCGTTTCTCAGTTTCTTTCTTCGTTTCTCCGTTTCTTTCTTCGTTTCTCCATTTATTTCTCCGTTTCTCCGTTTCTTTCTTCGTTACTCAGGTTCTTTCTTCGTTTCTCCGTGTCTTTCTTCGTTTCTCCGTTTCTTTCTTCGTTTCTCCGTTTCTTCCTTCGTTTCTCCGATTCTTTGTTCGTTTCTCCGTTTCTTTCTTCGTTTCTCCATTTATTTCTTCGTTTCTCCATTTATTTCTCCGTTTCTCAGTTTCTTTCTTCGCTTCTCCGTTTCTTTCTTCGTTTCTCCGTTTCTTTCTTCGTTTCTCCGTTTCTTTCTTTGTTTCTGCGTTTCTTTCTTCGTCTCTCCGATTCTTTCTTCGTTTCTCCGTTTCTTCCTTCGTTTCTGCGTTTCTTTCTTCGTTTTTCCGATTCTTCGTTCGTTTCTCCGTTTCTTTGTTCGTTTCTGCGTTTCATTGTTCGTTTCTCCGTTTCTTTGTACGTTTCTCCGTTTCTTTCTTTGTTTCTCCGTTTCTTTCTTCGTTTCTCCGTTTATTTCTTCGTTTCTCCATTTATTTCTCCGTTTCTCCGTTTCTTTGTTCGCTTCTCCGTTTCTTTCTTCGTTTCTCCGTTTCTTTCTTCGTTTCTCCGTTTCTTTCTTCGTTTCTCCGTTTCTTTCTTCGTTTCTCCGTTTATTTCTTCGTTTCTCCGTTTCTTTCTTCATTTCTCCGTTTCTTTCTTCGCTTCTCCGTTTCTTTCTTCGTTTTTCCGTTTCGTTCTTCGTTTCTCCGTTTATTTCTTCGTTTCTCCATTTATTTCTCAGTTTCTCCGTTTCTTTCTTCGTTTCTCCGTTTATTTCTTCGCTTGTACATTTATTTCTCCGTTTCTCCGTTTCTTTCTTCGTTTCTCCGTTTCTTTGTTCGTTTCTCCGTTTCTTTTTCCGTTTGTCGGTTTATTTCTTCGCTTCTCCATTTATTTCTCCGTTTCTTTCTTCGTTTCTCCGTTTCTTTCTTCGTTTCTCCGTTTCTTTCTTCGTTTCACCGTTTCGTTCTTCGTTTCTCCGTTTATTTCTTCGTATCTCCATTTATTTCTCCGTTTCTCCGTTTCTTTCTTCGTTTCTCCGTTTCTTTGTTCGTTTCTCCGTTTCATTGTTCGTTTCTTCTTTTCTTTCTTCGTTTCTCCGTTTCTTTGTTCGTTTCTCCCTTTCTATGTTCGTTTCTCCGTTTCTTTCTTCGTTTCTCTGTTTCTTTGTTCGTTTCTCCGTTTCTCACATCGTTTCTCGGTTTATTCCTTCGTTTCTCCATTTATTTCTCCGATTCTCCGTTTCTTTCTTCGTTTCTTTCTCCGTTTCTCCGTTTCTTTCTTCGTTTCTCCGTATCTTTCTTCGTTTCTCCGTTTCTTTCTTCGTTTCTCCGTTTCTTTCTTCGTTTCTCCGTTTCCTTCACCGTTTCTCCGTTTCTCCGTTTCTTTCTTCATTACTCCGTTTATTTCTTCGTTTCGCCATTTATTTCTCCGTTTCTCGGTTTACTTCTTCGTTTCTCCGTTTCTCCGTTTCTTTCTTCGATTCTCCGTTTCTTTCTTCATTTCTCCGTTTCTTTCTTCGCTTCTCCGTTTCTTTCTTCGTTTCTCCGTTTCGTTCTTCGTCTCTCCGTTTATTTCTTCGTCTCTCCATTTATTTCTCCGTTTCTCCGTTTCTTTCTTCGTTTCTCCGTTTCTTTGTTCGTTTCTCCGTTTCATTGTTCGTTTCTCCGTTTCTTTCTTCGTTTCTCCGTTTCTATGTTCGTTTCTCCATTTCTTTCTTCGTATCTCCGTTTCTTTCTCCGTTTCTCCGTTTCTTTCTTCGTTTCTCCGTTTCTTTGTTCGTTTCTCCGTTTCTTTCTTCGTTTCTCCGTTTCTTTGTTCGTTTCTCCGTTTCTTTGTTCGTTTCTCCGTTTCTTTCTTCGTTTCTCCGTTTCTTTCTCCGTTTCTCCGTTTCTGTCTTCGTTTCTCCGTTTCTTTCTTTGTTTCTCCGTTTCTTTCTTCGTTTCTCCGTTTCTTTGTTCGCTTCTCCGTTTCTTTCTTCGTTTCTCCGTCTCTTTCTTCGTTTCTCCGTTTCTTTCCTCGTTTCTCCGTTTCTTTCTTCGTTTCTCCGTTTATCTCTTCGTTTCTCCATTTATTTCTCCGTTCCTCCGTTTCTTTCTTCGTTTCTCCGTTTCTTTGTTCGTTTTTCCGTTTCTTTCTTCGTTTCTCCGTTTCTTTATTCGATTCTCCGTTTCTTTCTCCGTTTCTCGGTTTACTTCTTCGTTTCTCCGTTTCTCCGTTTCTTTCTTCGTTTCTCCGTTTCTTTCTTCATTTCTCCGTTTCTTTCTTCGTTTCTCCGTTTCTTTCTTCGTTTCTCCGTTTCGTTCTTCGTTTCTCCGTTTCTTTCCTCGTTTCTGCGTTTCTTTCTTCGTCTCTCCGTTTCTTTCTTCGTTTCTCCGTTTCTTTCTTCGTTTCTGCGTTTCTTTCTTCGTTTCTCCGATCCTTCATTCGTTTCTCCGTTCCTTTGTTCGTTTCTCCGTTTCTTTGTTCGTTTCTCCGTTTCTTTGTTCGTTTCTCCGTTTCTTTCTTTGTTTCTCCGTTTCTTTCTTCGTTTCTCCGTTTATTTCTTCGTTTCTCCATTTATTTCTCCGTTTCTCCGTTTCTTTGTTCGTTTCTCCGTTTCTTTGTTCGTTTCTCCGTTTCTTTCTTCGTTTCTTCGTTTCTTTCATCGTTTCTTCATTTCCTTCTTCGTTTCTCCGTTTCTTTCTTCGTTTCTCCGTTTGCTTGTTCGTTTCTCCATTTACTTCTTCGTTTCTCCATTTATTTCACCGTTTCTGCGTTTCTTTGTTCGTTTCTCCGTTTCTTTCTACGTTTCTCCGTTTCTTTCTTCGTTACTCCGTTTCTTTGTCCGTTTCTCCGTTTCTTTTTCCGTTTCTCGGTTTATTTCTTCGTTTCTCCATTTATTTCTCCGTTTCTCCGTTTCTTTCTTCGTTTCTCCGTTTCTTTGTTCGTTTCTCCGTTTCATTGATCGTTTCTTCTTTTCTTTCTTCGTTTCTCCGTTTCTTTGTTCGTTTCTCCCTTTCTTTGTTCGTTTCTCCGTTTCTTTCTTCGTTTGTCCGTTTCTTGGTTCGTTTCTCCGTTTCTCTCTTCGTTTCTCGGTTTATTCCTTCGTTTCTCCATTTATTTCTCCGATTCTCCATTTATTTCTCCGTTTCTCAGTTTCTTTCTTCGCTTCTCCGTTTCTTTCTTCGTTTCTCCGTTTCTTTCTTCGTTTCTCCGTTTCTTTCTTCGTTTCTCCATTTATTTCTTCGTTTCTCCATTTATTTCTCCGTTTCTCAGTTTCTTTCTTCGCTTCTCCGTTTCTTTCTTCGTTTCTCCGTTTCTTTCTTCGTTTCTCCGTTTCTTTCTTCGTTTCTGCGTTTCTTTCTTCGTCTCTCCGATTCTTTCTTCGTTTCTCCGTTTCTTCCTTCGTTTCTGCGTTTCTTTCTTCGTTTTTCCGATTCTTCGTTCGTTTCTCCGTTTCTTTGTTCGTTTCTCCGTTTCATTGTTCGTTTCTCCGTTTCTTTGTACGTTTCTCCGTTTCTTTCTTTGTTTCTCCGTTTCTTTCTTCGTTTCTCCGTTTATTTCTTCGTTTCTCCATTTATTTCTCCGTTTCTCCGTTTCTTTGTTCGCTTCTCCGTTTCTTTCTTCGTTTCTCCGTTTCTTTCTTCGTTTCTCCGTTTATTTCTTCGTTTCTCTGTTTCTTTCTTCGTTTCTCCGTTTATTTCTTCGTTTCTCCGTTTCTTTCTTCATTTCTCCGTTTCTTTCTTCGCTTCTCCGTTTCTTTCTTCGTTTTTCCGTTTCGTTCTTCGTTTCTCCGTTTATTTCTTCGTTTCTCCATTTATTTCTCAGTTTCTCCGTTTCTTTCTTCGTTTCTCCGTTTCTTTGTTCGTTTCTCCGTTTCTTTTTCCGTTTGTCGGTTTATTTCTTCGCTTCTCCATTTATTTCTCCGTTTCTTTCTTCGTTTCTCCGTTTCTTTCTTCGTTTCTCCGTTTCTTTCTTCGTTTCTCCGTTTATTTCTTCGTTTCTCCATTTATATCGCCGTTCCTCCGTTTCATTGTTCGTTTCTCCGTTTCTTTGTTCGTTTCTCCGTTTCTTTGTTCGTATCTCCGTTTCTTTCTACGTTTCTCGGTTTCCTTCTTCGTATCTCCGTTTCTTTCTTCGTTTCTCCGTTTCCTCATTCGTTTCTCCGTTTATTTCACCGTTTCTCGGTCTATTTCTTCGTTTCTCCATTTATTTCTCCGCTTCTCCGTTTCTTTCTTCGTTTCTCAGTTCCTTTCTACGTTTCTCCGTTTCTTTCTTCGTTTCTCCGTTTCTTTCTTCGTTTCTTCGTTTCTTTCTTCGTTTCTCCGTTTCTTTCTTCGTTTCTACGTTTCTTTGTTCGTTTCTACGTTTCTCTCTCCGTTTTTCGGTTTATTCCTTCGTTTCTCCATTTATTTCTCCGACTCTCCGTTTCTTTCTTCGTTTCTCCATTTATTTCTCCGTTTCTCCATTTATTTCTCCGTTTCTCCGTTTCTTTGTTCGTTTCTCCGTTTCTCTCTCCGTTTCTCCGTTTCTTACTTCGTTTCTCCGTTTCTTTCTTCGTTTCTCCGTTTATTTCTACGATTCTCCATTTATTTCTCCGTTTCTCCGTTTCTTTCTTCGTTTCTCCGTTTCTTTGTCCGTTTCTCCGTTTCTTTGCTCGTTTCTCCGTTTCTTTCTTCGTTTCTCCGTTTCTTTGTTCGTTTCTCCGTTTCTTTGTTCGTATCTCCGTTTCTTTCTACGTTTCTCCGTTTCTTTCTTCGTATCTCCGTTTCTTTCTTCGTTTCTCCGTTTCCTCATACGTTTCTCCGTTTATTTCACCGTTTCTCGGTCTATTTCTTCGTTTCTCCATTTATTTCTCCGCTTCTCCGTTTCTTTCTTCGTTTCTCAGTTCCTTTCTACGTTTCTCCGTTTCTTTCTTCGTTTCTCCGTTTGTTTCTTCGTTTCTTCGTTTCTTTCTTCGTTTCTCCGTTTCTTTCTTCGTTTCTTCGTTTCTTTCTTCGTTTCTCCGTTTCTTTCTTCGTTTCTCCGTTTCTTTCATCGCTTCTCCGTTTCCTTCTTCGTTTCTCCGTTTCTTTCTTCGTTTCTACGTTTCTTTGTTCGTTTCTACGTTTCTCTCTCCGTTTTTCGGTTTATTCCTTCGTTTCTCCATTTATTTCTCCGACTCTCCGTTTCTTTCTTCGTTTCTCCATTTATTTCTCCGTTTCTCCATTTATTTCTCCGTTTCTCCGTTTCTTTGTTCGTTTCTCCGTTTCTCTCTCCGTTTCTCCGTTTCTTACTTCGTTTCTCCGTTTCTTTCTTCGTTTCTCCGTTTATTTCTACGATTCTCCATTTATTTCTCCGATTCCCTGTTTCTTTCTTCGTTTCTCCGTTTATTTCTTCGTTTCTCCATTTATTTCTCCGTTTCTCCGTTTCTTTCTTCGTTTCTCCGTTTCTTTGTCCGTTTCTCCGTTTCTTTGCTCGTTTCTCCGTTTCTTTCTTCGTTTCTCCGTTTCTTTGTTCGTTTCTCCGTTTCTTTGTTCGTATCTCCGTTTCTTTCTACGTTTCTCCGTTTCTTTCTTCGTATCTCCGTTTCTTTCTTCGTTTCTCCGTTTCCTCATACGTTTCTCCGTTTATTTCACCGTTTCTCGGTCTATTTCTTCGTTTCTCCATTTATTTCTCCGCTTCTCCGTTTCTTTCTTCGTTTCTCAGTTCCTTTCTACGTTTCTCCGTTTCTTTCTTCGTTTCTCCGTTTGTTTCTTCGTTTCTTCGTTTCTTTCTTCGTTTCTCCGTTTCTTTGTCCGTTTCTCCGTTTCTTTGCTCGTTTCTCCGTTTCTTTCTTCGTTTCTCCGTTTCTTTGTTCGTTTCTCCGTTTCTTTCTTCGTTTCTCAGTTTCTTTGTTCGTTTCTCCGTTTCTTTTTCCGTTTCTCGGTTTATTTCTTCGTTTCTCCATTTATTCCTCCGTTTCTTTCTTCGTTTCTTCGTTTCTTTCTTCGTTACTCCGTTTCTTTCTTCGTTTCTCCGTTTCTTTCTTCGTTTCTCCGTTTCTTTCTTCGTTTCACCATTTATTTCTTCGTTTCTCCATTTATTTCTCCGTTTCTACGTTTATTTCTCCGTTTCTGCATTTATATCTCCGATTCTCCGTTTCTTTCTTCGTTTCTTCGTTTCTTTCTTCGTTTCTCCGTTTCTTTCTTCGTTTCTCCGTTTCTCCGTTTCTTTCTTCGTTTCTCCGTCTCTTTCTTCGTTTCTCCGTTTCTTTCTTCGTTTCTCCGTTTCTTTGTTCGTTTCTCCGTTTCTTTTTCCGTTTCTCGGTTTATTTCTTCGTTTCTCCATTTATTCCTCCGTTTCTTTCTTCGTTTCTCCGTTTCTTTCATCGTTTCTTCGTTTCTCCATTTCTTTCTTCTTATCTCCGTTTCTTTCTTCATTTCTCCGTTTCTTTCTTCGTTTCTCCATTTATTTCTCCGTTTCTCCATTTATTTCTCCGTTTCTCCATTTATTTCTCCGTTTCTCCATTTATTTCTCCATTTCTCCGTTTCTTTCTTCGTTTCTCCGTTTCTTTCTCCGTTTCTCCGTTTCTTACTTCGTTTCTCCGTTTCTTTGTCCGTTTCTCCGTTTCTTTGCTCGTTTCTCCGTTTCTTTCTTCGTTTCTCCGTTTCTTTCTTCGTTTCTCCGTTTCTTTTTCCGTTTCTCGGTTTATTTCTTCGTTTCTCCATTTATTCCTCCGTTTCTTTCTTCGTTTCTCCGTTTCTTTCTTCGTTTCTCCGTTTCTTTCTTCGTTTCACCATTTATTTCTTCGTTTCTCTATTTATTTCACCGTTTCTCCGTTTATTTCTCCGTTTCTCCATTTATTTCTCCGATTCTCCGTTTCTTTCTTCGTTTCTCCGTTTCTTTCTTCGTTTCTACGTTTCTTTCTTCGTTTCTCCGTTTCTCTCTCCGTTTCTCGGTTTATTCCTTCGTTTCTCCATTTATTTCTCCGATTCTCCGTTTCTTTCTTCGTTTCTTCGTTTCTTTCTTCGTTTCTCCGTTTCTTTCTACGTTTCTCCGTTTCTTTCTTCGTTTCTCCGTTTCTTTCTTCGTTTCTTCGTTTCTTTCTTCGTTTCTCCGTTTCTTTGTCCGTTTCTCCGTTTCTTTGCTCGTTTCTCCGTTTCTTTCTTCGTTTCTCCGTTTCTTTGTTCGTTTCTCCGTTTCTTTGTTCGTATCTCCGTTTCTTTCTACGTTTCTCCGTTTCTTTCTTCGTATCTCCGTTTCTTTCTTCGTTTCTCCGTTTCCTCATTCGTTTCTCCGTTTATTTCACCTTTTCTCGGTCTATTTCTTCGTTTCTCCATTTATTTCTCCGCTTCTCCGTTTCTTTCTTCGTTTCTCAGTTCCTTTCTACGTTTCTCCGTTTCTTTCTTCGTTTCTCCGTCTCTTTCTTCGTTTCTCCGTTTCTTTCTTCGTTTCTCCGTTTCTTTGTTCGTTTCTCCGTTTCTTTTTCCGTTTCTCGGTTTATTTCTTCGTTTCTCCATTTATTCCTCCGTTTCTTTCTTCGTTTCTCCGTTTCTTTCATCGTTTCTTCGTTTCTCCATTTCCTTCTTCTTATCTCCGTTTCTTTCTTCATTTCTCCGTTTCTTTCTTCGTTTCTCCATTTATTTCTCCGTTTCTCTATTTATTTCTCCGTTTCTCCATTTATTTCTCCGTTTCTCCATTTATTTCTCCATTTCTCCGTTTCTTTCTTCGTTTCTCCGTTTCTTTCTCCGTTTCTCCGTTTCTTACTTCGTTTCTCCGTTTCTTTCTTCGTTTCTCCGTTTATTTCTTCGTTTCTCCATTTATTTCTCCGATTCTCCGTTTCTTTCTTCGTTTCTCCGTTTATTTCTTCGTTTCTCCATTTATTTCTCCGTTTCTCCGTTTCTTTCTTCGTTTCTCCGTTTCTTTGTCCGTTTCTCCGTTTCTTTGCTCGTTTCTCCGTTTCTTTCTTCGTTTCTCCGTTTCTTTGTTCGTTTCTCCGTTTCTTTCTTCGTTTCTCCGTTTCTTTGTTCGTTTCACCATTTATTTCTTCGTTTCTCCATTTATTTCTCCGTTTCTCCGTTTATTTCTCCGTTTCTCCATTTATTTCTCCGATTCTCCGTTTCTTTCTTCGTTTCTCCGTTTCTTTCTTCGTTTCTCCGTTTCTTTCATCATTTCTTCGTTCCTCCATTTCTTTCTTCTTATCTCCGTTTCTTTCTTCGTTTCTCCGTTTCTTTCTTCGTTTCTCCATTTATTTCTCCGTTTCTCCATTTATTTCTCCGTTTCTCCATTTATTTCTCCGTTTCTCCATTTATTTCTCCGTTTCTCCGTTTCTTTCTTCGTTTCTCCGTTTCTTTCTCCGTTTCTCCGTTTCTTACTTCGTTTCTCCGTTTCTTTCTTCGTTTCTCCATTTATTTCTCCATTTCTCCGTTTCTTTCTTCGTTTCTCCGTTTCTTTCTTCGTTTCTCCGTTTCTTTGTTCGTTTCACCATTTATTTCTTCGTTTCTCCATTTATTTCTCCGTTTCTCCGTTTATTTCTCCGTTTCTCCATTTATTTCTCCGATTCTCCGTTTCTTTCTTCGTTTCTCCGTTTCTTTCTTCGTTTCTCCGTTTCTTTCATCATTTCTTCGTTTCTCCATTTCTTTCTTCTTATCTCCGTTTCTTTCTTCGTTTCTCCGTTTCTTTCTTCGTTTCTCCATTTATTTCTCCGTTTCTCCATTTATTTCTCCGTTTCTCCATTTATTTCTCCGTTTCTCCATTTATTTCTCCGTTTCTCCGTTTCTTTCTTCGTTTCTCCGTTTCTTTCTCCGTTTCTCCGTTTCTTACTTCGTTTCTCCGTTTCATTCTTCGTTTCTCCGTTTATTTCTTCGTTTCTCCATTTATTTCTCCGATTCTCCGTTTCTTTCTTCGTTTCTCCGTTTATTTCATCGTTTCTCCATTTATTTCTCCGTTTCTCCGTTTCTTTCTTCGTTTCTCCGTTTCTTTGTCCGTTTCCCCGTTTCTTTGCTCGTTTCTCCGTTTCCTTGTTCGTTTCTCCGTTTATTTCTTCGTTTCTCCATTTATTTCTCCGTTTCTCCGTTTCTTTGTTCGTTTCTCCGTTTCTTTGTTCGTTTCTCCGTTTCTTTCTTCGTTTCTCCGCTTCTTTCATCGTTTCTCCGTTTCTTTCTTCGTTTCTCCGTTTCTTTCTTCGTTTCTCCGTTTCTTTCTTCGTTTCTCCGTTTCTTTCTTCGTATCTCCGTTTCTTTCTTCGTTTCTCCGTTTCTTTCTTCGTTTCTCCATTTATTTCTCCGATTCTCCGTTTCTTTCTTCGTTGCTCCGTTTCTTTCTTCGTTTCTCCATTTATTTCTCCGATTCTCCGTTTCTTTCTTCGTTGCTCCGTTTCTTTGTTCGTTTCTCCGTTTCTTTGTTCGTTTCTCCGTTTCTTTCTTCGTTTCTCCGTTTCTTTGTTCGTTTCTCCGTTTCTTTCTCCGTTTCTCGGTCTATGTCTTCGTTTCTCCATTTATTTCTCCGATTCTCCGTTTCTTTCTTCGTCTCTCAGTTTCTTTCTTCGTTTCTACGTTTATTTCTTCGTTTCTCCATTTATTTCTCCGTTTCTGCCTTTCTTTCTTCCTTTCTCCGTTTCTTTTTTCGTTTCTCCGTTTCTTTCTTCGTTTCTGCGTTTCTTTCTCCGTTTCCCGGTTTATTCCTTCGTTCCTCCATTTACTTCTCCGATTCTCCGTTTCTTTCTTCGTTTCTCCGTTTCTTTCTTCGTTTCTCCGTTTCTTTCTTCGTTTCTCCGTTTCTTTGTTCGTTTCTCCGTTTCTTTCTCCGATTCTCCGTTTCTTTCTTCGTTTCTCAGTTTCTTTCTTCGTTTCTCCGTTTCTTTCTTCGTTTCTTCGTTTCTTTCTTCATTTCTTCGTTTCTTTCTTCGTTTCTCCGTTTCTTCCTTCGTTTCATCGTTTCTCCGTTTCTCCGTTTCTCCGTTTCGATTATATGATTATAATATTTATAATTTCTATTATAAATCGTTTGATCTGTAGTTAAATTAGACACCGATACTCTAAATACATATTTAATATATTTTTTAATCTCTTTAGTCTCCAGAAGAATTTTATTTATACTATTTACTATATATAATAATTTACACAGAATCGGAAATAAATCTAATTATTTATTTATAATAATTTTTTTTTTTTTCACTTATCTTAAAAGTTGGGATGTACTCTTTAAATGTTCGATTCATTTCTTTAATTTATTCATTAAATTGAATTAATCTATTCTTTATAATAACTTTAGTAAAATTAATCCCTATAATTATTATAGAACTCATATTAAAATTTAATAATAAAGTTTATTTTATTTGCCTAATTAATGTAATTATTGCTCCTATCATTTGCTTAAACAAAAAAATCAATCATAATTATTATAGGATAGTCATCTGTTATACAAACATCTATTATAGTTATTTTATTAATAATTAACAAAAATACATTTTTAACATATTTCATTTTATATTCAATAATTTCCTTAATTTTAATTTTTATATTTAAAATAATGAAGATTAACTCTTGTTCCTTATTTAATATATTAACCTCTAATAAGAGAAAAATTATTTTACACTCAATAATTATTATGTACACAAATTTCCCACCTATAGCACTCTTTATACTGAAATAAATCTTCCTAGAAACATTAATAAATTCAAGAATAAAATTTACTGTGGAAGGTTTAATTTTACATTTATTCGAAAGATGAAACATACAAAAGTTTGTACAAAAGTATTTATTTATTTTATCGCACGGTAGGGAATATCATACAAATGGAAATACTTATCTCTAATGTCGGTAAATTGTACTTGTCGCGCCATCTATTTGTGGAAATTAGAACAATTCCTCGACAAACTTGAGCGTTTCACCGCCAGGTGTTTTCACCCCTTAAGTGTAGTTTAACCCTTTCTCCAATAGATGGCAACCCATGTAATTACCACGTTACAGGGATTTGTAATTGCGGGTTCAGAATATATTTGCATACATACAAACTATAATTCCGATATGTAGCGAAATATTCATTTATTTTATCGCACGGTTTCTTCGATTGTATTTGTTCGATCTAACCAAATACTTCAAGACATTGTTGGCTTTATAGCCATTATTTATACCGGAACATTGTGAAAAATGGTTTAATCTACGGTCCAACGACGGTTGTTAATTATTATGATAAATAAACGTCAAGATATTGCGAAATCTGCGAAGGCGAACGGTTTCGGTGAATGTTTGTTCATTTCCGCCATTGTTACTAACATTTATGTATGTTCCCAATATTAATCGAACAATGTGCATCCTATTTATGCATTGAAAATGATTAAGTACCTCACCGAAATTAATTTGGATCGAGATTCAAAGTAAAACGTGTTTCGTAAAGTTTTATGGCAGGGAAAGTAACAATTGTTTATTAAATACATCAATTTAACATTTGCTTAATTCTTATAATTTACACAATACGCGTAGTGGTTGCATTTTTTATTTAAAAGCGCTGAAATTCAATTAATCGCTTTTCTAGATACAACAATCATAGCGATGAACGCTTGTGAATCGATCATCGATACGTGTAACCTTGAGAATGTCAGTTTGATCTCAACGAAAAATTCCATCGCGAGCAATGAATATTTCGATGAAATGATATTTTAAGCCTTTATTTATACTAGGGCATTGTTAATAATTATTTAAACTATGGTACTACGACAATTGTTAATAATTATGATAAATAAACATCAAGATATTGCAAAATCTGCGAAGGCGAATAGTTTCGGTGAATGTTTATTCATTTCCGCGAGTTTTACTAACATTCATGCATGTTCCCAATATTAATCGAACAATGTTCATCTTATTGATGCATTACAAATGATTAAGAACTTATAGAAATTAATTTTGATCGAGCTTCGATGTAAAGAGATGATTCTTAAAGTTTTAAAATGAAAAGTGAAGTAATTTATTACTATAATTTGATTTAAGAAATCAATTCTTTTGTCAGACATCTAATGATTTGATTTAATTAAATATTATATGAGTAGGTTAAAATTTAATTTTGGTTGTTAATTCAATTAATAAAGTTTGAATAATTAGTTATTTCCACAACAATTGGCATAAATCTGTGATTAGCTCCGCAGATTTCAGAACATTGTCCGAAAAATACTCCAGGTCGATTAGTAATTAAATTTATTTGGTTAATTCGCCCTGGTACTGAGTCTATTTTTAAGCCTAAAGACGGAACAGTTCAAGAGTGAATTACGTCGTTTGATGTTGTTAATATTCGAATTAGTGTATTAGATGGAATAATTATTCGATTATCTACGTCTAGGAGACGAAAAATGTAAATATTATTTAAATCTTTATCTATATAGGAGTCAAAATTTAAATTATTAAATTCTGGGTATTCATAGGATCAATATCATTGGTGCCCAATTGATTTGATTGTTAAGTATACGGGTATTCATAGTTCATCAATAAAATATAGGGTTTTTAAAGAAGGAAGTGCAATTACTCCTAAAATTATTATTGGGAGTAAAGTTCATACAATTTCAATATGATGATTTTTAAGTAAAAATCGATTGATAAATTTATTGGTAAAAATATCTAATATAATTATTAGAGTTAATGAAGAGATTATAATTATTATAATTATTGTGAAGTTGTGAAAAAGATTTAAATTATCGGCATATGGCGAATTGGGGTCTTGGAAATTAATTATTTTTCAATGGGACATTTTTAATAAAAATATTAAATTTTATAAATGAATCTTAAATTCATGTACTAATCTGCCATATTAAGATTTGTTTTTAATAATTAGAGGAATAGAGAGGAATGAGTGGTCTTTTGGGGAAAAGTTTTGAGGTCATTCTAGTGATGATTGATTAAATTTAAATATAGCTAGACGTTTAGTTATAAATCTCTCCAATATAATAAACAAGAGTAAAATTATTCTTTTGAATGAAATTATTGAGCCAATAGATGATAATAAATTTTCACAGTAGTAGGAATCCGGGTAATCTGAATAACGTCGAGGTATTCCTATCATTCCTAAAAAATGCTGAAGGAAAAAAGTTATATTTACCCCAATAAATATTATATAAAATTGAGTTTTAAGATAAAATTGATTTAGGGTAAATCCTGTGAATAAAGGGAATCAATGAATTAATGAAGCAATAATAGAAAATACTGCTCCTATTGACAGTACATAGTGGAAATGAGAGACAACATAGTATGTATCATGTAGTATAATATCAATAGATGAGTTTGATAATATAATTCCTGTTAATCCTCCTATTGTAAATAAAAAAATAAAGCCAAATTATCAAATAATAGAAGGATTAATAATAAGTTTTGACCCGTAGTACGTAGCTAGTCATCTAAATACTTTGATTCCTGTGGGAATTGCAATGATTATAGTTGCCGAAGTGAAATAAGCTCGTGTGTCTACATCTAAGCCTACTGTGAATATGTGATGTGCTCACACAATAAATCCTAGAAATCCAATTCCGAGTATTGCATAAACTATCCCTAGGTTCCCAAAAGTTTCCTTTTTCCCTCTTTCATTGAAAATGACATGGGAGATTAATCCAAACCCGGGTAAAATTAAAATATAGACTTCAGGATGCTCAAAAAATCAAAATAAATGTTGAAATAAAATTGGGTCCCCTCCCCCAGTAGGATCAAAGAAGGAAGTATTTAAATTTCGGTCTGTTAATAACATAGTAATAGCTCCGGCTAATACAGGTAGTGAGAGAAGAAGCAAAATTGTAGTAATTAATACTGACCAAGCAAATAAGGATATTTGATCGAATTTTAAAGCATTATTTTTTATTTTAAGAATTGTAACAATAAAATTAATTGATCCCATAATTGAAGAGATACTTGCAATATGCAAAGAAATAATTGTTAAGTCTATAGATGAAGATGGGTGATAAAGATTTGATGACAAAGGAGGGTAGATTGTTCATCCAGTTCCCGAGCCTGGGAATAATAGTGTTGTAAGAATTAAAAGTAATAATGAAGGGGGGATTAGTCACAATCTTATATTATTTATTCGGGGAAATGCTGTATCAGGGGATCCAATTATTAAGGGAATTATTCAGTTTCCGAATCCTCCGATTATAAATGGTAAAACTATAAAAAAAATTATTACAAAAGCATGTGATGTTACAATTGAGTTATAAATTTGGTCGATATTAATTCAAGTTCCTGGCCTATTTAATTCTATTCGAATTAGTATCCTTAAAGAAGAATCAATTATACCAGATCATATAGCTGATATGAAATATAATATCCCAATATTTTTGTGATTTGTTGAATACATATATTAATTATGCTAAAAATTAATATAACCAGTAGATCATAAATATAAATATAAATATTAAAAAAGTTATAAATAGATAATAGTTTAGAAAATTAAGGTTAATTTAGTTATATATTTTTTATTTAATTGAAGGGAAAAAATATAAGAAGGATATATTTAAATAATTTCATGATGTAATTAATCTTATAAAAAGATGTACAATTATTAAAGGTATAAATTTTATTCTTGAATTTATTAATGTTTCTAGGACGATTCATTTCAGTATAAAGAGTGCTATAGGTGGGAAATTTGTGTACATAATAATTATTGAGTATAAAATAATTTTTCTTTTATTAGAGGTTAATATATTAAATAAGGAAGAAGAATTAATCTTTATTATTTTAAATATACAAATTAAAATTGAAGAAATTATTGAATATAAAATGAAATATGTTAAAAATGTATTTTTGATAATTATTAATAAAATAACTATAACAGATGTTTGTATAACAGATGAATATCCTATAATTATTTCGATTGATTTTTTATTTAAGCAAATGATAGGGGCAATAATTACATTAATTAGGCAAATAAAATAAATTTCATTATTAAATTTTAATACGAGTTCTATAATAATTATAGGGATTAATTTTATTAAAGTTATTATAAAGAATAGATTAATTCAATTTAATGAATAAATTAAAGAAATGAATCGACCAATTAAAGAGTACATCCCAATTTTTAAAATAAATGATTAAAAAATAATTATTATAAATAAATAATTAGATTTATTTCCGATTCTGTGTAAATTATTATATACAGTAAATATGATAAAGAAAATTCTTCTGGAGGCTAAAGAGATTAAAAAATATATTAAATATGTATTTAGAGTATTAGTGTATAATTTAACTATAGCTCAAATGATTTATAATAGAAATTATAACTATTACAATCATTTAATCGAAACGGAGAAACGGAGAAACGGAGAAACGGAGAAACGAAGGAACGAAGGAAGAAACGGAGAAACGAAGAGAGAAACGGAGAAACGAAGAAAGAAACGGAGAAACGAAGAAAGAAACGGAGAAACGAAGAAATAAATGGAGAAACGAAGAAACAAACGGAGAAACGAAGAAAGAAACGGAGAAACGAAGAAAGAAACGAAGAAACGAAGAATGAAACGGAGAATCGGAGAAATAAATGGAAAAACGAACAGAAAACGGTGAAACGGAGAAACGGAGAAATGGAAAAACCGAGAAACGGAGAAACGGAGAAACCGAGAAACGCAGAAACCGAGAGACGGAGAAACGGAGAAACCGAGAATCGGAGAAACGAAGATACGAAGAAACGGCGAAACGGAGAAACGGATAAACCGAGAAACGGAGAAACGGAGAAACAGAGAAACCGAGAAACGGAGAAACGGAGAAACCGAGAAACGGAGAAACGAAGAATCGGAGAAACCGAGAATCGGAGAAACCAAGAAACGGAGAAACCGAGAAACGGAGAAACGGAGAAACCGAGAAACGGAGAAACCGAGAAACGGAGAAACCGAGAAACGGAAAAACGTTTCTTTGTTCGTTTCTCCGTTTCTTTGTTCGTTTCTCCGTTTCTTTGTTCGTTTCTCCGTTTCTTTGTTCGTTTCTCCGTTTCTTTGTTCGTTTCTCCGTTTCTTTGTTCGTTTCTCCGTTTCTTTGTTCGTTTCTCCGTTTCTTTCTTCGTATCTCCGTTTCTTTGTTCGTTTCTCCGTTTCTTTGTTCGTTTCTCCGTTTCTTTCTTCGTTTCTCAGTTTCTTTCTTCGTTTCTCAGTTTCTTTGATCGTTTCTCCGTTTCTTTCTTCGTTTCTCAGTTTCTTTCTTCGTTTCTCCATTTCTTTCTTCGTTTCTCCGTTTCTTTGTTCGTTTCTCCGTTTCTTTGTTCGTTTCTCCGTTTCATTGTTCGTTTCTCCGTTTCTTTCTTCGTTTCTGCGTTTCCTTTTTCGTTTCTCCGTTTCTTTCTTCGTTTCCCGTTTCTTTGTTCGTTTCTCCGTTTGTTCGTTTCTCCGTTTCTTTCTTCGTTTCTCCGTTTCTTTCTTCGTTTCTCCGTTTCTTTCTTCGTTTCTCCGTTTCTTTGTTCGTTTCTTCGTTTCTTTGTTCGTTTCTCCGTTTCATTGTTCGTTTCTCCGTTTCTTTCTTCGTTTCTGCGTTTCCTTTTTCGTTTCTCCGTTTCTTTCTTCGTTTCCCGTTTCTTTGTTCGTTTCTCCGTTTGTTCGTTTCTCCGTTTCTTTCTTCGTTTCTCCGTTTCTTTCTTCGTTTCTCCGTTTCTTTCTTCGTTTCTCCGTTTCTTTGTTCGTTTATCCATTTATTTCTCCGTTTCTTTCTTCGTTTCTCGGTTTATTTCTTCGTTTCTCCACTTATTTCGCCGTTTCTCCGTTTCTTTGTTCGTTTCTCCGTTTCTTTCTTCGTATCTCTGTTTCTTTCTTCGTTTCTCCGTTTCTTTCTTCGTTTCTCCGATTCTTTCGTCGTTTCTCCGTTTCTATCTTCGTTTCTCCGTTTCCTTGTTCGTTTCTCCGTTTCCTTCTTCGTTTCTCCGTTTCTTACTTCGCTTCTCCGTTTCTTTCTTCGTTTCTCCGTTTATTTCTTCGTTTCTCCATTTATTTCTCCGTTTCTCCGTTTCTTTCTTCGTTTCTCCGTTTCTTTGATCGTTTCTCCGTTTCTTTCTTCGTTTCTCCGTTTCTTTCTTCGTTCCTCCGTTTATTTGTTCGTTTCTCCGTTTCTTTGTTCGTTTCTCCGTTTCTTTGTTCGTTTCTCCGTTTCTTTCTTCGTATCTCCGTTTCTTTGTTCGTTTCTCCGTTTCTTTGTTCGTTTCTCCGTTTCTTTCTTCGTTTCTCAGTTTCTTTCTTCGTTTCTCAGTTTCTTTGATCGTTTCTCCGTTTCTTTCTTCGTTTCTCAGTTTCTTTCTTCGTTTCTCCATTTCTTTCTTCGTTTCTCCGTTTCTTTCTTCGTTTCTCCGTTTCTTTCTTCGTTTCTCCGTTTCTTTCTTCGTTTCTCCGTTTCTTTCTTCGTTTCTCCGTTTATTTGTTCGTTCCTCCGTTTATTTGTTCGTTTCTCCGTTTCTTTGTTCGTTTCTGCGTTTCTTTGTTCGTTTCTCCGTTTCTTTCTTCGTTTCTCCGTTTCTTTCTTCGTTTCTCCGTCTCTTTGTTCGTTTCTCCGTTTCTTTCTCCGTTTCTCGGTCTATTTCTTCGTTTCTGCATTTATTTCTCCGATTCTCCGTTTCTGTCTTCGTTTCTCAGTTTCTTTCTTCGTTTCTCCGTTTCTTTCTTCGTTTCTCCGTTTCTTTCTTCGTTTCTCCGTTTCTTTCTTCGTTTCTCCGTTTCTTCCTTCGTTTCTCCGTTTCTCTCTTCGTTTCTCCGTTTCTTTCTTCGTTTCTCCGTTTATTTCTTCGTTTCTCCATTTATTTCTTCGTTTCTCCATTTATTTCTCCGTTTCTCCGTTTCTTTCTTCGTTTCTCCGTTTCTTTCTTCGTTTCTCCGTTTCTTTCTTCGTTTCTCCGTTTCTTTATCCGTTTCTCCGTTTATTTCTTCGTTTCTCCGTTAATTTCTTCGTTTCTCCATTTATTTCTCCGTTCCTCCGTGTCTTTCTTCGTTTCTCCGTTTCTTTGATCGTTTCTCCGTTTCTTTCTACGTTTCTCCGTTTCTTTCTTCGTTACTCTGTTTCTTTGTCCGTTTCTCCGTTTCTTTTTCCGTTTCTCGGTTTATTTCTTCGTTTCTCCATTTATTTCTTCGTTTCTTTCTTCGTTTCTTCGTTTCTTTCTTCGTTTCTCCGTTTCTTTCTCCGTTTCTCCGGTTCTTTCTTCGTTTCTCCATTTTTTTCTCCGTTTCTCCGTTTCTTTCTCCGTTTTTCCGTTTCTTTCTTCGTTTCTCCGTTTCTTTGTTTGTTTCTCCGTTTTTTTCTTCGTTTCTCCGTTTATTTCTTCGTGTCTCCATTTATTTCTCCTTTTCTCCGTTTCTTTCTTCGTTTCTCCGTTTCCTTCTTCGTTTCTCCGTTTGTTTCTTCGATTCTCCGTTTATTTCTTCGTTTCTCCGTTTCTTTCTTCGTTTCGCCATTTATTTCTTCGTTTCTCCATTTATTTGTCCGTTTCTCCGTTTCTTTCTTCGATTCTCCGTTTCTTTCTTCATTTCTCCGTTTCTTTCTTCGCTTCTCCGTTTCTTTCTTCGTTTCGCCGTTTCGTTCTTCGTTTCTCCGTTTATTTCTTCGTTTCTCCATTTATTTCTCCGTTTCTCCGTTTGTTTCTTCGTTTCTCCGATTCTTTGTTCGTTTCTCAGTTTCTTTCTTCGTTTCTCCGTTTCTTTCTTCGTTTCTCCGTTTCTTTCTTCGTTTCTCCGTTTCTTTCTTCGTTTCTCCGTTTCTTCCTTCGTTTCTCCGTTTCTCTCTTCGTTTCTCCGTTTCTTTCTTCGTTTCTCCGTTTATTTCTTCGTTTCTCCATTTATTTCTTCGTTTCTCCATTTATTTCTCCGTTTCTCCGTTTCTTTGTTCGTTTCTCCGTTTCTCTCTTCGTATCTCCGTTTCATTCTTCGTTTCTCCGTTTCTTTCTTCGTTTCTCCGTTTCTTTCTTCGTTTCTCCGTTTCTTTCTTCGTTTCTCCGTTTCTTTATCCGTTTCTCCGTTTATTTCTTCGTTTCTCCGTTTCCTTCTTCGTTTCTCCGTTTGTTTCTTCGATTCTCCGTTTATTTCTTCGTTTCTCCGTTTCTTTCTTCGTTTCGCCATTTATTTCTTCGTTTCTCCATTTATTTCTCCGTTTCTCCGTTTGTTTCTTCGTTTCTCCGATTCTTTGTTCGTTTCTCAGTTTCTTTCTTCATTTCTCCGTTTCTTTCTTCGTTTCTCCGTTTCTTTCTTCGTTTCACCGTTTCGTTCTTCGTTTCTCCGTTTATTTCTTCGTATCTCCATTTATTTCTCCGTTTCTCCGTTTCTTTCTTCGTTTCTCCGTTTCTTTGTTCGTTTCTCCGTTTCATTGTTCGTTTCTCCATTTATTTCTCCGTTTCTCAGTTTCTTTCTTCGCTTCTCCGTTTCTTTCTTCGTTTCTCCGTTTCTTTCTTCGTTTCTCCGTTTCTTTCTTCGTTTCTGCGTTTCTTTCTTCGTCTCTCCGATTCTTTCTTCGTTTCTCCGTTTCTTCCTTCGTTTCTGCGTTTCTTTGTTCGTTTCTCCGTTTCTTTGTTCGTTTCTCCGTTTCTTTGTTCGTTTCTCCGTTTCTTTCTTTGTTTCTCCGTTTCTTTCTTCGTTTCTCCGTTTATTTCTTCGTTTCTCCATTTATTTCTCCGTTTCTCCGTTTCTTTGTTCGTCTCTCCGTTTCTTTCTTCGTTTCTCCGTTTCTTTCTTCGTTTCTTCGTTTATTTCTCCGTTTCTCAGTTTCTTTCTTCGCTTCTCCGTTTCTTTCTTCGTTTCTCCGTTTCTTTCTTCGTTTCTCCGTTTCTTTCTTCGTTTCTGCGTTTCTTTCTTCGTCTCTCCGATTCTTTCTTCGTTTCTCCGTTTCTTCCTTCGTTTCTGCGTTTCTTTGTTCGTTTCTCCGTTTCCTTCTTCGTTTCTCCGTTTCTTTCTTCGTTTCTCCGTTTGCTTGTTCGTTTCTCCATTTACTTCTTCGTTTCTCCATTTATTTCACCGTTTCTGCGTATCTTTCTTCGTTTCTCCGTTTCTTTCTTCGTTTCTCCGTTTCTTTCTTCGTTTCTCCGTTTCTTTCTTCGTTTCTCCGTTTCTTTCTTCGTTTCCCCGTTTCTTTTTTCGTTTCTCCGTTTCTTTCTACGTTTCTCCGTTTCTTTCTTCGTTACTCCGTTTCTTTGTCCGTTTCTCCGTTTCTTTTTCCGTTTCTCGGTTTATTTCTTCGTTTCTCCATTTATTTCTCCGTTTCTCCGTTTCTTTCTTCGTTTCTCCGTTTCTTTGTTCGTTTCTCCGTTTCATTGTTCGTTTCTTCTTTTCTTTCTTCGTTTCTTTGTTCGTTTCTCCCTTTCTTTGTTCGTTTCTCCGTTTCTTTCTTCGTTTGTCCGTTTCTTGGTTCGTTTCTCCGTTTCTCTCTTCGTTTCTCGGTTTATTCCTTCGTTTCTCCATTTATTTCTCCGATTCTCCGTTTCTTTCTTCGTTTCTCAGTTTCTTTCTTCGTTTCTCCGTTTCTTTCTTCGTTTCTCCATTTATTTCTCCGTTTCTCCGTTTCTTTCTTCGTTACTCAGGTTCTTTCTTCGTTTCTCCGTGTCTTTCTTCGTTTCTCCGTTTCTTTCTTCGTTTCTCCGTTTCTTCCTTCGTTTCTCCGATTCTTTGTTCGTTTCTCCGTTTCTTTCTTCGTTTCTCCATTTATTTCTTCGTTTCTCCATTTATTTCTCCGTTTCTCAGTTTCTTTCTTCGCTTCTCCGTTTCTTTCTTCGTTTCTCCGTTTCTTTCTTCGTTTCTCCGTTTCTTTCTTCGTTTCTGCGTTTCTTTCTTCGTCTCTCCGATTCTTTCTTCGTTTCTCCGTTTCTTCCTTCGTTTCTGCGTTTCTTTCTTCGTTTTTCCGATACTTCGTTCGTTTCTCCGTTTCTTTGTTCGTTTCTCCGTTTCATTGTTCGTTTCTCCGTTTCTATGTACGTTTCTCCGTTTCTTTCTTTGTTTCTCCGTTTCTTTCTTCGTTTCTCCGTTTATTTCTTCGTTTCTCCATTTATTTCTCCGTTTCTCCGTTTCTTTGTTCGCTTCTCCGTTTCTTTCTTCGTTTCTCCGTTTCTTTCTTCGTTTCTCCGTTTCTTTCTTCGTTTCTCCGTTTCTTTCTTCGTTTCTCCGTTTATTTCTTCGTTTCTCCGTTTCTTTCTTCGCTTCTCCGTTTCTTTCTTCGTTTATCCGTTTCGTTCTTCGTTTCTCCGTTTATTTCTTCGTTTCTCCATTTATTTCTCAGTTTCTCCGTTTCTTTCTTCGTTTCTCCGTTTATTTCTTCGCTTGTACATTTATTTCTCCGTTTCTCCGTTTCTTTCTTCGTTTCTCCGTTTCTTTGTTCGTTTCTCCGTTTCTTTTTCCGTTTGTCGGTTTATTTCTTCGCTTCTCCATTTATTTCTCCGTTTCTTTCTTCGTTTCTCCGTTTCTTTCTTCGTTTCTCCGTTTCTTTCTTCGTTTCTCCGTTTATTTCTTCGTTTCTCCATTTATCTCGCCGTTCCTCCGTTTCCTTGTTCGTTTCTCCGTTTCCTTCTTCGTTTCTCCGTTTCTTACTTCGCTTCTCCGTTTCTTTCTTCGTTTCTCCGTTTATTTCTTCGTTTCTCCATTTATTTCTCCGTTTCTCCGTTTCTTTCTTCGTTTCTCCGTTTCTTTGATCGTTTCTCCGTTTCTTTCTTCGTTTCTCCGTTTCTTTCTTCGTTCCTCCGTTTATTTGTTCGTTTCTCCGTTTCTTTGTTCGTTTCTCCGTTTCTTTGTTCGTTTCTCCGTTTCTTTCTTCGTATCTCCGTTTCTTTGTTCGTTTCTCAGTTTCTTTGTTCGTTTCTCCGTTTCTTTCTTCCTTTCTCAGTTTCTTTCTTCGTTTCTCAGTTTCTTTGATCGTTTCTCCGTTTCTTTCTTCGTTTCTCAGTTTCTTTCTTCGTTTCTCCATTTCTTTCTTCGTTTCTCCGTTTCTTTCTTCGTTTCTACGTTTCTTTCTTCGTTTCTCCGTTTCTTTCTTCGTTTCTCCGTTTCTTTCTTCGTTTCTCCGTTTATTTGTTCGTTTCTCCGTTTCTTTGTTCGTTTCTCCGTTTCTTTGTTCGTTTCTCCGTTTCTTTTTTCGTTTCTCCGTTTCTTTCTTCGTTTCTCCGTTTCTTTGTTCGTTTCTCCATTTATTTCTCTGTTTCTTTCTTCGTTTCTCCGTTTCGTACTTCGTTTCTCCGTTTCTTTCTTCGTTTCTCCGTTTATTTCTCCGTTTCTCCGTTTCTTTCTTCGTTTCTCCGTTTTTTCTTCGTTTCTCCACTTATGTCTCCTTTTCCCCGTTTCTTTCTCCGATTCTCCGTTTCTTTCTTCGTTTCTCAGTTTCTTTCTTCGTTTCTTTCTTCGTTTCTCCGTTTCTTTCTTCGTTTCTCCGTTTCTTTCCTCGTTTCTCCGTTTCTCTCTTCGTTTCTCCGTTTCTTTGTTCGTTTCTCCGTTTATTTCTTCGTTTCTCCAATTATTTCTCCGTTTCTCCGTTTCTTTGTTCGTTTCTCCGTTTCTTTCTTCGTATCTCCGTTTCTTTCCTCGTTTCTCCGTTTCTTTCTTCGTTTCTCCGTTTCTTTCTTCGTTTCTCCGACTCTTTGTTCGTTTCTCCGTTTCTTTCTCCGTTTCTCGGTCTATTTCTTCGTTTCTCCATTTATTTCTCCGATTCTCCGTTTCTGTCTTCGTTTCTCAGTTTCTTTCTTCGTTTCTCCGTTTCTTTCTTCGTTTCTCCGTTTCTTTCTTCGTTTCTCCGTTTCTTTCTTCGTTTCTCCGTTTCTTCCTTCGTTTCTCCGTTTCTCTCTTCGTTTCTCCGTTTCTTTCTTCGTTTCTCAGTTTCTTTCTTCGTTTCTCCGTTTCTTTCTTCGTTTCTCCGTTTCTTTGTTCGTTTCTCAGTTTCTTTGTTCGTTTCTCCGTTTCTTTCTTCGTTTCTCAGTTTCTTTCTTCGTTTCTCAGTTTCTTTGATCGTTTCTCCGTTTCTTTCTTCGTTTCTCCGTTTCTTTCTTCGTATCTCCGTTTCTTTCCTCGTTTCTCCGTTTCTTTCTGCGTTTCTCCGTTTGTTTCTTCGTTTCTCCGACTCTTTGTTCGTTTCTCCGTTTCTTTCTCCGTTTCTCGGTCTATTTCTTCGTTTCTCCATTTATTTCTCCGATTCTCCGTTTCTGTCTTCGTTTCTCAGTTTCTTTCTTCGTTTCTCCGTTTCTTTCTTCGTTTCTCCGTTTCTTTCCTCGTTTCTCCGTTTCTCTCTTCGTTTCTCCGTTTCTTTGTTCGTTTCTCCGTTTATTTCTTCGTTTCTCCAACTATTTCTCCGTTTCTCCGTTTCTTTGTTCGTTTCTCCGTTTCTTTCTTCGTATCTCCGTTTCTTTCCTCGTTTCTCCGTTTCTTTCTTCGTTTCTCCGTTTCTTTCTTCGTTTCTCCGACTCTTTGTTCGTTTCTCCGTTTCTTTCTCCGTTTCTCGGTCTATTTCTTCGTTTCTCCATTTATTTCTCCGATTCTCCGTTTCTGTCTTCGTTTCTCAGTTTCTTTCTTCGTTTCTCCGTTTCTTTCTTCGTTTCTCCGTTTCTTTCTTCGTTTCTCCGTTTCTTTCTTCGTTTCTCCGTTTCTTCCTTCGTTTCTCCGTTTCTCTCTTCGTTTCTCCGTTTCTTTCTTCGTTTCTCCGTTTCTTTCTTCGTTTCTCCGTTTCTTTGTTCGTTTCTCCGTTTATTTCTTCGTTTCTCCAATTATTTCTCCGTTTCTCCGTTTCTTTGTTCGTTTCTCCGTTTCTTTCTTCGTATCTCCGTTTCTTTCCTCGTTTCTCCGTTTCTTTCTTCGTTACTCTGTTTCTTTGTCCGTTTCTCCGTTTCTTTTTCCGTTTCTCGGTTTATTTCTTCGTTTCTCCATTTATTTCTTCGATTCTTTCTTCGTTTCTTCGTTTCTTTCTTCGTTTCTCCGTTTCTTTCTCCGTTTCTCCGGTTCTTTCTTCGTTTCTCCATTTATTTCTCCGTTTCTCCGTTTCTTTCTCCGTTTTTCCGTTTCTTTCTTCGTTTCTCCGTTTCTTTGTTTGTTTCTCCGTTTTTTTCTTCGTTTCTGCGTTTCTTTCTTCGTTTCTCCATTTATTTCTCCTCTTCTCCGTTTCTTTCTTCGTTTCTCCGTTTCCTTCTTCGTTTCTCCGTTTGTTTCTTCGATTCTCCGTTTATTTCTTCGTTTCTCCGTTTCTTTCTTCGTTTCGCCATTTACTTCTTCGTTTCTCCATTTATTTGTCCGTTTCTCCGTTTCTTTCTTCGATTCTCCGTTTCTTTCTTCATTTCTCCGTTTCTTTCTTCGCTTCTCCGTTTCTTTCTTCGTTTCGCCGTTTCGTTCTTCGTTTCTCCGTTTATTTCTTCGTTTCTCCATTTATTTCTCCGTTTCTCCGTTTGTTTCTTCGTTTCTCCTTTTCTTTGATCGTTTCTCCGTATCTTTCTACGTTTCTCCGTTTCTTTTTCGTTACTCTGTTTCTTTGTCCGTTTCTCCGTTTCTTTTCCCATTTCTCGGTTTATTTCTTCGTTTCTCCATTCATTTCTTCGTTTCTTTCTTCGTTTCTTCGTTTCTTTCTTCGTTTCTCCGTTTCTTTCTTCGTTTCTCCGATTCTTTGTTCGTTTCTCAGTTTCTTTCTTCGTTTCTCCGTTTATTTCTTCGTTTCTCCATTTATTTCTTCGTTTCTCCATTTATTTCTCCGTTTCTCCGTTTCTTTCTTCGTTTCTCCGTTTCCTTCTTCGTTTCTCCGTTTGTTTCTTCGATTCTCCGTTCATTTCTTCGGTTCTCCGTTTCTTTCTTCGTTTCGCCGTTTATTTCTTCGTTTCTCCATTTATTTGTCCGTTTCTCCGTTTCTTTCTTCGTTTCTCCGTTTCTTTCTTCGTTTCTTCGTTTCTTTCTTCATTTCTCCGTTTCCTTCTTCGTTTCTCCGTTTCTTCCTTCGTTTCATCGTTTCTCCGTTTCTCCGTTTCTCGGTTTATTCCTTCGTTTCTCCATTTATTTCTCCGATTCTCCGTTTCTTTCTTCGTTTCTTCGTCTTTCATCGTTACTCCACTTCTTCCTCCGATTCTCCGTTTCTTTCTTCGTTTCTTCGTTTCTTTCTTCGTTTCTACGTTTCTTCCTTCGTTTCTCCGATTCTTTGTTCGTTTCTCCGTTTCTATCTTCGTTTCTCCGTTTATTTCTTCGTTTCTCCATTTATTTCTCCGTTTCTCCGTTTCTTTCTTCGTTTCTCCGTTTCTTTGTTTGTTTCTGCGTTTCTTTCTTCGTTTCTACGTTTATTTCTTCGTTTCTCCATTTATTTCCTCGTTTCTCCGTTTCTTTCTTCGTTTCTCCGTTTCTTTCTTCGTTTCTCCGTTTATTTCTTCGTTTCTCCGTTTCTTCCTTCGTTTCTCCGTTTCTCTCTTCGTTTCTCCGTTTCTTTCTTCGTTTCTCCGTTTATTTCTTCGTTTCTCCATTTATTTCTTCGTTTCTCCATTTATTTCTCCGTTTCTCCGTTTCTTTCTTCGTTACTCCGGTTCTTTCTTCGTTTCTCCGTTTCTTTCTTCGTTTCTCCGTTTCTTTCTTCGTCTCTCCGTTTCTTCCTTCGTTTCTCCGATTCTTTGTTCGTTTCTCCGATTCTTTCTTCGTTTCTTCGTTTCTTTCTTCGTTTCTTCATTTCTTTCTTCGTTTCTCCGTTTCTTTCTTCGTTTCTCCGTTTGCTTGTTCGTTTCTCCATTTATTTCTTCGTTTCTCCATTTATTTCACCGTTTCTCCGTATCTCTCTTCGTTTCTCCATTTCTTTGTTCGTTTCTCCGTTTCTATCTCCGTTTCTCCGTTTCTTTCTTCGTTTCACCGTTTCTTTCTTCGTTTCCCCGTTTCTTTGTTCGTTTCTCCGTTTCTTTCTGCGTTTCATCGTTTCATTCTTCGTTACTCCATTTCTTTCTTCGTTTCTCCGTTTCTTTCCTCGTTTCACCGTCTATTTCTTCGTTTCTCCATTTATTTCTCCGTTTCTCCGTTTGTTTCTTCGTTTCTCCGTTTCTTTGTTCATTTCTCCGTTTCATTGTTCGTTTCTCCATTTCTTTCTTCGTTTCTCCGTTTCTTTGTACGTTTCTCCATTTCTTTCTTCGTATCTCCGTTTCTTTGTTCGCTTCTCCGTTTCTTTCTCCGTTTCTCGGTTTACTTCTTCGTTTCTCCGTTTCTCCGTTTCTTTCTTCGATTCTCCGTTTCTTTCTTCATTTCTCCGTTTCTTTCTTCGTTTCTCCGTTTCTTTCTTCGTTTCACCGTTTCGTTCTTCGTTTCTCCGTTTATTTCTTCGTATCTCCATTTATTTCTCCGTTTCTCCGTTTCTTTCTTCGTTTCTCCGTTTCTTTGTTCGTTTCTCCGTTTCATTGTTCGTTTCTTCTTTTCTTTCTTCGTTTCTCCGTTTCTTTGTTCGTTTCTCCCTTTCTATGTTCGTTTCTCCGTTTCTTTCTTCGTTTCTCTGTTTCTTTGTTCGTTTCTCCGTTTCTCACATCGTTTCTCGGTTTATTCCTTCGTTTCTCCGATTCTTTGTTCGTTTCTCCGTTTCTTTCTTCGTTTCTCCATTTATTTCTTCGTTTCTCCATTTATTTCTCCGTTTCTCAGTTTCTTTCTTCGCTTCTCCGTTTCTTGCTTCGTTTCTCCGTTTCTTTCTTCGTTTCTCCGTTTCTTTCTTCGTTTCTGCGTTTCTTTCTTCGTCTCTCCGATTCTTTCTTCGTTTCTCCGTTTCTTCCTTCGTTTCTGCGTTTCTTTGTTCGTTTCTCCGTTTCTTTGTTCGTTTCTCCGTTTCTTTGTTCGTTTCTCCGTTTCTTTCTTTGTTTCTCCGTTTCTTTCTTCGTTTCTCCGTTTATTTCTTCGTTTCTCCATTTATTTCTCCGTTTCTCCGTTTCTTTGTTCGTTTCTCCGTTTCTTTGTTCGTTTCTCCGTTTCTTTCTTCGTTTCTTCGTTTCTTTCATCGTTTCTTCATTTCCTTCTTCGTTTCTCCGTTTCTTTCTTCGTTTCTCCGTTTGCTTGTTCGTTTCTCCATTTACTTCTTCGTTTCTCCATTTATTTCACCGTTTCTGCGTATCTTTCTTCGTTTCTCCGTTTCTTTCTTCGTTTCTCCGTTTCTTTCTTCGTTTCTCCGTTTCTTTCTTCGTTTCTCCGTTTCTTTCTTCGTTTCCCCGTTTCTTTGTTCGTTTCTCCGTTTCTTTCTACGTTTCTCCGTTTCCTTCTTCGTTACTCCGTTTCTTTGTCCGTTTCTCCGTTTCTTTTTCCGTTTCTCGGTTTATTTCTTCGTTTCTCCATTTATTTCTCCGTTTCTCCGTTTCTTTCTTCGTTTCTCCGTTTCTTTGTTCGTTTCTCCGTTTCATTGTTCGTTTCTTCTTTTCTTTCTTCGTTTCTCCGTTTCTTTGTTCGTTTCTCCCTTTCTTTGTTCGTTTCTCCGTTTCTTTCTTCGTTTGTCCGTTTCTTGGTTCGTTTCTCCGTTTCTCTCTTCGTTTCTCGGTTTATTCCTTCGTTTCTCCATTTATTTCTCCGATTCTCCGTTTCTTTCTTCGTTTCTCCGTTTCTTTGTTCGTTTCTCCGTTTCTTTGTTCGTTTCTCCGTTTCTTTTTCCGTTTCTCGGTTTATTTCTTCGTTTCTCCATTTATTCCTCCGTTTCTTTCTTCGTTTCTCCGTTTCTTTCATCGTTTCTTCGTTTCTCCATTTCTTTCTTCTTATCTCCGTTTCTTTCTTCATTTCTCCGTTTCTTTCTTCGTTTCTCCATTTATTTCTCCGTTTCTCCATTTATTTCTCCGTTTCACCATTTATTTCTCCGTTTCTCCATTTATTTCTCCATTTCTCCGTTTCTTTCTTCGTTTCTCCGTTTCTTTCTCCGTTTCTCCGTTTCTTACTTCGTTTCTCCGTTTCCTTGTCCGTTTCTCCGTTTCTTTGCTCGTTTCTCCGTTTCTTTCTTCGTTTCTCCGTTTCTTTCTTCGTTTCTCCGTTTCTTTTTCCGTTTCTCGGTTTATTTCTTCGTTTCTCCATTTATTCCTCCGTTTCTTTCTTCGTTTCTCCGTTTCTTTCTTCGTTTCTCCGTTTCTTTCTTCGTTTCACCATTTATTTCTTCGTTTCTCTATTTATTTCACCGTTTCTCCGTTTATTTCTCCGTTTCTCCATTTATTTCTCCGATTCTCCGTTTCTTTCTTCGTTTCTCCGTTTCTTTCTTCGTTTCTACGTTTCTTTGTTCGTTTCTCCGTTTCTCTCTCCGTTTCTCGGTTTATTCCTTCGTTTCTCCATTTATTTCTCCGATTCTCCGTTTCTTTCTTCGTTTCTTCGTTCCTTTCTTCGTTTCTCCGTTTCTTTCTACGTTTCTCCGTTTCTTTCTTCGTTTCTCCGTTTCTTTCTTCGTTTCTTCGTTTCTTTCTTCGTTTCTCCGTTTCTTGGTCCGTTTCTCCTTTTCTTTGCTCGTTTCTCCGTTTCTTTCTTCGTTTCTCCGTTTCTTTGTTCGTTTCTCCGTTTCTTTGTTCGTATCTCCGTTTCTTTCTACGTTTCTCCGTTTCATTCTTCGTATCTCCGTTTCTTTCTTCGTTTCTCCGTTTCCTCATTCGTTTCTCCGTTTATTTCACCGTTTCTCGGTCTATTTCTTCGTTTCTCCATTTATTTCTCCGTTTCTCCGTTTCTTTCTTCGTTTCTCCGTTTCTTTGCCCGTTTCTCCGTTTCTTTGCTCGTTTCTCCGTTTCTTTCTTCGTTTCTCCGTTTCTTTGTTCGTTTCTCCATTTCTTTGTTCGTTTCTCCGTTTCTTTCTTCGTTTGTCCGTTTCTTGGTTCGTTTCTCCGTTTCTCTCTTCGTTTCTCGGTTTATTCCTTCGTTTCTCCATTTATTTCTCCATTTCGCCGTTTCTTTCTTCGTTTCTCCGTTTCTTTCTCCGTTTCTCCGTTTCTTACTTCGTTTCTCCGTTTCCTTGTCCGTTTCTCCGTTTCTTTGCTCGTTTCTCCGTTTCTTTCTTCGTTTCTCCGTTTCTTTCTTCGTTTCTCCGTTTCTTTTTCCGTTTCTCGGTTTATTTCTTCGTTTCTCCATTTATTCCTCCGTTTCTTTCTTCGTTTCTCCGTTTCTTTCTACGTTTCTCCGTTTCTTTCTTCGTTACTCCGTTTCTTTGTCCGTTTCTCCGTTTCTTTTTCCGTTTCTCGGTTTATTTCTTCGTTTCTCCATTTATTTCTCCGTTTCTCCGTTTCTTTCTTCGTTTCTCCGTTTCTTTGTTCGTTTCTCCGTTTCATTGTTCGTTTCTTCTTTTCTTTCTTCGTTTCTCCGTTTCTTTGTTCGTTTCTCCCTTTCTTTGTTCGTTTCTCCGTTTCTTTCTTCGTTTGTCCGTTTCTTGGTTCGTTTCTCCGTTTCTCTCTTCGTTTCTCGGTTTATTCCTTCGTTTCTCCATTTATTTCTCCGATTCTCCGTTTCTTTCTTCGTTTCTCCGTTTCTTTTCTTCGTTTCTCCGTTTCTTTGTTCGTTTCTCCGTTTCTTTTTCCGTTTCTCGGTTTATTTCTTCGTTTCTCCATTTATTCCTCCGTTTCTTTCTTCGTTTCTCCGTTTCTTTCATCGTTTCTTCGTTTCTCCATTTCTTTCTTCTTATCTCCGTTTCTTTCTTCATTTCTCCGTTTCTTTCTTCGTTTCTCCATTTATTTCTCCGTTTCTCCATTTATTTCTCCGTTTCTCCATTTATTTCTCCGTTTCTCCATTTATTTCTCCATTTCTCCGTTTCTTTCTTCGTTTCTCCGTTTCTTTCTCCGTTTCTCCGTTTCTTACTTCGTTTCTCCGTTTCCTTGTCCGTTTCTCCGTTTCTTTGCTCGTTTCTCCGTTTCTTTCTTCGTTTCTCCGTTTCTTTCTTCGTTTCTCCGTTTCTTTTTCCGTTTCTCGGTTTATTTCTTCGTTTCTCCATTTATTCCTCCGTTTCTTTCTTCGTTTCTCCGTTTCTTTCTTCGTTTCTCCGTTTCTTTCTTCGTTTCACCATTTATTTCTTCGTTTCTCTATTTATTTCACCGTTTCTCCGTTTATTTCTCCGTTTCTCCATTTATTTCTCCGATTCTCCGTTTCTTTCTTCGTTTCTCCGTTTCTTTCTTCGTTTCTACGTTTCTTTGTTCGTTTCTCCGTTTCTCTCTCCGTTTCTCGGTTTATTCCTTCGTTTCTCCATTTATTTCTCCGATTCTCCGTTTCTTTCTTCGTTTCTTCGTTTCTTTCTTCGTTTCTCCGTTTCTTTCTACGTTTCTCCGTTTCTTTCTTCGTTTCTCCGTTTCTTTCTTCGTTTCTTCGTTTCTTTCTTCGTTTCTCCGTTTCTTTGTCCGTTTCTACGTTTCTTTGCTCGTTTCTCCGTTTCTTTCTTCGTTTCTCCGTTTTTTTGTTCGTTTCTCCGTTTCTTTGTTCGTATCTCCGTTTCTTTCTACGTTTTTCCATTTCTTTCTTCGTATCTCCGTTTCTTTCTTCGTTTCTCCGTTTCCTCATTCGTTTCTCCGTTTATTTCACCGTTTCTCGGTCTATTTCTTCGTTTCTCCATTTATTTCTCCGTTTCTCCGTTTCTTTCTTCGTTTCTCCGTTTCTTTGTCCGTTTCTCCGTTTCTTTGCTCGTTTCTCCGTTTCTTTCTTCGTTTCTCCGTCTCTTTGTTCGTTTCTCCGTTTCTTTCTTCGTTTCTCCGTTTCTTTGTTCGTTTCACCATTTATTTCTTCGTTTCTCCATTTATTTCTCCGTTTCTCCGTTTATTTCTCCGTTTCTCCATTTATTTCTCCGATTCTCCGTTTCTTTCTTCGTTTCTCCGTTTCTTTCTTCGTTTCTCCGTTTCTTTCATCATTTCTTCGTTTCTCCATTTCTTTCTTCTTATCTCCGTTTCTTTCTTCGTTTCTCCGTTTCTTTCTTCGTTTCTCCATTTATTTCTCCGTTTCTCGGTTTATTCCTTCGTTTCTCCATTTATTTCTCCGATTCTCCGTTTCTTTCTTCGTTTCTTCGTTTCTTTCTTCGTTTCTCCGTTTCTTTCTACGTTTCTCCGTTTCTTTCTTCGTTTCTCCGTTTCTTTCTTCGTTTCTTCGTTTCTTTCTTCGTTTCTCCGTTTCTTTGTCCGTTTCTACGTTTCTTTGCTCGTTTCTCCGTTTCTTTCTTCGTTTCTCCGTTTTTTTGTTCGTTTCTCCGTTTCTTTGTTCGTATCTCCGTTTCTTTCTACGTTTTTCCATTTCTTTCTTCGTATCTCCGTTTCTTTCTTCGTTTCTCCGTTTCCTCATTCGTTTCTCCGTTTATTTCACCGTTTCTCGGTCTATTTCTTCGTTTCTCCATTTATTTCTCCGTTTCTCCGTTTCTTTCTTCGTTTCTCCGTTTCTTTGTCCGTTTCTCCGTTTCTTTGCTCGTTTCTCCGTTTCTTTCTTCGTTTCTCCGTTTCTTTGTTCGTTTCTCCGTTTCTTTCTTCGTTTCTCCGTTTCTTTGTTCGTTTCACCATTTATTTCTTCGTTTCTCCATTTATTTCTCCGTTTCTCCGTTTATTTCTCCGTTTCTCCATTTATTACTCCGATTCTCCGTTTCTTTCTTCGTTTCTCCGTTTCTTTCTTCGTTTCTCCGTTTCTTTCATCATTTCTTCGTTTCTCCATTTCTTTCTTCTTATCTCCGTTTCTTTCTTCGTTTCTCCGTTTCTTTCTTCGTTTCTCCATTTATTTCTCCGTTTCTCCATTTATTTCTCCGTTTCTCCATTTATTTCTCCGTTTCTCCATTTATTTCTCCGTTTCTCCGTTTCTTTCTTCGTTTCTCCGTTTCTTTCTCCGTTTCTCCGTTTCTTACTTCGTTTCTCCGTTTCTTTCTTCGATTCTCCGTTTATTTCTTCGTTTCTCCATTTATTTCTCCGATTCTCCGTTTCTTTCTTCGTTTCTCCGTTTATTTCATCGTTTCTCCATTTATTTCTCCGTTTCTCCGTTTCTTTCTTCGTTTCTCCGTTTCTTTGTCCGTTTCCCCGTTTCTTTGCTCGTTTCTCCGTTTCTTTCTTCGTTTCTCCGTTTCTTTGTTCGTTACTCCGTTTCTTTCTTCGTTTCTCCGTTTCTTTGTTCATTTCTCCGTTTCTTTTTCCGTTTCTCGGTTTATTTCTTCGTTTCTCCATTTATTCCTGCGTTTCTTTCTTCGTTTCTTCGTTTCTTTCTTCGTTACTCCGTTTCTTTCTTCGTTTCTCCGTTTCTTTCTTCGTTTCTTCGTTTCTTTCTTCGTTTCACCATTTATTTCTTCGTTTCTCCATTTATTTCTCCGTTTCTCCGTTTTTCTCTTCGTTTCTCCGTTTCTTTCTCCGTTTCTCCGTTTCTTACTTCGTTTCTCCGTTTCTTTCTTCGTTTCTCCGTTTATTTCTTCGTTTCTCCATTTATTTCTCCGATTCTCCGTTTCTTTCTTCGTTTCTCCGTTTATTTCTTCGTTTCTCCATTTATTTCTCCGTTTCTCCGTTTCTTTCTTCGTTTCTCCGTTTCATTGTCCGTTTCTCCGTTTCTTTGCTCGTTTCTCCGTTTCTTTCTTCGTTTCTCCGTTTCTTTCTTCGTTCCTCCGTTTCTTTCTTCGTTTCTCCGTTTCTTTCTTCGTTTCTCCGTTTCTTTGTTCGTTTCTCCGTTTCTTTTTCCGTTTCTCGGTTTATTTCTTCGTTTCTCCATTTATTCCTCCGTTTCTTTCTTCGTTTCTGCGTTCCTTTCTTCGTTTCTCCGTTTATTTCTTCGTTTCTCCATTTATTTCTCCGTTTCTCCGTTTCTTTCTTCGTTTCTCCGTTTCTTTGTCCGTTTCTCCGTTTCTTTGCTCGTTTCTCCGTTTCTTTCTTCGTTTCTCCGTTCCTTTCTTCGTTTCTCCGTTTCTTTCTTCGTTTCTCCGTTTCTTTCTTCGTTTCTCCGTTTCTTTCTTCGTTTCTCCGTTTCTTTTTCCGTTTCTCGGTTTATTTCTTCGTTTCTCCATTTATTCCTCCGTTTCTTTCTTCGTTTCTGCGTTCCTTTCTTCGTTTCTCCGTTTCTTTCTTCGTTTCTCCATTTATTTCTCCGTTCTCCGTTTCATTCTTCGTTACTCCGTTTCTTTCATCGTTTCTCCGTTTTTCTCTTCGTTTCTACGTTTCTTTCTTCGTTAAACGGAGAAACGAAGAAAGAAACCGAGAAACGGAGAAATAAATGGAGAAGCGACGAAATAAACGGAGAAACGAAGAAAGGAACGGAGAAACGAACGAAGAAACGGAGAAACGAACAAAGAAACGGAGAAACGAACAAAGAAACGGAGAAACGAACAAAGAATCGGAGCAACGGACAAAGAAATAGAGAAACGAACAAAGAAACGGAGAATCGAACAAAGAGACGGAGAAACGAACAAAGAAACGGAGAATCGACCAAAAAACGGAGAAACGAACAAAGAAACGAAGACACGGAGAAATAAACGGAGCAACGAAGAAATAAACGGAGAATCGAAGAAAGAAACGGAGGAACGGAGAAAGAAACGGAGTAACGAAGAAAGAAACGGAGTAACGAAGAAAGAAGCGATGAAACGCAGAAACAAACGGAGAAACGAACAAAGAAACGGAGAAATGAACAAAGAAACGGAGAAACGAAGAAAGAAACGGAGAAACGAACAAAGAAACGGAGAAACGAAGAAAGAAACGGAGAAACGAAGAAAGAAACGGAGAAACGAAGAAAGAAACGGAGAAACGAACAAAGAAACGGACAAACGAAGAAAGAAACGGAGAAACGAAGAAGGAAACGCAGAAACGAAGAAAGAAACGGAGAAAGGAACAATGAAACGGAGAAACGAACAAAGAAACGGAGAAACGAACAAAGAAACGGAGAAACGAACAAAGAAACGGGAAACGAAGAAAGAAACGGAGAAACGAAGAAAGAAACGGAGAAGCGAAGAAAGAACCGGTGTAAGACGAAAGAAACGGAGTAACGAAGAAAGAAGCGATGAAACGCAGAAAGAAACGGAGAAACGAAGAAAGAAACGGAGAAACGAAGAAAGAAACGGAGAAACGAACAAAGAAACGGAGAAACGAAGAAAGAAACGGAGAAACGAAGAAAGAAACGGAGAAACGAACAAAGAAACGGAGAAACGAAGAAAGAAACGGAGAAACGAAGAAAGAAACGCAGAACGAAGAAAGAAACGGAGAAACGAACAAAGAAACGGAGAACGAACAAAGAAACGGAGAAACGAACAAAGAAACGGAGAAACGAAGAAAGAAACGGAGAAAGGAACAAAGAAACGGAGACACGAAGAAAGAAACGGAGAAATAAATGAAGAAACGAAGAAATAAACGGAGAAGCGAACAAGGAAACGGAGAAACGAAGAAAGAAACGGAGAAACGAAGAAAGAAACGGAGAAACGAAGAAAGAAACGGAGAAACGAAGAAAGAAACGGAGAATCGGAGAAATAAATGGAGAAACGAAGAAATAAACGGAGAAACGGAGAAAAAAATGGGGAAACGACCAAAAAATGGAGAAACGAACAAAGGAACGGAGAAACGAACAAAGAAACGGAGAAACGGAGAAACGGAGAAAGAAACGGAGAATCGGAGAAATAAATGGAGAAATGAAGAAATAAACGCAGAAACGGACAAAGAAACGGAGAAACAAAGAAAGAAACGGAGAAACGAACAAAGAAACGAAGAAACGGAGAAACGAACAAAGAAACGGAGAAACGAACAAAGAAACGAAGACACGGAGAAATAAATGGAGAAAGGAACGAAGAAACGGAGAAACGAACAAAGAAACGGAGAAAACAAGAAAGAAACGAAGAAACGGAGAAACTAACAAAGAAACGGAGAAACGAACAAAGAAACGGAGATACGGAGAAATAAATGGAGAAACGAAGAAATAAACGGAGAATAGAAGAAAGAAACGGTGGAACGAAGAAAGAAACGGAGAAACGATGAAAGAAACGGAGAAACAAAGAAACAAACGAAGGAAGAAACGGAGAAACGAAAAATGAAACGGAGATTCGGAGAAATAAATGGAGAAACGAACAAAAAACGGTGAAACGGAGAAACGGAGAAACGGAAAAACCGTGAAACGGAGAAACGGAGAAACCGAGAATCGGAGAAACCGAGAAACGGAGAAACGGGGAAACCGAGAAACGGAGAAACGGAGAAACGTTTCTCCGTTTCTTTGTTCGTTTCTCCGTTTCTTTTTTCGTTTCTCTGTTTCTTTGTTCGTTTCTCCGTTTCTTTCTTTGTTTCTCCGTTTCTTTCTTCGTTTCTCCGCCTATTTCTTCGTTTCTCCATTTATTTCTCCGTTTCTCCGTTTCTTTCTTCGTTTCTCCGTTTCTTTGTTCCTTTCTCCGTTTCTTTCTTCGTATCTCCGTTTATTTCATCGTTTCTCCATTTATTTCTCCGTTTCTCCGTTTCTTTCTTCGTTTCTCCGTTTTATTTGTCCGTTTCCCCGTTTCTTTGCTCGTTTCTCCGTTTCTTTCTTCGTTTCTCCGTTTCTTTGTTCGTTACTCCGTTTCTTTCTTCGTTTCTCCGTTTCTTTCTTCGTTTCTCCGTTTCTTTGTTCGTTTCTCCGTTTCTTTTTCCGTTTCTCGGTTTATTTCTTCGTTTCTCCATTTATTCCTCCGTTTCTTTCTTCGTTTCTGCGTTCCTTTCTTCGTTTCTCCGTTTCTTTCTTCGTTTCTCCATTTATTTCTCCGTTCTCCGTTTCATTCTTCGTTACTCCGTTTCTTTCATCGTTTCTCCGTTTTTCTCTTCGTTTCTACGTTTCTTTCTTCGTTAAACGGAGAAACGAAGAAAGAAACGGAGAAACGGAGAAATAAATGGAGAAGCGACGAAATAAACGGAGAAACGAAGAAAGGAACGGAGAAACGAACGAAGAAACGGAGAAACGAACAAAGAAACGGAGAAACGAACAAAGAAACGGAGAAACGAACAAAGAATCGGAGCAACGGACAAAGAAATAGAGAAACGAACAAAGAAACGGAGAATCGAACAAAGAGACGGAGAAACGAACAAAGAAACGGAGAATCGACCAAAAAACGGAGAAACGAACAAAGAAAGGGAGAAACGAACAAAGAAACGGAGAAACGAACAAAGAAACGAAGACACGGAGAAATAAACGGAGCAACGAAGAAATAAACGAAGAATCGAAGGAAGAAACGGAGAAACGAACAAAGAAACGGAGAAACGAAGAAAGAAACGGAGAAACGAAGAAAGAAACGGAGAAACGAACAAAGAAACGGAGAAACGAAGAAAGAAACGGAGAAACGAAGAAAGAAACGCAGAAACGAAGAAAGAAACGGAGAAACGAACAAAGAAACGGAGAAACGAACAAAGAAACGGAGAAACGAACAAAGAAACGGAGAAACGGAAAAACCGTGAAACGGAGAAACGGAGAAACCGAGAAACGGAGAAACGGGGAAACCGAGAAACGGAGAAACGGAGAAACGTTTCTCCGTTTCTTTGTTCGTTTCTCCGTTTCTTTCTTCGTTTCTCCGTTTCTTTGTTCGTTTCTCCGTTTCTTTCTTTGTTTCTCCGTTTCTTTCTTCGTTTCTCCGTCTATTTCTTCGTTTCTCCATTTATTTCTCCGTTTCTCCGTTTCTTTCTTCGTTTCTCCGTTTCTTTGTTCCTTTCTCCGTTTCTTTCTTCGTATCTCCGTTTCTTTCTTCGTTTCTCCGTTTCTTTCTTCGTTTCTCCGTTTCTTTCTTCGTTTCTCCGTTTCTTTCTTCGTTTCTCCGTTTCCTTGTTCGTTTCTCCGTTTATTTCTTCGTTTCTCCATTTATTTCTCCGTTTCTCCGTTTCTTTCTTCGTTTCTCCGTTTCTTTGTTCGTTTCTCCGTTTCTTTCTTCGTTTCTCCGCTTCTTTCTTCGTTTCTCCGTTTCTTTCTTCGTTTCTCCGTTTCTTTCTTCGTTTCTCCGTTTCTTTCTTCGTTTCTCCGTTTCTTTCTTCGTATCTCCGTTTCTTTCTTCGTTTCTCCGTTTCTTTCTTCGTTTCTCCATTTATTTCTCCGATTCTCCGTTTCTTTCTTCGTTGCTCCGTTTCTTTCTTCGTTTCTCCATTTATTTCTCCGATTCTCCGTTTCTTTCTTCGTTGCTCCGTTTCTTTGTTCGTTTCTCCGTTTCTTTGTTCGTTTCTCCGTTTCTTTCTTCGTTTCTCCGTTTCTTTGTTCGTTTCTCCGTTTCTTTCTCCGTTTCTCGGTCTATCTCTTCGTTTCTCCATTTATTTCTCCGATTCTCCGTTTCTTTCTTCGTCTCTCAGTTTCTTTCTTCGTTTCTACGTTTATTTCTTCGTTTCTCCATTTATTTCTCCGTTTCTGCCTTTCTTTCTTCCTTTCTCCGTTTCTTTTTTCGTTTCTCCGTTTCTTTCTTCGTTTCTGCGTTTCTTTCTCCGTTTCCCGGTTTATTCCTTCGTTCCTCCATTTACTTCTCCGATTCTCCGTTTCTTTCTTCGTTTCTCCGTTTCTTTCTTCGTTTCTCCGTTTCTTTCTTCGTTTCTCCGTTTCTTTGTTCGTTTCTCCGTTTCTTTCTCCGATTCTCCGTTTCTTTCTTCGTTTCTCAGTTTCTTTCTTCGTTTCTCCGTTTCTTTCTTCGTTTCTTCGTTTCTTTCTTCATTTCTCCGTTTCTTTCTTCGTTTCTCCGTTTCTCCGTTTCTCCGTTTCGATTATATGATTATAATATTTATAATTTCTATTATAAATCGTTTGATCTGTAGTTAAATTAGACACCGATACTCTAAATACATATTTAATATATTTTTTAATCTCTTTAGTCTCCAGAAGAATTTTATTTATACTATTTACTATATATAATAATTTACACAGAATCGGAAATAAATCTAATTATTTATTTATAATAATTTTTTTTTTTTCACTTATCTTAAAAGTTGGGATGTACTCTTTAAATGTTCGATTCATTTCTTTAATTTATTCATTAAATTGAATTAATCTATTCTTTATAATAACTTTAGTAAAATTAATCCCTATAATTATTATAGAACTCATATTAAAATTTAATAATAAAGTTTATTTTATTTGCCTAATTAATGTAATTATTGCTCCTATCATTTGCTTAAACAAAAAAATCAATCATAATTATTATAGGATAGTCATCTGTTATACAAACATCTATTATAGTTATTTTATTAATAATTAACAAAAATACATTTTTAACATATTTCATTTTATATTCAATAATTTCCTTAATTTTAATTTTTATATTTAAAATAATGAAGATTAACTCTTCTTCCTTATTTAATATATTAACCTCTAATAAGAGAAAAATTATTTTACACTCAATAATTATTATGTACACAAATTTCCCACCTATAGCACTCTTTATACTGAAATAAATCTTCCTAGAAACATTAATAAATTCAAGAATAAAATTTACTGTGGAAGGTTTAATTTTACATTTATTCGAAAGATGAAACATACAAAAGTTTGTACAAAAGTATTTATTTATTTTATCGCACGGTAGGGAATATCATACAAATGGAAATACTTATCTCTAATGTCGGTAAATTGTACTTGTCGCGCCATCTATTTGTGGAAATTAGAACAATTCCTCGACAAACTTGAGCGTTTCACCGCCAGGTGTTTTCACCCCTTAAGTGTAGTTTAACCCTTTCTCCAATAGATGGCAACCCATGTAATTACCACGTTACAGGGATTTGTAATTGCGGGTTCAGAATATATTTGCATACATACAAACTATAATTCCGATATGTAGCGAAATATTCATTTATTTTATCGCACGGTTTCTTCGATTGTATTTGTTCGATCTAACCAAATACTTCAAGACATTGTTGGCTTTATAGCCATTATTTATACCGGAACATTGTGAAAAATGGTTTAATCTACGGTCCAACGACGGTTGTTAATTATTATGATAAATAAACGTCAAGATATTGCGAAATCTGCGAAGGCGAACGGTTTCGGTGAATGTTTGTTCATTTCCGCCATTGTTACTAACATTTATGTATGTTCCCAATATTAATCGAACAATGTGCATCCTATTTATGCATTGAAAATGATTAAGTACCTCACCGAAATTAATTTGGATCGAGATTCAAAGTAAAACGTGTTTCGTAAAGTTTTATGGCAGGGAAAGTAACAATTGTTTATTAAATACATCAATTTAACATTTGCTTAATTCTTATAATTTACACAATACGCGTAGTGGTTGCATTTTTTATTTAAAAGCGCTGAAATTCAATTAATCGCTTTTCTAGATACAACAATCATAGCGATGAACGCTTGTGAATCGATCATCGATACGTGTAACCTTGAGAATGTCAGTTTGATCTCAACGAAAAATTCCATCGCGAGCAATGAATATTTCGATGAAATGATATTTTAAGCCTTTATTTATACTAGGGCATTGTTAATAATTATTTAAACTATGGTACTACGACAATTGTTAATAATTATGATAAATAAACATCAAGATATTGCAAAATCTGCGAAGGCGAATAGTTTCGGTGAATGTTTATTCATTTCCGCGAGTTTTACTAACATTCATGCATGTTCCCAATATTAATCGAACAATGTTCATCTTATTGATGCATTACAAATGATTAAGAACTTATAGAAATTAATTTTGATCGAGCTTCGATGTAAAGAGATGATTCTTAAAGTTTTAAAATGAAAAGTGAAGTAATTTATTACTATAATTTGATTTAAAAAATCAATTCTTTTGTCAGACATCTAATGATTTGATTTAATTAAATATTATATGAGTAGGTTAAAATTTAATTTTGGTTGTTAATTCAATTAATAAAGTTTGAATAATTAGTTATTTCCACAACAATTGGCATAAATCTGTGATTAGCTCCGCAGATTTCAGAACATTGTCCGAAAAATACTCCAGGTCGATTAGTAATTAAATTTATTTGGTTAATTCGCCCTGGTACTGAGTCTATTTTTAAGCCTAAAGACGGAACAGTTCAAGAGTGAATTACGTCGTTTGATGTTGTTAATATTCGAATTAGTGTATTAGATGGAATAATTATTCGATTATCTACGTCTAGGAGACGAAAAATGTAAATATTATTTAAATCTTTATCTATATAGGAGTCAAAATTTAAATTATTAAATTCTGGGTATTCATAGGATCAATATCATTGGTGCCCAATTGATTTGATTGTTAAGTATACGGGTATTCATAGTTCATCAATAAAATATAGGGTTTTTAAAGAAGGAAGTGCAATTACTCCTAAAATTATTATTGGGAGTAAAGTTCATACAATTTCAATATGATGATTTTTAAGTAAAAATCGATTGATAAATTTATTGGTAAAAATATCTAATATAATTATTAGAGTTAATGAAGAGATTATAATTATTATAATTATTGTGAAGTTGTGAAAAAGATTTAAATTATCGGCATATGGCGAATTGGGGTCTTGGAAATTAATTATTTTTCAATGGGACATTTTTAATAAAAATATTAAATTTTATAAATGAATCTTAAATTCATGTACTAATCTGCCATATTAAGATTTGTTTTTAATAATTAGAGGAATAGAGAGGAATGAGTGGTCTTTTGGGGAAAAGTTTTGGGGTCATTCTAGTGATGATTGATTAAATTTAAATATAGCTAGACGTTTAGTTATAAATCTCTCCAATATAATAAACAAGAGTAAAATTATTCTTTTGAATGAAATTATTGAGCCAATAGATGATAATAAATTTTCACAGTAGTAGGAATCCGGGTAATCTGAATAACGTCGAGGTATTCCTATCATTCCTAAAAAATGCTGAAGGAAAAAAGTTATATTTACCCCAATAAATATTATATAAAATTGAGTTTTAAGATAAAATTGATTTAGGGTAAATCCTGTGAATAAAGGGAATCAATGAATTAATGAAGCAATAATAGAAAATACTGCTCCTATTGACAGTACATAGTGGAAATGAGAGACAACATAGTATGTATCATGTAGTATAATATCAATAGATGAGTTTGATAATATAATTCCTGTTAATCCTCCTATTGTAAATAAAAAAATAAAGCCAAATTATCAAATAATAGAAGGATTAATAATAAGTTTTGACCCGTAGTACGTAGCTAGTCATCTAAATACTTTGATTCCTGTGGGAATTGCAATGATTATAGTTGCCGAAGTGAAATAAGCTCGTGTGTCTACATCTAAGCCTACTGTGAATATGTGATGTGCTCACACAATAAATCCTAGAAATCCAATTCCGAGTATTGCATAAACTATCCCTAGGTTCCCAAAAGTTTCCTTTTTCCCTCTTTCATTGAAAATGACATGGGAGATTAATCCAAACCCGGGTAAAATTAAAATATAGACTTCAGGATGCTCAAAAAATCAAAATAAATGTTGAAATAAAATTGGGTCCCCTCCCCCAGTAGGATCAAAGAAGGAAGTATTTAAATTTCGGTCTGTTAATAACATAGTAATAGCTCCGGCTAATACAGGTAGTGAGAGAAGAAGCAAAATTGTAGTAATTAATACTGACCAAGCAAATAAGGATATTTGATCGAATTTTAAAGCATTATTTTTTATTTTAAGAATTGTAACAATAAAATTAATTGATCCCATAATTGAAGAGATACTTGCAATATGCAAAGAAATAATTGTTAAGTCTATAGATGAAGATGGGTGATAAAGATTTGATGACAAAGGAGGGTAGATTGTTCATCCAGTTCCCGAGCCTGGGAATAATAGTGTTGTAAGAATTAAAAGTAATAATGAAGGGGGGATTAGTCACAATCTTATATTATTTATTCGGGGAAATGCTGTATCAGGGGATCCAATTATTAAGGGAATTATTCAGTTTCCGAATCCTCCGATTATAAATGGTAAAACTATAAAAAAAATTATTACAAAAGCATGTGATGTTACAATTGAGTTATAAATTTGGTCGATATTAATTCAAGTTCCTGGCCTATTTAATTCTATTCGAATTAGTATCCTTAAAGAAGAATCAATTATACCAGATCATATAGCTGATATGAAATATAATATCCCAATATTTTTGTGATTTGTTGAATACATATATTAATTATGCTAAAAATTAATATAACCAGTAGATCATAAATATAAATATAAATATTAAAAAAGTTATAAATAGATAATAGTTTAGAAAATTAAGGTTAATTTAGTTATATATTTTTTATTTAATTGAAGGGAAAAAATATAAGAAGGATATATTTAAATAATTTCATGATGTAATTAATCTTATAAAAAGATGTACAATTATTAAAGGTATAAATTTTATTCTTGAATTTATTAATGTTTCTAGGACGATTCATTTCAGTATAAAGAGTGCTATAGGTGGGAAATTTGTGTACATAATAATTATTGAGTATAAAATAATTTTTCTTTTATTAGAGGTTAATATATTAAATAAGGAAGAAGAATTAATCTTTATTATTTTAAATATACAAATTAAAATTGAAGAAATTATTGAATATAAAATGAAATATGTTAAAAATGTATTTTTGATAATTATTAATAAAATAACTATAACAGATGTTTGTATAACAGATGAATATCCTATAATTATTTCGATTGATTTTTTATTTAAGCAAATGATAGGGGCAATAATTACATTAATTAGGCAAATAAAATAAATTTCATTATTAAATTTTAATACGAGTTCTATAATAATTATAGGGATTAATTTTATTAAAGTTATTATAAAGAATAGATTAATTCAATTTAATGAATAAATTAAAGAAATGAATCGACCAATTAAAGAGTACATCCCAATTTTTAAAATAAATGATTAAAAAATAATTATTATAAATAAATAATTAGATTTATTTCCGATTCTGTGTAAATTATTATATACAGTAAATATGATAAAGAAAATTCTTCTGGAGGCTAAAGAGATTAAAAAATATATTAAATATGTATTTAGAGTATTAGTGTATAATTTAACTATAGCTCAAATGATTTATAATAGAAATTATAACTATTACAATCATTTAATCGAAACGGAGAAACGGAGAAACGGAGAAACGGAGAAACGAAGGAACGAAGGAAGAAACGGAGAAACGAAGAGAGAAACGGAGAAACGAAGAAAGAAACGGAGAAACGAAGAAAGAAACGGAGAAACGAAGAAATAAATGGAGAAACGAAGAAACAAACGGAGAAACGAAGAAAGAAACGGAGAAACGAAGAAAGAAACGAAGAAACGAAGAATGAAACGGAGAATCGGAGAAATAAATGGAAAAACGAACAGAAAACGGTGAAGCGGAGAAACGGAGAAATGGAAAAACCGAGAAACGGAGAAACGGAGAAACCGAGAAACGGAGAAACCGAGAGACGGAGAAACGGAGAAACCGAGAAACGGAGAAACGAAGATACGAAGAAACGGCGAAACGGAAAAACGGATAAACCGAGAAACGGAGAAACGGAGAAACAGAGAAACCGAGAAACGGAGAAACGGAGAAACCGAGAAACGGAGAAACGGAGAATCGGAGAAACCGAGAATCGGAGAAACCAAGAAACGGAGAAACCGAGAAACGGAGAAACGGAGAAACCGAGAAACGGAGAAACCGAGAAACGGAGAAACCGAGAAACGGAGAAACCGAGAAACGGAGAAACGTTTCTTTGTTCGTTTCTCCGTTTCTTTGTTCGTTTCTCCGTTTCTTTGTTCGTTTCTCCGTTTCTTTGTTCGTTTCTCCGTTTCTTTCTTCGTTTCTCCGTTTCTTTCTTCGTATCTCCGTTTCTTTGTTCGTTTCTCCGTTTCTTTGTTCGTTTCTCCGTTTATTTCTTCGTTTCTCCGGTTCTTTCTTCGTTTCTCCGTTTATTTCTTCGTTTCTCCATTTATTTCTCCGTTTCTCCGTTTCTTTCATCGTTTCTTCGTTTCTCCGTTTCTTTCTTCGTTTCTCCGTTTATATCTTCGATTCCCCATTTATTTCTCCGTTTCTGTCTTCGTTTCTCCGTTTCATTCTTCGTTTCTCCGTTTCTTTCTTCGTTTCTCCGTTTCGTTGTTCGTTTCTCCGTTTCTTTGTTCGTCTCTCCATTTCTTTCTTCGTTTCCCGTTTCATTCTTCGTTTCTCCGTTTCATTCTTCGTTTCTGCGTTTCTTCCTTCGTTTCTCCGTTTCTTTGTTCGTTTCTCCGTTTCTTTGTTCGTTTCTCCGTTTCTTTCTTCGTTTCTCCATTTATTTCTCCGTTTCTCCATTTCTTTCTTCGTTTCTCCGTTTCTTTCTTCGTTTCTCCGTTTCTTTCGCCGTTTCTCGGTTTATTTCTTCGTTTCTCCATTTATTTCTCCGATTCTCCGTTTCTTTCTTCGTTTCTCCGTTTCTTTCTTCGTTTCTCCGTTTCTTTCTTCGGTTCTCCGTTTATTTCTTCGTTCCTCCGTTTATTTCTCCGTTTCTCTGTTTCTTTCTTCGTTTCTTCGTTTCTTTTTTCGTTACTCCGTTTCTTTCTTCGTTTCTCCGTTTCTCTCTTCGTTTCTCCGTTTCTTTCATTGTTTCTCCGTTTATTTCTTCGTTTCTCCATTTATTTCTCCGTTTCTCCGTTTCGATTAAATGATTATAATATTTATAATTTCTATTATAAATCATTTGATCTATAGTTAATTTAGACACTAATACTCTAAATACATATTTAATATATTTTTTAATCTCTTTAGCCTCCAGAAGAATTTTATTTATACTATTTACTGTATATAATAATTTACACAGGATCGATAATAAATCTAATTATTTATTTATAATAATTATTTTTTATTCACTTAGTTTACCAAAAATTTCGATTCTTCGTGTATTAATCAAATGTTAAATTGATATATCTCATAGACAATTATTACTTTCCATGTTTTAAAACTTTAAGAAACATCTCTTTACTTTGTAGTTCGATCAAAATCAATTGCTAGAGGCGAATCAATCATTTTTGATGCATAAATAAGATGCACATTGTTCGATGAATATAGGGAACATGCGTAAATGTTAATAACAACCGCTGAAATGAACAAACATTCACCGAAACCATTCGCCCTCGAAGATTTCGCAATATCTTGATGTTTGTTTATCATAATTATTGACAACCGTCGTAGGATCATACATTAGACAAGTATTAACAATGTCCTAGTATTAATAATGGCTTAAAATATCATTTCGTTGAAATATTCCTTGTTCGCGAAGGAAATTTTCTTTGAGATCCAACTGACATTCTCAAGGCTACACGTATCGATTATCGATTCACAAGTATCTATCGCTGTGATTTTTCTATCTAAAAAAGCGATTAATTGAATTTTGGCCCTTTTGTGTAAAAAATACCACTTCTACGCGTATTGTGTAAAATATAAGAATTAAACAAATGTTAAATTAATGTATCTAATGAAAAATTGTTACTTTCCGTGCTTTAAAACTTTACGAAACACGCTTTAACGTGGAGTCTCGATCAAAATCAATTTCGCGAAGACTCTTAATTAATTGCAATACATAAATAAGATGCACATTGTTCGATCAATATAGGGAACATGCGAAAATGTTAATAACAATCGCTGAAATGAACAAACATTCACTGAAACCGTTCGCCTTCGCAGACATCGCAATATCTTGACATTTATTTATCATAATTATTAACAACCGTCGTTGGACCGTAGATTAAACAATTTTTGACAATGTTTCGGTATAAAAAGCCATCAATTTCTTGAAATATTTGGTTAGATCGAACAAATACGATCCAAGAAGCCGTGGGATAAAGTAAATGAATATTTCTCTACATATCGGAATTATAGTTTGTATGTATGCAAATATATTCTGAACCCGCAATTACAAATCCCTGTAACGTGGTAATTACATGGGTTGCCATCCATTGGAGAAAGGGTTAAAATACACTTAAGGGGTGAAAACACCAGGCGGAGAAACGCTCAAGTTTGTCGAGGAATTGTTCTAATTTCCACAAATAGATGGCGCGACAAGTACAATTTATCGACATTAGAGATAAGTATTTTCATTTGTATGATATTCCCTACCGTGCGATAAAATAAATAAATACTTTTGTACAAACTTTTGTATGTTTCATCTTTCGAATAAATGTAAAATTAAACCTTCCACAGTAAATTTTATTCTTGAATTTATTAATGTTTCTAGGAAGATTTATTTCAGTATAAAGAGTGCTATAGGTGGGAAATTTGTGTACATAATAATTATTGAGTATAAAATAATTTTTCTTTTATTAGAGGTTAATATATTAAATAAGGAAGATTACAACTGTATATGTATTTTTCCCCTAGGCCATTGTAGTTATTGTTTTCGAGTATCAGACTTGCGAAACTATTATGGTTTCTCAACCATTCCTTCACTTCAAACTCCTATATCTCGCGCACGGACTGAGGAAAACGAGAAATTCCTGTTGCATCTGAAACTAGAAAATCGCCCGATTACAGTGGTGTGTCTACTTTCCCCCGAGGCCATTCCAGTTATTGGTTTCGTGTATCAGACTTGCGAAATTTTTGATTGTTTCTCAACCATTCCTTAACTTCAAACTCCCATGTCTCGCGAACCGGTTGAAGAACTCGAGATATTCCTGTTGCGTCTGAAAGTTGAAACTCGCCCGATTACAACGGTATGTGTATTTTTGCTCTAGACCATAGTAGTTATTGGTTTCGAGTATCAGACTTGCGAAAACATTGATGGTTTCTCAACCATTCCTTAACTTCAGACTCCCATATCTCGCGAACGGATTGACGAACTCGAGAAATTCCGGTTGCATCTGAAAGTAGAAACTCGTCCGATTACAATGGTGCCTGTGCTTTTCCCCTAGGCCATTCCAGTTATTCGTTTCTAGCATCAGACTTGCGAAAATTTTGATGGTTTCTCAACCATTCTGAACTCCAACCTCCGATATTTCGCGAACGGATTGACGAACTCGAAAAATTCCTGTTGCATCTGAAAGTAGAATCTCGCCCGATTACAATGGTGTGTGCACTTTTCCCCTAGGCCATTGCAGTTATTGGTTTCGTGTATCAGACTTGCGAAATATTTGATTGTTTCTCAACCATTCCTTAACTTCAAACGCCCATATCTCGCGAACGGATTGACGAACTCGAGAAATTCCTATTGCATCTGAAGGCACAAACTCGCCCGATTACAATGGTGTGTGTACTTTTCCCCTAGGCCATTGGAGTTATTGGTTTCGTGTATCAGACTTGCGAAAATTTTGATGGTTTCTCAACCATTCCTTAACTTCAAACTCCCATGTCTCGCGAACGGATTGACGAACTCGAGAAATTCCTGTTGCGTCTGAAAGTAGAAACTCGCCCGATAACAATGGTGTGTGTACTTTTCCCCTAGGCCATTCCAGTTATTGGTTTCGTGTATCAGACTTGCGAAATATTTGATTGTTTCTCAACCATTCCTTAACTTCAAAATCCCATATCTCGCGAACCGGTTGAAGAATTCGAGAAATTCGTGTTGCATCTGAAAGTTGAAACTCGCCAGATTACAATGGTATCTGTACTTTACCCTAGGCCATTCCAGTTATTCGTCTCTAGCATCATAATTGCGAAAATTTTGATGGTTTCTGAACCATCTCTTAATTCCAAACTCCGATACTTCGCGGACGGATTGACGAATCCGAAAAGTTTCTGTTGCATCTGAATGTAGAACACTCCCGATTACAACGGTATATGTATTTTTCCCCTAGGCCATTGTAGTTATTGGTTTCGGGTATCAGACTTGCGAAACTATGATGGTTTCTCAACCATTCCTTCACTTCAAACTCCTATACCTCGCGCACGGACTGAGGAAAACGAGAAATTCCTGTTGCATCTGAAACTAGAAACTCGCCCGATTACAGTGGTGTGTCTACTTTCCCCCGAGGCCATTCCAGTTATTGGTTTCGTGTATCAGACTTGCGAAATTTTTGAATGTTTCTCAACCATTCCTTAACTTCAAACTCCCGTATCTCGCGAACGGATTGACGAACTCGAGAAATTCCTGTTGCGTCTGAAAGTAGAAACACGCCCGATTACAATGGTGTGTGTACTTTTCCCCTAGGCCATTGCAGTTATTGGTTTCGTGTATCAGACTTGCGAAATTTTTGATTGTTTCTCAACCAATCCTTAACTTCAAACTCCCATATCTCGCGAACCGGTTGAAGAACTCCAGAAATTCGTGTTGCATCTGAAAGTTGAAACTCGCCAGATTACAACGGTAGGTGTATTTTTCACCTAGGCCTTTGTAGTTATTGGTTTCGAGTATCAGACTTGCGAAACTATGATGGTTTCCAAACCATTCCTTCACTTCAAACTCCTATATCTCGCGAACGACTGAGGAAATCGAGAAATTCCTGTTGCGTCTGAAACTAGAAACTCGCCCGGTTACAATGGTGTGTGTACTTTTCCCCTAGGCCATTCCTGTTATTGGTTTCGAGTATCAGACTTGCGAAAATTTTGATGGTTTCTCAACCATTTCTTAACTTCAAACTCCCATGTCTCCCGAACGGATTGACGAACTCGAGAAATTCCTGTTGCGTCTGAAAGTAGAAACTCGCCCGATTACAATGGTGTGTGTACTTTTCGCCTAGGCCATTCCAGTTATTGGTTTCGTGTATCAGACTTGCGAAATATTTGATTGTTTCTCAACCATTCCTTAACTTCAAACTCCCATATCTCGCGAACCGGTTGAAGAACTCGAGAAATTCGTGTTGCATCTGAAAGTTGAAACTCGCCAGATTACAATGGTATGTGTACTTTACCCTAGGCCATTCCAGTTATTCGTCTCTAGCATCATAATTGCGAAAATTTTGATGGTTTCTGAACCATCTCTTAATTCCAAACTCCGATACTTCGCGGACGGATTGACGAATCTGAAAAGTTGCTGTTGCATCTGAAAGTAGAACACTCCCGATTACAACGGTATATGTATTTTTCCCCTAGGCCATTGTAGTTATTGGTTTCGAGTATCAGACTTGCGAAACTATGATGGTTTCTCAACCATTCCTTCACTTCAAACTCCTATATCTCGCGCACGGACTGAGGAAACGAGAAATTCCTGTTGCATCTGAAACTAGAAACTCGCCCGATTACAGTCGTGTGTCTACTTTCCCCCGAGGCCATTCCAGTTATTGGTTTCGTGTATCAGACTTGCGAAATTTTTGATTGTTTCTCAACCAATCCTTAACTTCAAACTCCCATGTCTCGCGAACCGGTTGAAGAACTCGAGAAATTCCTGTTGCATCTGAAAGTTGAAACTTGCCCGATTACAACGGTATGTGTATTTTTGCTCTAGACGATAGTAGTTATTGGTTTCGAGTATCAGACTTGCGAAAACATTGATGGTTTCTCAACCACTCCTTAACTTCAAACTTCCATATCTCGCGAACGGATTGACGAACTCGAGAAATTCCTGTTGCATCTGAAAGTAGAAACTTGCCCGATTACAATGGTGTTTGTACTTTTCCCCTAGGCCATTCCAGTTATTGGTTTCGAGTATCAGACTTGCGGAAATTTTAATGGTTTCTCAACCATCTCTTAACTCCAAACTCCGATATTTCGCGAACGGATTGACGCACTTGAGAAATTCCTGACGCATCTGAAAGTAGAAACTCGCCCGATTACTATGGTGTGTGCACTTTTCCCCTAGGCCATTCCAGTTATTCGTTTCTAGCATCATAATTGCGAAGATTTGGATGTTTTCTGAACCATCTCTTAATTCCAAACTCCGACACTTCGCGGACGGATTGACGAATCCGAAAAATTTCTGTTGCATCTGAAAGTAGAAACACTCCCGATTACAACCGTATATGTATTTTTCCCCTAGGCCATTGTAGTTATTGGTTTCGAGTATCAGACTTGCGAAACTATGGTGGTTTCTCAACCGTTCCTTCACTTCAAACTCCTATATCTCGCGAACGGATTGAGGAAATCGAGAAATTCCTGCTGCATCTGAAACTAGAAACTCGCTCGATTACAATGGTGTGTGTACTTTTCCCCTAGGCCATTCCAGTTATTGGTTTCTAGTATCAGACTTGCGAAAATTTTGATTGTTTGTCAACCATTCCATAACTTCATACTCCCGTATCTCGCGAACGGATTGACGCATCCGAAAAATTTCTGTTGCATCTAAAAGTAGAAACTCGCCCGATTACAACGGTATGTGTATTTTTCCCCAAGGCCATTGTAGTTATTGGTTTCGAGTATCAGACTTGCAAAAATTTTGATGGTTTCTCAACCATTCCTTATCTTCAAACTCCCATATCTCGCGAACGGATTGGCGAACTCGAGAAATTCCGGTTGCATCTGAAAGTAGAAACTCGCCCGATTACAATGGTGTGTGTACTTTTCCCCTAGGCCATTCCAGTTATTGGTTTCTAGTATCAGACTTCCGAAAATTTTGATTGTTTGTCAACCAATCCATAACGTCAAACTCCGATATCTCGCGAACGGATTGACGAATCCGAAAAATTTCTGTTACATCTAAAAGTAGGAACTCGCCCGATTACAATGGTGTCTGTACTTTTACCCTAGGCCGTTCCAGTTATTCGTTTCTAGCATCAGACTTGCGAAAATGTTGATGGTTTCCCAACCATTCCTTAACTTCAAACTCCCATATCTCGCGAACGGATTGACGAGCTCGAGAAATTCCTGTTGCATCTGACAGCAGAAACTCTCCCGGTTACAACGGTATGTGTATTTTTCCCCTAGGCCGTTATAGTTATTTGTTTCGAGTATCAGACTTGCGAAAATTTTGATGGTTTCACAACCATCTCTTAACTCCAAACTCCGATATTTCGCGAACGGATACACGAATCCGAAAAATTTCTGTTGCATCTGAAAGTAGAAACACTCCCGATTACAACGGTATATGTATTTTTCCCCTAGGCCATTGTAGTTATTGGTTTCGAGTATCAGACTTGAGATAATTTTGATGGTTTCTCAACCATTCCGCAACTTCGTACTCCCATATCTCGCGAACGGATAGACGAACTCCAGAAATTCCTGTTGCATCTGAAAGTAGAAACTCGACCGATTACAGTGGTGTGTGTATTTTTCCCCAAGGCTATTGTAGTTATTGGTTTCGAGTATCAGACTTGAGAAAATTTTGATGGTTTCTCAACCATTCCGTAACTTCGAACTCCCATATCTCGCGAACGGATAGACGAACTCGAGAAATTCCTGTTGCATCTGAAAGTAGAAACTCGACCGATTACAATGGTGTGTGTACTTTTCGCCTAGGCCATTCCAGTTATTGGTTTCTAGCATCAGAATTGCGAAAATTTTGATGGTTTCTCAACCATACCTTAACATCAAACTCCCATATCTCGCGAACGGATTGACGAACTCGAGAAATTCCTGTTGCATCTGAAAGCAGAAACTCGCCCGATTACAATAGTGTGTGTACTTTTCCCTTAGGCCATTCCAGTTATTGGTTTAGAGTATCAGAATGCGAAGATTTTGGTGGTTTCTCAGCCATCTCTTAACTCCAAACTTCGATATTTCGCGAACGGATTGACGAATTCGAAAAATTTCTGTTGCGTCTGAAAGCAGAAACTCTCCCGATTAGAAAGGTATATGCATTTTTCCCCTAGTCCATTGTAGTTATTGGTTTCGAGTATCAGACTTGCGAAAATTTTGATGGATTCTCAACCATTCCTTAACTTCAAACTCCCATATCTCGCGAACGGATTGACGAACTCGAGAAATTCCTGTTGCATCTGAAAGTAGAAACTCGCCCCATTACATTGGTGTGTGTACTTTTCGCCTAGGCCAATCCAGTTATTGGTTTCGAGTACCAGAATTGCGAAAATTTTGATGGTTTCTCAACCATTCCTTAACTTCAAACTCCCATATCTCGCGAACGGATTGGCGAACTCGAGAAATTCCGGTTGCATCTGAAAGTAGAAACTCGCCCGATTACAATGGTGTGTGTCCTTTTCCCCTAGGCCACTCCAGTTATTGGTTCCGAGTATCAGACTTCCGAAAATTTTGATGGTTTCTCAACCATCTCTTAAGTCCAAACTCCGATATTTCGCGAACGGTTTGACGAACTTGAGAAATTCCTGACGCATCTGAAAGTAGAGACTCGCCCGATAACAATGGTGTGTGTACTTTTCCCCGAGGCAATTCCAGTTATAGGTTTCTAGTATCAGACTTGCGAAAATTTTGATGGTTTCTGAACCATCTCTTAATTCCAAACTCCGATACTTCGCGGACGGATTGACGAATCCGACAAATTTCTGTTGCATCTGAAAGTAGAAATACTCCCGATTACAACGGTATATGTATTTTTCCCCTAGGCCATTGTAGTTATTGGTTTCGAGTATCAAACTTGCGAAACTGTGATGGTTTCTTAACCGTTCCTTCACTTCAAACTCCTATATCTCGCGAACGGACTGAGGAAATCAAGGAATTCCTGTTGCATCTGAAACTAGAAACTAGCCCGATTACAATGGTGTGTCTACTTTTCCCCGAGGCCATTCCAGTTATTGGTTTCTAGTATCAGACTTGCGAAAATTTTGATTGTTTGTCAACCATTCCATAACTTCAAACTCCCATATCTCGCGAACGCATTGACGCATCCGAAAAATTTCTGTTGCATCTGAAAGTAGAAACTCGCCCGATTACATTGGTGTGTGTACTTTTCCCCTAGGCCATTGTAGTTATTGGTTTCGAGTATCAGACTTGCGAAATTCTGATGGTTTCTCAACCATTCCTTTACCTCAAACTCCCATATCTCGCGAACGGGTTGAGGAACTGGAGACATTCCGGTTGCATCTGAAAGTAGAAATTCGCCCGATTACAAATGTGTCTCTACTTTCCCCTAGGCCATTCCAGTTATTCGTTTCTAGCATCAGACTTGCGAAAATTTTGATGGTTTCTCAACCATTCCTTAACTTCAAACTCCCATATGTCGCGAACGGATTGACGAATCCGAAAAATTTCTGTTACATCTGAAAGTAGAAACTCGCCCGATTACAATGGTGTCTGTACTTTTCTCCTAGGCCATTCCAGTTATTCGTTTCTAGCATCAGACTTGCGAAAATGTTGATGGTTTCTCAAACATTCCTTAACTTCAAACTCCCATATCTCGCGAACGGATAGACGAACTCGAGAAATTCCTGCTGCGTCTGAAAGCAGAAACTCACCCGATTACAACGGTATGTGTATTTTTCGCCTAGGCCCTTATAGTTATTTGTTTCGAGTATCAGACTTGGGAAAATTTTGATGGTTTCACAACCATCTCTTAAATCCAAACTCCGATATTTCGCGAACGGATTCACGAATCCGAAAAATTTCTGTTGCATCTGAAAGTGGAAACACTCCCGATTACAACGGTATATGTATTTTTCCCCTAGGCCATTGTAGTTATTGGTTTCGAGTATCAGACTTGAGAAAATTTTGATTGTTTCTCAACCATTCCGTAATTTCGTACTCCCATATCTCGCGAACGGATAGGCGAACTCGAGAAATTCCTGTTGCATCTGAAAGTAGAAAGTCGACCGATTACAATGGTGTGTGTATTTTTCCCCTAGGCTATTGTAGTTATTGGTTTCGAGTCTCAGACTTGAGAAAATTTTGATGGTTTCTCAACCATTCCGTAATTTCGAACTCCCATATCTCGCGAACGGATAGACGAAATCGAGAAATTCCTGTTGCATCTGAAAGTAGAAACTCGACCGATTACAATGGTGTGTGTACTTTTCGCCTAGGCCATTCCAGTTATTGGTTTCTAGCATCAGAATTGCGAAAATTTTAATGGTTTCTCAACCATACCTTAACTTCAAACTCCCACATCTCGCGAACGGATTGACGAACTCGAGAAATTCCTGTTGCATCTGAAAGCAGAAACTCTCCCGATTACAGTAGTGTGTGTACTTTTCCCCTAGGCCATTCCAGTTATTGGTTTAGAGTATCAGAATTGCGAAAATTTTGGTGGTTTCTCAACCATCTCTTAACTCCAAACTTCGATATTTCGCGAACGGATTGACGAATTCGAAAAATTTCTGTTGCGTCTGAAAGCAGAAACTCTCCCGATTAAAACGGTATATGCATTTTTCCCCTAATCCATTGTAGTTATTGGTTTCGAGTATCAGACTTGCGAAAATTTTGATGGATTCTCAACCATTCCTTAACTTCAAACTCCCATATCTCGCGAACGGATTGGCGAACTCGAGAAATTCCGGTTGCATCTGAAAGTAGAAACTCGCCCGATTACAATAGTGTGTGTACTTTTCACCTAGGCCATTCCAGTTATCGGTTTCGAGTATCAGACATCCGAAAATTTTGATGGTTTCTCAACCATCTCTTAAGTCCAAACACCGATATTTCGCGAACGGATTGACGAACTTGAGAAATTCCTGACGCATCTGAAAGTAGAAACTCGCCGGATAACAATGGTGTGTGTACTTTTCCCCGAGGCAATTCCAGTTATAGGTTTCTAGTATCAGACTTGCGAATATTTTGATGGTTTCTCAACCATTCTTTAACTTCAAACTCCCATATCTCGCGAACGGATTGACGAACTCGAGAAATTCCTGTTGCATCTGAAAGTAGAAACTCGCTCGATTACGATGGTATGTGAACTTTACCCTAGGCCATTCCAGTTATTCGTTTCTAGCATCATAATTGCGAAAATTTTGATGGTTTCTGAACCATCTCTTAATTCCAAACTCCGATACTTCGCGGACGGATTGACGAATCCGACAAATTTCTGTTGCATCTGAAAGTAGAAACACTCTCGATTACAACGGTATGTTTTTTTTTTGTCCTAGGCCATAGTAGTTATTGGTTTCCAGTATCAGACTTGCGAAAATTTTGTTGGTTTCTCAACCACTCCTTAACTTCAAACTCCCATATCTCGCGAACGGATTGTCGAACTCGAGAAATTCGTGTTGCATCTGAAAGTAGAAACTCGACCCATTACAATGGTGTGTGTACTTTTCCCCTAGGCCTTTGTAGTTATTGGTTTCGAGTATCAGAATTGCGAAAATTTTGATGGTTTCTCAAGCATTCCTTAACTTCAAACACCCATATCTCTCGAACGGATTGACGAACTCGAGAATTTCCTATTGCATCTAAAAGTAGGAACACAGCCCATTACAATGGTGTGTGTACTTTTCCCCTAGGCCGTTCCAGTTACTGGTTTCGAGTATCACAATTGCGAACATTTTGATGGTTTCTCAACCATTCCTTAACTTCAAACTCCCATATCTCGCGAACGGAATGACGAACTCGAGAAATTCCTGTTGCGTCTGAAAGTAGAAACTCGCCCGATTTCTATGGTGTGTGTACTTTTCCCCTAGGCCATTCCACTTTTTCGTTTCTAGCATCAGAATTGCGAAAATTTTGATGGTTTCTCAACCATTCCTTAACTTCAAACTGCCATATTTCGCGAACGGATTGCCGAATCCGAAAAATTTCTGTTGCATCTCAAAGTAGAAACTCTCCCGATTACAACGCTATGTGTATTTTACCCCTAGGCAACTGTAGTTATTGGTTTCGAGTATCAGAATTGCGAAAATTGTGATGTTTTCTCAACCATTCCTTAACTTCAAACTCTCATATCTCGCGAACGGATTGACGAACTCGAGAAATTGCTGTTGCATCTGAAAACAGAAACTCGCCCGATTACAACGGTATGTGTATTTTTGCCATAGGCCATAGTAGTTATTGGTTTCGAGTATCAGACTTGGGCAAATTTTGATGGTTTCTCAACCATTCCTTAACGTTCAAACTCCCATATCTCGCGAACGGATTGACGAACTCGAGAAATTCCTGTTGCATCTGAAAGCAGAAACTCGCCCGATTACAACGGTATGTGTATTTTTGCCCTAGGCCATTCGAGTTATTCGTTTCTAGCATCAGAATTGCGAAAATTTTGACGGTTTCTCAACCATCTCTTAAATCCAAACTCCGATATTCCGCGAACGGATTGACGAATCCGAGAAATTTCTGTTGCATCTGAAAGCAGAAACTCGCCCGATTACAACGGTATGTGTTTTTTTTTGTCCTAGGCCATAGTAGTTATTGGTTTCCAGTATCAGACTTGCGAAAATGTTGATGGTTTCTCAACCATTCCATAAATTCAAACTCCCATATCTCGCGAATGGATTGACGAACTCGAGAAGTTCCTCTTGCGTCTGAAAGCAGAAACTCGCCCGATTACAACGGTATGTGTATTTTTGCCCTAGGCCATAGTAGTCATTGGTTTCGAATATCAGACTTGCGAAAATTTTGATGGTTTCTCAACCATCTCTTAAATCCAAACACCGATATTTCGCGAACGGATTGACGAACTCGAGAAATTCCTGTTGCATCTGAAAGTAGAAACTCGCCCGATTAAAACGGTATGTGTATTTTTGCCCTAGGCCATTCCAGTTATTCGTTTCTAGCATCAGACTTGCGAAACTTTTGATGATTTCTCAACAATTCCTTAACTTCAAACTCCCATATCTCGCGAACGGATTACCAACTCGAGAAATTCCAGTTGCCTCTAAAAGCATAATCTCGCCCGATTGCAATGGTATGTGTATTTTTGCCTTAGGCCATAGTAGTTATTGGTTTCGAGTATCAGACTTGCGAAAATTTTGATGGTTTCTCAACCATTCCTTAACTTCAAACTCCCATATCTCGCGAACGGACTGTCGAACTCGAGAAATTCCTGTTGCATCTGAAGGTAGAAGATCGCCCGATTACAACGGTATGTGTATTTTTGCCCTAGGCAATTGTAGTTATTGGTTTCGAGTATCAGACTTGCGAAAATTTTGATGGTTTCTCCACCATTCCGTAACTTCAAACTCCCATATCTCGCGAACGGATTGACGAGCTAGAGATATTCCAGTTGCTTCTGGAAGCAGAAACTCGGCCGATTACAGTGGTATGTGTACTTTTCCCCTAGGCCATTCCAGTTACTGGTTTCGAGTATCAGACCAGCGAAAATTTTGATAGTTTCTCAACCATTCCTTAACTTCAAACTCCCATATCTCGCGAACGGATTGACGAACTCGAGAAATTCCTGTTGCATCTGAAAGTAGAAACTCGCCCGATTACAACGGTATGTGTATTTTTTCCCTAGGTAATAGTAGTTATTGGTTTCGAGTATCAGACTTACTAAAATTTTGATAGTTTCTCAACCATTCCTTAACTTCAAACTCCCATATCTCGCGAACGGATTGACGAACTCGAGAAATTCCTGTTGCATCTGAAAGCATAATTTCGCCCGATTACAACGGTACGTGTATTTTTGCCTTAGGCAATAGTAGTTATTGGTTTCGAGTATCAGACTTGCGAAAATTTTGATGGTTTCTCAACCATTCCTTAACTTCAAACTCCCATATCTCGCGAACGGATTGACGAACTCGAGAAATTCCTGTTGCATCTGAAGGTAGAAGATCGCCCGATTACAACGGTATGTGTATTTTTGCCCTAGGCAATAGTAGTTATTGGTTTCGAGTATCAGACTTGCGAAAATTTTGATGATTTCTCAACCATTCCTTAACTTCAAACTCCCATATCTCGCGAACGGATTACCAACTCGAGAAACTCCAGTTGCATCTGAAAGCATAATTTCGCCCGATTACAACGGTATTTGTATTTTTGTCCTAGGCCATAGCAGTTATTGGTTTCGAGTATCAGACTTGCGAAAATTTTGATGGTTTCTCAACCATTCTTTAACTTCAAACTCCCATATCTCGCGAACGGATTGACGAACTAGAGAAATTCCAGGTGCATCTGAAAGCAGAAACTCGTCCGATTACAATGGTATGTGTACTTTTCCCCTAGGCCATTCCAGTTATTGGTATCGAGTATCAGACCAGCGAAAATTTTGAAGGTTTCTCAACCATTCCTTAACTTCAAACCCCCAAATCTCGCGAACGGATTGACGAACTCGAGAAATTCCTGCTGCATCTGAAAATAGAAGCTCGCCCGATTACAACGGTATGTGTATTTTAGCCCTAGGCAATTGTAGTTATTGGTTTCGATTATCAGACTTGCGAAACTTTTGATGATTTCTCAACCATTCCTTAACTTCAAACCCCCATATCTCGCGAACGGATTACCAACTCGAGAAATTCCAGTTGCATCTAAAAGCATAATCTCGCCCGATTACAATGGTATGTGTTTTTTTGCCTTAGGCCATAGTTGTTATTGGTTTCGAGTATCAGACTTGCGAAAATTTTGATGGTATCTCAACCATTCCTTAACTTCAAACTCCCATATCTCGCGAACGGATTGACGAACTCGAGAAATTCCTGTTGCATCTGAAGGTAGAAGATCGCCCGATTACAACGGTATGTGTATTTTTGCCCTAGGCAATTGTAGTTTTTGGTTTCGAGTATCAGACTTCCGAAAATTTGGATGGTTCCTCAACCATTCCTTAACTTCAAACTCCCATATCTCGCGAACGGATTGACGAACTAGAGAAATTCCAGTTGCATCTGAAAGCAGAAACTCGCCCGATTACAGTGGTATGTGTTCTTTTCCCCTAGGCCATTCCAGTTATTGGTTTCGAGTATCAGACGAGCGAAAATTTTGATGGTTTCTCATCCATTCCTTAACTTCAAACTCCCATATCTCGCGAACGGATTGACGAACTCGAGAAATTCCTGCTGCATCTGAAAGCAGAATCTCGCCCGATTACAACGGTATGTGTATTTTTGCGCTAGGCAATAGTAGTTATTGGTTTCGAGTATCAGACATGCGAAAATTTTGATGATTTCTCAACCATTCCTTAACTTCAAACTACCATATCTCGCGAAAGGATTATCAACTCGAGAAATTCCAGTTGCATCTGAAAGCATAATTTCGCCCGATTACAACGGTATTTGTATTTTTACCCTAGGCCATAGAAGTTATTGGTTTCGAGTATCAGACTTGCGAAAATTTTGATGGTTTGTCAACCATTCCTTAACTTCAAACTCCCATATCTCGCGAACGGATTGACGAACTAGAGAAATTCCAGTTGCATCTGAAAGCAGAAACTCGCCCGATTACAGCGTTATGTGTACTTTTCCCCGAGGCCATTCCAGTTATTGGTTTCGAGTATCAGACCAGCGAAAATTTTGATGGTTTCTCAACCATTCCTTAACTTCAAACTCCCATATCTCGCGAACGGATTGACGAACTCGAGAAATTCCTGGTGCATCTGAAAGCAGAAACTCGCCCGATTACAACGGTATGTGTATTTTTGCCCTAGGCAATTGTAGTTATTGGTTTCGAGTATCAGACTTGCGAAAATTTTGATGATTTCTCAACCATTCCTTAACTTCAAACTCCCATATCTCGCGAACGGATTACCAACTCGAGAAATTCCAGTTGCATCTAAAAGCATAATCCCACCCGATTACAATGGTATGTGTATTTTTGCCCCGGGCCATAGCAGTTATTGGTTTCGAGCATCAGACTTGCGAAAATTTTGATGGTTCCTCAACCATTCCTTAACTTCAAACTCCCATATCTCGCGAACGGATTGACGAACTCGAGAAATTCCTGCTGCATCTGAAAGCAGAAACTCGCCCGATTACAACGGTAAGTGTATTTTTGCCCTAGGCAATAGTAGTTATTGGTTCCGAGTATCAGACTTACTAAAATTTTGATAGTTTCTCAACCATTCCTTAACTTCAAACTCCCATATCTCGCGAACGGATTGACGAACTCGAAAAATTCCTGTTGCATCTGAAGGTAGAAGATCGCCCGATTACAACGGTATGTGTATTTTTGCCCTAGGCATTAGTAGTTATTGGTTTCGAGTATCAGACTTACTAAAATTTTGATAGTTTCTCAACCATTCCTAAACTTCAAACTCCCATATTTCGCGAACGGATTGACGAACTCGAGAAATTCCTGTTGCATCTTAAAGCAGAAGCTCGATCGATTACAACGGTATGTGTATTTTTGCCCTAGGCAGTAGTAGTTTTTGGTTTCGAGTATCAGACTTGCGAAAATTTTGATGGTTCCTCAACCATTCCTTAACTTCAAACTCCCATATCTCGCGAGCGGATTGACGAACTATAGAAATTCCAGTTGCATCTGAAAGCAGATACTCGCCCGATTACAGTGGTATGTGTACTTTTCCCCTAGGCCATTCCAGTTATTGGTTTCGAGTATCAGACCAGCGAAAATTTTGATGGTTTCTCAACCATTCCTTAACTTCAAACTACCATATCTCGCGAACGGATTACCAACTCGAGAAATTCCAGTTGCATCTGAAAGCATAATTTCGCCCGATTACAACGGTATTTGCATTTTTGCCCTAGGCCATAGAAGTTATTGGTTTCGAGTATCAGACTTGCGAAAATTTTGATGGTTTCTCAACCATTCCTTAACTTCAAACTCCCATATCTCGCGAACGGATTGACGAACTAGAGAAATTCCAGTTGCATCTCAAAGCAGAAACTCGTCCGATTACATTGGTATGTGTACTTTTCCCCTAGGCCATTCCAGTTATTGGTTTCGAGTAT